>NC_053160.1:8266343-8866343 GCF_016835505.1 Polypterus senegalus
CAATTCATTTTTCCCCATTTTAAAAGTGAATTTTTGAATAGTGCTGGATATATACAGTATTATCTTCAGATTGTCTTCAAACTTCAAATAATAGTTGATTATGGTCAAAGCTGTTGAAATAATGCAACTCATTTTGGTTAGTCTTCACATTCTCTTGTTGTTGTCTCTGTTCAGACAACTTGGCATATGTTTTTTATGATCCTGGTTATTGCACATTTCTGATGGAAAATTAGCTGTTGTAAATTTCCTGTATTTTTGTAGACATGTGAGAATACTGACTGATGATGCTTGTGTACAAATGGCCATTGAGGATTGCAAACTATGAGCTGGCTTACCTTACTGATGCTGGATTCTACTGGATAGATTACATTCATGATCCAAGGTCTTACTGCATATTTGAGTCTACCTGTGTGCAGTTTTCATGAGATAACTATGCTAGGGAATTGCCTGCTATAAACCATATTCATACTAGAATGAAGTTGAGGATGTTGAAATATATCCAAATGACTGAACAGTATTAATAAAAATACTTAATATGATTGAATTAGACTATAAAAATTCGATTTTCAACTTCATCCAAAAAACTGGATACATTTCTCTTTTGTATATTTAACTACTATTTTCCTAGCAATCATTGATTGATATATGAAAAAATACACTGTATACTGTATATACTACACCATTCTTTGACATACTAAATTTAATTCAAGATTGTTGGGCATATTATGCAGCCTACCCAGAAACATGAGGCACAAGGCAGGAATCAACTTTAGACATTAGTCTATCACAAAATCCTTATCAATCAAAGACCTAGACTTACACTGACTCAAAGACAATTTATTATTCTTAATTTACCTAATTTTCTTGTCTTTGTGATGTGTGAGAAAAACTGGAGTACAATGAGATTAACTAACACAGATGAGAGAGATTGTGCAAACGCCACACTGACAGCAAACAGGCACAGGATTCAATCTCAAGATGCTGGAGCAATGTTCAGCACCATACATAAATATAAATATATATATATATATACACATATATATACAGTATATACAGTGGAACCTCGGTTCACGACCATAATGCGTTCCAAAACTCTGGTCGTAACCTGATTTGGTCGTGAACCAAAGCAATTTCCCCCATAGGATTTTATGTACATATAATTAATCCGTTCCAGACCATACGAACAAATGTATATATTTTTTTAGTTTTTAAGCACAAATATAGTTAATTAAACCACAGAATGCACAGCGTAATAGTAAACTAAATGTAAAAACATTGAATAACACTAAGAAAACCTTGAACAACAGAGAAAACTAACACTGCAAGAGTTCGTGCTATAGTGCTAGGCCACTCGCTAAAAATACTTTTTTTTTAATGAGTTGTAAGCACAGGGAAAAAAATGAACATTTGAAAAATCCGTAATTTAATAAACCACCAAGAAAAGTAACATTGTAACAATGCACGCTACGAACCGATCGCTGTAAACAGAACTGAAAACAAAAACAAGCCTTTTCTACCTTATGTGTCCAGCCCTCCTTCTCTCGCTCAGCGCTTGTGTGTGTCTCTCTCTAGTGTGCTCCTGTGTGTGTGTGTGTGTGCGCCTGTCTCGCTTACCTGTGTGTGTATGTCGTGCTCTCTCTCTGCACAGGAAATGCACAGGGAGAGACTGAACATGTACAAACCGAAAGGGAAACTGGCTTGTTCTATATACCGAGTGTGTGGTCGTGAACCGAGGCAAAAGTTTGGCAAACTTTTTGGTCATAAACCGATTTGTACGTGTACCAAGACATTCGTGAACCGAGGTTCCACTAAGCATCTTTCTTAATCAACAAGGGGGCTGGAGCCTATCCCAGAAGGCATAGGGACAACACATTCACACCCAAAGCAAAACCACACACACTTCAGGGCCAATTTAGTGTCACCAATCAACACTAACTTACATGTAATATATTTTATTATATTTATTTACAAGTATATTAATTGGTAAAATGCATTATATAATTAATACCTACATCTGTACATTCATTGATACATATGTGTATAGATAGATAGATAGATAGATATGAAAGGCACTATATAATAGATAGATAGAAATGAAAGGCACTATATGATAGATAGATAGATAGATAGATATGAAAGCCACTATATAATAGATATATAGAAATGAAAGGCGCTATATGATAGATAGATAGATAGATAGATAGATAGATGTGAAAGGCACTATATAATAGATAGATAGAAATGAAAGGCACTATATGATAGATAGATAGATGTGAAAGGCACTATATGATAGATAGATAGATAGATAGATGTGTTCACTGTTAATTTGCTCATGTTTGATTGAAGAAATAATTATTTATGTATTATGCCTTATTACCTATTATTTGCCTGTATGCTTAAGAAAAGTCATTTCTGTGCAATGTGTGTAACTTAGTATATGATAATTCTACCAAAAATGTTATTCACTAGCATCATTCAGTGCATTTAGCATGAGATTGTTGAACGGGAATAGTTTCTGCTTTAACACAATGAATATAAAGCAGTAATGCTAAAAGAATGCATTTATTCAATAAATATAAGTTAAATGTGATGATGCAAGGAAGAAAGAGCTTGACATGGAGCATGCAATTAACAGACAATGTATGAAATTTTAATATAGTACAAAGTAGAACTGTCTCCCCCTTCCAGATATTCCTATTACATACACAGGTTTATAAAAATTATGTACAGTGGAAATTTCAGCTGAAATTTTTGGTCCCATTTGGCTGCAGGTTTTACAAGAATTGCTGTCTTAAGTTCTCTTGCATGTAGAGTGTAAATCTAACCTGAAGCTTGAAAAAAAAGTTAAGTTGCTTAAAAATAAAAAAGAGAAAGCCGAGAATCACAGGATTTTTCTCACAATGATTAATTAACGTGGAACTCAGATCACTGTTTAAGAATCAAAGAATTTTCAGTATGTTTGTGTTCATATAAAAAACAAATGAATAATTTATAGTGAATACAGCAAATTAAGGGTCTAGCAGAATGTGCCACATATTAAAACAAACATGCATGCTGTTCATATAATTTTAAATATACATTTGTATACATTTAAATAATAAATGTTGAATATAAAATTCTCTTATTGCTGTTATTGGCTAACAGCCCAACTACAGGAATAATAAGTAAATCAGATAAGCTGATTTATGTTTCTATTACATAAAATGCAGATAGGTATTTTTAAACATTTCCTTTATTATTGCCCAAGAGACTGGCAACATTTTGCATGTGGACTGGACAAATAAAAATGTCACTGTACATGTGTTTAGTATAGCTGCTACGAGCATAGATAGAGGCTCATAACCCCGAGCTACGATTATATGATGGACTGAAGTGTGTTTTTGCTTCCATAACCAAAGGCTGCTGAGACACTTGAACTTTCTTTCCAAGAGTTCCAAAGTGTGATGGACTGAGTTAAGGATTCTTCTTAATAGATATAAAAGATTAATACATATTTTCCTATAATGATATGATGTTAACTTTAATTTCAAAAAATGATACATTAAAATCTATTGCAGAAATAAATAGCAATATTAAATATATTCCAAAACATAATATATTCCCATATTGTCCTATCATAAACCACATATCAAGATATATTACTGTATCATCGTTGATTTTGCCTACAACAATACAGCTACCTGCAATAATCCTTTTGTCCCAGGTAGAACATAGTTTATATAGGTTCATAAATTAGTTTGATTAACATTATTAATAGAAAGGATATACTGTTCGTGGACCTTGATAGAAAATATGTCTCTGTATACTTATTTCCTATCTATTCAGCTGTGGATCTATTTCATATAGTAATTTTTAATATGAATCTATTTAATATAGTGTTTATCAATCTATATTTATTTGTCTGTTGATCTTAACTCTATAAGTGAGATGGCAGCAAACCTGATATGGATTTTGCAGTTTTTACATTTGCAGTGCTAAGTCATTATATTGCACAAAGCAGTCCTAGACACACACACACACACACACAAACACACACACACAACTATTTGAATTGTATGCATGCATGTAAATAGCTTACTTTTATGTAGTACCTTTCATGGTTAACACTTTCATAAAACAAAAGTGATGTAAAACACTATACCTTACTAAACATCAGATTTCTCTCAGATGTTATGAGAATTATAGCATTTTGGTTTAAAAATATACCTAGATAAATGGGTTACTTTTCCGTACTATTGCCGCATTTGTGACAAACAATTTCTTGATAGGCGTTGCAGTTTAGCTGGTGCTCCCCACAGTTCTGCTTTCTGTCCCCTTTATCATCTTCTACAACTTAGAAAGTCATCAGAAAGAGGTCAGCCCTTGTTGTCACCATTACTATTGAGCAATCAGTTTTACCACATTTCCTGGACAGTGATGACAGTGGACTAACCCCTTAGCCATGCGCTCTCTCCCATGCACCCCTTCCCTTTTGTATAATGTCCTTTCCAGCCAGATCACTGGCTTATTCATGTGACCTTACGCCAGTTTTTTATACAAATTTCCACAGGACAGAAGTGTCACTGTCTGCATAGGATTATGACCGAGGCCACAAGGCATCATATGACACACAGTCGCATACTTTTAGGCCAAGTTTGGCAGTAGAAGGGCTGCAGAAACTGTGGAAATATAGCCATTTGAAGGTTTTACTAACATTTTGCAGTTTTCTTTTTGTTATCATTTTAGTAATTTAAAGCTAGACTGCTGAGCACACATACATGTACATTATTTTTAAAAATAAATTTGTGAATTTCCCCTTGGCATTAATAAAGTATCTATCTATCTATCTATTATATAGTGCCTTTCACATTATCTATCTATCTATCTATTATATAGTGCCTTTCACATTATCTATCTATCTATCTATCTTAATGAAAAAGTATTAATATGATCATTGCTTTAAGTTATACTGCATCCTCCTCTCTTATTACAGCTGTTATTACTGTCATTCTCCTCGCCCAATACCACATATTCAGCTGATCACACAAAACAAAGGCACACACCTTATGCAAAAATGTACAAAAAATTGGGCAGCCCAGTCTTAGTATGGCTGTCTCTCAATAAGGAGACCAGGGTTTGTGTCCCAGGCCCTGCCTGCATCCACTTTGCCTGTTCCCCCCATATTTATGTAAGTTTCCTCCCACAGTCCAAAAACATGCAGGTTAGGTGAATTAATGATGCTAAATTAGCCCTAGTGTGTGTGAGTGTGTGTGCCCTGTGATGAACTGGCGTCATGTCCAGGAATTGTCCAGCTCCCTTTCACCCTACTCAGAATTAAGCAGGCTAAGAAAATGGTATGGTATGATGCCAGAGAAAATTAAAAGAGAAAAATAAAGAGGTTAAATAAACTATAATGCAAATGTAGAAATTTCAAACAAAAGAATTTGGTGGAAAGCATAACACAGAATAATACATAGCATAGTCAAACTTTTCAGTTCAACAAAAAATTCTTCACCATGCAGTGAGGTAGATCTTGTTTCTTTTCCAGATTAATGATACAAAGACATTACTCTTACTGTTTCATTAGTAACAGCCTATGCAGACATTTTGAAATAATTATTTTTATCCTTTATTTATAACTAAAGTTGTCCTGACCATATAATTTTACAGAAACATGCGCAAATAAAGTATGACTAACATAAGTGTGTTTAAAATATGAAATAACATTCAGATCAGACAGTACCAGTACCATGTGATCCATATTGTAAGCGTTTGAACTCCAAATCTTCTCATGGGGCAGTATGGAGACACGTCAGTCTCATGTGGTAGCCTGTAATCTGTCTCTGATAGCAGTGTAAACATTTTACAGACTTGTGACACAGCATTCAGTGTAGATCCCCACAGCCTTTCTGTTTACCATCACTATATATATATATATATATATATATATATATATATATATATATATATATATATATATTGTCACACACGTGTGCATGGGAACCAGCTGAAGGGCCTAAACACTAGTAATTCTACACTCGCCTAAAGGATTATTAGGACCACCATACTAATACGGTGTTTGACGCCCTTTCGCCTTCAGAACTGCCTTAATTCTACGTGGCATTGATTCAACAAGGTGCTGAAAGCATTCTTTACAAATGTTGGCCCATATTGATAGGATAGCATCTTGCAGTTGATGGAGATTTGTGGGATGCACATCCAGGGCACGAAGCTCCCGTTCCACCACATCCCAAAGATGCTCTATGGGGTTGAGATCTGGTGACTGAGGGGGCCATTTTAGTACAGTGAACTCATTGTCATGTTCAAGAAACCAATTTGAAATGATTCGAGCTTTGTGACATGGTGCATTATCCTGCTGGAAGTAGCCATCAGAGGATGGGTACATGGTGGTCATGAAGGGATTGACATGGTCAGAAACAATGGTCAGGTAGCCCGTGGCATTTAAACGATGCCCAATTGGCACTAAGGGGCCTAAAGTGCGCCAAGAAAACATCCCCCACACCATTACACCACCACCACCACCAGCCTGCACAGTGGTAACAAGGCATGATGGATCCATGTTCTCATTCTGTTTACGCCAAATTCTGACTCGACCATTTGAATGTCTCAACAGAAATCGAGACTCATCAGACCAGGCAACATTTTTCCAGTCTTCAACTGTCCAATTTTGGTGAGCTCGTGCAAATTGTAGCCTCTTTTTCCTATTTGTAGTGGAGATGAGTGGTACCCGGTAGGGTCTTCTGCTGTTGTAGCCCATCAACCTCAAGGTTGTGCGTGTTGTGGCTTCACAAATGCTTTGCTGCATACCTCAGTTGTAACGAGTGGTTATTTCAGTCAAAGTTGCTCTTCTATCAGCTTGAATCAGTCGGCCCATTCTCCTCTGACTTTTAGCATCAACAAGGCATTTTTGCCCACAAGACTGCCGCATACTGGATGTTTTTCCCTTTTCACACCATTCTTTGTAAACCCTAGAAATGGTTGTGCGTGAAAATCCCAGTAACTGAGCAGATTGTGAAATACTCAGACCGGCCCGTCTGGCACCAACAACCATGCCACGCTCCAAATTGCTTAAATCACCTTTCTTTCCCATTCTGACATTCAGTTTGGAGTTCAGGAGATTGTCTTGACCAGGACCACACCCCTAAATGCATTGAAGCAACTGCCATGTGATTGGTTGATTAGATAATTGCATTAATGAGAAATTGAACAGGTGTTCCTAATAATCCTTTAGGTGAGTGTACGCCAGGCCAGGGGGTGGCAGAGTGTACTGACTATCTCTCTCAGTCCCTTGCAGACCTTTTCTGGGAAATCCCGCCTGTTGCCGGCCCCAAGGATGACGTCACTTCCTGGCACAAGGACACCACTCCCAGTTCCGGCATAGATGACATCACTTCCCTTCCAGCCCTTTAAAACTTCCATCTTGCCTCAGTACAGGCAGTTCTGTTCTGGACTCCGAACTAAGCACATCGTGCTATTTACAACTACTTTTGCAGCCGATTCAATTATACAGGTGGCTGCCCCAAATCTTTATGATGTCTCTGACTCATTCCTATCACAATATCTTCTTATATTATACGCTACCGTGGCTATCCATTTGTCTGTTCAGGATTTAAATCACATGTAGCTCACAAATCATTTGAACTATTGACCTGAAATTTGGTACACACACACACACACATATATATATATATATACACAGCGCCCTGCCTGAAGTTTGTTTCCTGCCTTGCGCCCTGTGTTGGCTGGGTTTGGCTCCAGCAGACCCCGGTGACCCTGTAGTTAGGATATAGCGGGTTGGATAACGGATGGATATACTACATGATGTCCACTATCCACTTTTGGGGTGATGATTGACCTCCAAGATTATTCCTCTTATTGTTTTTATTTTATTTTATTGTAGAATTAACTCTCAGCAGAAGGGCGGCCATGCGGTGGATGCGTATGAGCGCTGTCTTTATCCCTACCACCTTCGCCGTCACTTCCTCTACCTCTTCCTATCTTAAATCATTCTTGTGGCAGATTGAAGACTTCAGTGCCAGCTTAAGTGAAAAATTAAAGAAAATGTACTAAGTAATTGCGACACATCAATATTGCTTCTACTTCTATGTCTTGTCTTGTTTGTGTTTTAATTTTAAATTTAAATTTTAATTCTATTTTTAATGTATTATTTGCACATCGTGTTGTTACTCTGTGGACCCTGAGCTTCGCAATTTTGTCTATCTGTATACTTGTATATGGTTGAGATGAGAATAAAGTTCACTTTGACTTTGACAAACACTGACTTAATCTGTTTTAACACGAAAAGATGCAGGTGAAAGAAAAGAAGAAGCGGGCCGCTAGGGTGGAGAAAAGAAGAGCGCAAGCACATCAACCTCTGAGCAAACGAATGCTAAACATACAGAGAAAGAATGAAAACTAGGAATGCTCAAGTCAAGTGTATTCACTGCACGTTATCGTGCAGTACTCCGCTACTGGTATATATATAACCAAAATGATGGCAGGTATCATGACAAATGAAAAATGAGTTTGCAAAAAGAAGAAGACGTTTTTTAATTGTATTTTTATACAGGTTAATTTTTACATGAATTTATAACTCCTCCATGTTATTATTTTGCAGCTTGACTCGATGTTCCGTTGGACAATCTAGCAGTCTCAAACTCCGGTCCTGAAGGGCCACAGTGGCTGCAGGTTTTCATTCTAACCATCTTCTTAATTAGTGACCAGTTTTTGCTGCTAATTACTTCTTTTAATTAACTTGACTCAGGCCCTTTAGTTTCTTTTTTCCTTAATTAGCAGCCAAATAATAATGAGACACAAAACAAGCCGCCACATCACACAATATCTGAAAATAAAGAAAGGTGAAGGTCTCAGTAAGGTTGATCTCTCAACTCACCAAAACACTTTGGTGATGTTCTTATGAAAAAAAGAAAATCAACAGATTTGGAAATGTCAGCTGTGGCAGAACGAGATCAACAACAAGCCGTGGAATTAAATAACGAGTTTAATTAACAGCAAGAATTGGCTTCTCATTAAGAAATTTGTTGGAGTTTAAAGCTCCAGTTTAGCTGGTCATCTGTTGGCTCGTTTCACGCCTCATTTCCATTTGGCAGCATTTTAATGAGGAAACGAATCAATTCAGAGGACTGAATCCTTCTAACATTGCTATTAAAATGTGAATTAGCAGTGAAAACCGGTCACTGATTAAGAAAAGGGTTAGAATGAAAACCTGTAGCCGCTGCGGCCCTCTAGGCCTGGAGTTCGACACCTGTGATCTAGATGAATAGAATGAGCAAGCTTGTTGGGCTGAATGGCCTGTTCTCATCACATTTGTTCTAATGTTCTAATTTATTTAATTTCAGAGATTAGGAAACATTGCAACTATGTAATATTTTTTTTACAATTGGAGCACTGCCATTTAAATGACTTTGTCAAAGTCACACAGTGAAGCAGAGACAAGAACTCAACCAGCAGTTTTGATTTTTAGAGTTTGCTACAACAAACTGCCTCCTTATTGGTTTGAGAGCTTACTATATTAGCAAGTGTTTGAACACCTGGAGTCAAAAGTGTGAATCGACACCTTT
Organism: Polypterus senegalus; assembly: GCF_016835505.1. Lineage (NCBI taxonomy): Eukaryota > Metazoa > Chordata > Cladistia > Polypteriformes > Polypteridae > Polypterus > Polypterus senegalus. Next base: position 8,275,925 of record NC_053160.1, read on the forward strand.
GACTCCTCAGTAAAAGAGTTTGCATGATTTGGATTTGGATACACAAAAGCAGACAACTAAACGAGAATCGCCCCCTGTGCCAAATGGACACTACATATATATGCGGACACATTAGCCGAATGCCTGATAGGGACTGGCTTTTTAAAATAATATGCATTATGAAGTTATTGGGCTTTCATCAAGTCATCTTCTGCTTTAGGAGCTCACATTGGGTACTCAGGAAAGTCAATCAATGTTAAGCCATTAGGCTATTAGGCTTGCTCACAGTGAATGTGGATCAGGTTATGCTGTTAGAAGAGATAAAAAAAAAAAAAGGTTTGAAAAGAACACGGTATAAACAAACAGAAGACATCAGGCTTTGATTCATGTACATGTACATTATATACAGACACACAGTTGCATACATGTACTTTGTCAAAAGTATGGAACCACTCAGAAACAAACTGAGCTGCAGAATCTGTAGATATCCACACAAGTGTGTTTCCTGAGGTAATACCCCAGCAAATTGAAAAGTTCTTTTGTTATCATGTGTTGTGTTTAGTAAGCAACTTTTGCCAAAGAGGCAGCATTCTTGGTAGCACTGCTGACTCACGGACCCAACATACAGGGTTTGAATCCTGTTGTTAAATATTTTTTGTGCGACACTTGTATGTCCTCCATGGTTTTCTTGCAGCATCCCCAGAAAATGTGGAAGGTTATTTTAAATGTGTGTGTAAATGGGTGCATTCATAGATTGGCACCCTGTCCAGCAGAGATTCCTGTCCTATGCTGATGCTGCTGCGTAGGTTGTGACCGATTCCATATTCCAGATCCATAACACTGAACTGGATTAAGATGGTTTAAATTTTTTTTTTTTTTTTTTTACCACACCCAAGGCCATTTTACATTTGACACAGGCACATCTTCAGGATCACACAATGCAAAGTCCATTACTTTAGGATTTTTGGCCCTGTTACCTATATTTCTGACTTTCACAGATAAAAGACTGTGGTTTGGTAAAGGTTGATAGTTGGAGAACATTAGGAACAAAGTTCATCTTGATAATATTTGAGAAAGAACAACATCATGAAATGCTTATGCCGGATAATGGTAATGTCCACATTTTAGTTAAGATGCAAGGATAAACAGGTGAGCAATGGAAATCTTTGTTTTGTGAGTGAGCAGTCAGTTTCATCAAAGATAACCTGTCTAGAACTCTACATAACAGGAAACAGTTGTTAGGGTGCCAAGCCAAAAGCATTCATAATGCTTTGACGGTACAGCACTGACCACAGACAACTGGGCAGTGATCAGATACTTATCCTTCACTACATTCTGTAAACATGTGACTGCACCTGGCATAAGTGGCCATCAAGAATGAGCACTTGGTTCTATTGTCAACATTTTGTGTCATGACATAAGTGAAACTCGTCCCCTTAAAAAGGAAAGTCAATGGTTAACACTACTATAGCAGTCTGTTTCCCTTTTTGGAATGAAGGTTAGACACTGAAACAGTGTTACTTTACGTAAAACAAGATGTCAAGCAAACCAAAGATTTTTTTGTCCAGCTGGATCATTCCTCTTTCCTCCGCTGGCCTATCTGCATTGTCATTGGTCGATATTAACCAACATTTCATTTCAACAAAAATAATATCCTAAGCATAAAGCGATGAAAATTACCTACACGTTACGTGCACATGTCGGAATGTTTAACATGGTGCTATAAATTGATCTGCTGCAACTGACGCCATTGATGTGTCGTTAAACTGTCATAATCACCTCAGGGGTCGCAATCAAACAGAAAGAAATTTGAAAGGCTGATGGCTTTTTAATTTGCATATTTTTTTTAAATGTAACTATTAACTACTAGTTTTTATCTTTTGTTAGTTATGGATAAAATGTTATTTCTAAAAAATTAAATTAATTTCTAAAAAAGTTTAAAAAAAGTTCATCTCAAGACACCACCCCCAATGTCTCACGACCCCCCAGGGGGTCGCGACCCCTGCTTTGGGAACCACTGCTATAGATAACCCAAAAATGTGAGGCATTTGATGTAAATGTGTATCCTCCTGAAACTATAAATGAAAATGGAATTGCGCTTAAATATCACATCAGTATTTAGATAAATTAACTTTAACCTGTGGCATATTGTGGCAAAGTAAGTTAGAGTCAATAAATCAATGTTTTTAGAATGTCTAGTTGTTACTTAGCTGGAACTTATGCTCTCTGCTTCTATTAAGTAACCTATAATAACATCAAGATCAAATCATGTTAAGAAAGATGAGCAAAAAAATACTAAAATAAACAAGCTGTGGTTGGAAGGAAGTGAAAGATTGGCACAGAGAGAGAAAGAAAAAGCAGGAGAGCAGAAGCAAAGGGAAGTAGAGAGGAGAAAATATTAGAAAGGGAAAAAGGAGACACATATAAAGCAAAGCTCTACAGCTTTGTGATATGCATTCCTCCTGATCCACATGAGCTTTGCTGACCAATGAAACTGAAACTTCACTCAAGTTCTGTAATCTTCTTTACAATGATAGACATGCAATGCACTCTCTTCTTCAAAACATGTTGTGACTTTACAGTTGTGTAAGATGCTATATGAGATGAACACTGATCAACTGAATAATCTTAGCCTGCTCAGAGTGCTGACAAGGCTAACTGGGCACAAGGTGCCAGTGCATCATAGAGCTTTTTAATAATCATTCATACATCAGCAATTAACCAATATAACACTATAAGAACGTGCAGACTCCACATAGCTAGGATACAACTGAACCACTGCACTACCATTCTGGCAATATTAGTTTGTATAAAGTAAAAATTCATATACAGAAATGTAAACATCTCATTTATGTTTGTGTATTTTTATATAATTAGATTTTTATATACACTGTCTGTGGTAGGCTGGCGCCCTGCCCGAGATTTGTTTCCTGCCTTGCGCCCTGTGTTGGCTGGGATTGGCTCCAGCAGACCCCCGTGACCCTGTAGTTAGGATATAGCGGGTTGGATTATGGATGGATGGATATACACTGTACATGCATTGTGTATGTATGTGAATAAACGCATATTTATATATACCCTATACTATACTATAGTAAATACACATTACATATATGAAGTAGACACAGTTCGATAAACAGTTCACATATAGATATGTTTGTCTATACTTAAAAATCATACAGACTCTTAAATGTAAATTACATCATAATAGGATTATGAAAAAAATGCAGTTTACATGCCCATTGTATGCGTTCTTGATTCTGTGTACCTACTCATTTTCTGAACCTGCTTTTTCTCTTAATGGGACGTCAAAAACTAAAGACTAACTCAACAGCATCAAGTGTAAAGCCCAAACCAAACCTGGATAGTGCACATTGCAGGGCACTTTCAAGCACACACCTAGGACAAGGCTAGCTTAGAGATGTCATTTAACCAAACTATAACAGCACATCTTGGTATATAGGAGAAAATGGGAGTACCCCAAGAAAACCCATAATGACAAAGGGAGAAAAGACAGTCAGAGACGGGCGGAGTGGTGGCTCCGAGGCTAGGGATCTGCACTGGTAATCGGAAAGTTGCCGGTTCGATTTCCCGTAAATGCCAAAAGGGACTCTGCTCTGTTGGGCCCTTGAGCAAGACCCTTAACCTGCAATTGCTGAGCGCTTTGAGCAGTGAGAAAAGCGCTATATAAATTTAAAGAATTATTCATTGATATGGTTGGACTGCTTTCTATCCATTGCTCCAAAGTACCTTATTTATACTCACTTTATATATTTTTATGTATGCGAGCAAACAATCATGTAACCTTACATTGTACTATGGAGAAACAAATGCATGCAAATATGTAAATATATATGCCTTGGCCATGAGTGTGCTTAAGTTCATTTGTAAAAATAGTAACAGAGAGTATTGACATGTGTAAAGAGTACAGTCAAATTCTTGCTTGCACATTCATCTGACGCACACACCAATATTTATATGCACCGCATGGTTTACTCTTTTTCTTTAAACAGGCTTTTCATTTGTACATTTCTTATTAACTCAAACACCTTCATTGCACTCTTGGCTGCCTTTGCAGTACTAAAGGACTGCCTCTTATTTTCTCTGTGACGGGATTATACTTCCTGCACATAGAAGTATAGCTGAGCCCATCTCCTGCCCCTGAACAATTAGCAAGGTTCCCGTTAACAAGGCCTGTGCACTTTGTCTCTTTTTTTCCTCAGGAGACAAAAGAAATGAGTTCCCCTGCCAACACGGGCGCAGCCACACAGCAGCCGCAGGGACCAGGGCAGACACATCTATCTCCCGGTCTCCAGCCATTACTGCAGGCTCTTAGCAGACAGTTACATTAGGCACAGCTGACCCAGGGTTCAGTGAGAATCCACTCGCCAAGTGCTACCTGCCACAAGCCTGACAACATAACATCACTAACCGTTTGAGGAAATACAATTTAATCAGTGATCCATAACTTTTCAGTTCTGCTTTGATATATATATATATATATATATATATATATATATATATATATATATATATATATACGCACAGAGAGAAAGAGGGAGATACATCTAGATACAAACAACGAGAGCACAAGATTTATTACTTAACTTACTTGCACTGTCAAATGAGAGATACCACTAATAGCAATATGATAACAAAGTGATACATAATAACATAAATGATTTAATGACTGTTTCTGGCCTTGCCCTGCAATGGACAAATTGCTAGCTCCTGTCTTGTGCCCAGTACTGCCAGCCAGGATAGACACCAAGTCCTTGCAAGCCTGAAGGTAAGTGAATGGATGGATGGATGTTTTTATTTTTTCTTTCAATTAAGCATTTTTTGTTTTTACACAGTTAGGCAAAATACGAGGTATGCTGCAGTGCAGTAACCTTTTCAGTAGTAATATTTTTAAAAATCTAAGTAAAAAAGTAATCAATTCACTAGTTTAAAATTTGGACCTTAAGTCACTATTTGCCACTTCTGTCACCATCTGATTCACAGTGTGACCCAAATCTATCCTGTCTGTGCTTTATGTGAACAATTGTGTAACTCTTAAAACCAGCGACTAACTAGATGCAACTATTAGTCAGTGACTGCTGTGTAACATGACTTAATAAATGCTTAATACACCTTTCAAAGTATGAATGACAACACTAAAATAGGGGCCCCCTATAATATATCTGTCTATCCATCCATGCATTTTTCAACCCGTTGAATCTGAACACAGGGGTCTGCTGGGGCCAAACCCAGCCAACACGGGAACCAATCCCGGGCAGGGCACCACAGGGACAATTTAGAATCGAATTTAGAACTCCACACAGGGAGGACCTGGGAGGCGAACCTGGGTCTCCTAACTGTGAGGCAGCAGCGCTACCCACTGCGCCACCGTTTCACCCCATCCATTATCCAACCCACTATATCCTAACTATAGGCTCACAGGGGTCTGCTGGGACCAATCCCAGCCAACACAGGAACCAATCCCGGGCAGGGCGCCAACCCACCACAGGGACAATTTAGAATCACCAATCCACCTAACCTGCATGTCTTTGGACTGTGGGAGGAAACCCACGCAGACACGGGGAAAACATGCAAACTCCACGCTGGGAGGACCCGGGAAGTGAACCCGGGTCTCCTAACTGCGAGGCAGCAGCGCTACCACTGCGCCACCATAATATATCTATTAGTTACGTATTTCTATACAACAAAATAATAGCAAAGATATTGTTTGTGCTATATAGCAATAAGTGAGTAATACAGTAGTTGCAATTCTTAAAAGTCAATTTTAAAGTGTTATCAACAAAGACACTTACGTACCTCTAACTGTAAAGCACCTTGGGTTCACTGTCCAAAGGCATAAAGCAATGCTACATTAACTCTTTTTTGTTAAAGTTAATATAAAAAGTCTGTAAATGGAAAGAGTATTCCAATATGAATACTTCACTTGTTAATTTATCACCGATGGTTTTTCAATGTACTATATAAAATATAGGGTGTGTTTGTTTTCAACTAAGGCATTAGTCTGTAAGTGGCAGTGTTACTTTTACCATCTCCAGAGAGAGTTACATCAACTGCCAGTGCTCACATCACTAGAGAAAGAATCACACGCTATCTGTAAAATACTTGATATTGACATTCACTACAGAAAGGAACTACATGAAAGTACAAGGTTACACGATCAAGCGATACCACTGATTACCTGTATTACCCAGACACAATTGTACCATCGTAGCACTATTGAGATAATTCTGTTGTAAATATAAAGTGCTTTGAGATGGCTTTGAAATTTGACGTTTCTGTGTAAATTCACATGGTTACAGGTCCAAACATCACCATTGAATCCTTATATCACTACCTGACTGAGATTATGTTTTAAATAAACTGAAATGTCTATAAAGATTTTTGAAAAGAAAGTCCATCGATTGTATCCATGCATTTTCTGACCTCTTCATCAATTTCAGTGCAGTGGGGAAGCTGGTGAATTTCTTTACCAGCTTGGAGTCAAGACCGGAGCCAGCCTTGGATGGGCAAAGCGTCAATGCATCATAAGGCACATTCACTCACACACACACACACACACACACACACACACACACACACATCAACTCAAATGACCCCAGGGTGCAATCAGCAATTAAACTAACAAGCAACATGTCTTTGGGGTGTGGGAAGAAAACTAAAGTATTCAGCAAACACAGTGTTGATGTACAGACTCTCCATCAGTATGCAATCAGGCTGGGATTCAGACCAGAGACATTTGAGCTGTAAGGCAGCAGTTCGAACCATTGTATCACACTGAAATGGACAAATACTACATATAATAAATAGATAGTAATAAGTTGTCTTTGTGATATAGGCAGTGTACTCCATAAAAAAAGCAAGATGCAGGTTTAAAATCCTGAATGTGCCACTTAACCCTACAACAACAACAACATTTATTTAAATAGGACATTTTCATACAAAAAAGTAGCTCAAGTGCTTTGCATAACGAAGAATAGAAAAATAAAAGACAAAATAAGAAATTAAAATAAGACAACATTAATTAACATAGAAAAAGAATAAGGTCCAATGGCCTGGAGAAAAAAAATAAAATCTGCAGGGGTTCCAGGCCACGAGACCACCCAGTCCCCTCTAGGCATTCTACCTAACATAAATGAAATAGTCATCTTTGTAGTTAGGGTTCTCACGGAAGGACTGCTCATACAGTATAAATATGGCACAATATAAGTATATATTTATAGTAAAGGAGATCGTTCTTCCCCCACACCATGCGACTCTTCAGTTCCACCCTGAGGAGTAAATGCTAACATTACTCAAAGTTATTGTCTGCTTTTACATGCATTTTGATTACGATTTAATTTAATATTGTTTTTTGTATCAGTATACTGCTGCTGGATTATGTGAATTTACCCTTGGGATTAATAAAGTATCTATCTATCTATCTATCTATTATATAGTGGCTTTCACATCTATCTATCTATCTATCTATTATATAGTGGCTTTCACATCTATCTATCTAGCTATCTATTATATAGTGCCTTTCACATCTATCTATCTATCTATCTATCATATAGTGCCTTTCACATCTATCTATCTATCTATCTATCTATTATATAGTGGCTTTCACATCTATCTATCTATTATATAGTGGCTTTCACATCTATCTATCTATCTATTATATAGTGGCTTTCACATCTATCTATCTATCATATAGTGCATTTCACATCTATCTATCTATCTATCTATCTATCTATAATATAGTGCCTTTCACATCTATCTATCTATCTATCTATTATATAGTGCTTTTCTATCTATCTATCTATCTATCTATCAATTATATAGTGCCTTTCACATCTATCTATCTATCTATCTATCTATTATATAGTGCTTTTCTATCTATCTATCTATCTATCTATCTATCTATTATATAGTGCCTTTCTATCTATCTATCTATCTATTATATAGTGCCTTTCATATCTATCTATCTATCTATCATATAGTGCCTTTTCTATCTATCTATCTATCTATCTATCTATCTATCTAAAGAGAGCATATTAAAAGCACCTGGAGATGGTGTTCACTATAAAAGATGCTATATAAAATCAACCCAGCCACTGACTTTGCATGGCATGAATACAGCAGAAATAGTGGAAACAATTGTTTTATAGCAATCCCATAAATTACCTTAAAATGAAATTCACTTTGAGAAGGTGCTATATCAAATAGCATTTGATTGAAATATTTTTTTTTATTTTATATCGCAAAAAAGAGATAAACAGAAGGAAATAAAATAAAAGTTAAAATGCTGGCCATACGTACAAGAGCACAAATACAAAAACAAACAGGGTGGCTCTAGAATGAAAACATCATTCCTTCATTTTTTAAATCTCTACATTCTGTCATCAGTTACATCTCCTACAAAAACTATATTGTTATTTGGACAGTTTCAGTGAACATGGTGACACAGTTCATCTATCCATCTATTTTCATAACAGACCCATCCAGAGCAGGGTCATGGGACAGCAATCACTGGGCACAAGACAGTTCACCAGTCCTTCGCAGGGCAAACATACACCTGGACCAATTTAGCAGCAGGTAATCACCTAACCTGCATGTTTTTGGGAATATCTGGAGGCAAGCCACGCAGGCACATAAGGAACACCCAGGATGTACCATCACAACACCATGCTGCATGGTGGCTTAGCAATTAATTCAGTCACAAATATCATTAATTACAGATCAGTGTGGCAGTACAGTACAAAAGGCATCTAGGTCAGCTTCAAATAAATTCATTTCTGTTTAGGGTAGGATATGGTAGAATTATTGTATTTGTTGATTATTAACATTAGCTGCAGCCTTAAAGGAATATTCCATTCAAAAGTGATATTGTTACTTAGGCCATGTACAACCTCAATTCCAATGAAGTCGGGACGTTGTGTAAAACATAAAAACAGAATACAATGATTTGCAAATCCTTTTCAACCTATATTCAATTGAATACACTACAAAGACAAGATATTGAATGTTCATACTGATAAACTTTATTGTTGTTTTGCAAATCTTCACTCATTTTGAATGTGATGCCTGCAAACACGGTAAAACACGGTATCCTTCAATACGGGTGCGTAAATAAAGGCGAGCTTCAAAAGGGCGACCTCAATTGGGCGCAGCGAATAAAGGCAAACGCAACAAAATTATTACAGAAAATTTATTAGATAAAGGCAATGATTGAACGTATAAAAAGGCGAAAGCAAGAATATTAAAACATCCAATTAATTAATGCATGAACTTCTTGACGAATAATCCATTTTTAGTACGACAGCGAGACAAACATTTTCCAATCCTATATTCAGTGCATTTCCAGATGTGATTCCCGTTGATAGTTTTCTCCTTTCTGAATGTGTAGCCTTCGACTACGAGTAGATCAGCACCTTTGTCGCTCTTCACATATTCCAGAGCCATTTGAACTAAATTATCTACGAACGCCTTTATTCGCCGCGCTCGATTGAGGTCGCCCATTTGAAGCTCGCCTTTATTTATGCGGACCTTTATTCAACGTGCCCAATTGAGGTCGCCCTTTTGAAGCTCGTCGTTCCAAAAAAGTTGGGACAGGGGCAGCAAAAGACTGGGAAAGTTAAGGAATGTTCCAAAAACACCTGTTTTGAACGTTCCACAGGTGAACAGGTTAATTGGAAACAGGTGTCCATCGTGATTGGGTATAAAAGGAGCATCCCCAAAAAGCTCAGTCGTTCACAAGCAAGGATGGGGCAAGGTTCACCACTTTGTGAAAAACTGTGTGGGCAAACAGTCCAGCAGTTTAAGAACAGCGTTTCTCAACGTACAATTGCAAGGAATCTAGGGATTTCATCATCTACTGTGCATAATATCATCAAAAGATTCAGAGAATCTGGAGAAATCTCTGCACGTAAGCGGCAAGGCCGAATACCAACACTGGATGCCCGTGACCTTCCATCCCTCAGGCGGCACTGCATTAAAAACCGACATCATTCTGTGAAGGATATTACCACGTGGGCTCAGGAATACTTCAGAAAACCATTGTCAGCTACATCTACAAGTGCAAGTTAAAACTCTACCATGCAAAGCGAAAGCCATATATCAACAACACCCAGAAACGCCGCCGGCTTCTCTGGGCCCCCGAGCTCATCTGAGATGGACTGACGCAAAGTGGAAAAGTGTTTCCAATTGTTTTTGGAAATCATGGACGTCGTCTCCTCCGGGCCAAAGAGGAAAAGGACCATCCGGATTGTTATCAGCGCAAAGTTCAAAAGCCAGCATCTGTGATGGTATGGGGGTGTGTTAGTGCCCATGGCATGGGTAACTTGCATATCTGTGAAGGCACCATTAATGCTGATAGGTACATACAGGTTTTGGAGCAACATATGCTGCCATCCAAGCGACGTCTTTTTCAGGGAGGTCCCTGCTTATTTCAGCAGGACAATGCGAAGCCACATTCTGCATGTGTTACAACAGCGTGGCTTCGTAGTAAAAGAGTGCGGGTATTAGACTGGCCTGCCTGAAGTCCAGACCTGACTCCCATTGAAAAGGTGTGGCGCATTATGAAGCGCAAAATACGACAACGGAGACCCCGGACTGTTGAGCAACTGAAGTTGTACATCAAGCAAGAATGGGAAAGAATTCCAGCTACACAGCTTCAACAATTAGTGTCCTCGGTTCCCTAACGCTTATTGAGTGTTGTTTAAAGGAAAGGTGATATAACACAGTGGTCAACGTGCCCCTGTGCCAGCGTCTTTGGAACGTGCTGCAGGCGTCAAATTCAAAATGAGTGAAGATTTGCAAAACAACAATAAAGTTTATCAGTATGAACATTCGATATCTTGTCTTTGTAGTGTATTCAATTGAATATAGGTTGCAAAAGATTTGCAAATCATTGTATTCTGTTTTTATTTATGTTCTACACAACGTCCCAACTTCATTGGAATTGGGGTTGTAGTTTGTAGTGATAGCTAAGAAAATTTGTTAACCTCATGTTTTTGTGGAGAATGGAGAGAATAAAAATGTTTATGCTATCATACAACCCAATAATGACCAATGCTGCACCATGGTACATAATGCACAAAATATCCATATAGAAAAGAAAAAAAATGGAATGTTACTCGTGTTGCATAATCCACATGTCAGTTTCCGGAAAAATCATAAACAGGAAGCAGTAATGATATGGGACTGAATTTTTGAATTGAAGATCTGCCTCTCTCCCTCGCTCATTGGTCAAGAGTTCTGCCTTCAGTTCCAAAACTCAGTCCCAAGTAACCTGTGTTTCTTGTTTATGATGTGCACTGGTTTTTCTGGAAGTATCCATTTAAGAATATTTGATCAAAAATGTGTGTTTTTTGCAAGTTTTGAGCATACAACTAGATAGCTGACAGATGAATTATGTAACACAAGTAATGAAAGTTTTTTTTTTTTCCAATGGAGTTTGTCACATTGGTTCTGCTGTGCATCACTTGTCACCTTTGGCTTCTATTAAATTGTATTTTTTTTATCTCCATTCTCCATGAAAAATGAGATTAATAATATTTCTTGGCCATCACTGCGAACTACATCGTTAAGTTAAAAAATACCATTTTTGGGTGGAATTTTCCTTAAAAAGATTTTTGAAGAGAAAAAGCACCCATTATTGGAGTTTTATATTTGTAATTTAGTGCATTCATTGATAGCCTGCCCCAAAATCTCTGATCATGAGCACAAGCCAGAACAAACAAGAATATGCCACATTTGTTCATGTGACGGCTTACCTTCTATCCATCCATCCTCTTCCACTTATCCGAGGTCGGGTCACGGGGGCAGCAGCTTAAGCAGAGAGGCCCAGACTTCCCTCTCCCCGGCCAATTCTTCCAGCTCTTCCGGGAGAATCCCAAGGCGTTCCCAGGCCAGCCGGGAGACATAGTCCCTCCAGCGTGTCCTGGGTCTTCCCCGAGGCCTCCTCCCGGTTGAACATGCCCAGAACACCTCACCAGGGAGGCGTCCAGGAGGCATCCTGATCAGATGCCCGAGCCACTTCATCTGACTCCTCTCGATGCGGAGGAGCAGCGGCTCTACTCTGAGCTCCTCCCGGATGACTGAGCTTCTCACCCTATCTTTAAGGGAAAGCCCAGACACCCTGCGGAGTAAACTCATTTCAGCCGCTTGTATTCGCGATCTCGTTCTTTCGGTCACTACCCATAGCTCATAACCATAGGTGAGGGTAGGAGCGTAGATCGACTGGTAAATTGAGAGCTTTGCCTTGCGGCTCAGCTCCTTTTTCACCACGACAGACCGATGCAGAGCCCGCATCACTGCGGACGCCGCACCGATCCGCCTGTCGATCTCACGCTCCATTCTTCCCTCACTCGTGAACAAGACCCCGAGATACTTGAACTCCTCCACGTGGGGTAGGATCTCTCCCCCAACCCTGAGAGGGCAATCCACCCTTTTCCGGCTGAGGACCATGGTCTCGGATTTGGAGGTGCTGATTCTCATCCCAGCCGCTTCACACTCAGCTGCGAACCGGTCCAGAGAGAACTGAAGATCACGGCCTGATGAAGCAAACGGGACAACATCATCTGCAAAAAGCAGTGACCCAATCCTGAGTCCACCAAACCGGACCCCTTCAACACCCTGGCTGCACCTAGAAGTTCTGTCCATAAAAATTAAGAATCTTACGTTCTATCAGAGCCTTATAGAGACATTAATGGGGCGACTCCAGGACACTTCAAGGCATTCCTGGAATGTACGACACTCTCAATTAGAACCCACTGAGTCTGAGTTTAGTAAGAAATCAGGTACAAAGCCTCAGTGGTAGTGCGGCCAAACACAATGTAAAACTGGAGGTGAGAGGGCATGTTGCTCTGTATGTAGTGCAGGCAAAGAGACAAATCATTTCATTTGTTAAGTTAATGTAAAACCAGGTGAATATGTATGGCTAGTGGAGCAACTGCTGGTAAGTGGATAGGATTGATGAGCTTTATTGGGCCGAATGGCCTGTTTCTGTCTAAATTGTTCTAAAGTTCTAGTGTTTGATGTGTTCATTTTGTTTATTATGACGACTTCCACTGGCCACATCGTAGCAGGTTACAATAACCTCTCAAAGGTTCTTTAACACTGTGTTCTGGCATGTTAGTTGTCATTAGACAATGAGTTGAAATAAAGCAGGTTATATTAATTTCTGCATGCTGCTAGCAATGCTCTGTAGTCAGAGAGATGCACAGTGGGTAGGCCATTTGATGAAGTCTGTTGGTAGGCGTCTGTCACCAGTGTTTGTTATATTCTGTACCACTCAACAGCTGTAATCAGGGTCAGTTGCCAGATCCTAACAAACAAGGTTAGCTGCGAAATGACCCAAGGCTGCACAGAAACAGTGTGAATCCTGGTGACAGATGGAAAGGTCACAGAGTGCCGACCACCATGGAGGCCCATGTGTCTGTCTAAGAAGTCTCTGCTGATATGTTTGGATGTGGAATATCAACCTGGAGGTTTCTTTCTTCCAGGGTCACACATCCAAAACCTTTTCGTCTGTTAAGTAAAGGGAGTAGGGTTGGCTTTAGGCCAGTTGTACATACAATTTCCCTATGAAATGCCGGGTAAGAAATGACCGTGCCCTAACAGCACCTGATTATTCACGTTATGGCCCCTGGGAATGCCATAACAATGACTATGATTTGTGGGCAAAATAATGAGAGTACACTGTGCGTTTGTCTACCATACCATATGCTGATTTCGAGTTCATTTTTTTTTTATCATTTTAAACTATGCAAAAGACAATGTACTGTAAATGGATAGTTCAAAGCATGAACACTGGATTATAGCACTGATGCTTTTTACCTCATTATGAACAGATCTTTATGCCAGTTGGCTTCATTTGTAAAGGAGCATGCTGAACTATGGACAGGGTTTGGATTTTACCTGCTTTTTAATACATGACCAGGTCATTTTTAAAATGTTTTCAAGTTACGTTGATGTCACATTTAGTTATAGGCAATTGCTAATCTTGTCACTGGACCGTGTCAATTTAAATGACTGGACACGTCAAATTTAGCAACCTCACAATGACTTTCTAGCACAGTTATACTTTACAAAAGGTTAACAGGTTTGACAAGCTCAGCCACGATCTCTGCCCTTTTTACTATTCTGCCGTGGTACATAAAACATGAAACACCATTCACCACATCAACAACAACAACAACATTTATTTATATAGCACATTTTCATACAAAACAAATGTAGCTCAAAGTGCTTTACTACGGAAGACACAGTAAAAAATAAAAAATAAGTTAACATTAATTAACATAGAATAAGTAAGGTCCGATGGCCAGGGTGGACAGAAAAACAAAAAAAAAAAAACTCCAGACGGCTGGAGAAAAAAAATAAAATCTGCAGGGGTTCTGAGACCACAAGACCACCCAGTCCCCTCTGGGCAAAACATGACCTTCTTTTCAATTTGCGAAGTCCAAAACACCTGCATTTCTTATTACTCATCTCTGCATTATACAGTATGACTTGTACTTGTACACATTACTTTAACATGGCCTTTTCATAACTTCACTTTAACTTAATCCTGATACTCTGTATGTTCAATTCATCATAATAACTATTCATGGTGGCTCTAAAATCCGTACTGACCCCCACTCTCTCTTCTGTTTCTTTTTCCGGTTTCTCTGTGGTGGCCTGCCACCTCCACCTACTCAAAGCATCATGATGCTCCAACAATGATGGACTAAAAGCAAGAAGTCTATGTGACCATCATCATCAAGTCCTTCCGTGAGAACCCTAAATCCAAAGAGGACTGTTTCATTTATGTTAGGTAGATTGCCCAGAGGGGACTGGGTGGTCTCATGGCCTGGAATCCCTGCAGATTTTATTTTTTTTCTCCAGCCGTCTGGAGTTTTTTTTTTGTTTTTTCTGTCCACCCTTGCCATTGGACCTTACTTTTATTCTATGTTAATTAATGTTGACTTATTTTCTTTTCTTACTGTGTCTCTTATTTTTCTATTCTTCATTATGTAAAGCACTTTGAGCTACTGTTTATATGAAAATGTGCTATAGAAATAAATGTTGTTGTTGTTGTCACCCACGTAACATCTGGCTGCAGCAGATAGAGGGTCATTTCCGGAGGGTAGGACTGGACTGGGTGTCTGCCTGGGGGGTTGGCTCCCGAGTTGTTGTGGTGGGTGCGGCAACCCGCTGTACCAGTGTATGCTCTCCAACTTGACTTGACTTGATGCCTTTTCTGACTGTGTACGTACATTATTTGCTTGATTACGAATCTCTTCATAATACTGATTTATGTATTCGCTTTACAGATTAGTGATGTCTTTTCCAGAACCAAATGTGCACAATTTTGGTGCATCATTAATTTCTTAGACAACACTCTCATTTGTATACATGCTAGTGATGCCTTTTTCACACAGAGAACATTCAGCAGTTGGTTGATCACTGATGAGTGCACAATAAATCATTTTCATATTATGTACAATCAATGTAAAATGGCACACTACTTCACTGCACAAAGCTGAGTGGTCCATCCGAGTACTGAGGTTAGGAAACCCTTTTATAGAAGTAACCACAGAACTATTTGAAGATCACTCATTTCTTCATAACATTAAGAGATGTGTCAGTCCTAGGGTTTAGTAATACCTTTTCTCACCTAGCGCACAAATCACTTGCTGGATCACTAATCTCCACGCGGTCCTGACTGATTTGTTGCCTTTCCCAGAAGTAAATATGCAGCATGCGGTGGGTCACTAGTTTATGGACACCGAAAGGCATGTCCTCTGCATTACTGGCTATTAATACATTGACTAGCAGCAAACATGCAGCAGCTTATGGATCAATGATGTTTACACACAACTGAGGAGGCGTCAGGACTAGAGAGTTCAGCGGGGCCTTTTCAAGTACAGGATATGTAACAGCTGATCAATGATTTCTGCATTAAACTGAGGGATGTATCAGGATCAGCGAGGATGGGGATGCCATTTCAAAAACGAAACATGCATTAATTAGCAGAAACAAATGGAAAGGTTTTGGATATGTGATGTCAGCTCAGTGAGCAAAGGTGTCCAAAAAGGCAATTTTAAAGTACATTTTGGGAAAATGACAGATTGTCTTGATGAAGATTAAAGGAACTGACGCTGCTGTTTAATGGGCAAATTCCAAATAGGGACAACCATTGAAGAAAAACTAAAAGGTTATTTGGGTAAAAGCAGTCGAGTCCACACCTCACTGTTCATTTGACTACTTATAAAAAATGTCAAGTATGATCTGTAGCGTCTGTTTCTTTGTCACACTAGCGTCCTGTTTTCAGCACATGTTTAACATGAGTACAAAAATGTCTTTATAGTGTACAGCAGGGGTCCTCAATCACGGTCCCGGAGGGCCGCAGTGGCTGCAGGTTTTTGTTCCAACCCAGTTGCTTAACAAGAAGCACTTATTGCTCCAGTAACACTTCTGCTTCACTTCAGTTGTCTCGCTCGTTAAGATTTTGAACCCTTATTGCTAATTGTAGTCTTAAACAGCTGTATTCTTGAGTATTTTTGATGGCTCCTAATTAGCAATAACATGCAAATGACAAAAGAGACCAGCATTTCTCCATTTAGCTTGTTACCATTTATACCCGTGTGTATTTATCAGGAACTATTGAGTTTAATTAAATACTTGGAAGGAAAGTGAAGAGAAAAAAAGTGAAGGACTGAGAATTACTCATCCATTTTAAGCTTCATATCAGGGAAGAAAATCTAGGATATGAGAATGACTTAATGAGTTAAAGCAACTAATGGGCCATGAAATTAAATTATTGGCAAGAATTGCTTTCTAATTAAGCAAGTGGGTTAGAACAAAAACCTGCAGCCACTGCGGCCCTCCAGGACTATGATCGAGGACCCCTGGTGTACATGTTCAAACTCTCCCTGAAAATGGGTGAGCCGTGCAGATCTGATGGCATTAAGACACGTCATTCATTTCAACAAAAAGCCAGTACTGAAGTATACACAATTTTGATCAGTCTAAATAGGATCAATGCTGACATCAGTTTGGCCAAAACATGAGAGTTGTGAGCGCCTACAAAAAGTGAAACCAGATACCTCACATTATGCGGTGAAATCTTAAGTTCTCCCCTATTAAATGTTACAAAGTGGGCACTCAAATTATGAGAAGTGTTTTTGAAGCGTGGCCTATGTCTTCCAAAAAGATGTCTTGCTTGGATGACATCACTTATGTAGCTACGTTCACTTTATCTCTATGTTCTTTTATCAGGTTGTTCAAGATCCAAAGGAATTTTCCTCCAACACTGTTATACTGTATTTTGAGCCCTATTATGGTAATAAATCAAGGCGATGCCACTATGTACCCGTTGTAGGCTGCACAGATACCTCCTTTAGTGTATCTGTCTGACTAATTGTAAAGTAAGCCTGAATATTAAAGGGTGTCTCAATGTCGTGGTACTCCAAAAGCTCGTACAGTAAACCCACCCAAACACACATAATGAAATGCACCTTCTTATTTATAGATACGGAAATAGGAGTTTGCCATCCATCAGAGGGTAGTTCTTCTTAGACTTAAAGTAAAGATCATGAAATTTCCAGCCCAGCTGCATATCAAAAGAACAAATGACTTAGCTTATTAAGCCATATTTCCTAGCCCAGCTCCACTAAACAAACCGAATTACAGAATTTATTTCTCAATTTTTTTTTTCCATTCTTTTTTGACCCAGTTTTTAGGGAGCTACAGCCTACCCACAATATCAGCTGCAAGATATGAGTAAACTTTGGATTGGATGGCACTCTGTTGCAGCTTAAACCTAAATGAAAAAACAGTTATTCTCATCTTGCACGTTTTTGAAAAGTAATGGAAAGATGGAGTAGCAAGAGAAAATGCAAGTGTGAAAGAAATCCATAAACTCCACACAGAGAGTGGCAAAACAAGGCTTCCTACTTAAGTATAAAGGACTGTGAGACAGAAATGGTGACTAGTGTAGTAAAATCCTCGCCACGTGTAATTTTTGTACTGGAATCTACTGTAAATAAAAAATACATATTCTGAAATCCACTTAATCCTAATCAAGTCACAAAGGGCCAGAGCAGTGCTAGACACAAGGCAGGAACCAACCTCAAAAAGGGTTATAGTATTTCTCATTGACATTATAGTCTGTTTTATTATATACTAGCAAAATACCCGCGCTTCACAGCGGAGAAGTAGTGTGTTAAAGAAGTTATGAAAAAGAAAAGGAAACATTTTAATAATAACGCAACATGATTGTCAATATACAGTAATTGTTTTGTGAGTGTTAGGAGTGTTGCTGTCATCAAGGATTTGATTATCATTATTTCTTTAAATCAGGGTCATATTTGTAGGATGTGTTGTGTTCAAGTTACATTCCGTGTTTGTCAATCGTTGTAAAGATAACAGGTTTCATTTATCGATTCGTTTCTTACTGCATCAATAAATAGCTCGTCTTCCTCTTTATCTGAGACGTGACACACTGCATGCACAGGTTTTTTTTTACACTGTCTTCCTTTAGCTGGACTTTTTCCACCGTGTGCTTTGTTTCCGCAGTAGCTGCACTTATGAATATTAATATTCTTGTATGTGTCAAACGCTTCATATTTTTTTGCTGCCTTCTCAATTGTGTAATTCGTTTTTTGTTCAGCACTAACTGGAACTGTTGCTTTTTGTCTGTGCACTGCGTCAGTTCACGTGAGCCGCTCGGTGTACATACATCGAAGTTTGTCAGCTGTGCTTGTTCTATCTCGTGCGATGCCCACGGCTGTCTTTAATGTTAGCTAAGACCCGGCACTTAAAAGTTTCTCTCGCAGTTTCGCTGAGTTTGTGCCAAACGCCACCCTGACCATCTCATCTTCCTCTGCATAAGCACAGTCCTTCACCCGTGAATATTTAGCGGTACTGTTTCTATTGGATTGCCGCTGACGGACGGCCTTATATGGGCAGGCACTAAATTACGTGGGAGGCGGAGTTATACGAGAAATTCAAGATAAGAGGAAAATATGAGCGAAAAATTCTGATCTAAATACGAGCATTGGCTCACATAAGAGCCAGGCTGTGGTTATGCGTGACGCGTTTCCCGATCCGCCTCGACTCGGGGATTCACCCAAGCTGATGCTGCCAGCCCGTCAGCTCACTCAGTGTTCCTTGTTCTCCCGTAGCGTGAGGATCTACGCATTTGTGCGCTTGTGATTTCATTGTTTCGCTGTAGCAGTTCGCTGTATAAGCGTATCCAAAAATATCGCGGACATGCAGACAGAGAATAGGAGACGATTGCCCTCAAGAGGAGAGAGAGAGAGAGGCGCGCGCACGAGCAAGCGAGCGAGATAAGGAGATAGAGAGGCGCGCACGAGCGAGCGAGTGAGAGAGATAAGGAGAGAGAGAGAGAGATGTGTGCGCGAGCGAGAGATAAGGAGAGAGAGATGCGCACGAGAGAGAAGAACCATCAGCTCAGTTATGATCACATGACGCTCAGCAGACAAAGTGTATCCATACTACTTGTATTGCAAGACATCGCTCGTTTTATCAAGTCAAAATTAATCACAAAATTTAGCTTGTCCTGCAAAACACTGGTAAACCAAGTTACTTGCAAACCGAGGTTCCACTTGTATATATTATTTATCAGTGTTATTTGTTAGGAAAATTGATTTTTATGTTGATATTTTTGGGGGTGCGGAACGGATTAACTGGATTTCCATTATTTTCAATGGGGAAGTTTGTTCAAATATGGGAAATTCGCTATACGAGCTCAGTGCTGGAACGAATTAAACTCGTATCTCGAGGTTCCACTGTATATGTTATTTGTATATACTGTACAATTACCTTCTCTACAGCCCGGTGTTGTACAGTGATTGGCAACAAAAGCCAAATCACTAGAAAAAGCAGAAAAAAACATGAATTGACCTAATGCAGGAATGTTTTATTCATGGACAACTGTGTATAGCATGTCCAAGAGTAAAGTCGATGATATATAATGCGACTTTTTGTCTTGTGGTATGTCAAATTGCCTATCACAGGCCGCCAAACTTGTTGCTGCACCATTTCAAATTACACAACTGAAAATCACAGCACATGTTACATTTACCAAAAAGTGCCGATCATCCAGCCCAGTCATGCTCACCCATTTTTCTGACAGCAAATAGCATGGAAAGAGCTGGTGTGGTACACAGAGTTTATAGCTGCAGTGAGTTTAGCAGCATTCTTTCCTTTCTATTTCTATTTTCTATTTTGTTATGGTATATAAAATACAAGACATCAAACTTACGAGCTCTTCTGTTTGTGAGATTTAACACCGGCATCTTCCTATTCCAAGTTTCTACGTATGTACTTCCAGATGAGCATTCAATTGTTGTCAGCTCTCCTTCTTACTCAGCCCACCCCACCACGTAATGAGAAAATCAAAACTAGTGTGATTTTATCATAGCCAGTTGCGGACTAGTTAGTCTCAGGTGTTAGGTATGACCCATTAAGATTAGGTTCTCATCCTAATGGGAGTGCACTGTCGACTGCCTTTGAATGGCAAAGATTAGGTAGATGAACGCTACAACTGAAGATCACAGGAAAATTCACCTAATATGACATAGGCTTAAGCAACTCTGTGACCTTAAAATATTATTATTTGATTGATGCCTTTAGCTAAGGAAACTTGCAACATTTGAGATACAGTTGGTTACATTTAATTTTCTTTTGCAGTTTAACCACAGGCAAGTGAAGATACATTCTCATGGTCACACAGTTTCAGTAAGTAGGATGTGGAATCACGTTATTTTACTTGGTAAATAAAAAAAAAAACCTACAAGAGAATATATATATATATATATATATATATATATATATAAAGGCAATAAACCTTAAATTCCACCATTATAAGTTAAGTTCTCACATCTGTCACATTATGTGATCCTGTATGCAGTCAACTGCACCATACTCTAATCTTGCAAGTCAAATATATAAAAATGATAATGGTTCCTCCAAACATTATATTTATTAACTAGCAGACCTGGTGCGCTTCGCTGCGGTCGCTGTAGTTGGAATAATTATGTACCTACATGTGACTTATAGAGCTTCTTTATATATAACATTTTTGGTTTGTCCTCCTGGACCCAAAATATATAAATTTTCTCTATGACTAATTTGTGAACATGCTACATAAAAAAATAGAAGCTGGAAAACGGCAACACCGCCGGGAACAACAGTAAATGAGATAAAGTAAAAAAGGGCAACAGTGCCAGGAACAACAGTAAAAAACAACAGTAAATGAGATAAAGTAAAAGTCTACTAATCACTTGAGTACAAAAGCGAAGTACAAAGTAACAGTAAACCGCAACACCGCCAGGAAAACCGGCACACCGCGTCTACTAAACACTAAGACACACTAAGTAGAAACACTAAAGGAAAAAATACTATTCAGTAAGTACTGCATCTAGTAAACAGTAAATCAGTAAAGGAGAGAGGACTAAACACTAAGGAAAAAGAACGTCAAGACCGCGTCAGCTGTGGAGCTCAGCTCGGAGCGAAATGAAGTGAATGGGAGGGGAGATGATCACGTGACTCTCCCACCCGCCTTAACTCTCCATCCCTCCACAAACACACAAACACAGTCTCTCGGATCCCAACTCTCCTTTACATAAATCAGTAAAGGACAGAGGACTAAACACTAAGGAAAAAGAACGGCAAGACCGCGTCAGCTGTGGAGCTCAGCTCGGAGCGAAATGAAGTGAATGAAATGACGTGAATGGGAGGGGAGATGATCATGTGACTCCTCCACCTGCCTTAACTCTCCATCCCTCCACAAACACACAAACACAGTCTCTCGGATCCCAACTCTCCTTTATATGTATAGATGTATATTTAGCTGACACAGGATACTGTATGTTACAACTGTCTGCAGAAATATAGTTGGAGCAAAGGCTGGTTATGTGACTTACTCAGAAATACATAATAAAGAAAAGAGGTGGGAAATGAACTGGTAACCTCATGGTTTAAAAGCTTAGCCACTACATGATGACACCAATGCCTGTTAAATGGTGGCGGTCCAGCTTACTTGTCTGAACTTATCATGACTTACAAACCTGAGCGCACATTAAGATCTCAAGATGTCAGTCTGCTTACAAGGCAGACACATCTGTCACATTATGTGATACTGGCACAAGGATTAATTAAATAACAGTGGGAGGTCGAGCTTTTAGTCACAGGGCCCCTAAACTGTTCAGTGGTCTGCCTTCTACTATAAGAGATGCCCCTTCAGTCTCAGAAGACTCACTACTTCAGTTTAGCACACCCTGACTAGAGCTGCTGATTAACTGTACAGACTGCATCTCTGTTGTTAGTCCTTAGCACTTAAACATCAGTAACATGACAGTTATAATTTGTTACTAACCCTCACCTATTCTGTTTGTCTTCTCGGTACTCAAATGTGGCACTCGGTGCCACAGCCCACCTGCCAAGTTGTTTTGTCTGCCTGAGGTAAAGTCATCTCTGATGGAGGATCGCAGGAATCATAGGGAAGAGGGGTCTTTTCACCGGATTGGCTGTCTCAGCTTTGGAATGGCCAAGTGTGGGAGGCAGCTTGATGGTTGAGGTCTCCAGGACAAATCCAAATCATATTATGTGATATCATCTACTGTTAAATTCTGCTCCATACTTGTAATATTTTTATTTTTATAATGTATTGAGGATTACTTGTATTCTGTTCTGTGTATTTTATTGACCCCCTTCTTTTTGACACCCACTGCATGCCCAGCATACCAGGAAAGGGGTCTCTCTTTGAACTGCCTTTCCCAAGGTTTCTTCAATTTTTTCCCTGCAAGGTTTTTTTTTGGGGAATTTTTTACTTGTGTTCTTAGAGAGTCAAGTCTGGAGGGCTGTCAAGAGGCAGGGTCTGTTAAAGCCCATTGCAGCACTTCTTGTGAGAGTTCGGGTTATACAAAAATAAATTGTATTGCATTGTATTGTTAGCAAATGAGTGCAATCGGGCCCAGCATGAATGAGTGTGAGTGTGGATACTTAAGAATGGGGTCCGTGATAGACCCTCGTTCCTCCCAGGGTTGGTTCAGGACTTGTACCCAATGCTCTGTCTCCCAGAAATCTTGCAATCTGCAAAGCCATGTTCTTATAATTAATGGATTAAAGGAATACTCCACCCAAAGTTGCAGATCTTCAACTCAAATGATAGGTTGTGTCTGAGCACAATCCATTTTTGTTCACAAAAGCGTTTTTGGAAGTGGATTATTTAACAACATTTTTGTAAAAATAGATGTGTTTGAGATGTTGCAAGCATATAATTGGATGACGTGACATGTAGATTATATGGCACAATATTATTTTCATTGACATTTTGATATTGTTGGCTGTTGTCCAGTGTTGGTCACCACCTAATCTGTCAGAAACTTTCTTACCTCTATTCTGTATGAAAACAAGAGATTCATTTTTTTCTTGGCATCATTTATAAATTAGATGGGGTATGTAACAAATAAGAGTGGAGAATTCCTTTAATGCATGAATGGAAGGAGAACATGGTAAAGTTCAGTAGACTGTCTTGAACATTCTTAATAGAAACGTGCACTGATTGACAAATTTGTAGGGTGTCTTTTGCTCAGTAACACTGGATGTTGCAAAGGTTAAAGAGTTTTAAGAGAAGATCATAGAAATGTGAATGTGAGCTCTCTTGCAAAACTTGTAGTCTTCCACCTTGATACCTCAATACACGTTTCCTATAACAGAACATAAGAACTCTGAATGAACACACCTGTTAACTTTTACGAGAGACATGCAGCCCACACATATCATAAAACTCAATAATAAGAATAGGGCCAATGATGCAGAAGCAGGCCCAAAAAGCTGGAGGCGACACAGCCATCAAGAGCAAAGTTCGACTTTTCTCCTAAGCTGGTTCTACTTAGTGCTCCAGAACCTTGTTATATTAAATATTACCAACTACCTCAGAGAAAATAGGGGCACTGGGGGCGTTTATAGTCTGCATGCCTAGGGTGTGTGCAAGCTTTATCCTTTGTTTCATAAATTTGGCAGAAAGAACTGAAGGCCTCATTAGTCTGCATAACAAGGTCACTGGTGCATGCCTGTTGTGCTGGTGACTCAGTTTACTAACTTACAAAGTGTCATTAATTATTCTGCTCTTTAGAGCTCTGTGAGCACAGTACAGTACACAGCGGGGGCAGAAGTGGGGGGCTCTGTGCCACAGGAGTGCTACATGACTTTGCAAACCGCACTCTTGCTGAGGTGCAGTATGTTTCACTCAGGGCTCTGTTCTCCGTCAGGGCGTATCAGCAGCAACCAGGAAAGGAAAGGTGACCTGCCGATTTGAGTCTGATTAACAAATGAGTGTGTGATGTCTGACAGTCTCACCCTGCAGATTGTTCCTTTGTGTTGCCTTCTGTAAACGTAACCACTGCGTCCATCTTTTAAACCTTTAGAAGAGCAAGAGGAATAAACAGTTACACAATTTGTATATGCTCTATTTTTCATTGTGTACACTGTCATCAAGTGCTTAGCTCGGTCAGTTAATGATTCAGTGTGTAAGGGCTAAAATGGACTCATGTGAGTGTGAGTGCTAGTGCCTTGTGATGGACTGGCTCCTCATCATGCCTTTTTAATGATGCTTCCAGGGTGGGTGTCTGCTTAATGCTACCCTAAACTGAAAGAAGCAGGGTAGAATACGGACATACTGTATATTTCACATCTCTTAGTATCAACAGTGTTATGTTAATTAAACCAGTCTTTAAAATATACAGTGCCTTTCATACAGTATGAAGTACTTTTAAACACTGATTTGCTCAGTGAAATAAAAGTCAAGTTAGTAATTTCATTTCAAGCATAGTCAAAAAGGGATTTGCTTAGGCATTTAAGGAGTCAGTATTTCATTTACTGTATATGATTAAATTAATTCATTTGACTAGAAGATCCATCCATCCATCCATCCATTTTCTACCCCGCTGAATCCGAATACAGGGTCACGGGGGTCTGCTGGAGCCAATCCCAGCCAACACAGGGCACAAGGCAGGAACCAATCCTGGGCAGGGTGCCAACCCACCGCAGGACACACACAAACACACCCAGCACACACTAGGGGCCAATTTAGAATCGCCAATCCACCTAACCTGCATGTCTTTTGGATTGTGGGAGGAAACCCACGCAGACACGGGGAGAACATGCAAACTCCACACAGGGAGGACCCGGGAATCGAACCCAGGTCTCCTAACTGCGAGGCAGCAGCGCCACCATGCCGCCCTGACTAGAAGATGCTACCGTAAAACATTTAACTATGTCCATAAAGCAATTGAAATGTTATTTCCAACCGCACTTTTTAAAGCTAGCACAATCAAAGCCTGCGTCACGCAGTCAAGTTAGCAATCTTTATTTTACATTGAATCTTTCAGCAATTGATCCTCATAATTCGACAGTCTTCCTTTTTGTGTTAAATATACAGTACTCTCTAAGTATCACTTGGATTCAGTCAGGTGCAACTAATACCCTTTGCATTTAGATTCCTAAGCATTGTCATATAGCTCTGCTGCATTACAGTCCTGGGTTCAAATCACGACTAGACCACTGCTGGAGTAGAGTCTCAATGTTTCCCCATTTGTATATTGGTTTATTTCTGGGCACTCCGGTTTTCCTCTCACATCCTAAAGCAGGGGGTGCCCAATGCGTCAATCGCGATCGACCGGTAGATCGCAAAGGTAGTGCAGGTAGATTGCGTTGCATTCAAAAAAAAAATTTTTAAACGTTAGTCTATCATATATCCTCCGTATGGCACTTGTCACTTGATTGACATACAGGGCGGCCGGTCTGAGATCTCTTCTCTTCTAACACACTGGTCATCCCGCACACACGATCAAACACGCAAGCTACTGCAAAACTCCGGCTGTAATCTAGTTAGCCTTCCAGTTTATATCGACTAATTTATATCGACTGGATGTGGAATTGGAAGAGGATTTTTTTCTCTCACGATTGTCTGATCTGTCAATCTATCACTGCTATTCCAAAGTGATAGAAAATGTGGAAAGGCACTTTCGAACTGTTCATAAAAACTACGAAACTGACGTCCTTACAAAAAGTGATCTGAGAAAGAGAAAGCAGAGGGAACTAAAATCGCAGTTAATCGGGCAGCCATCATTTTTCACTCGGCTGAATTCCAAAGCTCCTCGATTGCATTATTCGGCTCTACTCATTTATGCGAGTCAGCCTTTTCCCACATGAAGATTATTAAATCCAAATACTGTAGTGACCATAAATGTGTTGAATTGTTATTGTGCCATAAAGGTTATTCAGTTATGCAAGGTACGACAACATACATTTTATGTACTGTATAAAGTATACTCAGTATACAGTATATATATATATTGTGATGGATGTCCGGTGAGAGTTTCTGGCCCTCACCCCCAAGCCGCCAGGAGGAGCTCTCCCGACAGCATGGACGGGCCCAGAATTCTAGCAGGGCCTCATAGACTTTGTAGTTGTTATACACAGCCCTGCTGGATACCTTGGGGACCACAGGGAGTCGCTGTTAAGTTTACATATTAATCAGATCACTAGGACAGCATTTTTTCACCTAAGAAACATAGCTAAAGTTAGACCTCTTATATCATTGAAAGATGCTGAGAAATGAGTTCACGCTTTTGTTTTCAGTCGACTAGATTACTGTAACGCACTCCTCTCAGGACCACCCAAAAAAGACAGAAATCACTTGCAACGAGTGCAGAATGGAGCTGCTAGAATCCTAACTAGGAAAAGAAAATCTGAGCACATCTCTCCAGTTTTAATGTCACTACACTGGTTACCTGTGTCATTCAGGGTTGACTTTAAAATTCTGCTTATGGTTTATAAAGCCTTAAATAATCTCACTCCATCTTATATATCAGAATGTCTGACACCTTATATTCCAAATCGTAACCTCAGATCCTCAAATGAGTGTCTCCTTAGAATTCCAAGAACAAAACTTAAAAGAAGTGGTGAGGCGGCCTTCTGCTGTTATGCACCTAAAATCTGGAATAGCCTGCCAATAGGAATTCACCAGGCAATACAGTGGAGCACTTTAAAACACTGCTGAAAACACATTACTTTAACATGGCCTTTCTATAACTTCAATTTAACTTAATCCTGATACTCTATATGTTCAATCTCCTCAAAATAACTATTCATGGTGGGTCTAAATTCGGTACTGACCCCTACTCTCTTTTCTGTTTCTTTTTCCGGTTTCTTTGTGGTGGTGGCCTGCGTCACCTCCACCTACTCAAAGCACCATGATGCTCCAACAATGATGGATGGATCAAAAGCCAGAAGTCTACATGACCATCATCATCATCAAGCCCTTCCGTGAGAATCCTAAATCCAAAGAGGACAGTTCCATTTATGTTAGGTAGAATGCCCAGAGGGGACTGGGTGGTCTCATGGTCTGGAATCCCCACAGATTTTATTTTTTTCTCCAGCCGTCTGGAGTTTTTTTTTTGTTTTTTCTTTCCCCCCTGGCCATTGAACCTTACTCTTATTCTATGTTAACTAATGTTGTCTTATTTTAATTTCTTATTTTGTCTTTTATTTTTCTATTCTTCATTATGTAAAGCACTTTGAGCTACTGCTTGTATGAAAATGTGCTATAGAAATAAATGTTGTTGTTGTTGTTTTTGTAGGCAGGCTCGTGGACTCTTATGTGCCCTATAACCTGGAAGTACATCCTGGTCACGTGTGTCTGAATGGGCGCAGCAACTGATTGGTGTCCTATCCAGGGCTTCTTCTGTCTTGCGCTCAAATGCCTTTGGGTTATAGGATTTGGCCCCTACAGCCCTGTTTAGAATTAAGCTGGATCAGTAAGGGAGGAATCTTTCTAAATTTCAATTTTTCAGGTAAAAAAAAAAAAGTGTCTGTGCCTTTTATATCAGGCACCACAAGAAACTGTTTACCCCTTAAGGAAAGCAGTCAGTGTTTATTTTGCATAGTTTATGTCATAAGAAAACCTGTTAGAAATTGCTATTTCACATGAAGAGTCGATCAATTTTTTTCCCTTTATTACTTTATTGTTTAATTTTATCCTGGGGTGTCTTTGCCTTTAACGTTGGTCTCAGTGGTTCTGCCACTTTTCTTGTAGTCTGCTACATTAAATTGTATTACTGTACATTTACTTTCTTTGTAAAGCAAATAGTTCCACAGTAAATAAATATGGAGTGACTGCCATCCATCATTTGTATAAGTCTTCCGTGAACTGAAAAAAAAAACAAAAAAGACGGGCAGGGTGTAAGCCCAAATTCCTGGATAAAACCACTCTTTTTTCTAAAAAAAAACAAAAGTATAACTCACTATCAAGCAGTTACGCTGACTAGCAAAAATTAAACACATATTTAAATTAAATGAAACCCTGTCCGTATCTTCACTCTTCCCTCTATCTCCTTAAATGTAGATCACCACTCATAGTACACCCGTTTCATTTGACAAAAGACGAGCCTCTGGAAAATACACGCATTCCAAGTTACACCATTTGACTTCATTTATGTGCTTAGTGCTTGAGAAACTACTTAACCACTGGATTAATGAGATCCTGTTTACAGTATGTAGGCAAGAACAATAGTTTTAAAATGAATGAATAAATACCATTACCAAACACACTTAATCCAGTGCAGTGTTGCAGGGTGGTTTTAGCACTGAACACAAGAAAGGAAACAGCCCTGAGCAGGGTGCCAGTCAATCACAAAGGTTACTCTCAGGCACACAAAGCCAATTTGGAATTGTCAGTCAACTTAAAATAATTAGCATATCTTTGGGGGCAAGACGGGAATACCCAAAAGAAAATGCAGGGACCCCATAGATAAAGACCGGGCGTATGATTTTAATGTTGGACTTTTGTGCCACTCACACATTTAAAATGCTTTTTTTTTTCCTTTGGTATGTGGCAGTTGTTCAGTCCATTGAAGGCCATCAATTTTGCGGGTCACACATAGCACTCAATGCAGTGGCTGTCATTACGTGGCTCAGTATGTCACCTCTGCACTTTTTTGTCATAGCTGTGGCACACTGTTTTATTTGTCATGTAAAGCACGGTATATATATATTAATTCATTGATTTTTACATGGGTGGCGCACTGGGTAGCGCTGCTGCCTCGCAGTTAGGAGACTCGGGTTCACTTCCCAGGTCCTCCCTGCATGGAGTTTGCATGTTCTCCCCGTGTCTGCGTGGGTTTCCTCCCACAGTCCGAAGACATGCAGGTTAGGTGGATTGGCGATTCTAAATTGGCCCCTAGTGTGTGCTTGGTGTGTGGGTGTGTTTGTGTGTGTCCTGCGGTGGGTTGGCACCCTGCCCGGGATTGGTTCCTGCCTTGTCCCCTGTGTTGGCTGGGATTGGCTCCAGCAGACCCCCGTGACCCTGTGTTCGGATTCAGTGGTTTGAAAAATGGATGGATGGATGGATAGTAATAATAATAATAATAATAATGTGTTAGGGTGGCACGGTGGTGCAGTGGTAGTGCTGCTGCCTCGCAGTTAGGAGACCCGTTTGGGTTCGCTTCCCGGGTCCTCCCTGCGTGGAGTTTGCATGTTCTCCCCGTGTCTGCGTGGGTTTCCTCCCACAGTCCAAAGACATGCAGGTCAGGTGTATTGGCGATTCTAAATTGTCCCTTGTGTGTGCGTTGCACCCTGTGTTGACTGGGATTGGCTCCAGCAAACCCCTGTGACCCTGTAGTTAGGATATAGTGGGTTGGATGATTTTTACATTTATCACTTCTTGTTTTTTGTCTCGTCTTTGCACAATGTCTTGTTTGTGTTTTAATTTAAAATTTAAATTTAATTCTATTTTAATTTTTTATTTGCACTTCATGTTGTTACACCGTGGACCCTGAGATTCGCAGTTTCGTCTATCTGTATACTTGTATACGGCTGAGATGACAATAAAGTTCGCCTTGACTTTGCTTTTACCCAATTTATTTTTTTTTTAGTTACAAATATGCTTCTTTTTCAGGATTTATTATTCTTGTTTTTACTTGTTCATTTATTTATTTACTCATTCATTTACATATTTTATAGTTATTCATTCACCCATTTATGCAACCATTCAACTACTAAGGCATCTATCCCAGAAAGCCTGGGAAAGACACCAGTCAAGATAAATGTGGACACTCCAGTGAGAGGAAGAGAGGAAGAGAGACCAGACTGGGATTTGAACCAAGCAACTCTTAAGCACTGTGACATCCTCATTTATTCATGTGGTCAAAAGTTTATTTTTTATTTAATTATGCATTTATTTTTACCATTTAACCAAGAATGTGTTTATATAAACATGTTATTTTTTTATTTTAGCATTTAGTATCTATATACTGTATAGAGTGGGATGCAAAAGTTTGGGCAACCTTGTTAATAGTCATTATTTTCCTGTATAAATCGTTGGTTGTTACGATAAAAAATGTGAGTTAAATATATCATATAGGAGACACACACAGTGATATTTGAGAAGTGAAATGAAGTTTATTGGATTTACAGAAAGTGTGCAATAATTGTTCAAACAAAATCAGGCAGGTGCATAAATTTGGGCACCGTTGTCATTTTATTGATTCCCAAACTTTTAGAACTAATTATTGGAACTCAAATTGGCTTGGTAAGCTCAGTGACCCCTGACCTACATACACAGGTGAATCCGAGTATTTAAGGGGGTCAATTGTAAGTTTCCCTCCTCCTTTCATGTTCTCTGAAGAGTAGCAACATGGGGGTCACAAAACAACTCTCAAATGACCTGAAGACAAAGATTGTTCACCATCATGGTTTAGGGGAAGGATACAGAAAGCTGTCCCAGAGATTGAAGCTGTCTGTTTCCACAGTTAGGAACATATTGAGGAAATGGAAGACCACAGGCTCCGTTCAAGTTAAGGCTCGAAGTGGCAGACCAAGAAAGATTTCAGATAGACAGAAGTGAGGAATGGTGAGAACAGTCAGAGTCAACCCACAGACCAGCACCAAAGACCTACAACATCGTCTTGCAGCAGATGGAGTCACTGTGCATCGTTCAACCATTGGCACTTTACACAAGGAGATGCTGTATGCGAGTGATGAAGAGGAAGCACAAACAGAGCGCTTGAGGTCTGCTCAAGCACATTTGGACAAGCCAGCTTCATTTTGGAATAAGGTGCTGTGGACTGATGAAACTAAAATTGAGTTATTTGGGCATAACAAGGGCGTTATGCATGGAGGAAAAAGAACACAGCATTCCAAGAGAAACACCTGCTACCTACAGTAAAATATGGTGGTGGTTCCATCATGCTGTGGGGCTGTGTGGCCAGTGCAGGGACTGGGAATCTTGTCAAAGTTGAGGGATGCATGGATTCCACTCAGTATCAGCAGATTCTGGAGACCAATGTCCAGGAATCAGTGACAAAGCTGAAGCTGCGCCGGGCTGGATCTTTCAACAAGACAACGACCCGAACCACTGCTCAAAATCCACTAAGGCATTCATGCAGAGGAACAAGTACAATGGAATGGCCATCTCAGTCCCCAGACCTGAATATAATTGAAAATCTGTGGTGTGAGTTAAAGAGAGCTGTCCATGCTCGGAAGCCATCAAACCTGAATGAACTAGAGATGTTTTGTAAAGAGGAATGGTCCAAAATACCTTCAACCACAATCCAGACTCTCATTGGAACCTACAGGAAGCGTTTAGAGGCTGTAATTTCTGCAAAAGGCGGATCTACTAAATATTGATTTCATTTCTTTTTTGTGGTGCCCAAATTTATGCACCTGCCTGATTTTGTTTGAACAATTATTGCACACTTTCTGTAAATCCAATAAACTTCATTTCACTTCTCAAATATCACTGTGTGTGTCTCCTATATGATATATTTAACTGACATTTTTTATCGTAACAACCAACGATTTATACAGGAAAATAATGACTATTAACAAGGTTGCCCAAACTTTTGCATCCCACTGTATAATTCACTATGGCAAGACACCCATGGATTCACTAAGCCGTCGACAAGTAAGACACCTATGGCACACACAGGGAGGAGCCACCACCAACTCCCAGACCATTGGATACGACGACAACTCACAGAGCCACGCCCACCATTTATATTCGTCTGTCGTAGAGGCCTCATGTACCTCCGAGCCACCTTGACTGTTCATAGAGGCATGTTTCTCGCGGATGTGAATCGCCATATGCAGCGTGTAAAACGGTTTGTGAGGAGTATCCCATGGGATCCTTAAAACCTTTCCAACTGAGGTTAAAACACAATGAAGTAAGCAGTCTTTAAAAACCGAGTATTCGGTTACGACCGCATGCACCATAGCAAACTGTTTTACACGCTACATACAGCAATTCGCATCCGCGACAAACATGCGTCGTCTTCACTCACGGACAATTATATGTTGCTCTCTCCAGAGTTCCATCTTTTCACTCACTTTCTGTTGTATCCTCAAACCCTCCCTTTTTAGGCAACTGTGTCTTTCCAGAAGTGTTCAACCATCAATAAATAATTATAGGCTACGGCGTTTGTTATGCCGTGTATTCACTATTGTGTTGTATTTTGCCCTCTCCAGAGTTCCATCTTTTCATTCACTTTCTGTTGTATTCTCACACCAACCCGTTTTAGACAACCGTGTCTTTCCATTGAGCGTGTGTCTACCTGGCGCAGAGAGGCGTGGGTAAGCCGTTGAACCCCATCCAGGCTGCAAACCGTGGAATTCCCACTAAGTGCGACTCGTACGCTCCCACTGGTTACGTCCCTACCTTTTGTTCACACCCCCCTCACATCTCGCTACTACCGTGGTCGGGTGTCTTGGTGAATTATATATAGAAAAGCAGCTAGAACCGCACAGAGCAATGAAAAGTCTACGTCAGTGACAGGTACTTCTGGACTGTGTAAAGACGACAACGACTCCAGTGACGAGTTGGAGGTGGACACATGAGCGGGCAGTGCATACTGAATGAGAAATCAGCAGACTAGCATGACGGAGGGAGCTGAATGGACGTCCTTCTCCTCTCCTCCCGTTCCACACTCCGCGCCTGAGCGCACCCCGATCCCTCCGTCTGGCAGGAGAAGGCGTGATGGCGGTCCGCCAGTTTTCAGTCACGGACGATTGTGTGTTGGTTCGTTCCGTGCATTGTTACAATGTTGCTTTTCTTGCTGATTTATTACATTACCGATTTTTCAAATGTTAACTTTCTCCCTGTGCTTAAAAGTCATTAAAAAACCGGCCTGATTATGCGGCGTATGGTACGCCACGGGTTGGCTAGTAGATGTTATTTTGGAATCTGAGAAACAAAAGAGACCATTTAGTCCATCAGACTCATTTGTTTAACTGATAGCTATGCTGTCCCAGTATCTCATCCAGGTACTTCTAAAAGGTTCTCAAGGTTTCTGCTTCAACTAAATGACTCAGACTTTATTAATTATTTTAATTTTCTAGTATATATTCATTTGAATTGCATCACCTTATATTATTGTATGTACTTATCCATTTAATGAATTCGTTCAATTACACTAATATTGATTTGTTTATTTTAATACTATCTTTATTCTGTTGGTTTATACCACAATCTACTATTTTAATTTACTTAAGAATTTCAAATTATTCACATTTTAATTTGCCTTTATTTTATTAATTTATATTCTCATTTCCAGTAGGGACCAGTAACATAACCAAGGCAGGAGCCATTCCTAAATGCTGTAAGATTACATTCACACACGCTCCTACCCTCACCTATAACAGGGCCAATTTCGAATCAATAATCAATAATCAATTTCGAAAATCCATGGAGACACACACAAGCACTAAGAATCTCCATTCAGCTTCCAAGCATGAGATTCAAATCTAACAATGCAGCAACAGCAGTTTTATACTTTTAAGTTCTTGTAAGCATAACAGATTTTAGCAATTGGCGGTTGTAGAGTAGGATATGCAGCGGCTCCCAATGACACTGACCTGAATAAGTAGGTTAGAAGATGGATGAAGAGACATTTATTTATTTATCACTTATATGCTTGTTTTTTTACTGTCTTAACATTTATTAATTAATTTATTTTAAAAAGTATACAGTTACATTTTTAGTGTATCCTTTTTATATGTGTTTACTAACATTTCTCCATTTTATCTATATTTAATGGAACATACCCAATATTTTTTTTTTTTGTTGCTTTGCAGGATTAACCAATTCTGTTAAGTCTAAGCAGAGTGGTGTTGTAATAAAGTAATATATAGCCAGCCCCCCTGGAAAAATGTGTGAAGAGCTGAACTTTAAGCGCAGGAAACTAATGCCAGTAGCACTGCTTCTCGCAAATCTTAACACATTTGTTGAAGCGCTCTTAATGTACTGTAATTAATACCTGATGTTCTAGAAGAGGGAAAAAAAAAAGGCAATAACTAATCTTTTTCTTTCCTCGATCACACCATTTAACATAGCTAATGAATGAGTGGCCTTAGGAAAGAGAGCTACGGACCCCCACAGCAGAATGGCAGCCCTGGTTTCACTGGCCCAGCTGAGCGCGCATATTGTGTTCTTACAGACTCACAAAAGACATGAGACATATGCCACCCGACCAATGCTGAGATTTCTTGGGCCGTGCCAATGCCACACTTTGTGTTCTTCGGCTTGGGAAACCCAAATGAAGGACACTGAACTTTGCTCAGCAAGAAGCATTTACGATTTTTTTTTTTTTTACGATTTCCACGCCTCCTTTCAGTTTTGGCAGAACAGAGCGCACCTTTAATGTTGGTAATGAGCAGCTTCGGGCTTGCTGGGCCAGGGTGGTCCTATCAGAGCTCATTAAACCAGCATTGTTTCTCTTTACAATACACAACACTTACCAACCTGCTGCTGTTAACATTTTATTTTCTAATTTTTTTTGTGTGTGTTTTTCCTATAATGGCTGAAGCAGCACTTTACAATATGAAAATGATGGCAGTGACACAATTGCAAGCTTGGCAGCAGATTTAGTGTTTTTCTGCTCCAGGTTAGCGTGGATATTCAACCATCCATTATCCAACCCGCTATATCCTAACTACAGGGTCACGGGGGTCCGCTGGAGCCAATCCCATCCAACACAGGGTGCAAGGCAGGAAACAAACCCCATGCAGGGTGCCAGCCCACAGCAGGGCACACACATACCCACACACACACAATTTAGGATTGTCAATGCACCTAACCTGCATGTCTTTGGACTGTGGGAGGAAACCCACGCAGACACAGGAAGCGAACCCGGGTCTCCTAACTGCGAGGCAGCAGCGCCACCCACTGCGCCACCGTGCTGCCCCCCTGGTTATTCAATAAGATTGTATTTTACAGTACATACAACAGAATTAGTGATTGGCTGAGACAGCATGCACCTTTAAAAGGAAAAAAAACAGGTAAAGATTATTTCCACTTTAAAAAACAGGGTAGAGACTTGGCATTTTGGCTGTGCAATAAGTAACCCAAATATTGTGTCTCTAGCTTTCTTTTCTATTTCTTTTTTATGAGGAAATAATTTTAACCTGTTTTTTCTTAAATATTTTTCATACGGGCTCAGTGAATCACTTACCTTAGAGATGTAACTTTCTTTTAGGTTTCTTACAGATCATAAATGCTTAGTACAGATGTCTCCAGTATTGGAGGTCTGGTTAGTTGAGTGACTTACTCAGGGTCACTTAGTGTCAGTGGTGTGAGCTCAACTCCCTTCACCCTTGTCAAATAATCAAATCTTAACGATATTAATAGACATATATTGTCAGCATCCTTTCTCATAATTCAGTTTGATATTATTTGTTTTACCACGTGTTGTAACTGCTGTGTAATTATATAATATAAACAGAAGTGAACCTCTGAACTTCTTGTGATTTTATACATAATGCTGAAGGCAATGTGGCCTACTGGCATTGAACTCCACATCAGAAGCTAGCAGGATCAATACAGTCCACTGTTTCACTGTGTGGCCCCCCTGACTGAATGACTTCATTAACCAATAATACAAATGTAAAGAATATATGTTAACATTTCTAATATCCCCTGACAAAAATATCCATCCATCCATCCATTATCCAACCCGCTATATCCTAACTACAGGGTCACGGGGGTCTGCTGGAGCCAATCCCAGCCAACACAGGGTGCAAGGCAGGAAACAAACCCACCGCAGGGCGCGCGCACACACACACACACACACACTAGGGACAATTTAGAATCGCCAACGCACCTAACCTGCATGTACTCGGAGGAAACTCACGCAGACACGGGGAGAGCATGCAAACTTCACGCAGGGAGGACCTGGGAAGCGCTACCCACTGCGCCACCGTGCCGCCTGGATAAAAATATAAAACATAAAATCATAGCTTTGGTACAATGTAAGCCAATAATAGTATAAAATGTTAGACAGTGATGAGACAGCTTTAATGAGTAATTATCATTGCAATAAAACAAATATGACTAAAGTGTTTTAAATAATATATAGCACCTTGTATAGTCAAGAGTATGCCAAACTAATTCAAAGGTACAACATTATTCATATGTGTCTGCACCTAGAGAAATAACAAGGGACTTGTTAAGGGTCAGAGAGAGTGCCAGTGATATGAATTTAATCCATGAACTTGTGATTTTATATGGCAACATTCATAATGAACATTACCCCAAGATAATTCACAAGTATGATATTATCTATACAGTATACATTGACAGATAGAGCACTGGCAGGTTTAGGTGACTTACTTAAAGTGAGACAGTGATGTCAATTGCATCTGAGAAAATGTGATTTCATATAGCACCTGTCATAATGAAAAACTTCTGAAGCAATTCACAGGTACAATATTAAAAAAAATATATATATACAGTACAGGCCAAAAGTTTGGACACACCTCCTCATTCAATGTGTTTTCTTTATCTTCATGACCATTTACATTGATAGATTCTCACTGAAGGCATCAAAACTATGAATGAACACATGTGGAGTTACGTACTTAACAAAAAAAGGTGAAATAACTGAAAACATGTTTTATATTCTACTTTCTTCAAAATAGCAGAGTGAAGGCAAAGGGGCCAACAAGTGCTAAACACCTCTGGGAACTCCTTCAAGACTGTTGGAAAACCATTTCAGGTGACTACCTGTTGAAGCTCATCGAGAGAATGCCAAGAGTGTGCAAAGCAGTAATCAGAGCAAAGGGTGGCTATTTTGAAGAAACTAGAATATAAAACATGTTTTCAGTGATTTCACCTTTTTTTGTGTTCATTCATAGTTTTGATGCCTTCAGTGAGAATCTACCAATGTAAATGGTCACGAAAATAAAGAAAACACATTGAATGAGGAGGTGTCTCCAAACTTTTGGCCTGTACTGTATATATATATATATATATATATATATATATATATATATACTCAGCAAAAAAGCGTCCTCTGACTTTCAACTGTTTTACTTTCAGTAAACTTAATGTGTAAATATTTATATGAACACTAAAAGAGTCAACACCATAAGACATAAACTAAAATGTTTCACAATGTGTCCCTGAATGAAGGGAGGCTCAAAATCAAAAGTACCAGTCAGTCTCTGGTGTGGCCGCCAGCTGCTTGAAGTACTGCAGTGCATCTCCTCCTCATGGACTGGACCAGATTTGTCAGTTCTTGCTGTGAGATGTTACCCCACTCTTCCACCAAGGCAACTGCAAATTCCTGGACATTTCTGGGGGGAATGGCCATAGCCCTCACCCTGCGATCCAACAGGTCCCAGACGTGCTCAATGGGATTGAGATCTGGGCTCTTCCACTGCAAGGATGATCAGCTGTCCTTCCTGTCTCCCTGTAGCGCTGTCTTAGGCGTCTCACAGTGCAGACATGGCAATTTATTGCCCTAGCCACATCAGCAGTCCTCATGCCTCCCTGCAGCATGCCTAATGCACGTTCACGCAGATGAGCAGGGACCCTGGGCATCTTTCTTTGGGTGTTTTCACAGTCGGTAGACAAGTCTCTTTAGTGTCCTGCGTTTTAGAACTGTGACCTTAAATTCCTACTTTCTGTCAGCTGTTAAGGTCTTAACGACCATTCCACAGGTGCATGTTAATTAATTGATTGTGGTTAATTGAACATGCATGGAAAACATTGTTTAAACCCTTTACAATGAAGATCTGTAAAGTTATTTGGATTTTTAAAACATTATTGTTGAAATACACAGTCCTGGAAAAAAGAACATTTCTTTTTTTGCTGAGTATATATATTATAAATATATATATTCGTCCATCCATTATCCAACCCACTATATCCTAACTACAGGGTCACGGGGGTCCGATGGAGCCAATCCCAGCCAACAGGGGGCGCAAGGCAGGAAACAAACCCCAGCCAGGGAGCCAGCCACTGCAGAGATATATATATATATATATATATATATATATACAGTATATACATCTGTTAGTATACTGGTAGGATAAGTGACTTGCTCAATGTTAATTGTGTCAATTGTATCTGTGAACCTGCTATATTATTAAGCACTTTCATGGTAAATTAATCTCTTTTGTATACATCTGCTGCTGAGTATTAACAGGTTAAGTGATAGAGTGGCATTGATGTGAATTGTAACTGCGAAGGTGATATTTTATATATTGCCTTACTTTCTGAACATCACTCTCTGGTGATTCACAATTAAAATAGTATTTAAATGCAGCTGCAATTTGAGTACCGGAAGGTGAGTGACCTGTAATACGTCAAAGCCACTCAGAGTTGTATCTGTGAAGAGGCACTTTCCATAGTGAAGATCATCCCAAGATGAGCACAGTCTCAGGGTGCATACACAGATATACAAATATAATACACTGTAGTAACAGTAAAAGACATCACCTCTCATCATTTATATATATATATATGTCACAGCACACACAAAGCGATGTATAATTCACTTCAGATTGATATTAATGGATACAGTTAACCTAAGAGAGTCACAGTTTCCTTTTATAAGCACCCTGTACCTATGTATGTAATGTATGCAAAGTTTGCATATACTGTATATTACGTGTTTTTTCTCTTTTTACATTTCAACATGTTTGCGTTTATGTTGCATTTTTTTTCCTATTACACTTGTAATTATCATATATTACACTGTGCTCTTACACGTGCTTAATAGGAATAAACCGAATTAAATCAAACTGAATATTTGCACAAATTGAGCTCTGGGAGGTGAAGTGACTTACTCGGGGTCACAAATGGAGTGTGAATTAAATCTGTGAATATTCAGAGGTACAATACTTTACTTAGGTGAAAGCAGTGAAATGACTAGCTCAGGGACTTGTATTGAGTCACATGTGGAGACTGAACACTTGTGATTCTGTATAGCGCCTTTCATGGTTTACACCATCCATCCATCCGTTATCCAACCCACTACATCCTAACTACAGGGTCACGGGGGTCTGCTGGAGCCAATCCCAGCCAACAGGGGGCGCAAGGCAGGAAACAAACCCCAGGCAGGGCAGCAGGGCACACACACACACACCAAGCACACACTCAGGACAACTGCCAATGCACCTAATCTGCATGTCATTGGACTGTGGGAGGAAACCGGAGCAACCGGAGGAAGGTTTACACCATTTCAAATTTATTTTCAGGTACATTACTATCATTTGTATGCAGGTAGTTAAGGATCATGCATTAATTTACAGGTGGGCGTTATATAAGTGTCTTTGTGATTTAGTTTAACACCTATCATTGTTCTTTTAATAGTGAAGTGCTTTTAATTACATTGAACAAAACCGTGACCACTTTAGCTGGTTCATCTGGAGAGGCTAAGTAACCTGCTTGCCCTAATAGCTCAGCTAACCTAAATTTTGCTAGCATGGCCCTGCAGTTCTGAACACAACAATCTTCTAGTATTGTTATTCCATGGAAGACCCAAAGAGTGTCTGATTTAAAAAGAACATGTCGTAGAGCTGAGCGTAAATGGAGGAAAACTAAACTAACTATCCATTATGAGATATTGAAGGTTAAAATAACAGAATACAATAACACTGTCCGTCTTGAGAGGCGCTGCTATTTCTCTAATATTATAAATAACAATGCTAGTAATCCCAGAGTCCTATTTTCTACAATTGATCGTCTGTTAAACCAGGTAACACAAAAGAATGCCCCCTGAATACTTCCAGTGAAACCTGTGAGAACATTGCTGTATTTTTCAATCAAAAAATTAATGATATTAGAGATAACATAGTATATCTCCCCAACACTGCAGAACCTCCAAAGCCCAGGTACTCCATTATAAACAAATTAAATGCTTTCACCAGGATAGATTTACCTGAATTACAAAAAATAATCTCTCAAATGAAACCCTCCACCTGCGTCCTTGACCCAATACCAACAAGGTTTTTCAAAGAAGTATCAGGCGTGCTAATTGACAATATTCTAGACATAGTTAATTCGTCATTAGATACGGGGGTCTTCCCAGACTGTCTTAAGACTGCTGTAGTTAAACCCCTGCTCAAGAAAATAATCTTGACCCTCAGCCTTTGAAAATTTTAGACCCATCTCTAACCTGCCCTTCTTAAGTAAAATTCTAGAGAAGGCAGTCATTATGCAGTTAAATGACCACCTCAATAAACATGCTATTCTTGATAAATTTCAGTCGGGTTTTAGAACAAATCACAGCACAGAAACTGCACTCGTTAAAGTAGTAAATGACTTGGGTAAATGCAGACAGAGGCCATTTATCTGTTCTCATCCTCTTAGATCTGAGTGCTGCATTTGACACCATTGATCATAATATTCTTAGAAATCGCCTTAGTCAATGGGTGGGCCTCTCTGGCAGTGTCTTAAATTGGTTTGAATCCTACCTGGCAGGAGAAAATTCTTTGTTAGTTGTGGTAATTACAACTCAAAGACACATGATATCCGATATGGTGTTCCACAAGGCTCTATCCTGGGTCCGCTGCTCTTTTCGATCTACATGCTTCCGTCAGGTCAGATTATCTCAGGTTACAAAGTGAGCTACCACAGCTATGCTGATGACACACAGCTGTACTTATCAATAGCACCTGATGACCCGATTCTCTTGATTCACTAACACAATGTCTTACTGGTATCTGAATGGATGAATAGTAATTTTCTCAACTAAATAAAGAAAACTGAAATTTTAGTGATTGGCAATAATGGATTCAATGAGGTTATCAGAAATAAACTTGATACATTAGGATTAAAAGTTAAGACGGAGTAAAAACTTAGGGGTAATTGTTGACTGTAATCTGAATTTTAAATCACATATTCATCAGACCACTAGGACAGCATTTTTCACTTAAGAAACATAGCAAAGTTAGACCTCTTATATCATTGAAAGATGCAGAGAAATTAATTCACGCGTTTGTTTTCAGTCGACTAGATTACTGTAACGCACTCCTCTCAGGACTACCCAAAAAAGACATAAATCATTTGCAACGAGTGCAGAATGCAGCTGCTAGAATCCTAACTAGGAAAAGAAAATCAACACATTTCTCCAGTTTTGATGTCACTACACTGGTTACCTGTGTCATTCAGGATGGACTTTAAAATACTGCTTATGGTTTATAAAGCCTTAAATAATCTCGCCCATCTTATATATCGGAATGTCTGACACTTATATTCCAAATCGTAACCTCAGATCCTCAAATGAGTGTCTCCTTAGAATTTCAAAAGCTAAACTTAAAAGAAGTGGTGAGGCGGCCTTCTGCTGTTATGCACCTAAAATCTGGAATATAGGAATAGGCCAGGCTGATACAGTGGAGCACTTTAAAACACTGCTGAAAACACATTACTTTAACATGGCCTTTATAACTTCACTTTAACTTAATCCTGATACTCTGTATGTTCAATTCATCATAATAACTATTCATGGTGGCTCTAAAATCCATACTGACCCCAACTCTCTCTTCTGTT
Organism: Polypterus senegalus; assembly: GCF_016835505.1. NCBI lineage: Eukaryota > Metazoa > Chordata > Cladistia > Polypteriformes > Polypteridae > Polypterus > Polypterus senegalus. The sequence continues at coordinate 8,317,749 of NC_053160.1, forward strand.
TCTTTTTCTGGTTTCTTTGTGGTGGCGGCCTGCACCACCACAACTACTCAAAGCATCATGATGCACCAACATTGATGGACTGAAAGCCAGAAGTCTACGTGACCATCATCATCAGGTCCTTCCATGAAAACCCTAAATACAAAGGGACTGTTTGATTTATGTTAGGTAGATTGCCCAGAGGGACTGGGTGGTCTCGTGGTCTGGAATCCCTACAGATTTTATTTTTTTTCTCCAGCTTTTGGAGTTTTTTTTTTTTGTCCACCCTGGCCATCGGACCTTACTCTTATTCTATGTTAATTAATGTTGACTTATGTTTATTTTTTATTGTGTCTTCTATTTTTCTATTCTTCATTTTGTAAAGCACTTTGAGCTACATTTTTTTGTATGAATATGTGCTATATAAATAAATGTTGATTGATTGATTGACAACAAGAAACTGAGGACATTAAGTGGCTTCTATAAAGCCTTGAATTCTACAGAAATAAAAGGTCCCACACTCTGTGTTTATGTTTGTGTTATTTTTTTTATAGCCTCTTAGTTCCAACTCCCCAGGTTTGATTCTCAGTTCTTTAACCGTCTGTCTTGTGGTCTTGTACTTTCTCTCCATTTCCACATTTTTTTTTTCCACAGGTTATTTCCCAGGTTTCATCCACATCACAGATAATGTGAACTTCTGCTGGGCTGTGGTCCTCACGCCCCTATATTGCAAAAATGGGTTAGAAAATGGGTGGGCTCAAAAATGGATGGATGCAGAAATATTTGGGCCCCAGACAACTGGGTACGTGTGGGCCCCTCTGCCTTCCCCCGGGTCCCCACATGCCAAGACCTTCAAATACGTATACAAAATGATCGAAATGTAGTTTATCCGACAGCGACAATGCTGCATTTATGAATACCATACTTGATGAGTTATCAAAGTTTGACTGCGAGAAGGAAAGCCAGTGCTAACGTAAGCTCGTAGCGGAATTGAAACAATACATTATTGAGATAGGCCTATGTATTATCTAACGTGTAACAGTACAATTATACCAATGCGATGAATAGGAGTAACATCTGAACATTTTAATATATACTAACAGTTAGGGTCATCTACATGGTGTACAATCAGTATGGTAACTTGCTGTATCAAACTTCAAAGTTTTCAAAAATCTGGGTGATCCAGAATCTTTAGTGATACACACAAAACCAACGCACACTTGTCACTGCTTTAAAACCAACAATAAACACCCAAGCGAATGAATTATCAAACTACGGAGACGGACTTCTGCTACACCATACACGTCAACATCCACGATAGTGCACAACAATATCGCTGTTGTCTGAGACAGAACAGCGCCTGTGTGTGTGAAACTGAAGTGTTCAATTACAGTGGCGAAGTCAATCCATTATCCACGTATCCTGTACAACAAACATACGACTCAACGTCAAGCTCAAGGACGTCGGCGTCGGCTCTCCTTTGTCTTTGAGAAGCGTACCGCTGCCGGCCCCCTTTGACAAGCGTGCTTCACACGACACGAGCACGATATCTACTTGCGTGGAGCGTGCGGCTATTAAAACACTCACTTGTATTGTTGTAAGCTAAATGATTTAACTTTTCTATTACATGTAACTTGAATAATTGTCCAAATATATATCTACGCGCACAACATCAGCATAAAAAAAATCAAGCGTGAAGGGGCCCGCTTCCGTTAGGGCGCTGGACCAGAGTCCCGTTTGTCCCCCTCTGGCGGCGGGCCTGATGGATGGATGGATGTATGGATACAGAAAGTGGTTTGGCATGAGTGTGTATGCTACTGAGTCCTGCTAGGGTTGCTTCCTGCAGTGTCACTTTGGCTGCAGCTCGTAGTAATAAAAAAGGTGAGAAAGACGGGAAAAGTAAAGATGATCCCTGTGACAATGTCATGTAGCACTCTAGAACCCACTTAGATGTAGTGCTAGGCTAGAGGAACCATCTCTGGTCAGCACTAGTGTTGCACAGTACTTTTTTAGTACCAGCATTATGCTAATTGTGGTACCAGACATTAACGTAGTTGCATACAGAAACCCTCCCACCCCCATAGCCCCCTTCTTCAAAGCAATATATGTATTAGCGCACTTGAAAACCCAAGGGGGACATCCTCCTCTCCCTGCTGTAACATGTGAACATCAGCGCTCTCAAAACACCGAGGAGGACATGCTTCATTATAGTAAGTGTATATCGGCTTGCTTGAAACTTAGATTAAGAAATGATGAACCTTGGATAGACCCTGATAGAACCTCTGACCCCATGCGAGCAGAGAGTCTTGAGATGAAGTGTTGTCCACCATTCTGCATGGTGTCCAAAATGTCTGGGCAAGCTTTGAATGGATCTTACTATATTTAATCTGTTAATGAGAAAAGAAGCACAGATTTATCATTCTAATTGACATGACGCAACGGGTGACATCTTGAATTGGAACTTGGAATCGATCATCTGTATTGGTACATCTGCCACATCAGTGCCTATCTGGTAGTCTTCAGTTTTGTCAGGACATAGCCTATCTGTCCCTAAATAGTGGTTACCTGGCCTGTTGAGTGAGCTTTAATACAATCCCACTGCAGTGCGGTTACCTACGCCTTATTGTCACGGGGCATATCCCTGCATTTTGAAATATTGTCCATGCTTTCTCTAAATTAGAATAGCTGAAGATATAAATGTCCAGTCAAAGGAGGCAACAACTTTTAACTTCTTCTATTAGATGCCTGGTCAGTGTCCATGTGAGGATTACATATTCCCCCTGTGTCTTTCTGGATGTTCTTCTCTGGGTACTCCAGTTTTCCTCCACTTCCATATTACACTGAATTATGATTCTACAAAGGCCAATCTGTGACTGTGAAGATGAGCATACTCATGACTATACCTTGTGGCGGACGGCTGGGACTCCTGGAAGCACCGGCTGAGGTACAATACCTCCCCTGGGCCACAAGAGGGAAGCCGCCCTGGTCTGCATGGGGGCCACGGTATCCGAGCTTAGAAGCTCAACCCTGTTGGGGCACGTGGCCACCGCCAGGGGGCGTCTGGAGGATTACGGAGCCCTGGACTGCAAGCACTTCCGCCACAACCAGAAGAGATTCCAGGTGCTCATGCGGTACTTCCACCACACCAGGAAGTGCCGTCAGAAGATCATCTTGAAGCACCTGGAGCACATCTGAGACGCTATAAAAGGGGCCGCCTCATTCCATTAGTCAAGCCGGAGTTGGGAGGAAGAGGACGGAGCTTGCATGTGGAGGAGTGAGGGTGGCAGTAAGAGAAGAAGAGAGAGAACAGAAGGGACTGAGTTTGGCTAGTTGAGCATTGTGTGGTGCTGCATAAGAGGAGAAACATGAGACGTGTGTGTTTTGGACATCTGGTGTTGTGACTGTCTGTGCACAGGGGGCTGTTTTACCACAATCTGCAACAATCTAGTAGGCCATCCATGTATGGTTCCTGACTTGCTCACTTTGCTGTTGGGTAGGTTACTGTCCCCAAAACGCTGAATTACATGAGGCAGCATTAAGAATGTTATGTTAAAAGACGAGCTTTAAGAAAGCCAACTTTCTGTTTATTTCATTCCATGTGCCACAAATAAAATATTGGTTCAGCTCCTGGATTTATGTATTTATCTTCTATAATCAAAGAGAATCTAAGACACTAATAATGTTAATGATTTGTAGCTCCATGTTCGTACAGCCATAGTTGATTAAGTCGTAAAATTCACTTGTCTGATGACATATAGGCGTCAACGGCATGTATCAATTAGAACAAGTTAGAAATGGGCCCGCAATTTGGGAAACCACAGCATGCAGGATATCTGGATATGATTAAAATTACATTTCTGAGTTACATCATCACATCCTTTGCGCCAGCAGCACCCCAGTCTCGGTGTCACAGCTGCAAGAGAATTTCACCAAGTTGCTGTGCCATCATTGACAATGGAAGTGAGATGGGCACGGTTTGCTACATGATACATTCTCCAGCCAATTTGTGCATTTCAGGGTTATATGAAACACTGGGCGCAAGGTGGAAACTAACCATGAATGGAGCACCAGTTTACCACTCAAACTGGAATCCTCAATCAGTATAAAATGTACAGCATGTCATTGAGATGTGGGTTGAAAACCAGAAAAACAAGACACAAATACAGAGAGAACATGCAAACTGCAAGGAAAGGACCAACCCTGGACGAGGTAACAGACCAGACCTGGACAAGCTTCAGAACTGGTTGAACACTTCGAAAAAGCAGTTTAATGTTGGAAAGTGTAAAATTCTACACAAAGGCAAAAACATCAATTATATGTACAAGATGGGGGACACTGTCCTAGAGGAAGCAGCCTCTGAAACGGATTAAGGCTTTGTGTCCACACAACATTTCCTTCATTGCGTAGAAGCAGAATTAAAAAGGCAAATAAAATGTTAGATAAAACTGTTAAATTTAATTCAAACTAGTAAGAGCACATCTGGTGTATTGTGAGTAGATCTGAGGCATCATTTATAAAAGTTCGACGGAAAAACAGCAAAATGCATACGCCAAAAAAAAATCAGATTCACAAAACCTGGAAGACACACATTTCTATGCAATTCACCATTTATGTCCATCCTGAAACATCCATTCATGTATGTAGCCTGCTAATCATCCTTATATACAACACTAGCGCTTCGCAGCGGCGAAATACTGCCTTCAAATTTTTATTAAGAAGAAAAGTAAACCTTTTTAAACTGAGGGAAAATCTACCAATAATTATTTGTTAAGGATCTCTTTGTATACCACATTGTGAGTTCGGCCCTCCGGTTGTAACATGACCAAGCTGTGCGCTGAGCTTACTCTGAGCATGTAACTTACAGTTGGCCATGTGAACAGTAATCTTGTTTCAGATCTCACAGCTTGGATTGCTGCTGTCATAATCGGTTTGAGTTTCATGGTTTGTTTCAATTACGACAGTATTTGCAGGACTTGTGCTTGAAGTGACATTCGGCATCTGTCAAGCGTTGTAAGTATAAAATCAGTTTCATCGATAACTTGACATCCAGCTTTTGAGAGTTAAACATTCATAAACATCAAAGTGTCCACTACTGAAATCGTCACCTGTGAATGTAAGATGTTTAAGAGGCATTGGCGGTTGTCGAAAGGTGTAAAATATTTGGCCATTTCGGTACACTTGAAAGCGACAACCGAACAATTCAGCGGCAGCCATCATCTTACATGCAGATCCATAGGTGAAGGGCTTAAGCATTTCACTCTTCTAGTGCTCCTGTGTAGTCTAATTATCTCCTGTACGTCATCAGTCGACACCTTGAACCTGTCCCAGTCATTCAATACACAAGACACAATGGATATCAAGAGTGAGCCTGATATGGCCGTGCAATATGTAACACAGAGAATGGAAAAGGCAGGTGCCATCTCCGGGCATGGAAACCACTCGGTAAGTGACAGTTCTTTGGTCGATGGTGATCACCTCGATAGACATGTTAATGGGGGTACGGTTGGAATGATAAAGGAAATGGGTACCTGAACAATGTAAAGTAAGTCTAAAATACCTACACAATAACTATAATCATAATAAACGAACAATAAAACAGCGGAGAAGCCGTGAGTTAAATAAAAAGTCTGCAGTTATCAGCAGGGAGACGTAAATCCCGTGGCGAAGCAAGGAAGGGAACGTAGAGACCGGAGCGACGGACGGCCTTATATAGGCAGGCAGCCAACAATGTGGGAGGCGTTGGGATGGGGGACCCAATGCCGCCTCACACGGTGACCGAGCTGCAGGCTATGGACGTATATATGTACGTAAGTAGGATTCAGTTAGCGTTGGGAACCCAGTACCAAATTTCTTAAAGACTTTTCAGGTAACAAAGACCGTTGGAAAGTTCAATATGGCGGCCGACAGTGGCGTCATACCACCGAAATAAGTACGTACATCGGTTTTGGTTAGCGCAGGGAAGCCGCCTACCAAATTTCGTGAAGATGGGGCCATAAATAAAGTTTAACATGGCGGACGTAATCGACCGTTATGACCGTTACGCGTAGAATGTCTAAATGAAACCTGCCCAACTTTTGTAAGTAAGCTGTAAAGAATGAGTCTGCCAAATTTCAGCCTTCTACCTACACGGGAAGTTGGAGAATTAATGATGAGTGAGTCAGTGAGTGAGTGAGTCAGTGAGGGTTTTGCCTTTTATTAGTATAGATTTGCAATCATGGTGCTGCAGAACTTTACTGGTTGTGGTTCTTCAACTGAGAGCACAAGATCATGTATGGCAGCGGTTCTCAAACTGTGGGGCTCAGCTCCCTGGGGGGCGCTGAAGCTGTACAAGGGGGGGCATCGAATAAATGAACAAGGCATCAAAATTAATTTTTTATATTTTTATTTCAAATTTAAATTTGCAAGCATATAATCAGAACGGATGCATTACAGTAATCCCTCGCTATATCGCGCTTCGACTTTCGCGGCTTCACTCTATCGCGGATTTTAAATGTAAGCATATCTAAATATATATCACAGATTTTTCGCTGGTTCGCGGATTTCTGCAGACAATGGGTCTTTTAATTTAGGTTACACGCTTCCTCAGTTTGATTGCCCAGTTGATTTCATACAAGGGACGCTATTGGCGGATGGCTTAGAAGCTACCCAATCAGAGCACGTATTACATATTAACTAAAACTCCTCAATGCTATAAAATATGCATCCCTCGTGGAGCTTGATTGTTTGCTTGTCTCTGCCTCTCTCTCACCCTCTCTGACATTCTCTGCACCTGACGGAGGGGCTGTGAGCAGAGGTGCTGTTTGCTTAAAAGATACTGACGCTCCTCTAAAAAAATGCTGCTTTATTGCGGTGCTCGGCATATTTAAAAGCACAAAAGCACACGTATTGATTTTTTGATTGTTGCTTTAATCTCGCTCTCTCTCTCTGGCGTTCTCTGCCTGGCGGAGGAGATGTGAGCAGAGGGCTGTTTGCACAGAGGCTGTTTGCTTAGAAGATACTGGCGCTCCTCTAAAAAATGCCGCGGCAAACTTAAAAGCACACGTATTGATTTTTTGATTGTTTGCTTTTCTTTGCTAGCTCTCTCTCTCTCTCTCTCTGACATTCTCTGCTCCTGACGGCGCACCTTGAAGAGAAGATATGTTTGCATTCTTTTAATTGTGAGAAAGAACTGTCATCTCTGTCTTGTCATAGAGGACAGTTTAAACTTTTGACTAAAGGGTGTTATTTCATGTCTAGAGGGCTCTAATAATGTTAACAGTGTGGGAGAGTTTATAAGGGCTTAAAATATATAAAAATAACTACACAAACATATGGTTTCTACTTGGAATTTTCGTCTATCGCGGGGGGTTCTGGAACGCAACCCCCGCGATCGAGGAGGGATTACTGTATAACTAAAATTAAAATAAAACATTTCTAAGGCATCGATCTAATGACTAACTGACGAGCGGCGCCGCTGCTGCTGCTTTTAAAGTCGTGTATTTTAAATCCAGAAAGTTCGAGATGTATCGGTATCTGTCGCGAATATTCAGGTAACAGTAGATAATGCGGCGTGACTGCACCACACTGGCAGCGTAGCCAATATTGCTAAATTGAGTTAAATAATTTACTGCGTATTCGGTTATTTTCATGATACAACTAACAGCGGTATAATATTTGTCGTAAGAAAATACGTTCGTCTCGCGCAGATTGACTTCGTCGGTGTCCTCGTTTACGAGAGTTTTAAAAATTAAAACATATTTAATCGTTTCTTTACATAAAAAAATTATTAAATAAGGATAAATAATGTATTCTTTGTTTTTGGGATTAGAATTACTACCAAAAACCACACAAGGCATTTTAACAGTTATTAAAGCACTTTAAAAAAAAATAAATAAGTTAGCCGAACACATCTTATGGAAGTAAAAATGATAGGATACTGCGACACAGCACGAGTATCATACCTTTGTTAGTTGTATCATGGATTATTCTCATATATTTTATATTATGCAGGGGGCACAGAATTATTCCAGGTAGAAAAGGGGAGGGAGCGCGAAATACGAACGTCTTTGAACCACTGATGTATGGCGTCATAGCAACTCTCCTCTGGTCTCTGGGAGTCCAGGAAAAGTATAAGGCACCATAGTGGGTAGGCACTGTCACTTGGTAGGTACATGTAATTATAGGATAATGAATAGCAAAAGGTCAAATGTTCAGCCAGTTACCTCACCAACAAGCCAGCCATCACGTTCACCACCGGCACGTCCGTCCAACCACAAAATAAATGAATTACGTTGACCCAGGCCACTTAGATACAACATTTGCTAATCACATCTTGGATGATGTGCATTATTGGAGTCTAACTGCTTACGGTTAACAAAAGCAGCTTCATTCTTACTAGGTCACTTATTGCTCCAATTACATTTGAAAAACTGGACACTGCTGCAAAGTGCCTTCTTATATTGTCAAAAACGTTTTTTTTTTTTGTGTACATTCACACCAACTGGATATAGGGCCACCCTCAGTTAATGGCTTCCAGCACAGCAGGCATGATGGGGTGAAGCTTGATTGAAATATATTACTGATCTGTCGGCCAGTCCCCTGAGAAGTGACAACATGCAGGTGATATAAACTAACAAAAAACCAGAATGGTTTCTCAGTGCCCTTTAAAAACCAACTAAAATAGAGTTAAAAGTGGCACCGTGGCGCAGTAAGGAGACTTGGGTTCGCTTCCCGGGTCCTCCCTGCACAGAGTTTGCATGTTCTCCCCGTGTCTGCGTGGGTTTCCTCCCACAGTCCAAAGACATGCAGGTGAGGTGCATTGGCGATTCTAAATTGTTCCTGGTGTGTGGGGATGTGTGTGCACCCTGCGGTGGGCTGATGCCCTGCCTGGGATATGTTCCTGCCTTGCACCCTGTGCTGGCTGGGGTTGGCTCTAGCAGAGCCCTGTGTTAGGACTGTGGTGGATGGCCGGCTTCATATTCCGGCCCTCACCCCCAGGCCGCCAGGAGGAATTCTCCGAACAGCATGGACGGGCCCTGAATTCCAGCAGGGCCTCATGGACTATGTAGTTTTTATGCACAGCCTTGCTGGATATCTTGGGGAGTCACCGTCAGGAGGCCCGTGGACTCATATATGCCCTATAACCCGGAAGTGCGTCATAATCCCGTGACAGGAAGAAACGACGTGCTTCTGGGGTGAAGACACGGACTATTTACCCTGACCCGGAAGGAATAAGGATTTGTGGACTGTTGGGCCGGAACACCTCCGGGTCAGGGAGTATAAAGGACTCTGGGAAAGTCCAGACACTGAGCTGAGCTGGGAGGAAGGGTAGCTAAGTGTCTGGGAGAGGCGGATTGTTTGATTGCTAATTACTGTGTGAACAGTGTAGAGGGGAAGGTGCTTGGTGCACTCACTGTATTAGAAGAAAATAAAAGAGTCGTGGACTTTTACTTGGAGTTTGGAGTGCTACTGAGGGTTCAAGAGGTGGATCAGAACCTCTACTGCGACAGGATATAGCGGGTTGGACGACGACTGACTGACTTTTGAGGTGTAATATGCTTGTCAGATTTTCTCCAGCCGTCTGGAGTTTTTTTGTATGAAAACGTGCTATATAAATAAATGTTATTGTTGTTGTCATGTCAATGCATATTATAATAACGGTTTGATGATGTGAATTATAACGCCTGCGAGTCATCATTTAGCTGGTTTGGCTACATTTCTCTACTTGATTGAGCGTGTCGTCATTTCCCAGTTTGTACGCAAGGGTCAGAGTAAATATATGCATGTTCTCTAATTAAGTTTTCTTTTATAAACCTCAGCGTTTGCGTGGGAAGTCGCATATGAACATTTTGAGCCTCGTTTTGAGAGTAAGCAAGCTTTATAAATAGCCCCTTCGTCTTCACGCTATAAGACATAGCAGCACTTGAAGCTGTGCAGAGGAGAGCAATCAAGTCCATTCCAGGGGCCTCATGTATGAACGGTGCGTACGCACAGAAATGTTGTGTAAGAACTTTCCCACGTTCAAATCGCGATGTATAAAACCTACACTTGGCGTAAAGCCACGCACTTTTCCATGGTACCTCATACCTTGTCGTATGCAAGTTCTCCGCTCGGTTTTGCAGACTGGCGCCACCCAGCCTCTGTTCCTGTGTGATTACACCTTATTCTCCTGACGCAGCTTTATAAATACACTGACACTAACCGCATATTGTTAATTAGTGTAACGCATCTGATCTGATCATCATCAAGCCCTTCCGTGAGAACCCTAAATCCAAAGAGGACTGTTTCATTTATGTTAGGTAGAATGCCCAGAGGGGACTGGGCGGTCTCGTGGTCTGGAATCCCTGCAGATTTTTTCTTTTTTCTCCAGCCGTCTGGAGTTTTTTTTTGTTTTTTCTGTCCCCCCTGGCCATTGAACCTAACTCTTATTCGATGTTAATTAATGTTGATGTATTTTGTTTTATTATTGTGTCTTTCATTTTTCTATTCTTTAATATGTAAAGCACTTTCAGCTACTGTTTGTATGAAAATGTGCTATAGAAATAAATGTTGTTGTTGTTGTTGTTGTAATTAACTTGTAACAATATAATGGTCCAGGGAACAGCCATAGTATTCCAAATACCATAACTGCTTTAGCGTTGTTACTCTCACTTCTCCTTCTTCTCCTTCTTCTTCTTCTTCTTTCAGCTCCTCTTGTTAGGAGTTGCCACAGCGGATCATCTTTTTCCATATTACTCTCACTGCACCACTCGGAGTATTTATATCACTGTATCTGAGTGTGAATCACAGCAGCAGCTGATCTGAAAGAGAATTATCAGTATACAGCTTCAAGGACACGCTGTCTCAGCCACTGCAAAACGTTTTAAAGCCTTTCCTGTACGGACCTCGCGGTTCAAAAACAGTTTAATCCCAAGAACTTTAAATGCACTCAATCAATTGCTCCTTGTAGAACTGTTAGGACTTATAAGTACAATCACCTCACTGTAAACTTGCACTACAGTTATAATATCTCACAACCTGAGCCACTTTATAAAGCGCGTATTTACATATGATGATGATATAATTTAAAAGATGAAATGCAGCAAAATATGTTTGTTAAATTATACACATAAAACTTTAACTTCATTTAAATAATCTATATTCTTCACTGGAAGTGTCTTTAAGGATAGAATAATTAAACATGTACTACGAAGATATTTCAATGTTCTTTAAACGTTTTGAAGATTCGGCGCTAAGCTTACAGATGACTTAACGTCTATTACAGAGCTGATTGTGTGGCGATCGGTTACTTGGGGAAAGAAAAGCAAGGACTGCAGTGGCGGCTACGCCAATATATATTGAATATAAAACAGAAAGAGAAAATAACAACACAGCTAAAAACACAGCGACAAATTTCGGTAAAAGTTAAATGCTTGTGTCATGAGCACGAGGCGGCTATGCAGTGTCTGCAACGGACGTGGCCATCCACCGTGCATAAGCTACCTTACTGACATTGGCCGACGAAGGAGCCACCGATTCTTCCTCTGCCCAGTGCCACCACAAGCTTAGAGCCGCCCCTGAGTACTGCTGCAATAAATTATTTCATCAAAGTGAAAAACATGTTTAATAACGTGCTTTAACTCCTATCATCATGAAAATGAAATCACGTATACATCTCAGTATTTTAGTTATTCAGAGAGCTGTAATATCACGAATGTAATGGACTCTGTGTCCAGTCGGAGGAAGAGAGCCGGTTTAAGAAGCAAGTAGTGATTCACACACATAGATCACATACGAGTAGAAGATCAAATACAAAACAAAGCATTTAACGTGCTACTTTAATTACGATGTGATTTGAGAAACTGGTTAATTAAACGATTTTAAGATGAAGTTTATAATGTTCTACTAAATGACAAAATAAACTACGTGATTAAAGTGGAAATGTCGAGATTGAAGTTTACATGCCGTGCTTTTTCCCCACTGTGTGCCTTTTTTCTCGGTACCCTAATAAGCTTTCATATGACACTCAGACGGTGGGCTACAACTCACCTTTTAACGGCAACTTTTGATATGTGACTTCTTTTTTATTTCTGGCACTGTGCGATTTTGTGGATGTGAGCTTTCAAGTTTCTCCAACACGCTATGCTACTCGATCAACTTCCTTTTGTTGATTATACCACGGGTTTATTTGAACAAATTGTATGTTTTTCATTATACTCCACTTGGTATTCGCTGAAATTCTTATATTTTCCCATTGTCTTTTCACAGAAGGCTGAGCTTAAGGGCGATTTACATTGATTTGCATATTCAAAAAGGTGTAATTCTGGGAGGAGTTTGGGCGGGACATAAAGCGCGTGCACAAGCGTTACTTTTCACGCTGATCAGGATTTATGTAGCGGAAGAACGTGGAAGTTGGAGTACGCACAGAAAAATCCAGTTGCAGGAATCTGTGCGTACTCCAACTTCCACGTTCTTCCGCTACATAAATCCTAAGCACATTTCGGCTTTTGTGCTTACGCCATGTTATAGTGCGAGTTCTACGCACGCCGTTATACATGAGGCCCCTGGACTTTAAGACGCGTCAACCTCCAACAGGCTCAGATAATTAAAGATGTTTGGTCTTGAGCAGAGGAGACTGCTTGAGGACCTAATGTAGGTCATCCAAATCCTCAAAGACTTTGATAAGGTAGCTCCAGTAGAATCCTTTCAACACAACGGCGAATCACACACTCAAGTAAAGGGATTTAGGATTGAAGCCAGGGAGCACTTCTGTACTCAAAGAGTTGTGGGAATCTGGAACAAACGACCAAGACATGGACTTGAATGAGAAACACTGACAACCTTTAAGGAGGATCTGAATGAGATATGGAGACAGCTTAGCTATTAGCTAAACAAAGAGGCCTGATGGACTGAATGATCTCCTCTCATTTGTCAGATTTCTTACGCTTCCTATGTTCACAGTCACCAGGCACACTCACACCTGGCCAGTGTAGTATCACTAGTCAACGTAACCTGCATGTCTTTTTGATGTGGAATGAAAACGGAGGAAGTCACAGACAAGCCTTCAGACAATGACAGCGCCTTTTGGTTTAATTTGGCAAACTTTGCACTGCACTGGTTGTACTGCACTAAGAACAACAAATGAAAAACAGTTTTTCATTCTGCCATTTTTATGACAATTTAGTCTACTCTACAAAACTCCATCTTGATTGTCAGTATGCTATTTAAATGATAGATGAGGTTCAGCAAAATTCATTAAGCTCAGGAGAACTTTATAGAGTCTTACATTTAATTGGTGTCATTCTCACCATAAAGCTATCAAGCATAGATAAGAACTGCCTATGCATGTAATCACAGCGATTACACCAGGACTTGTACCTCCAAAACCTTTTATATATATTCATACAGGGTGGTCCAGATCGAATTATGCAGATCCAGATCGTCTGGATGACTTTGATTTATGCGGGGACGATTCCAGTTCGGCTCAAAGACGATTCTTCATGTCGTCAGTTCGCACACTTCTCGAAGGTCTGGGATTTTTCGGGTGATTTTCTATGTAATAAACTTAACAAGTTATAATGTAATGAAAATTGCATAATTAGATCTGGACCACCCTATAGATACAGCATCCATCCATCCATTCTCCAATCTACTTATCCATATTGACTCATTGTATCTGGACTCTGTTAATCAATTATATTTTCTACAGCATCTCTCTCAATAAAGCAATCAATAACCCAGGACAGTAAAACTATAATTTTACAGGCAATGTATTAATTGTTTTTCCCTTTATGGGTATAGGCTTCTAATCCCTAACCTCAGATCAAATCTATTTTGGAACTCATAACTTTTCAGATCCTATAACAGTATGAGCAAAGGATTTTTCACTCGTGCAGTCCTAGGGACTCCCTGCGGGTATTTTGTGGAGCTCCCATGAGTATAGTTAAGAAGATTCCATCCATCCATTTTCCAAACCGCTGAATCCAAACACAGGGTCACGGTGGTCTGCCGGAGCCAATCCCAGCCAACACAGGGCACAAGGCAGGAACCAATCCTGGGCAGGATGCCAACCCACCGCAGGACACACACAAACACACCCACACACTAGGGCCAATTTAGAATCGCCAGTCCACCTAACCTGCATGTCTTTGGATTGTGGGAGGAAACCCACGCAGACACGGGGAGAACATGCAAACTCCACGCAGGGAGGACCCAGGAAGCGAACCCAAGTCTCCTAACTGTGAGGCAGAAGCGCTACCACTGCGCCACCGTGCCGCCCTAAGAAGATTCCCACAGACCTAAAGGTACCCTTTATGCAATATCTAGAGAGAGACAGAAAAATACATCCATGTATCACACAGACATTTTATGTATACCTACAATTTACGCCACAGGAGTAGATAGTGTACATTTCTGACCATGAGATATTGCTGATGCGGCTTGAACATCTTGATGGGCTTAAAGGGGCTGCTCTTAACTGGTTCAGGTCATATCTAACTGGTAGACACTTTCCAGTGACTTTAAATTCCTCTTTTTCATCTACTGCTCCTCAGGGATCCATTTTGGGTCCTATCTTATTCTCTATACTGTATACCTTCACCCTATTGGAGCGATTTTTAGGAAATTTCACATTTCTTTTCACTGCTATGCTGATGATACTCAGGTTTATATTCCCATCTGCAACTCTGCAATAAATCAACTGCACAACTGTCTTTCTGAACTAAGATCCTGGATGGCTAATAATTTTCTTCATCTGAATCAAAATAAAATGGAGGTGCTTATAGCGGGTCCATCAGCTAACGCCCAAATTGGTCTTGGACTTCTCGGCTCTTTCTCTGTCTTTTGCAAACCTCAAGTCCACAATCTTGGTGTTACCTTTGACGGTAACCTCTCTTAGTAAATTCTGTAGTCAAGAGTTGCTTTTTCCAGCTTCGTCTATTAGGTAAGATCGAGCCTTTTTTATCTTCTAGGGATCTTGAGAAAGCTACTCCTGCTTTAATCTTTTCTCACCTCGATTACTGCAACTCGCTGTATTCTGGGATTAGCAAATCTCTGATACGCAGGTTACAGTTGGTCCAGAATGCACCTGCTCGCTTTCTGGTTGGGGCAAGAAAGTCTGATTCTGTTTCTCCAATATTAGCTTCTTTACACGGGCTGCCTGTCAGTTTTAGAATTGATTTTAAAATCCTGTTGCTAGTTTTTAAATCTTTACATGGGCTCAATCCTGCCTCTTTATCTGAATACTGCTTATGGTTTATAAAGCCTTAAATAATCTCACTTCATCTTATATATCGGAGTGTCTGACACCACATATTCCAAATCGTAACCTTAGATCCTCAAATGAGTGTCTGCTTAGAATTCCAAGAGCAAAACTTAAAAAAAGTGGTGAGGCAGGCGGCCTTCTGCTGTTATGCACCTCAAATCTGGAATAGCCTGCCAGAAGGAATTCACCAGGCTGATACGGTGGACCACTTTAAAAAACTGCTAAAAGCTCATTACTTTAACATGGTTTTCTGATAACTGCACCTTCATCTAATCCTGATAGTCTGTATATTCAATTCATTATCTCTATATATAATTCACTAAGGCAAGACAACCATGGAAAGCACGCCGGAAGGGGCGTGGACTCACTGAGCCGCCGACAAGTAAGACGCATATGGCGCACGCAGAAGGAGCCACGCCCACCAACTCCAAGACCATTGGATATGACAACAACTCGCAGAGCCACGCCCACCATCTCGGACGCAACGACACAGAAAAACCGGCGTCATTTATATTCGTCTGTCGTAGAGGCCACATGCAGCTCCGACCCACGTTGACTGTTCATAGAGGCGTGTTTCTCGCGGAGGTGAATCGCCATATGCAGCGTGTGAAACGATTTGCGAGGGGAATCCCTTAAAACAATCTTTTACAACTGAGGTTAAAACACAATGAAGTAAGCAGTCTTTAAAAAACAAGTTTTCGGTTACGATGCACGACCACGTGCACCATAGCAAACTGTTTTACTGTGTTGGTTCGTTCTGTGCATTGTTACAGTGTTGCTTTTCTGGCTGATTTATTACATTACCGATTTTTCAAATGTTAATTTTCTCCCTGTGCTTAAAAATCATTAAAAAAACCGGAGTGATTATGCGGCGTATCGTACGCCGCGGGTTGGCTAGTAATAACTGTTCATGGTGGCTCTAAAATCCGTACTGAGCCCTACTCTCTCTTCTGTTTCGTTTTCTGGTTTTCTGTGGTGGCCACCTGCGCCATCACCACCTGATCAAAGCACCGTGATGTCCCTACATTGATGGATTAAAAGCCAGAAGTCTACGTGACCATCATACCATACCATACCATACCATATTTATTTGTTGAGCGCTTAAAAACACAGCATTACAACTGACCGAAGCGCTGAACAGTTACAACAAGCAGGACTAAAAGCAAAATATTAAAAACAAACATTAAGAGAGAATTAAAACAGAGATACTAAAAACAGGTCAGGGACCAAATAAAATAGAGAAAACAGCAAAAGGCAAGTGGAAAATGAAACAGGTTAAGAATTAAAAGCCAATGTGAAGAAGTGCGTTTTTAGGCGAGATTTGAATGTGGCGACTGAAGCGGCTCGCCTAACCACTAAGGGCAGGGAGTTCCAGAGCCTGGGTGCACAGACGGAGAAAGCCCCTTCACCACGAGATTTAAAACGTGCCTTGGGAACGGTTAGGAGCAGCTGATCTGCGGATCTAAGAACACGAGGGGGATTGTGACAATGGAGCAAGACACTCAAATATGTGGGGGCTACACTGTTTAATGCCTTATAGGTGAGGAGGAGAATCTTAAAATCGATTCTGAATCTAACCGGCAGCCAGTGTAGGGTTTTTAAAATCGGTGAAATGTGTTGGATTCTGCTACTTCATCATCAAGTCCTTCTGTGAGAACCCTAAATCCAAAGCGGACTGTTTCATTTATGTTAGGTAGAATGCCCAGAGGGGACTGGGTGGTCTCGTGGCCTCAGATCCCCTGCAGATTTTATTTTTTCTCTCCAGCCGTCTGGAGTTTTTTTTTTTGGGTTTTCTGTCCTCCCTGGCCATCGGACCTTCCTCTTATTCTAGTGTTGTCTTATTCTAATTCTTACTTTGTCTTTTCTTCATCATGTAAAGCACTTTGAGCTACATTATTTGTATGAAAATGTGCAACAGAAATAAATGTTGATGTTGTTTTACACCAGCCATCCAGAGTGCTTAGATCTTCTGCTCGGTTGTCTCTTGTTGTCCCTCGTACCGAGCGTAAAACTCAGGGGGACAGCTGTGGCACCTCGCCTGTGGAACTCTTGACCTCGTCACATGAAGGAGTCGTCTACAATACAGAACGAGATTACAGACTCATTTCTAGTCACTTGCTTTCCCTGACCTTCAGTAATACTGATGGTTTCCTCATTGTGCTTATATAACATTACTTCTATTTATTATTTTATTTCTGTTCATTTATTTTATGTCTATTTATGTTATTCATGTTAATTGTATGTTTTTCTTTAATTCTATTATTGTAAAGCACATTGGCCACAGCATTCCTATGTTGTTTTAAATGTGCTATAGAAATACAGTGGTGTGAAAAACTATTTACCCCCTTCCTGATTTCTTATTCTTTTGCATGTTTGTCACACAAAATGTTTCTGATCATCAAACACATTTAACCATTAGTCAAATATAACACAAGTAAACACAAAATGCAGTTTTTAAATGATGGTTTTTATTATTTAGGGAGAAACCTACATGGCCCTGTGTGAAAAAGTAATTGCCCCCTGAACCTAATAACTGGTTGGGCCACCCTTAGCAGCAATAACTGCAATCAAGCGTTTGCGATAACTTGCAATGAGTCTCTTACAGCGCTCTGGAGGAATTTTGGCCCACTCATCTTTGCAGAATTGTTGTAATTCGGCTTTATTTGAGGGTTTTCTAGCATGAACCGCCTTTTTAAGGTCATGCCATAGCATCTCAATTGGATTCAGGTCAGGACTTTGACTAGGCCACTCCAAAGTCTTCATTTTGTTTTTCTTCAGCCATTCAGAGGTGGATTTGCTGGTGTGTTTTGGGTCATTGTCCTGTTGCAGCACCCAAGATCGCTTCAGCTTGAGTTGACGAACAGATGGCGGACATTCTCCTTCAGGATTTTTTGGTAGACAGTAGAATTCATGGTTCCATCTATCACAGCAAGCCTTCCAGGTCCTGAAGCAGCAAAACAACCCCAGACCATCACACTACCACCACCATATTTTACTGTTGGTATGATGTTCTTTTTCTGAAATGCTGTGTTCCTTTTACGCCAGATGTAACGGGACATTTGCCTTCCAAAAAGTTCAACTTTTGTCTTGGCAATCATTAAGATGTTTCTTAGCAAAATTGAGATGAGCCCCAATGTTCTTTTTGCTTAACAGTGGTTTGCGTCTTGGAAATCTACCATGCAGGCCGTTTTGCCCAGTCTCTTTCTTATGGTGGAGTCGTCAACACTGACCTTAATTGAGGCAAGTGAGGCCTGCAGTTCTTTAGACGTTGTCCTGGGGTCTTTTGTGACCTCTCGGATGAGTCGTCTCTGCGCTCTTGGGGTAATTTTGGTCGGCCGGCCACTCCTGCGAAGGTTCACCACTGTTCCATGTTTTTTCCATTTGTGGATAATGGCTCTCACTGTGGTTCGCTGGAGTCCCAAAGCTTTAGAAATGGCTTTATAACCTTTACCAGACTGATGGATCTCAATTACTTCTGTTCTCATTTGTTCCTGAATTTCTTTGGATCTTGGCATTATGTCTAGCTTTTGAGGTGCTTTTGGTCTACTTCTCCGTGTCAGGCAGCTCCTATTTAAGTGATTTCTTGATTGAAACAGGTGTGGCAGTAATCAGGCCTGGGGGTGGCTACGGAAATTGAACTCAGGTGTGATACACCACAGTTAGGTGATTTTTTAACAAGGGGGCAATTACTTTTTCACACAGGGCCATGTAGGTTTCTCCCTAAATAATAAAAACCATCATTTAAAAACTGCATTTTGTGTTTACTTGTGTTATATGTGACTAATGGTTAAATGTGTTTGATGATCAGAAACATTTTGTGTGACAAACATGCAAAAGAATAAGAAATCAGGAAGGGGGCAAATAGTTTTTCACACCACTGTAAATTGACATTGACATTTCTGGAGTGGACATTTCAAATTCATTTGTATTCCAGTGTCCTTATATCACATGCAAAGGATATCCAAAAGCTTCATCCTTTAAGGGGGGGATTCATTCTTTTGATTGTCAATAGTGGGAAGACTGCTGTTCCCTAAAAGTGCAAGAAGCTTAAGGAAGACAAAGTGTTTCTCCAAGGAAAGTATTTAACTGTAAATGTGTAATCAGGTGTGAATTCTAAAATATATCCTGCAACTGACTTGACTTATCCGGCGTATCATGCACAAAAGCCGGTCAGTTTCTCCAAAAACACGCAGTGTGATAACTATGTGTGGATTACGCAAAGAATAATGAAGTGGGGACTAAAACATCAGCTGCACACAGCGT
Source organism: Polypterus senegalus (assembly GCF_016835505.1). Classification (NCBI taxonomy): domain Eukaryota; kingdom Metazoa; phylum Chordata; class Cladistia; order Polypteriformes; family Polypteridae; genus Polypterus; species Polypterus senegalus. Next base: position 8,337,208 of record NC_053160.1, read on the forward strand.
CTCTTATGGTGTGTGACTTGTTTAACGATTGCAACCTAAAATATCTTTAGATAAACATTTTCCATTTTCGAAAATCTAGCACATTTTAATTTTACTTTATATACCGTACTTTGCAGGGAAACCGCAGAACTGTTGAGAATTATCAGAGTATTATATATAAAGATTGTCTATTAGATGACAACTTAATCTTTTCATCTGTTAATAATGAAAAAAATTCTAAAACTGTTTAATGAAAGTGACATCACGACCCACAAAGTGTGGCATTTTACTATACAGTAGAACCTCATCTTGCATGAGGGATACATTCTTAGACATTAAGTATTGTTGAAGATTGCCCGCTGCTCGCTTCACATGCCAACCCAAGCTTCGTGCCAGTAAATTCACATCTCTGTCGCTTGCGTATGTGGATTTCACTTTCAACAAACAACAAACCTTTTAATTCTCGTGGTTAGGCCTCATCATTGGGAAGAAACACTACTTTTCCCTGATGGCAACACGAATTAGATGATCTACAATCTACAAGTCTCCGACTTAAACTGTAAAGCCAAACAATATCTACATACTTCTGTCATATCAGCTATCTCCATATATTCAATCTCTTTTCGCTTTTACCTTTTCGTCAATATCGCATTGAATTTTGATTCCGTGTTTGGAATTACATTGAGACAACGCAACGTATAACTGCCCATGAGTGAATATTGTTTCTTTCTCTCTACAAGAAATGTGTCTGACAATAGCATTCACACAAATGAGAAGTGATTGGGCCGTGTGTGTGGTTATGTGGGCAGGACTTTTCCAAATCTCTTTGCATAAGCTCTTGTCTCGCGGGGCTTGAAATTTTCTCTTGCGGGATTTCACTTTCAGCAAACAACAAATCTTTTAATTCTCACCGGATACGCCTCTTCACTGGGAAGAAACATTACTTTTCCCTGATGGCAACACGAATTAGACGATATACAAGTCTCTGACTTAAAATTTAAATCCAAACAATATATTCAATCTCTTTTTTCTATTCCGTTATTTCACTGAGTAATAATTTGTTTGCGCTAATGCAATCTTTACTATCGTTCTTTTGAAACTTTCGAATTTTCGTACTTCCATTATCTCTAACCTGCTCTGCATGTGTACTGCGACAACATTTCTGAATTCTTTATGATGTTCTACTTTGTCTTTTATTTCCGGCCTCAGGTGTGGTTAAATCTCTTGGCACAAAGACTTGTCTCGTGGGACGTGCGTCTGTCCAAGAAACTCACGTCTCGTCTCCTTCCAAGTTTTTTTTGTATATGTATATATATATATATATATATATATGTGTGTGTGTGTGAGTGAGTGTGTGTAAACATTTATTGTATTCACAGTTTTCAGTCTATACATAAATGTGGCAATGCACTGTGCTCCCCTACAATTTAATACAGTAAATATAACTGTTATAACAGTTGTTAGTTCAATTCCCACGGTTGATTCACCGATTAATTAACTGATACATCACTAATGCTTGCAGTATAATCAGCAAATGTTACCATTTTATGGAAGTATAGTAGTAATCAGGCCTGGCCTGGGCACACTCACTTATACTGGATCAACTTACAGTCATCGTTTCTAATCACACATCTTACTTTCTTTCTTTCTTTCTTATCCAGTTGGCCTGAATTTACTTAGTTTGATCATTTTTCTTTCTTTCTTTCTTTCTTTCTTTCTTTCTTTCTTTCTTTCTTTCTTTCTAATTGACATGTTGTTGGTAATTGTTTTGAAAAGGTAGCTATTAATTTGCATGTTGTTCTTTCTTTCTTTCTTTCTTATCAATTTGGCCTGAATTTACTTGGTTTGACACTTTTTCTTTCTTTCTTTCTTTCTTTCTTTCTTTCTTTCTTTCTTGTCTGTTCCTTACTGCAGGTTTATACAGGGTGACACAGAAAAACGGGCACTTTGGAAATGCGTAGTGGCAGCCATGTACAGTTGGCAGCACTGCAGAACAGAGACATTGAGCTGTAAACCATCTCACCATTTAGTAATCAACTGCAAGGCAATCAATGGCAGCTGTGCGAGGATTGTTCGGTAACCGTGTCCTCTCAAGATTCGGTGACATTCCCTGGCCCTCAGGATCACCGGATTTGTCCATTTGTGATTTTTTCTTGTGGGGCCACCTTAAGAGTCGGGTCTGCACGACTCGGCCAAGGACACTGAATGAACTGAAACAAAGAATTCAAGACGAGATTCGTGTTATCCCATCTGAGATGTTGCAGCGATCAATGGGGAACCTCAACAGCAGACTGGAATAATGCATACGTAAAGGAGGACGTCACCTACAGGACGTCATTTAAAGACATTGATAATTTGGATTACTGTCTCTTAAAAGGCAAGTTGTACACTGCAGTGGTTCAATTGCTGTCAATAACTTTTGTTTTGTTGGATTTCTTCTATTTTTATTGGGTTTTTCAAAAGTTCACCCTGTATTACAAGATCTATTTATATAAGTATTATCTTTAAAAACATTGATTGCCATTTATAAAGTTATTTAATGTTTTTAATGTATTTAAATCTGTTTCAATTATACTTCTCTTTCTGGATTACTTTTTCTTTGCAAATGTTTTTCCTTTTCTCTCTTTAAATATTGAGGATTTCCACATACTGTACACATAAACAATGCAAGCAGGGACGCTGTAGGCTCATCTGGCAAACGTGGCGTCTTTGCACTGCTTCACCAAGGCTTCATTTGTCAGGCAACAGGGATGTCGCATCTTATGGTGCATTTGCACAGCAGTATGAGCTGCATGAGAGCGACAGCCCGGAGAGCGCCGTGCTACACAGAGTGTGATTGCCTCTTTGGCCCCACGGGACAGGTAAATTATTAACTGACACTTACACAACCGAAAAACTGTCGAGAATAAACCCATTAAAACTGTTAGCCTGCTGAATGCTCCACAGCTCTGGTTTGTTAAATCTTTGTCAAAGTCATCGCTAGACTGAGCTTTTAAAAATTTTATAGCACTTTTTTACTAGGAGCTCTTTCGTTATGTCGGCAGCGCTGTCATTTCTAAGAAAAGACAAGGAAAATAAATAAACAGAACTGGAGTGATTTGCAGCAGCAGTATGGAAGGTTCCTCTATTCAAAAGCCACTTCCTTTGGATATAACTTGAGGCCACTTTCTTTGTCAGATGGGATTTCCCAGCCAAATGATGCCCTGCACACCAGCCAGTTAAATTACTGGTCGCAAAGCAAGCAGAAGATGAGCTCTGGTGGCGGAGGGCATGGATGTGAACACACAAGTTCCTGTTCAAACTATCGCCTCATCCATTGTATTCTCCTACAGACAAAACAGTCTTTTGAAAAGTCTCGATGGACTGTAGAAGGAAGACTAATTAGCTGGCTGTCAGCATTGTCTCCTTCAGTCCAGGCTGAGGTCCCACTTGTATTCTTTGGTGATCCTACCTTAATAATCAAAAGTCGCTTTGAATGCTCTGCTGAGTAGTTTTGTTTTTTTTTTTTTTGTTCTTTATTTTGCCTTATACAATTTCTCGTACAGCGGAACCTCGGTTCACGAACATCTCGGTACACGTACAACTCGGTTCACGACCAAAAAGTTTGCCAAACTTTTGCCTCGCTTCACAACCACACACTCGGTATACGAACAAACCAGTTTCCCTTTCGGTTTGTGTGCGTTCAGTCTCTCCCTGTGCAGCGAGCGAGTGAGAGCGAGAGAGAGAGAGAGAGAGAGAGCACGACACACTCACAGGTAAGCAAGACAGGCACACACACACACACACACACACACACACACGCGAGAGACACACACACACAAACACACAGGAGCACACTAGAGAGAGACACACACACACAGGCGCGCGAGAGACACACACACACACACACACACACACACAGGCGCCTGAGAGAGAGAGACACACACACACACACACACACACATACAGGCGCACGAGAGACACACACACACACACACACAGGCGCCTGAGAGACACACACATACAGGCGCGCGAGAGACACACACACACACACACACACACACACACAGGCGCCTGAGAGAGAGAGAGACACACACACACACACACACACACACACAGGCGCACGAGACACACACACACACACACACACCAGGCGCACGAGAGACACACACACACACAACCAGGCGTGCACGCGAGAGAGGCACACACACACACACAGGCGCGCAAGAGAGGCACACACACACACAGGAGCACACTAGAGAGAGACGGAGCACACTAGAGAGAGAGACACACACACACACACACACACACACACAGGCGCACGAGAGACACACACACACACACACACACACACACACACAGGCGCCTGAGAGACACACACACACACACAGGCGCACGAGAGACACACACACACACACACACACACACAGGCGCCTGAGAGACACACACACACACACAGGCGCACGAGAGACACACACACACACACAAGTGCCCGAGACACACACACACACACACACACACACACACAAGTGCCCGAGACACACACACACACAACCAGGCGTGCACGCGAGAGAGAGGCACACACACACACAGGCGCGCAAGAGAGGCACACACACACACAGGAGCACACTAGAGAGAGACACACACAGGCGCTCCAGGCTCTCGAAAGACAGAGTGAGCGAGAGAAGGAGGGCTGGACACATAAGGTAGAAAAGGCTTGTTTTTGTTTTCAGTTCTGTTTACAGCGATCAGTTCGTAGCGTGCATTGTTACAATGTTACTTTTCTTGGTGGTTTATTAAATTACGGATTTTTCAAATGTTCATTTTTTTCCCTGTGCTTACAACTCATTAAAAAAAAAGTATTTTTAGCGAGTGGCCTAGCACTATAGCACGAACTCTTGCAGTGTTAGTTTTCTCTGTTGTTCAAGGTTTTCTTAGTGTTATTCAATGTTTTTGCATTTAGTTTACTATTACGCTGTGCATTCTGTGGTTTAATTAACTATATTTGTGCTTAAAAACTAAAAAAATATATATTTACATACAGTTTGGAACGGATTAATTATATTTCCATACAATCCTATGGGGGAAATTGCTTTGGTTTACGACCAGAGTTTTGGAATGAATTATGGTCGTGAACTGAGGTTCCACTGTATTAGGAATTTGTTAGTTTTCGCATACCCCTTGGGGTCAGCCATTGTACAGCACACCTGGAGCAATTACAGGTTAAGGGTCTTGCTCAAGGGCCCAGCAAAGTAGGATCTCTTTTTGGCAGTGACAGGGATTCGAACCGACAACCTTTGGGATACCAGCGCAGATCCTTAGCCTCAGAGCCACCACTCCACCCTATAGTTCTGTTTTATGTTTTAGATTTATTATGTCACAGGGCTTATTCTGTATAAGTCCGTGTGTTACTTTATTAGTTTTGTTACGTGTTCAGTTTAGTAATGTTATACTAAGGATAGGCGGCACGGTGGCGCAGTGGGTAGCGCTGCTGCCTCGCAGTTAGCAGACTCAGGTTCACTTCCCAGGTCCTCCCTGCGTGGAGTTTGCATGTTCTCCCCGTGTCTGCGTGGGTTTCCTCCCACAGTCCAAAGACATGCCGGTTAGGTGCACTGGCGATCCCAAATTGACCCAAGTGTGTGCCTGGTGTGTGTGCCCTGAGGTGGGCTGGCGCCCTGCCTGGGGTTTGTTTCCTGCCATGTGCCCTGTGTTGGCCGAGATTGGCTCCAGCAGACCCCCCATGACCCTGTGGTTAGGATATAGCAGAATGGATGGATGGACACTAAGGATATGCTGTGCTTAGATACAGTATACTGCATTCTCTTTATGCGTTTTATTTCCATTTCTTAGGTATAAAGTAAAGATTGATTGATTGAGCAGTTTAACCACTTTGGCCTCTTAGTAATCCACCACAGTTGTACAGCAACTGTATATTGTATCTATCTATCTATCTATCTATCTATCTATCTATCTATCTATCTATCTATCTATCTATCTATCTATCTATCTATCTATCTATCTATCGTTCCATAGTAACTTAGTGACAACAATGATATAATAGAAGAAAAACACTGAAAAAATGGTAAATAAGCCAAGTAGATGTCATATTTACATTAGTTCTGAATGGCAAAAAAGAAACAAAACTACAAATACAAATGAAACTGAAAATGCAACGAAAATTAGACAATTATAATTTAATTAAAATGATGAAAGTACAAAAAAATTAAGTTTGATACTAGGCCAGTATTTTATCATGTGAAATTCAGTCAGTCATTTTAAACCTGCTTAGTCCTGAAGAAGGTCACAGGGGTCTGCCGGTGCTGATGCCAGCTAGTGTATGGCAGAAGGCAGGAACGCCAGTCCAGCACAGGGCAAACACGCAGACACACCCTACGGCCAACTTGGTATTGCCAATCCATCTAACTTGCAAATCTTTGGACTGTGGGAGGAAACCAAAGCACCCGGTGGAAACAGACACAGACATGGGGAGAACATGGAAAGGCCTAAAATGAATGCTTCACAGCTTTAACCGTCAGCTCTCAAGATGTCACATTTTACTTTCACTGTCACTAACTGAAATCAATGACCTGACACATCGCTACACTAGGGTTGTGAGGTATAACAGCACCACAAAATGAGAAAAAAAAAAAAACTCAGTTTACTCAAATTACACTACCAGCGTTTTATTAACTTTGCCAGTCAAAGCCCATTTGAAGCCTTAAGGACGGGGTGCCCCACAGTGTCCATAGCAAGTAGTCAGTATTAGACTTCGATGACCCGATTGAAGGTCCCACTTGGTGACTGGAGCTCGCCCCCCCCCCTTAGCTTTCATAAACGTCACCTTCTGCGGACATAACATGGACAAAAAGCGCACCCTCCTTAACTTTCATCAATGGTGCCTCTAATGGGTTGACTGGCTCAGGCTGTAGTCACCATCAGAAATATTTTGGGGCGGACACCTTGTGCCAGATGGCACTAAATTTTGACATCGGAGGTGATTGGTAGTTTTTAAGCATGCCATGCTCAGTCTTTTATTTGTACCATCCGTACCCTAAGCCTGTCTCTTTGAACCACTATATTGGAGACTCCAAGGTGGAACACAAATCTTAAAAATTTGCGGAGTGAGGCTTAGTAGTGAGGCATGCATGAACAAACATGGACGCCTCGATACTAAGCCTCAATATGCAAATACTAAAAAGTAAAAAATAAGTCTCTCATACATCACTTGGAAAATAAAAGCGTGGACGCTCTTCATCAATCAATATTCAAAAAACACTTCTTAAAATCTTAGCAAAAGCACCCACCTTTTATGTTATGAGTGATGTATGAGAGACTTATTTTTTACTTTTTAGTACACTTTTAATATAAGTGTGGTTTTTAAAAAGTACTTAAATGATATATATATATATATATAACTATGGACTTGAGGAAAGACCTAAAATGAATGCTTCACAGCTTTAACCGTCAGCTCTCAAGATGTCATATTTTACTCCCTGCCCAGTTTATTCTAATGGGCAGGGAGAACGAAACAACTGTGAGATGGGCGAAGGGGTAGAGTTGTTTGTTATTAGATTTGGTGCTGAGGTGAAATGCATGGCATCGATACCAAAGTTGAAATTTTAGTGCCACTACGCTAGACGGAGATCACTGAGTGAACATGCAACTTGTCGAACAGCATTCTGCAAAAAGAATGGAGTCTAGAAGATGCCTGCTGTGAAGTGTTTAGCCGAATACGTTTCTTGTGATGTGCATCTTCATAGTTTCTACCAGCAACTGCACTCAATTATCTGATCTGCCACCGGATGAACAACACTTCATTGATTACTAGTTTATCTCGTTGTTACTGAAAAGAAGGTTTAGATTTAATTTTTCTGTTTTTCCAATACTGTGGTGGGCTGGCGCCCTGCCCGGGGTTTGTTTCCCACCTTGCGTCCTGTGCTGGCAGGGATTGGCTCCAGCAGACCCCCGTGACCCTGTAGTTAGGATATAACAGGCTGGATAATAGAAGGATGGATGTTTTTCAATATTTACTGTTTATTAAAAATATAGAATGTATAGCCTAACTTATAGCAGGACGGTTGGGAAATAATAATAAACTTGTCTTATTAATTATACATTTGATTTCTGAACATGTTTAACAAAAAAAGCAGGATTACGAAAATGCATATATGGATGAGGGCAGCCTGGTGGCAGAGTTAATAATAATTACATAATTATTATAATAATTATTATTACATGATAATTTCTGTATTATCTATATCTATTATTTATTTATTATATTACATATTTATTGACTATATTTATGTATCTAGATTGCGTAATTTCATACATTGCATCAATGTTCATATTGCTTACTACACATCAGTCTTTGTCTTGTCTTGTCTCATTTGTGTTTTAATGTGAAATGTGATTTTCCCCTTGGGATTAATAAAGTATCTATCTATCTATCATATAGCGCCTTTCATATCTATCTATCTATCATATAGTGCCTTTCATATCTATCTATATATCTATCTATCTGTCTCTTATATAGTGTCTTTCATATCTATCTATCTATCTATCTATCTATCTATCTATCTATCTATCATATAGTGCCTTTCTATCTATCTATCATATAGTGCCTTTCTATCTATCTATCTATCTATCTATCTATCTATCTATCTATCTATCATATAGTGCCTTTCTATCTATCTATCTATCTATCTATCTATCTATCTATCTATCTATCTATCTATCTATCTATCATATAGTGCCTTTCTATCTATCTATCTATCTATCTATCTATCTATCTATCTATCTATCTATCTATCATATAGTGCCTTTCTATCTATCTATCTATCTATCTATCTATCTATCTATCTATCTATCTATCTATCTAATTTTAATTTTTAATTCTAATTTTAATTTCATTTGAATGTTTTATTTGCACTTCATGTTGTTACACTGTGGACCCTGAGCTTCACAATTTCGTCTCTCTGTATACTTGTATATGGTTGAGATGACAATAAAGTTTGCTTTGACTTTGAGTTGTAGTGTGCCGCTGCCTGCCAGTGAGGAGGTCAGAGTTAACGCCCCAAGTCCTCCTCCTCCTCCTCCTCCTCCTCCTCCTCCATGTCCTCTGTGTGCTAAAGTTTCCTCTCACTGTCCAAAGTCATGCAGGCCCGGTCCTAGAGTCGAAGCCCGTCATCATGCCATTTAATTTCAGCCGCCCCCTCACCCTATAATTCCTTCACCCGTTTTCTGTATTTAAGATAAAAAATTTTTGCAATTTCCTTAATGTCAAAAAAATGACAGAAAATTTCTTTGTAGGTAGAAGAAAACTTGACTTACACATTTAACGAATCAACGACAAGTTTACTGAATTCATCAGTAAAATTCCGATTACCACTACAAAAACCTTTGATCGACGTGCTGCGTACCATGAGCTGCCACGGTTCACGTGTTGTGACTGGCCCGTTTTTCTTTGAAGAAAGTTACCGACATTTGACGCGAAAAGACGAGCCTGCGTTTTGTGTGCGCAGGCACTCTTTGCACGACCGGCAGAAGCGGGCCTGGGTTAGGTGAATTGGTGATGCTAAATTGGCTCTGGTATGTGCGCTTGACCTGTGATGCACTGGCGCCCTTGCCTGTTACCTGGGGTGGACTGGTCTCGATCGAGCAGGTTAGAAGAGTACGCGGCATACGTGAATGATTAGGGTAACTTTCAGAAGTGTCAGGAGCACCCACCGATTTGGATGGAAGTCAATCAAACCTTTCTTAATCCCAAACTGTGTAGAATGTCTTCCTACATGTCGTGTATTATTTTGCACTTTGATGCCCTCCATTCGGCTTATGAGCTCACAGGATGCCACAGAACATGATTTTGCACTTTTAAATATAAAAATAATGGTTGTGGAGTTGCCTTATAGGCAATCACCCATTGGCAAGTTCACCTTTAGCAGTCTTTTCCAGTTACAGGAGAGGCAGACTAAATATCCAGCGTTCCTCACATCTGCTTTACATGAGTACCTCCAGCTGTGAAGGAATCAAAAGTGTCTCATGCTGCTCCCATCTTTCCCACCTCAACTGTGTGACACTAAGTGTGTCACCAGTCAGTGGTTCAAATGTTGAAATATAGAGACAGCCAAGTGACAGTGTACATGTAAACTACTCTGCTTCTATATTAAGTGATATGGGCATTGTCACCAAGTTGATCACGAGCCATAGCAAGGTTTGGGGCAGCCACACGTATGTTACTTTCCTGGCTGCAAAATTGCAATCAAAAAAGATAGCACTGGTGCGCGCCAATCAGAGTCCAAAACAGAATGGAGGGAGTAGGGGAAAGGTCAGGATAGGAAGTGACGTCAAAGGGGCCGGGATCCCGAGGGTCTTCAGCCATAGGCTCGGGTCCGAACATGACATCAAGGGGGCCGGAATCTGAATGGTCTTGACCTATAGGTTCGCACCCGGAAGTGACATCACCAGGGCCAGGTGGAATTTCCTGTGAATGGTCTGCACGGAAGTGAGAAAAAGAATCAGTGCACTCTGCCCCATCGCGGCCTGATTCGGAGTTGTCCTCATTGTAGCCCTTTAGCTGCCTCCCATGCACACGTGTGTGACAGTAGAAATATCATCGCTCCTATGGGATTGTTAAAGACTTGTCCAACTGTACAAATAATGAAACAATTGTTCTGTACTTGTAAAACATGTTAGATCAAGCTGTATCGGTTTCTGTTCACTTCCTCTTTAACACGAGTTTAAGTGAATCACTTAATCTGACAATTGTAGAATTATGGAATATAGAAATGCCTTGAAGCTACATTTTAAAATTAGGGTTATACATAAAGAACAACGTACCAGTACTGTCTTTACAATGGACATTTTCATACATTAAAGTAGCTATATGTTCATTACAAAAATAATACCTAAATATTAATAAAGTTTATTATTATTATTATTATTACAGGGTGGCACAGTGGGTAGCGCTACTGCCTCGCAGTTAGGAGACCCGGGTTCACTTCCTGGGTCCTCCCTGCATGGAGTTTGCATGTTCTTCCTGTGTCTGCGTGGGTTTCCTCCCACAGTCCAAAGACATGCAGGTGAGGTGCATTGGTGGTCCTAAATTGTCCTTAGTGTGTGCTTGGTGTATGGGTGTGTGCCCTGTGGTGGGCTGGCACCCTGCCCGGGGTTTGTTTCCTGCCTTGCACGCTGTGTTGGCTAAGATTGGCTCCAGGAGACCCCCGTGACCCAGTAGTTAGGATATAGCGGGTTTGATAATTGATGGGGGCGGCACGGTGGCACAGTGGCTAGCGCTGCTGCCTTACAGTTAGGAGACCTGGGTTTGCTTCCCGGGTCCTCCCTGCATGGAGTTTGCATGTTCTCCCCGTGTCTGTGTGGGTTTCCTCCCACAGTCTAAAGACATGCAGGTTAGGTGTGATCCTAAATTGTCCCTGGTGTGTGCTTGGTGTGTGTGTGCCCTACGGTGGGCTGGCACCCTGCCTTGCGCCCTGTGTTGGATAGGATTGGCTCCAGGAGACTCCCGTGACCCGGTAGTTAGGATATAGCGGGTTGGATAATGGATGGATGGATTATTATTACAGTAAAAACTGAACAAGTTAACATTGGTACAGTACCTTACAAATGGCTAACAGTGTTATTAAAGGCCTCAGTCATGAACAGCCACATTAGTACTTACACCACAGGACTGAGAGACAGATTGTATCCTCAGGCCATAAGGCTTAATGAGAGTCGCTTAATATGACAGTACTATAAGATGACCCAATATACACTCACCTAAAGGATTATTAGGACCACCATACTAATACGGTGTTTGACCCCCTTTCGCCTTCAGACCTGCCTTAATTCGACGTGGCATTGATTCAACAAGGTGCTGAAAGCATTCTTTAGAAATGTTGGCCCATATTGATAGGATAACATCTTGCAGTTGATGGAGATTTGTGGGATGCATATCCAGGGCACGAAGCTCCCGTTCCACCACATCCCAAAGATGCTCTATTGGGTTGAGATCTGGTGACTGTGGGGGCCATTTTAGTACAGTGAACTCATTGTCATGTTCAAGAAACCAATTTGAAATGATTCGAGCTTTGTGACATGGTGCATTATCCTGCTGGAAGTAGCCATCAGAGGATGGGTACATGGTGGTCATGAAGGGATGGACATGGTCAGAAACAATGCTCAGGTAGCCCGTGGCATTTAAACGATGCCCAATTGGCACTAAGGGGCCTAAAGTGTGCCAAGAAAACATCCCCCACACCATTACACCACCACCACCAGCCTGCACAGTGGTAACAAGGCATGATGGATCCATGTTCTCATTCTGTTTACGCCAAATTCTGACTCCACCATTTGAATGTCTCAACAGAAATCGAGACTCGTCAGACCAGGTAACATTTTTCCAGTCTTCAACTGTCCAATTTTGGTGAGCTCGTGCAAATTGTAGCCTCTTTTTCCTATTTGTAGTGGAGATGAGTGGTACCCGGTGGGGTCTTCTGCTGTTGTAGCCCATCCGCCTCAAGGTTGTGCGTGTTGTGGCTTCACAAATGCTTTGCTGCATACCTCGGTTGTAACGTCAAAGTTGCTCTTCTATCAGCTTGAATCAGTCGGCCCATTCATTCTCCTCTGACCTCTAGCATCAACAAGGCATTTTCACCCACAGGACTGCCACATACTGGATGTTTTTCCCTTTTCACACCATTCTTTGTAAACCCTAGAAATGGTTGTGCGTGAAAATCCCAGTAACTGAGCAGATTGTGAAATACTCAGACCGGCCCGTCTGGCACCAACAACCATGCCACGCTCCAAATTGCTTCAATCCCCTTTCTTTGCCATTCTGACATTCAGTTTGGAGTTCAGGAGATTGTCTTGACCAGGACCACACCCCTAAATGCATGTGATTGGTTGATTAGATAATTGCATTAATGAGAAACTGAACAGGTGTTCCTAATAATCCTTTAGGTGAGTCTATGTTTATCTATCATCTCATATTATATTAAATGGATGGTGCTGTATTTTTAGTCTGGTAAATGATATGGCTCACATTTGTGAGAATCCTGAAGGAACAAATGTCATTGAACTGTGAACACGCGACAACAAACACAGACATAAACTTGTAAACACTTGATTTCTTTATTATCAAGTACAAAACAGAAAACGCTACACTGCAGATGAGGACCAGAAATACAGGGTGACACAGACAAACGGGCACTTTGGAAATGCATAGTGGCAGCCATGTACAGTTGGCAGCACTGCAGAACAGAGACCTTGAGCTGTAAACCATCTCACCATTTAGTAATCAACTGCAAGGCAATCAATGGCAGCGGTGCGAGGATTGTTCGGTAACCGTGTCCTCTCAAGATTCGGTGACATTCCCTGGCCCTCAAGATCACCGGATTTGTCCGTTTGTGATTTTTTCTTTTGGGGCCACCTTAAGAGTCGGGTCTGCACGACTCGGCCAAGGACACTGAATGAACTGAAACAAAGAATTCAAGACGAGATTCGTGGTATCCCAGCTGAGATGTTGCAGCGATCAATGGGGAACCTCAACAGCAGATTGGAAGAATGCATACGTACAGGAGGACGCCACCTACAGGACGTCATTTAAAGACATTGATAATTTGGATTACTGTCTCTTAAAAGGCAAGTTGTACACTGCAGTGGTTCAATTGCTGTCAATAACATTTGTTTTGTTGGATTTCTTCTATTTTTATTGGGTTTTTCAAAAGTTCCCGTTTTTCTGTGTCACCCTGTATAACAACAACCTTAAATCCCATTTTGAGAAACATGACAAGGATTCTGAAGCTCTACTGCCTTGCAGCTATAGGACCCTGGGTCATTTCCATGCATGGTCACAAAATGTGTGGGGTTTCCATACTCTTTCTGTGTTTGGGCATTTCTGTATCCCACAAATGTGGTTAACAGTAATTGAAAACAGGAAACTGACACAATATAAATATGAGTTATTGTGTTTAGTGATCAGTTTGATCCAAGATTGATTTCTTCCTTGTAACATGATCTTGTCAAAAAAGAAGCAGGATCAGAAAAATAACCTGGATAAATTCACCCTCTAATTCTGGGATTCACTCATTGAATTCTGATGTCCCTAAGCAGTGCGTCCTTCTGTATTCAGTGCCTTTACGTCACAATTTAACACACGGCTTTACAAGTGCCTCTTGCTTCTTGGAGTTACTACTTGACTTTTCCTTTACTTAGCAAGTTCATTCCCTTGTGTTTTGAACTGAATGCATCATAGTTTATTACTGACAGTACCAGCAGAATTAAGGCACTGTTTCTTTTTCACTTCTGTCTTTGATATGGTCAGATTAAAAAAAGAAAAAAAGTCTGTGATGCCCAAAAGTGTCAATTTCTCTTCACCTGACCCACATTTTAATCTAGTGTGCCGACTCGGCCAAAGGCTCTTATGTCATTAATACAGCGTTGCTCTCTTGACTGCAGCTAAAACAGGAGTTCACAAGGGTCTTGATTTGAAAGCACAGGCAGCATGACTTAATCATGGCCCAAACTGGCACTCTGTCAGAAGAAATCTGTGCAATGTAAGGCATGCAGGCCACAGAACATCTTCTCAGGGTCAGAAAAGGCACTGCAGCAAGGACTTAACAGAGAAGTGTGTTCAAATGGAGAATCTGTAAAAGAGCAGCACTTCACCCATTGCTGGCCAGCCGCTTTCAATACACTAAAATTAATGTAGAGACATTACTAGAAAAAAAGTGACAGTTATCTATTAAAAGTACTGAAATTAAAGAAAAATAATAAAGCCATCTGAAAAAATAACTTGCAGATACTACACAGACCAATGCCTACAGCAGTCTCATTCATAGATAGATAGATAGATAGATAGATAGATAGATAGATAGATATGAAAGACACTATATAATAGATATATAGATATGAAAGGCACTATATAATAGATAGATAGATAGATAGATAGATATGAAAGACACTATATAATAGATAGATAGATAGATAGATAGATAGATAGATAGGAAAGACACTATAAGATAGATAGATAGATAGATATGAAAGGCACTATATAATATATAGATAGATAGATAGGAAAGGCACTATATAATAGATAGATAGATAGATAGATATGAAAGGCACTATATAATAGATAGATAGATAGACAGACAGACAGACATGAAAGACACTATATAATAGATAGATAGATAGATAGATAGATATGAAAGGCACTATATAATAGATAGATAGATAGATGGATATGAAAGGCACTATATAATAGATAGATAGATAGATAGATAGATAGAAAGGCACTATATGAAAGATAGATAGATAGATAGATAGATATGAAAGGCACTATATAATAGATATATAGATAGACAGATAGGAAAGGCACTATATAATAGATAGATAGATAGATAGATAGATATGAAAGGCACTATATAATGATTGATAGATAGACAGACAGATAGATAGATAGATACAGTGCATCTGGAAAGTATTCACAGCGCATCACTTTTTCCACATTTTGTTATGTTACAGCCTTATTCCAAAATGGATTAAATTCATTTTTTCCCTCAGAATTCTACACACAACAACCCATAATGACAACGTGAAAAAAGTTTACTTGAGGCTTTTTGCAAATTTATTAAAATTTAATCCATTTTAGAATAAGGCTGTAACATAACAAAATGTGGAAAAAGTGATGCGCTGTGAATACTTTGCGGATGCACTGTAAATAGATAGATAGATAGACCTCTAAGGTTATTCCTCTTTTTATTTTTATTTTATTGTAGAATCAACTCTCGGCAGCGGCCAGCAGGGCAGCCGTGTGGCGTATGTGTACGGGCGCTGTTCTCATCCCTACCACCTTCGCCGTCACTTCCCCTGCCTCTTCATATCTTAAATCATTCTTGAGGCAGATTGAACACTTAAGTGCCAGCTTAAGTGAACAATTAAGGAAAATGTACTAAGTAACTGAAACACAAACAGTTTTAACACAAAAAGATGCCAATGGAAGAAGAGAAGAAGCAGGCCGCTAGAGTGGAGAAAAGAAGATCCGCTCAGGAAGCATCAAGCGCATCAACCTCTGAGCAAACGAATGCGAAACGTACAGAGAAAGAGGAGGAAGACTATAAGTCAAGTGTATTCACTGCACGGCACCATTACTGGTAGCACATAAAGATCAACTGATTTAAACACAAAGGAAGCGTAATTCAACAAGATTGCCTAGCTGTTGCTCTAGGGCTGGTCTCTATGAATTTCTGAGGTATAAAATCCCGAGGTGACGGCACACATTGTGCTGAAATTAGTACC
The DNA here is from genome assembly GCF_016835505.1 of Polypterus senegalus. Classification (NCBI taxonomy): domain Eukaryota; kingdom Metazoa; phylum Chordata; class Cladistia; order Polypteriformes; family Polypteridae; genus Polypterus; species Polypterus senegalus. The sequence continues at coordinate 8,353,456 of NC_053160.1, forward strand.
TGATAATTAGATCTCAGGCTCAAGGTGCAAAATGCTGCTTTCAGAGTAAAGTTCCTGAATTCTAATTTTCAGGTCCTGCTATATGTGTTGCACACTTTTACCTTGGGATCACACCAACTCTAAATGGTCCTTAATTTTATACGTTATTTTCATTTTAAATGATAGTTCGCTTTTTTTTTTCTCCACCCATCTGTATAATTTCCCAGACTTTATTTTCTAATTGTGAGAGGTTAATTTCCAGTACTTTGAGAAGAAGGTGTTAAATTTGGGGACATGTCACTTACCCAGAGTTGTGTTAATCATCATTTAATAATGTGTGATGATTTAAGGGACCTGCGGTGGGCTGGCGCCCTGCCCGGGGTTTGTTTCCTGCCTTGCGCCCTGTGTTGGCTGGGATTGGCTCCAGCAGACCCCCGTGACCCTGTAGTTAGGATATAGCGGGTTGGTTAATGGATGGATGGATGGATTTAAGGGAGAGAAAGTGCCCTGCCCCATCTTTCTAAAACTAATTATAATAGTTCCTGCACTTATCATCCAGGGTACAAACATGTCTTAAAGCTCAAAGCTGCTAAAAATGAGCAAAGTCTATCCAGTTCTGCACCCCTCTAATCCAGGCTGTGGCCGATCCCAGCAGTCCTGCCAGTCTAATGGCCACGTTCACTCACACACTTGCAACAACAACATTTATTTATAGATAGATAGATAGAGTGAAAGGCAATATATGATAGATAGATAGATAGATAGATAGATAGATGTGAAGGGCACTATATGATAGATAGATAGATAGATAGATAGATAGATAGATAGATAGATAGATAGAGTGAAAGGCAATATATGATAGATAGATAGATAGATAGATAGATAGAGTGAAAGGCACTATATTATAGATAGATAGATAGATAGATAGATAGATAGATAGATAGATAGATAGATAGAGTGAAAGGCACTATATGATAGATAGATAGAGTGAGTGAGTGAAAGGCACTATATTATAGATAGATAGATAGATAGAGTGAAAGGCACTATATTATAGATAGATAGATAGATAGATAGATAGATGGATAGATAGAAAATGCACTATATGATAGATCAATATATACTACGATTGATGTTTTAAAAGTTTCCACTTATTATTGTAACTCTGATTGGCTCCAGCGGACCCCCGTGACCCTGTAGTTAGCATGTAGCGGGTTGGATAATGGATGTATGGATGGATTTTAACTCTATTTATTAAGAATTTCAAAAACAACATCACTTTACTACATAGTCGTCTTTATTTGCCATGTAATTTTCCCAGCATCGTTCCAACTTTTTAATGCCCGATTACTTTTTGAACGTCCCCCACATATAACAAAGACCACTTCATTCAACTTTCTTTTTGTATTCTTAACACTGATGATGAGCAGCCGTGACCAAGTTCAATCTTTGTGACATCAAACAAACCATTAAAATGCAGCCCGCATATACTGGGGAGAAAAAGAAGCCACCCAAATGGAAATTCTACTCTGGGTACAGAAGTAGTAATAAAAGCACACTTTGGTCAAATAGCTTGGAAGAACATCTGCACGGGGAATCAAAGACTTCCTGAGAAGGAAAATGTAAACATAACACAATGTATGAGTGAAGCAGTTAAATGTTCAAAAAAATTACAACCTGAATGTGTACTATGCTTCAAGGAGTATATTAAATAAATGTTATAAAAAGAAAAAACAGAAACCTCTGGAGGGTCCATCTTGTAATGAATTCATACAGTAGATGTGTGAAGCACTCTCACGGCTGTCAATACTGAATATTCAAGCAGAGTTTCCGTTCCTAAATAAACTGCCATCTCTCAAACAACACTTAGATTTGTGAATTCCCAACTGCGGCCGATTTTATTTTTAGAATTACACATCAAGTATAAGGGGTCTGCATAAGGTGGTAATAATAAGATCTGTATTATTTGGGCAAAAAGTGATGCAATCTCATCGAAATATCAGCAATGAAGATAGATTTTATAAAATAATACACAAGAATGTTATATTGTACCTTTCACAGTTGCAAGGACTTAAAAAAATCAAAGAAGTGGGATATGTTGCATACTATAACGACCTTCCTTCCTTCCTTCCTTCCTTCCTTCCTTCCTTCCTTCCTTCACTCTCCAAACCTATTTTTTATTCCATTATCACAGAGGCCAGTCTTCTTCCACCACACCAGGCTATCACAGGTAACACTTTCACACACCATCATGCTCTCTCATAAGCCTAAACCCTAATGATGACCAGTGAACCAAACCTGCACATCTTTGGATTATAGGAGGAATCTACCGTACTCTGTGAAAACCAACATGACAACCGTACATCCACAGTGGGCTCAAAATCAAATCCAGTAGCGCAAAGTTGTAAAGCAGCAGAGTGAACGATGATATATAAAATGAAATCTTCCTGATTGTGGAATTTTGCCCAATGGCTCAAAGTTTTATGTATTAAAATCTCTGTTTGAATGTCTACAGTACTATTAGTAGGTCAGATAATGAAAAATCATAAATCATAAGAAAAGAACACTTTAGGATATGTGGAAAAATCACAGTGGCATATTTCTTCAAATACTATTAATAACAGAACACAAAGTGAAAGGCAAAGGAGAGGAGACCATTCACTCTACTTGTCGCTGTGTCCCAATATCTCATCTCATCCAATAATTATTAAATGTTATTAAGATTTCTGCTTCAACTACAGTACATGAGTCAGTGGTTGTTCCAAACACCCAGCATCCTTTATAGAAAGACTTTATTCAGGCTTCTTCTTAACTGCACTACGCTAACTCTCCTCTAGGTGTCCTCCAGTGTGTAACTCAAAGAATTTCGTTGGATCAGCCTAATCAGTTATGTAATCTTTCGTTTTCCTTAATTTCCAACAATTCTTTTAAAGCCATCTTCTTGAAGATACACATACTATTGGGGGATTTTCTACCCAAGGAATCAGACAGTAACATTTATTTCGAAGGTCTTTGTTAAGACTTGTCATTTTATTAATTGCTATATCGCGACACCATTTTGTTTTCTTGTGGGTGCTGACATTCATTGCACGTTTGTGTTGGCTGTTGTCGTGGTAACCTTGCCCATATGGACCCCTGGGATGTACTGCATGTGAAGTCATTGTACCGTCCGATCGTGTAAAGGTTGGCACACGTGTATCCTCTAATTATTCAAGATTTGGACAAACTTCACGTATGTTTGGTTAGCAAGTTTAATAACAATTTATTAGGGTTTTTGAAATATTTTCCAGACTTTAACTTTTGGTTACCTTTTAGGGTTCGACAACAGTGCTTTCTGACTCCCTGGTTACAAATTTGAGCCAAAATTTGACTATACAGCGGTGCCTCGGTTTGCGAGTGTAATTCGTTCCGGGAAATGTTCTTGAAACCCAAAGCACTCGTATATGAAAACGAATTTCCCCATAAGAAATATTGGAAACTCAGATGATTCATTCTACAACCCACAAATATTCATATAAAAATGATTAATACAAAATATAAAGTAAAAATATGTAAAGCAAATTAACCTACACTTTACCTGGTGTGAGGTAGGCACAAGAGAGGAGGGTGATTGTGCAGTCTTTCACTCTAACTAACAGTGTAGCACGGCACATAGGTATTGATGTTTATTGTGTTTGCACCCTGCATATTTATCACTCATTAATATTGTTTTTATCAGTATGCTGCTGCTGGATTATATGAATTTCCCCCTGGGATTAATAAAGCATCTATCTATCTATCTATTGTGAAATATGGCCAGCCGTTCATCCCAGCCAATACCCCCACGCCGCTAGATGGAGGTGCCCCGAATTCCATCAGGGCATTATGGATATTGGAGTTTTCCTTCACAGCCCTTCTGGACACCACGGGGGCCGCAAGGAGACACTGCAGGGGGGCTCAGAGACTTTTATGTGCCCTATAACCCAGAAGTACGTCATGGTCACAGGGACAGAGGAAATGACATACTTCCGGGATGAAAAAAGAAGAGTTTTGATCTGACACGGAAGTGTCAAGAATCGCAAAGACTGAGGAAACACTTCTGGGTCATGGACTATAAAGGACTTTGGGAAATCCCAGACAGACGAGCTGAGCTGGGAGGCAGGGTGGCAACGTGTCTGGGAGAGTGGAGGATTGTAATTATTGAGTATTGTGATTTGTATGAGTATTGGGGAGTGTAGGGTACTTTGTGCACATTATAATTGTAATAAATTCAATTATTGGACTTTTATCTGGTGTCTGGCATCTGGTCTGAGGGTTCAAGGGGACGACAGTGCCCCCTATCTGTCACACTATCTATCTATCATATAGTGCCTTTCCTATCTATCTATCTATCTATCTATCTATCTATAATATAGTGCCTTTCAATCTATCTATCTATCTATCTATCATATAGTGCCTTTCACATTATCTATCTATCTATCTATCTATCTATCTATAATATAGTGCCTTTCACTCTATCTATCTATCTATTTATCTGTCTATCTATCTATAATATAGTGCCTTTCCTATCTATCTATCTATCTATCTATCCATCCATTTTCTAACCCGCTGAATCCGAATACAGGGTCACGGGGGTCTGCTGGAGCCAATCCCAGCCAACACAGGGCACAAGGCAGGAACCAATCCTGGGCAGGGTGCCAACCCACCACAGTATCTATCTATCTATCTATCTATCTATCTATCTATAATATAGTGCCTTTCACTCTATCTATCTATCTATCTATCATATAGTGCCTTTCACATTATCTATCTATTTATAATATAGTGCCTTTCACTCTCTATCTATCTATCTATCTATTATATAGTGCCTTTCATATCTATCTATCTATCTATCTATCTATCTATCTATCTATCTATAAATCCCAATTTTCACATGGAAAGTTTCATGCACATATTTCAGGCCACTTTTTATGTTTTATAAATCTGACCAAAGAGCTGCACACAACAAAAAGTGTCTGCCATATTTTATCCAATGTATATGAGTGTAAATCTTTTTCATAAAGTCTCATAAGTCTCATCTCAGACTTCCAAAAGATCATACAATGACAGCAATACACCAGCAGAATTTGACATTAAAAAATAAGTGGAATCTTGCTTTCAAAATGCTGAAAAAATGAAGGAGCTTCATCAACCACAGAATATGTCTGTCATTCACCCAAAGAAGCTCCTGCTGCATGGGCTCAAAAAATGTGCATTTTATTTTAATTTGCTTTTGCTCGTCATTTTTGATAGGTATCTGTTTGTACAATATAACCAAAGATACATGTGTTATAATACAGAGAAGGCAATTTAACAAGAGAGGTCTGGATGCCATTAGTGTACAAAAATAAACAGAGATAGATTGTGGTTTGTCCCACCCTATCAACTTTCAAGCAGATGGAACAAAAGGATTTACTGAGCAGGAAATAGAGAGATAGAGAGAGAGAGAAAAATTGAGACATCACACCAATGAAAGCATATGGCTGCTATCATTGAGGACTACAACACTGCATATGCCCTGGAAAGGTAGGTTTGCAGTTAACTGGTTTAATTGGTTTTGATATTTGGTATAAAGGAACAGGGAGATCAATGGGTTATTCACTGAAGGTCTCCAGACATACAGCAAAACCTTGGGTTGCAAGTGACTTGTTCTGCGAGCGTTTTGCAACACAAGCTAAATTTTTGAATACAGTTTAATTTGATAAATGAGTGAGGTCTTGCAATACGAGTAGTCTGTATACGCGTCACAAATAAGCCGCTACGACAACAACCTTTTCTGCCATTTCTACAGCACATTTTCATACAAATAATGTAGCTCAAAGTGCTTCACATGATAAAGAAAAGACAAAGTAAGAATTAAAATCAGAGAACACTAATTAATATAGAATAAAAGTAAGGTCCGATAGCCAGGGAGGACAGAAAAAACATAAAAAAACTCCAGACAGCTGGAGAAAAAAAAAATTTAATCTGCAGGGGTTCCAGGCCACGAGACCACCCAGCCCCCTCTAGGCATTCTACCTCACATAAATGATCAGTCCTCAGTCTGATGGTTCTTCTCTCCATATCTCTTACTGATTGATTGTGGTAATCGTCTCCCATGCTCTGTCTCAGTCACCGTGCTTCACTCATATAGTCGACATCCGTACGAGTGTATACTGTTTACTATAGCATGGTGACCACGTGTGTGTGTGTGTGTGTGTGTACTGTAAGTGTGAGTCTTAGTACTTTAGCAGCACCAACTTTATTCAGCTTAAAACAGGAACAGCACGGTTATTTATTGTAGCGTGATCTGCCACTCAAAGTTGGGCAGGGTCGTGATCAGGTTAGTGGCCAAGTATTACTGTACCCTGCATTTACAGTGGTGTGAAAAACTATTTGCCCCCTTCCTGATTTCTTATTCTTTTGCATGTTTGTCACACAAAATGTTTCTGATCATCAAACACATTTAACCATTAGTCAAATATAACACAAGTAAACACAAAATGCAGTTTTTAAATGATGGTTTTTATTATTTAGGGAGAAACCTACATGGCCCTATGTGAAAAAGTAATTGCCCCCTTGTTAAAAAATCACCTAACTGTGGTGTATCACACCTGAGTTCAATTTCCGTAGCCACCCCCAGGCCTGATTACTGCCACACCTGTTTCAATCAAGAAATCACTTAAATAGGAGCTGCCTGACACAGAGAAGTAGACCAAAAGCACCTCAAAAGCTAGACATCATGCCAAGATCCAAAGAAATTCAGGAACAAATGAGAACAGAAGTCATTGAGATCTATCAGTCTGGTAAAGGTTATAAAGCCATTTCTAAAGCTTTGGGACTCCAGCGAACCACAGTGAGAGCCATTATCCACAAATGGCAAAAACATGGAACAGTGGTGAACCTTCCCAGGAGTGGCCGGCCGACCAAAATGACCCCAAGAGCGCAGAGACGACTCATCCGAGAGGTCACAAAAGACCCCAGGACAACGTCTAAAGAACTGCAGGCCTCACTTGCCTCAATTAAGGTCAGTGTTCACGACTCCACCATAAGAAAGAGACTGGGCAAAACGGCCTGCATGGCAGATTTCCAAGACACAAACCACTGTTAAGCAAAAGAACATTAGGGCTCGTCTCAATTTTGCTAAGAAACATCTCAATGATTGCCAAGACTTTTGGGAAAATACCTTGTGGACTGATGAGACAAAAGTTGAACTTTTGGAAGGCAAATGTCCCGTTACATCTGGCGTAAAAGGAACACAGCATTTCAGAAAAAGAACATCATACCAACAGTAAAATATGGTGGTGGTAGTGTGATGGTCTGGGGTTGTTTTGCTACTTCAGGACCTGGAAGGCTTGCTGTGATAGATGGAACCATGAATTCTACTGTCTACCAAAAAATCCTGAAGGAGAATGTCTGGCCATCTGTTCGTCAACTCAAGCTGAAGCGATCTTGGGTGCTGCAACAGGACAATGACCCAAAACACACCAGCAAATCCACCTCTGAATGGCTGAAGAAAAACAAAATGAAGACTTTGGAGTGGCCTAGTCAAAGTCCTGACCTGAATCCAATTGAGATGCTATGGCATGACCTTAAAAAGGCGGCTCATGCTAGAAAACCCTCAAATAAAGCTGAATTACAACAATTCTGCAAAGATGAGTGGGCCAAAAGTTATCGCAAACGCTTGATTGCAGTTATTGCTGCTAAGGGCGGCCCAACCAGTTATTAGGTTCAGGGGGCAATTACTTTTTCACACAGGGCCATGTAGGTTTGGATTTTTTTCTCCCTAAGTAATAAAAACCATCATTTAAAAACTGCATTTTGTGTTTACTTGTGTTATATTTGACTAATGGTTAAATGTGTTTGATGATCAGAAACATTTTGTGTGACAAACATGCAAACAAATAAGAAATCAGGAAGGGGGCAAATAGTTTTTCACACCACTGTATAATGTTCCTTGCATCATCCATCGACAGCGGATGCTTACAGAGCGACCGCGATCTTTTCCGATTTGCTGTAGAACTGCTACAGCGCTGGAAGCCTGTGGTTACTTCGGGATGCTCTTCCGCGTGTCGTCCCGTTGGGGGGGGGGAATCCCAAAAAAGTTTAAAATCCTTACAGTGCGTAAAGCATTTTTTAATTTTGTGTCCAAGTGTAGTGACTCTTCAGGCAAAACCAACTGTCATTGGATCGGTTCCTTGTTAAAGTCGCAAAAAAAGAAGAAGATTCCAGTGAGCCAACAGACAACAGGGATTCCGTTAGTGAGAGTGAAAATCGTCCTACACAATAACCCTCCTCTCTCTCGTCTTCCTCACACCAGCCACGATTCTTTTCAAAGGTAAAGTGCAGGTTCATTTGTTTGACATATTTTTACTTTGTATTTTATATTAATCATTTTTATATGAATATTTGTGGTTTGTAGAACGAATCATCTGAGTTTCCATTATTTCTAATGGGGAAATTCGCTTTGATATTCGAGTACTTTGGATTGCAAGCGCGTTTCCGGAATGAATTACACTCGCAAACCAAGGCACTGCTGTACCAGGCTAGGACCTCTAAACTGGCTCATGGCAGCAGGATGTTTAGACTGCTGTTTGGTTCAGGCCACTCAGGCACTTTAAGGAAAGAACAGGCCGCATTAGATCCAAGTATCCATGTGTGACCCTGAATGTAATTCCAGATGCAAATCTCACAGGAAGGTTTGAAGATGGCGGAAGACAGAGAAACATTACAGGAAAGCAGGCAAACTGCTACACACAAATAAGATTTTACAAAAGATTTTCTTTTACATGTACAGGATGGGGCAGAAAGGATGGACGTTTTTTTACAAAATCACAAAATTGTTACTTTTTTCTTACAAAGAAATTTACTGAAAGATTTGAGTTCATATTGAAATAGCATTTGACAATTTGTAGGGATGGAAATGAAATGCAGGTCTAAATGCAAAATACGCCTTACCGAACGATTACTGAGACCAAGTTTAGAAGAATGCTTCCGAGCAGATCGACTTGGACCGCGCGGCAGGACTAGTCGTACGCTTTCCACATTTTCAGGGTGCGTGCGTGTAGCCCCGCGTCTTTTGTTCATTAGTGTACCTCGTGTAACCCAACGTAGGATAGTGCTATGAGCGGGAACAGCTGTGGATATTGAAATGGCAACGAAACTCACGCTGAACTGCGGTAATAGATTGGTTGTTCTTGACAAAACAGTCGTACGCAAAAACACGCTGTTCTATTGTCCACGGCTCCATGGCTTCAACTGAAAAGAAAATAAAAAAATGCTAAGACTTCGCGAACCTAACGCCACCTACCGCACATCTGTCACTCCACCTAGTGGTGAGTTCTAGCCATTTCAAAGACGTCCGTCCTTTCTGCCTCACCCTGTACAACCTCAGTTCACCATCCCATCAATTTAATAAGGTTTGATTATTAATATATATATTAGGATGACCTGGAAATTTCCAAAGATGGTCAAATTCACATGTGGCTGTTCGAGGTTTAAGATGGGGACACGGAAATTTGCTCAAATTGGTTGTGAAAACAACAGCATTCTCAAACTCACTTCTTTTACCCATGGACAGCGGCCAAGAGCCGAATTCAAACCCAGAATGCCCACATGGCATACTGATTACTACACTATTACATAAGAAGTGTTGTGTAGCAATAGATGAAGGTGTGATGGGTCAAGCAGCAAAAAGAAGAGGTAGAAGTGTGTTGTGATACTGCAAGGCACACAGAGAAAATGAATGAAGGACCAGGAGGTAACAGTAAAGCACAATACCTGCAACAAACTACAGTGAGAACCAAAACTAAAGGGAGAAGATGAATCAAAGTACACACAGAGTTCGGAACCAGAAGTTATACGGGAGCCCACAACAAAGCTTTTTCATTAAGTTATCCACAAAATTAAACAGAGATTGATTTAAAACGGCCAGGATTTTATATTGTTGCAGAAGGGCTTGATACTCATGACTTCTGGGGTGGTGCCTCTAGCAACCTCATGTTCAATGAAGCAACAGAGCCACAAAATGGCATCATGGGAAAATAAAAATATAAAAACGTGGAATAATGAAGTTTTTAGCGCAGGCTCCTTGGCAAGTACACTCCATCCCATTAGGTTCTCCACATTAAGAAACCAACTTTACAGAACAATAGTGTCCCGTGTAAAATGTATTCTTCACAGAGAAAAAATAATTTAAACTGACCTAATGAGAGATAAACTGGATAAAAACAACTTATAAAGGGATATTAAAACATCCCCAACACTGAAGTTGATTGAGGAGGTTTCAGAATAGGTAGAGTACCTTCTTTACTCGTGTACCACGCGCCCTCGTGCAAGACGCGCACCCTAATTTTTACAAAGAAAATCGTGAAAATTGTTTTGCCCCGTGTACGACGCGTATTGTGATTGTATAGGAAGCGTTTAGAGAGAGAGACAGCGCGAGCGAGAGAAAGAGAGCGCAAGTGCGCGAGGAAGTGAGTGAGAGAGAGAGAGAGAGAGAGAGAGAGCATGAGTGCGTGAGCAAGCGAGAGAGAGAGCGCGAGTGTGTGAGCAAGCGAGAGAGAGAGACAGCGCGAGCAAGCAAGCAAGAGAGAGAGAGAGAGAGAGCGCGAGTGTGTGAGCGAGAGAGAGAGAGAGAGAGAGAGAGTGCAAGTGCACGAGCAAGTGAGAGAGAGAGAGCGCGAGTGTGCGAGGAGGTGAGTGAGAGAGAGAGAGAGAGAGAGAGAGAGCATGAGTGCAAGTGCACGAGCAAGTGAGAGAGAGAGAGCGAGTGTGCGAGGAGGTGAGTGAGAGAGAGAGAGAGAGAGAGAGTGCAAGTGCACGAGCAAGTGAGAGAGAGAGAGCGCGAGTGTGTGAGCAAGAGAGAGAGAGAGAGAGCGCGAGTGTGTGAGCGAGAGAGAGAGAGAGACAGCACGAGCAAGCTAGCAAGAGAGAGACAGAGTGCGAGTGGGCGAGCGAGCCCAAGCAGAAGAAGTAAACATTACAGAATTACATTTCCTCGTGTATGACGCGCACCTGATTTTCTAATTTTAATTTTCGGGAAAAAATGTGCGCATGGTACGCGTGTAAATATGATATGTATGCAATATTACAGCTACAAGATGCTGCAGGGTTTAGAAGCATAAGTCTACAAAAAAGTATGTAGCCAATGATAGCAAATTCCCATAATCTTTCAAATAAATATCTGCTCAAGGACTAGGATCTGGTCTGCTGTTCCATCTCAGGATGGAGTGTCTTGGGCTCAGCTATTGGATAGTCTCATTGTCAGGATGTCATTCAGGAAGGCAGAAAAGCCCGATCCTCTGCTAACTGTAATACACACTTCTTGTCCTCATTTTTAAAAATATGGACCACCACACCAGTCCTTTAACACCATCCCTGACTTCTCTATAAACCTGAAGAATCCTCTTAGCCCAAAACACCCTCATAATGTCTCACACTCCTTCCAGTTTCTATTCCTCCGCTGGCTTCACTACCACCAAATGAAGCTTCACCTTTTACCCCGCATCAAACTTCAAACTCATTGCTCTGGTGACCGGTTTTAAATCCTTGCCAGGAATTACTTTCAAGAGAAGGCTCCTGGAACTAACCACTAGCAGCTCTAGGAGAACCATCCTGGACCTCAATTCTACCTTAAAGGGTCAGGCTAACCCAGGGTCACTTGTCCTTTGTTAATGGGAGGGGGAGCAGGGAACTAACTAGGCATAAATTATTTAAACATTAGAACATCAGAACACTCTAGACGAGAACAGGCCATTCAGCCCAACAAAGCTTGCCAGTCCTGTCCACTTATTTCTTCCAAAAAAAAACATCAAGCCAAGTTTTGAAAGTCCCTGAAGTCTTACTGTCTACCACACAACTTGGTCGCTTATTCCAAGTGTCTATCGTTCTTTGTGTAAAGAAAAACTTCCTAATGTTTGTGCAAAATTTACCCTTCATAAGTTTCCAACTCTGTCCCTGTGTTCTTAATGAGCTCATTTTAAAGTCTACTGAATTCCCTTCATAATTTTAAACACTTCAGTCAGGTCTCCTCTTCATCTCCTTAAGGCTCAGCTCTTTTAATCTTTCCTCATAACTCATCCCCTGTAGCCCTCTAATCAGCCTAGTTGCACTTCTCTGGACCTTTTCTTGTCCTGTTATGTCCTTTTTGTAGCCTGGAGACCCAAACTGCACCCAGTACTTCAGATGAGGCCTCACCAGTGTGTTATAAAGCTTGAGCAGAACCTCCTGTGACTTGTACTGCATACATCAAGGCGCTATATAACCTGACATTCTGTTAGCCTTCTTAAAGGCTAATGAACACTGTCGGGAAGTCGATAACTTAAGAGTCCACTCCTAAATCCTTCTCATAAGGTGTCCTCTCGATTCTCAGGCCGCCCATTGTGTATTCAAATCTCACATTTTTACTTCTTATGTATAATTCTTTACATTTACTGACATTAAATTTCATCTGCCACAAATCTGCCCAAGCCTGTCTGCTATCCAAGTCCTTCTGTGATGATATAACGGATTCCAAATTATCTGATAATCCACTCATCTTGATATCATCTGCTAACTTAACCAGCTTGTTACTTATACTCCTATCTAAATCATTTATATCAATTAAAAATAGCAGCAGACCCCGCACTTTCCCTCTGCTGGTCACCACTCTGAACATCACCCAGTTCTGATAAGGTTCCTCACACCATCACCCTCTGTTTCCTGTGTCTCAGCCAATTCTGCACCCATCTACAAGCATCACCCTGAACTGCCACTTCTTTTAGTTTGATGCCCACCCTCTCATGTGGCGCCTTATCGAATGCTTTCTGAAAGTCCTGATCAATACTATTATCTGCTCCTCTCTGGTTGTATCCTTTGTTGCCTCCTCATAGAAATCCATCCTGTTAGCAAAACATGACCTCCCTCTTCTGACCCCACACTGACTGTTCCTAATAACTCCTGTCCTTGCCATGTGTTGCTCAATCTTATCCTTAATAATTCCTTCCATTAATTTTCCTGTGATGCATGTTAAGCTTACTGGCCTGTAGTTCCTTGGATCTGCCCTGTCACCCTTTTTATATAATGGGATGATATTCGGCATTTTCCAGTCCTTCGGAATCTGTCCAGGGTGCAGTGACTTCATAAAAATATGTGTCAAGGGTTTATATCTGTACTCCTTAAGAACTCAAGGGTAAATATCATCTGGTCCTGGTGATTTGTTTGATTTTGTCTTATTTAATCTGAGCAGCTCTTCTCTCTCTACAATTTCTAAATCCCTCAGTACCTCCTTAGTAGTCCCTGTTACTGCTCTGAGGTTATCCACATCCTCACGTGTAGACACCTCAGAAAAATGTAAGTTTAGGGCATCCGCTATTTCATTGTCTGTATCTTTCAATTCCTCTTTGCTCAATCTTATCCTTAATAATTCCTTCCATTAATTTTCCTGTGATGCACATTAAGCTTACTGACCTATAGTTGCTTGGGTTTGCCCTGTCACCCTTTTTATATAATGGGATGATATTTGCCATTTTCCGTAAGCTATGGAACTCACTGCTGCCTCCTGTTGGCCTAAGGGAATCCTGTTCCATTTCACACTGTGCCCCTCCAACCTCCATTCACATTTATATACCAGGAGTAATTAACTGCCAGACTCCGTCCTTTGTTATGACAAGTATTTTTATTTCATTTCTCCTGTGTTTCCTTGGGCTTATACATACAAGTTATCTGTCATTTCTGGGGTTTTGATATCCAAGGAATTTAAATCCAACATCTTTTCTGACAACATTTTTTTAAATTATTTTTTTCAAATTAAATAAACTGTTTTTTGTTGTTTTGTTGTTATCAAAAGTGACAAATTCTGTATGTGGTTATTATTTATCCTTAAAAAAATGTTCAGTAATGTCAATCAGTCGCCAACCCGCTATATGCCAACACAGGGGTCTGCTAAGCAGGAACAAACCCCAGGCAGGGTGCCAGCCCACTGGAGGGCACACACACACATGGGACAATTTAGGATTGTCAATGTACCTGACCTGCATGTCTTTGGACTGTGGGAGGAAACCCACGCAGACACGGTGAGAACATGCAAACTCCACGCAGGGAGGAACCAGGAAATGAAGCCGGGTCTCCTAACTGCGAGGTGGCAGCGCTACCACTGCGCCACCATGCCACCCTCATTTTATGTTATAATTAAGAAATTCAGGCACTAGTAAAAATAACTTTTCCTTAATAAATATATACTGGCTGTTTCTTAACTTTGTGTTATGCTTCAAAAATACAGGCAATCAAGAAATATGATTTTGTTAATAAATGTAAGTTCAAAGACAAGCACCTATGTCAAGACTGAAGCAAGTGTAACAAGAGGGTAAATTTCACGTGGGGGGCCCTCACAAATTCTACTGCTTCACTATGCGTCCTTGCAGGAGTTAAGGTTGACGACCACCAGTCTAATGAGATTGCCAGCAGTTTTAGTGCCAGTACATAACTAATTAAGGCATCCTATTGCCAAAGTGCAGTCCTGCACTAAATTAAATTGCCCCCCACAGGCTCTCTGTCATGATTGTATTCATATTTTCAACTGGTATTGCTACTTAATGCATTGTCTGTCAAGATGTAATTTGCCTTTAATGACAAAATAAACGTGTCATAAACAGGACTAATAAGGAATCAGTGACACATGATTTACCAGTTAAATTACAAACTACCCAATGCTGCCTATTCATTTAAATACTCGCAAAAGTAAGTAGAGACTGGGGGAGAATGGGACCACATGCCGAAGGACGCTTTTACAAAGCTTCATATTCCCCATCAGGCAACACCAGTCATTGTTTTTGTTCAATGAACCATTCCTGGGCGCTGTAAGCTCACGAAGGGGTGCCTGGCTGCTCCATAGCCAAAGCTGGGCATCAGTCTCCTCTTACTATATCTCATGGTTTGCTTTATTCTTCAAAATAACCAACTGAACAGAGTTATGATAACAAATCAGTCCCAAGACTTTAAATGTTTAAGAAACATTTCACACATCCCACACACATAAGCAGTCCAGGAAATCTCACATTGTAACCCTGGCTACTTTACGATGCACTTTGTGGTCATTTTATTTCATAGAAGGCACTATACAAAATAAGCTTGAAAGTGTTCACCATGTTAAGAATTATAGTATGGGCTGATCGTGTGACACTGAATTATTCTGAAAAGAGCCCACCATAACAGGAGCTACAAAGCTGACTGAATCTGGAGACCAACAAAACACTTTATAGAAGTGCAACCAACAAAAATTGGATGTGAGTGTCGGTAGGCTTACCCAAACTACTCTACAGGGTGAGGCAGAAAGGACGGACGTTTTTTACAAAATTTTTCTTACAAAGAAATTTATTGAGAGATTTGAGTTCATATTGAAATAGCATTTGACAATTTGTAGGGATGGAAATGCAGGTCTAAATGCAAAATACGCCTTACCGAACGATTACTGAGGCCAAGTTCAGAAGAATGCTTCCGAGCAGATCGACTTGGACTGCGCAGCAGGGTCAGTCGTACTCTTTCCACATTTTCAGGGGTACGTGCCGTTCGTGTAGCCCCCGGCGGTCTTTTGTTCATTAGTGTACCTCATGTACCCAACATAGGATAGTGTTACGAGCGGGAACAGCTTTATTTCTGTGGATATTGAAATGGCAACGAAACTCACGCTGAACTGCGGTAATAGATTGGTTGTTCTTGACAAAACAGTCGTACGCAAAAACGCGGTGTTCTATCATCCACGGCTCCAACTAAAAAGAAAAAAAAATGCTAAGACTTCGCGATCCTAACGCCACCCACCGCACATCTGTCACTCCACCTAGTGGTGAGTTCTAGCCATTTCAAGACGTCTGTCCTTTCTGCCTCACCTTGTATAACGTTTCAGTAATTATTTACCACTCTGGTAGTGATGTTTCTGATCATAAAATAGGTCAATTGATTAGAAGAACTCATAATTAATTGCGGTATATGAGGGTTCCTCTAGAGCAGGGGTCCTCAGTCACAGTCCTGGAGGGCCGAAGTGGCTGCAGGTTTTTCTTCTAACCCGGTTGCTTAATTAGAAAGCAATTCTCGCCAATGATTTAATTTCATGGCTTGTTAGTTAGTTGTTTAACTCTGCTATGTCAGTTCATTCTCATATCCTCGATTTTCTTCCCCTTTCTAAGGATTTGAAGGCTAAAATGGATGAGTAGTTCTCAGTCCTTCACTTTTTTCTCTTCACTTTCCTTCCAAGTATTTAATTAAATCCAATAGTTCATGATAAATACACATCGAGGTGTAAATGGTAACAAGCTAAATGGAGAAATGCTGGTCTCTTTTGTCATTTGCATGTTATTGCTAATTAGGAGCCATCAAAAACCAAGAATACAGACTAAAATAAGCAATAAGGGTTTAAAATCTTAACAAGCGAGACAACTAAAGTGAAGCAGAAGTGTCACTTGAGCAGTAAGTGCTTGTTATTAAGCAATTGGGTTGGAGCAAAAACCTGCAGCCATTGCGGCCCTCGAGGACCGTGATTGAGGACCCCTGCTCTAGAGCGCTTCTTTTTGTCTCAAAAACTAATCATCACATCGTCATCTCATAACAGGCTTAGTTTCGAGTTTGGTACTTTTCCATCTTGCCGTTTTAGCCCTAGACCACCCTCAAGAAACTGTGATACACAGATACACACACAAAAAGACAGACACATACCCATCATCACAAAATCGATTTTTTTGGATTTCAGGGGACCCTAAAACATCGAGATCGGTCGAAAACCGGAGATCGAAATTTGTGACGAATCTAAAGCTTTCACATCCCAGGTGACTGTTTATGACGCATTGTGTCTGGCGGAGCTCATTCTAAACACTGCTGTCCATCTAAAACATTTTGTAACACTGCACAGTGATTAGAGCCATTGCCTCTCAGCTTCAGAGTTCTCAGATCAAATTCTAGCCTGAGCACTGCCACGTGTGAGTTCTGCACATTCACCTGCTTGCCTATTTATTTATTGAATTTTTTTTTTATTTTTTTAAATTTGGTATTCCAATATTTCTCCCACATTTCAATAACATAAAATTACTTTAACTAGCGATTCTGAATTAGCTTGAATGAGTGTATCGGTGGATATGCCTGGCGATGGACTTGAACCGCATACAGTGTTGATCCCTGCTTTCTGCATGATGTTGCCTGGTTAGACTCTGGTTTGTACGGAAGCCGAGAGAGGACGTGCAATATCGTTATTTTTTTAAATTGTTTCTTCGAGATAACTGACTAATTTTATCGAGATCTCAAGAAAACAAAAATTTGTTTTCTTGAGATAACGGAATCATTTTATTGCGATCTCGAGAAAACGAAACTTAACCTTTGCTCCTGGCATCAGGCTCGCTTAGATTGCAACGCCTGTACAGCTGAAGCCTTGCTAACCGTGTTCTTAAATGACGGACACTAACATTATTATTTTTTAAACTAAGGCATAAACATATTTCAGCCTGCGTCAGCCCTTGATTGAACAAAAATGTGACCAATACTGTTCTGCTCTTCTGCCATTTCAAACAGGACGTGGCTTCGATAAGCTAAACATTAAACGTTTATTTATTTCATAATTTCGAGAAAACAAGATCTTGTGTTTTATCGAGATCTCGATAAAATTAGTCCATTATCTCGAGGAAACAATTTTAAAAAATAACGATATTTCATGTCCTCTCTCGGCTTCTGTAGGTTTGCACAGTTTACTCCTTAATTAAGTAGTGATTTTTTGGAATGGGCTATGGCAACCTTTACCCTGAATTTGATTGTGTGTTATGCTATTATAGATTCTTTAAAGTACTTTGCTACAGAGCTCATTTTTAAGACACTATATAATACACAAATGGGTTGGAGACGGTGGCACTGAGCAGAAAGCAGGAGACAGAGCTGGAGGTGGCAGAGTTAAAGATGCTAAGATTTGCATTGGGTGTGATGAGGATGGACAGGATTAGAAATGAGGACATTAGAGGGTCAGCTCAGGTTGGACGGTTGGGAGACAAAGTCAGAGAGGCGAGATGGCGTTGGTTTGGACATGTGCAGAGGAGAGATGAGGGGTACATTGGGAGAAGGGAGCTAAGGATAGAGCTGACAGGGAAGAGGAGAAGAGGAAGGCCTAAGAGAAGATGGTGAGAGAGGACATGAAGGAGATGGGTGTGACAGAACAAGATGAGGAGGACATAAAGAGATGGAAGAAGATGATCCCCTGTGGCAACACCTAACGGGAGCAGCCAAAAGAAGAAGAAGATGATTGGCTGTTTTGAGGAGTAGGCTATTTGCATTTAGGAGCAGTTGGACCAAATAAATTGGTAACAGAGCATAACATAAAGAGAAGTCAACTGAGACTTTGATAAAGATGCTAAACAACATCAGGATTAATAGATTAGCTGTAAAGACACTTTTTGTCAGTTTTTAACGTTAGACATGCTATATAATATAAAGACTAGTTAATCTGCTGTGTTTGTAAGTCAAATTATAAATGTGCTCACTATAAACATTCTTTATCAATATTTTCTTACTATTAAGGTGCTATGTAACGACTGTAGTTTTAAAAAGCTTCTTACCGTGACATAAATGGTGCGACTCAAACCATTTACACCTGAACACCAGCAAGACCAAGGAACTGGTGGTGGATTTTAGGAGGCCCAGGCCCCTCATGGACCCCGTGATCATCAGAGGTGACTGTGCAGAGGGTACAGACCTTTAAATACCTGGGAGTGCAGCTGGATGATAAATTGGACTGGACTGCCAATACTGATGCTCTGTGCAAGAGAGGTCAGAGCTGACTATACTTCATTAGAAGGCTGGCGTCCTTCAACATCTGCAATAAGATGCTGCAGATGTTCTACCAGACAGTGGTGGCGAGCGCCCTCTTCTACGTGATGGTGTGCTGGGAAGGCAGAATAAAGAAGAGGGACGCCTCACACCTGGACAAACTTGTTAGGAAGGCAGGCTCTATTGTAGGAATGAAGCTGGACAGTTTGACATCCATGGCAGAGCGACGGGCGCTGAGCAGACTCCTGTCAATCATGGAGAATCCACTGCATCCACTGAACAGGATCATCTCCAGACAGAGGAGCAGCTTCAGTGACAGACTGAGGAGACCCCACACTATGTGACTCTTCAATTCCAACCGGGGGAGTAAATGCTAACATTATTCAAAGTTATTGTCTGCTTTTACATGCATTTTTACTACTCGTTTATTTAATATTGTTTTTTATATCAGTTTACTGTTGCTGGATTATGTGAATTTCCCCTTGGGATTAATAACGTATCTATCTATCTATCTATCTATCTATCTATTATATAGTGCCTTTCACATCCATCTATCTATCTGTTATATAATGCCCTATCTATCTATCTATCTATTATATAGTGCCTTTCATATCTATCTATCTATCTATACATTATACAATCTAAACACTGGTTGTTGGTTTAAGATGATAGTGTCTACAATGAAAGGTGCCATGTTATTCCATTTGAGATCCCCTCACCAAACTATTAAAGTTTACTGACTGGGATATTGACTTTCCCTTGTGCTGTCTGGATGGGTTTTGGCTGCAGCTCCTGTGTGACCTCACATCAGCAACTGTGTTACAGGAGTGCGTTCACATGATTGATCGTTCCAGGTTATTAAAGTTTGGCAATACAGAAAAGCCTCATTTTTTTTTTTTTTTAGAAGCCTCCCTTTTTGTTCTTACTTAAAGCCAATGCTTCCAGGAAGGGTTTATAAAATAAAAAGAAAGAAACCCTATGGGACACAAAAGAAAGAGAAGAGGCAGAAGATCCTCTGCTGGATCCTTGTGGTATCAAAACGGAGAAGCGGGGCATCCAGCGGTATAAAAATAAAGTTCTGGGGGACTGAAGGGCTGAACACAGGGTTTTCTTTGGCTAGCACCGCACGCACAGGAGAACAGCTTCAACCTAATTAGCCGAGGTATTTTTGTGGCTTGTTTGCTTAAATTTGAAATGTGTGATCTGAATTAAAATATGGCTTGGTATTTGTTCCTAATAAAAGTTAACCTTGCCCTCTTCCCTCTCATACGAAAGTAATTTACTTTTAAAAAACGTACATTTTTGGCCGGTACCTCTTGGTGGGTGTTTGCTGTGTTTCAGTGCCAGTAATTGCTTCCATACAAGATGAATGCTTTAAAAGACGTTTGAATATATTTTATGATCGTTTATGACATTTAATTTTTTGAAGCATATGCAGAGAGTTTACATGCTTGACTTGCACACCTACTTTCTATTGCTATCCAAACATCTGTGCTTTGATTCGGCCCTTATCCTAAACGCCCAGTAATGCCAGGCAAACCCAGTACATTCCAAAGGATACTCCATTCCAGCACCCTATACTTTGGGATTTCTTACACCTTAAATGACTGTGGGCACTAAAACAAGAATGTATTTATAATCTGAGGCCAGAAATAACGATGGCTTTTACTGTAACAAATGGAAAAGTATAACATACCCTAAAAGGTAAAGATCGATACACCGTATATATACATATATATAAATAAACACACTAGGGGGCTTTGCCCCCTTACTCGTTTTGCTCGCCAACCCCCACCCCCGGGGGTGTGCTTCATGCTAACTATTTTCCATCTCTGCTGCTCACGTTGTGAAGGGCCGAATTTGAACGCATGCCGAGGAGATGCGGACGAATCAGCTGCTGGCTTGCTGCTGCCGTGCTGCGTGTTCTGCTTGTCGCACTGCGCGTCGATCATTTAAAAGCCTGCACAGCAGCTGCCCTTTTGTCTCACTTCACTGTTAAAGTGTCTCTGAGAAATTGTTTGTAAGTAGGGCGTGACGTGCAGGTAGTCTCGCAGGACTTCAAAGTGTCTCTCCGAGATGATCACATCTCCACCCAAGATTGTTTTATATAACAGATATCTACAGGGTGGTCCAGATCTAATTATGCAGATCCAGACCGTCTGAATGACTTTGATTTATGCAGGGATGATTCCAGTTCGGTGCAAAGACGATTCTTCATGTTGTCAGTTCGCACACTTCTCGATGGGCCGGGATTTTTCGGATGATTTTCTATGTAATAAACTTTATAAGTTATAGCGTAATGAAAATTGCATAATTAGATCTGGACCACCCTATACAGTATATATATATATTGTCACAGATGGCTGGAGTTCTTGTCCGCCCGGGAGGCCTCTTCATTGTATGGACCGTACCTATCCCGGAACGCTAGATGGCAGCTCCCCTGGGTTGCATCAGGGCCACAGGCATGGGATTTTGGAACTCCTCAAGCCTGTTGGGGTCTGTGGCCACCACCAGGGGGCACTGCTGTGGTCCCTGAGCCCATATGGGCGGTTCTTCCACCACACCCAGAAGGGCAGCCGGAAATGGGTCATCAGACACCTGGAGCACTTCTGGGTGGGCTATAAAAGGAGCCAGCAGCCACCACTCTGGGAGCCAGAGTCGGGAGGAGGCAGACAAAGCTTGCCGGACAGGAGTGGAGGAGAAAAAGAAAAGTATTGCTGTGTTTGTGCCGTGTTTGTGGGACTGTGTTGTGTGCCTGTGAGAGTGGGTAAGGCGTTGCCCACAGGCGAAGAAAAAGAAATCAAACATTGACAGTAATCCTTCGCTATATCGCGCTTCGACTTTCGCGGCTTCACTCTATCGCGGATTTTATATGTAAGCATATCTAAATATATAACGCAGATTTTTCGCTGTTTCGCGGGTTCTGCGGACAATGGGTCTTTTTACTTCCTGTACATGCTTCCTCGGTTGGTTTGCCCAGTTGATTTCATACAAGGGACACTATTGGTGGATGGCTGACAAGCTAACCAATTAGAGCATGCAGTTATATATACTGTATATTTACAATATCATACTGTATGTATTAACTATTCACACATTATCCAACCCTCTATATCTTAACTACAGGGTCACGGGGGTCTGCCAGAGCCAATCCCAGCCAACACAGGGCGCAAGGCAGGAAACAAACCCCGGGCAGGGTCCAGCCCACCACAGTCTATTAACTATTATTGTGCAATTTCAAAAAGCATTTTTCTTTTTCTTTCAAGAAGCATCTTTAATAGTATATCGTGCCAAAAACAAATTAATATTCACCTTAAAATTAGAACTTTGTAAATTAGAATTATGGTCATTCAGTCTTAATATTATGTATCACCGTTATCCTTCTACACATTCAGCCCAGCCACAGGGGATGCACAAACCCGTGTGTTTCTTCGTGGCGGTCCCAAGCCCGGATAAACGGGGAGGGTTACGTCAGGAAGGGCATATGGTGTGAAATTTTGCCAAATCAATATGTGGACAACAGTTTTGGATGATCCGCTGTGGCAACCCCTAATGGGAGCAGCCGAAAGAAGAAGGAGAAGATCCTGCTACAGATTCACAGAGTTCAACAAGAGCTCGACTTAGTCAATCTGCAGATCTGTATTTTCTACGGCATGTCTCCCATAGGGCACTATCACTTAGCACCTTCCTCAGTCAAATGCCGCTACTGATTCTGTGTGACCCTGAGCGGGTCACTTCACCTGCCTGTGCTCCAACTGGGAAAACAAAAGAAAATCTAAACAATTGTATCTCAGATGTTGTTACTGTGAGAGACGTCAGCCAAATAAAATATAAAAACAATTAGCCACTCTGCATTTTCATTCTATAGATTTTGTTGTTATAAAATGACCTCTCACTCTGTCAAAGAGCTATTTTTCACTTATGATATATAGGGCCAGGGCGGCACGGTGGTGCAGTGGGTAGCGCTGCTGCCTTACAGTTAGGAGACCTGGGTTCGCATCCTGGGTCCTCCCTGTGTGGAGTTTGCATGTTCTCCCCGTGTCCCAACTCGCCTGAATAAAGGAGTGCTGTGCCTTTTATTCCCAACCTGGGAGTACTTCCGGTATTAGAGTAGGGAGCTTGTTTCCCTGGAACATCCTCTTGTGGCACCCTGTGACCCCAGCAGGACTGCCCTGCCAGACTACATTTCCCGGCATGCCCTACTGGCTTCCCACTGGTTGAGGATATCCAGGACTGCTGCCATCTAGCATTCTGGTGGAATAACAATTCCCTAGCGATCTCTCTACTTGTATAGGGTGGTCCAGATCTAATTATGCAATTTTCATTACACTATAACTTATTAAGTTTATTACATAGAAAATCATCCGAAAAATCCCGGATCACCGAGAAGTCTGTGAACTGACGACATGAAGAATCGTCTTCGCACCGAACTGGAATTGTCCCCACATAAATCAAAGTCATCCAGACGATCTGGCTCTGCATAATTAGATCTGGACCACCCTGTATAAGGGCTGTCCGTCCATCTCTTCCTTCCGGTTCTGCTTCCTTTCCTGGCCAGGATGTCCATCCAGCCCGTGTGGCATCTACACCACATAAATGGACAGAGAACTTTCCAAACTGTTCACTGGCGGTGCAGACAGAACCCAAATCCCTGGAGCTGTAACTTAGAAATGCAAACCCCTGTGCCACTTTACAAGCCTAAAAGTAATCATTTTTTATGATTAAGTGAAAATATCAGCAAACATTGGGATAAAAATGCAATTTTACTGTGCACATTACTGCATTTTATTTTCTCCAGAAAGGCGTGCCATGCTGAGCGGGACCACACAAGTAAGCATGACAAACACACTCCATCATTATAAAAGCACACTCTTTATAAAAATGCAATTAAAGCATTTATAACTAAAGGGGCATTCTAAAAAAAAAAAAAAAACAGCTGAAAATATTAACTTCTGGGAACTTAGACATTAGAATTTTATTCTTTTGAGTCCTTTGAACATCAACTTAAACAAAGACACAAACGAGAACAAGCAAACACTTATCAGCAAGTGAAGTGGGCAGAGTGATATCATTTCACTCCTTCACGTCCCAGACTCAGACCCCCGTGACCCTGTGTTGGATATAGTGGGTTGGAAAATGACTGACTGACATCCCAGACTGTCTATACCAGGGGTGCCCACACTTTTTTTGGCTTGCGAGGTACTTTTAAAATGACAAAATGATCTACCTACATTAAAAATTCTATATATACATACATATATATATATATTTATATATATATATATACTGTATACAGTATATATATATAGTATATATATATATATATATACTAGCCATGTGCGCCCAACTATGTTGCACGTGTTAAAGTTGTCTGTGAAGGGCTCCCTGTTTAAACGCAGCTGCCAGTCGTGAACTGGGCCCTTCGTCGCACAGCATTATGATTTTTTATAAGGGAAACAAAATTACAAAAGAAAACCCTTGACATTGATTCGATCGGAACGGCCTACTCAGAATCACTGTCCGAATAGTAATTATGTGGTGGTGTAGCAGCATTTCTGTTTCTGTCCGTTCACAGTCCGTCTCGTTTTCACGACGCTGTCTTTTCCTCTCACGATGTCTTCTCAACCTTTCTGTAATCTAGCAGGTTGCTTTGTGGCAATCCAAAGAGTAAGGCAATATACACGGAGCAATGGTTATAAAAGGGGGGCACATAGGTATCCCAAAGCATAAATAGGGATCACTTCACTGACATGTGAGCAAGCCACGGTACAACTGTGAGACGCGCAGCACTCGCCGGCTACAACGTAACAATCATAATTTCCAGAACGTGCTGTTACGTTGTCATTCATTTTCCCCACTGTCTTTCTTTCATTCATATGTTACGTAGGCTCATACCTTTTATCTTCGGCAATCTCATTCTCTAACCAGGCCTCAGGAGCTAACCAGCGTAACACTGTCCACCACCCCTTTCGTTATTCCGGCACATTGACATCCGTGAGTAACAACAACGTACTAAACTAGAAGGTGATCTACGCATGTGTGGAATTCGCGGACAAACAAAGATCAAGATCTAAATGAAGATCTCTTTAGTTAATTTAAAGCACAACGATTTGTTTAGTTTGAATGTCTGTGTTTTGAGGTGTGACTGGCGTACTACAGTCTTCAGTAGTATAAGCCTGGAGGAGATTCTTAATGCAATGCCTATGTTTTAGCTGTCTCTCTACTGCCATCTAGTGCTTGTTCTAATTCATTTGCGGACAAACAAAGATCAAGATCCAAATGAAGATTATATATAGAGATATATATACTGAGTATACTTTATATGGGGTGCCAAACAGGTAAATACTGTATAATATTTTTCGGAATATATAACACCAAAACCTGATCATATAAAGTCAGCGGCAAAATATATAAAGTCAAGTAAAGCTTTGTCAAAGTCTGACAGGCAATTTTCAATCTGCTCTGTGTAGCGGATGCTGTTAAGTTGCGCTCACGCCTTCCATTGCGTCTCCAGCTCTGACGTGAGGTTTTGGATGCTCCCCCAATCAAGGCGCTGCAGCTTTGAGGCATTTTTCGTTTGAAAGCATTAACTGAGCTAATCATATTGACCACATTGGTTTTCTCTTTTCCTTGCAGCTGTAAATTAAGCTCATTCAACAAAAAAAACGGCAAGTCTAGCGGCCATTGATTGTTATTAAGTTGCTTGTATTCTGCATGTTTAATGACAAAGAGAAACTCCTTTTTCTCCGGCCAGGGGTCTCGAAATCTCAGCAGGAATTTCTCCCTATCCATCTGTCTCAACGAAGGCCTCTTTTATCATCTCTCCATCTTAGAAAGACTTCTTATGCTTAATGATTGAGTGACTCTCCCTGAACGATGCTTCGGTGTGTCTGCCTTTGCTTTTGAATTCAGCCGAGTGAAAAATGACGGCTGTCCAATTAACTGCGATGATAGTTCCCTCTCCATTCTCTTTATCAGATCGCTTTTTGGAAGGAAGTCAGTTTCGTCGTTTTTATGAACAGTTCGAAAGTGCCTTTCCACATTTTCCTTCTTTGGAATAGCAATCATAGGTTGACAGATCAGACCAAACACACTTTGATTGTGACATTGTGAGAGAAAAAATCCTCTTCCAATTCCACATCCAGCCTATACCGTTTTACTTTTTTAGTCTCTGTGGTCCCGGAAAAAGCATATGACGGGGTGCCTCGAGAGGAGCTGTGGTATTGTATGAGGAAGTCGGGAGTGGCAGAGAAGTACTAAAGAGTAGTACAGGATATGTATGAGGGAAGTGTGACTGTGGTGAGGTCTGAGGTAGGAGTGATGAATGTAGGATTACTTCAGGGATCGACTCTTAGCCTTTTCTTATTTGCAATGCTGTTGGACAGGTTGACAGATGAGATTAGACAGGAGTCCCCATGGACTGTGATGTTTGCTAATGACATTGCGACCTGTAGCGCTAGTAGGGAGCAGGTTGAGGAGAACCTGGAGAGGTGGAGATATAAGAGGAGAGGAATGAAGGTCAGTAGGACCACCAAAACAGAATACACATGTGTGAATGAGAGGGGGGTCAGTGGAATGGTGAGGATGAAAGGAGTAGAGTTGGCGAAGGTGGACGAGTTTAAATACTTGTGATCAACAGTACTGAGTAACGGGGATTGTGGAAGAGAAGTGAAAAAGAGTGCAGGCATGATGGAATGGGTGGAGAAGAGTGCCAGGAGTGATTTGTGACAGACGGGTATCAGCAAGAGTGAAAGGGAAGGTCTACAGGACGGTAGTGAGACCAGCTATGTTATGTGGGCTGGAGACGGTGGCACAGGAGACAGAGCTGGAGGTGGCAGACTTAAAGATGCTAAGATTTGCATTGGGAGTGACGAGGATGGACGGGATTAGAAATGAGGACATTAGAGGGTCAGCTGAAGTTGGACAGTTGGGAGACAAAGTCAGAGAGGTGAGATTGCCTTGGTTTGGACATGTGCAGAGGAGAGATGCTGGGTATACTGGGAGAAGGGTGCTAAGGATAGAGCTGTCAGGGAAGAGGAGAAGAGGAAGGCCTAAGAGAAGGTTTATGGATGTGGTGAGAGAGGACATGCAGGTGATGGAGGTGACAGAACAAGATAACAAGGACAGGAAGATATGGAAGAAGATGATCCGCTGTGGCAACCCCTAACGGGAGCAGCCAAAAGAAGAAGTGTTACTACAACAAAAATGAAACACTGGATTCTTCTTATCAATTTATTTCTTTGTTGGCCTTTGATTTTTTTGTACCATTCCAATTTTTGAGCATTCACGAAGTAATGCCTTTAAGTGATAAAAGATGTCAACACTCAATAAGACATTTTCAATATTTTCGTTTTTTCTCTGTCGTTCATCTGTCCATTTCTTAACCGTCTTATTCAGCTCAGGGTCACAGATGCCATAGCCTATCTCAACAGAATCAGGACCAGCTGTGGGCAAACAGGTTCTTGTGGTGCAGGAAACATTCATGCTGAAGAACTGACTCGCTCACACCTGATCAGTTTAGACTTATCAGCCAATCTAATACATGGCTATGGAAAATAGAAAAAAAGAAGAGTACTCTGGGAGAACAGGCAGATTCCATGATATTCCAGACTCTTCATTTGGTATAGTACCATTCAATGAGATCACAAAGAGCCTCAAGAATAGATTTAGTCGCTTATATTAGGTAACACTTTCCATATGGAACACTATCATAAAATGCTCACCTACCTCAATCAATTTTTATTTTATCTACATTCTTTGAGAATATGAGATTGTATTCTCAGACCCATTTTATACAGTATTTGTTTCTTCAGTGCAAACAACAAGTTCCGTCAGGGATAATTAAAATAAAATGAAATTTATATTGATCATTATCATAAAATTTCTTACCTATTTAATTACCATTAATTACTCACACCTGATTAATAAAATTCTGTAACATGGATACTGGTGCCTGTCCCAGAAGTATTGAGTACAAGGCAGAAACCAGCACTGAGCGAAGCACCGGTTCATCACTGTTAGCACTCAACCATAGGGCCAAATTAGAATCGCCAATTAACCTAAACTGTAGATTTTTGGTGATGGACGAAAAACTGGCAGAACCGGACTAAAACCCAAGGAGATTATGACCTGATGTAGGATTTAAATTAAGGATATGCGACGTGTGCTAAGCACTACACCACCATTCCATTCCCTAGGTTTTTAGGCAACCTTTATTTAATGTTACGGAAGTCAATGCCATAAAAATATGACGAATGTCATTGCTAGTTTAACATTATTTTAATATAATATACCCAACCAAGTAAGGAGGCATTCTTTTAAGTGACTTTCACAATATTTTTTATCATTAGGTGCTTTATAAAGCAGCACAAAAACGAACACAAGTCATTAATCAGTTGTAGATATATGGTGCCTTTCTTTCTAAAGCAGGGAGCTCAACAAATAAATCAAATTAATTTTTATTTCAAACCAGCTGTTCTAACCAGCTTTGCCTTGAAGAGTGGTGAGATGAAGATTACATGCATAAAAATAAAAAAAAGCAGATCTGACAATTATGACCTCCTCGTTTCTGTGGAATGACATGTACTGTTTTTGTGTTATTTAGCATCTAATCCTTTTGAGCTACCCATAAGCCATCACAATCGTGTAAAACTGCGTTCTGTCTGCTGTGGTTACCATGTAATTGGCTTACCCTCTTACGTATATATATATATCGAGGAGGACTGCCGGCTTCTCATGCCGGTCCTCACCCCCAGGCCGCCAGGAGGAGCTCTCCCGACAGCAGGATAGTGCCCCGAGGTCCAGCAGGGCCTTATGGACTTTGTAGTATTTATACACAGCCCTGCTGGATAACTTGGGCGCCACCAGGAGTCGCTGTGGGGGGGCTTATGGGCTCTTTTGTGCCTTATGACCCGGGAGTACATCACGGTCATGTGACGGGAAGGAATGGCGTGCTTCCGGGGTGAAGTAAAAGACTGATTGCCCTGACCCGGAAGGAATAAGGAACTGTGGACTGCTGGGACAGGAACACCTCCGGGTCAGGGGCTATAAAAGGACGATGGCTCAGTCCAGACACTGAGCTGAGCTGGGAGGTAGAGGAGCAAAGTGTCTGGGCGAGGAGGAGGATTGTTAGAAGAGTTTATTGTGTTTATTATAGTTGGGATTAGTGCATAATTTATGAGTAGTGTGGAAAGTGCTTTGTGCACGTTGTGTGAAGAAAATAAAAGGTATTGGACTTTTACCTGGTGTCTGGAATTCTACCTCAGGGTTCAAGGGAGCACTAGCGCCCCCTACTGCCACAATAT
The DNA here is from genome assembly GCF_016835505.1 of Polypterus senegalus. Classification (NCBI taxonomy): domain Eukaryota; kingdom Metazoa; phylum Chordata; class Cladistia; order Polypteriformes; family Polypteridae; genus Polypterus; species Polypterus senegalus. The sequence continues at coordinate 8,382,507 of NC_053160.1, forward strand.
ATATATATATATATATATAATGTGGGATACAGCCCGGACACAGACAGGCGGGCACCCAAACACACGTTTATTTACTCAGTTCATATTTACAGTGATGCACACAACCCAGTACTCCCCAAAGTCCAGGCCTCACCACGATGCCTCTCTTCCTCTGGTTTGCCTCCGCTCCTCTCCTCCCGAGCTCTGTCCTTCTACTCTCCCGACTCCAGCCCTCGAATGCCCCTTTTAAACCCACCCGGATGTGCGGCATGTGCCTTCTAAGCTCTGTTCCCGTGGTCTGCAAAGCCACCAGGGTGGCTGCCCCCCTTGTGGTCTAGAGGAGGCGTAATTGCTCCTCCGGTCCTTCTGGGCATCCTGGCTGGGTACCATCCCCTGCTGCGTGCCACAATATATATAGGCCTATACTTGATAGTCGACGGCCACCGTAGCATACGGCGGTGAAAGAATAGGAACGGAAAATGGTGTACTGCCTTCATCAACCGTTTGTGTCAAGAAATAAGCCACTGATAGGAACAGGCAGTTGCCAGATCCTGGAATAGAGATGACGTTGTACAAAAACCCGTCGAAAGAGAAGATACTGTCGTTGATTTCATAACAAAGGCTTAGGAAACAACCGTCGCAGTATAACGAAAATAGCAAGGAGCGAAACCAATGTCAATGGTCGAGAGAGTACCTTCCTGTAGCAGGCTATGGAAAAGACTCCCAGGCGCACACATGGCCGAAGTGAAAGGTCACGCGGTCAGGCTAGATATCGGGCGGTGACGTGACACCAATGGGGTCACGAGAGAGGAGCGGGGAACGCGTTAGTCTGAAAGAGGAATAGGAATCAAGAAAAACGGTGTGGGGGTGTATGGGAGGCCGCAGGCAGTGTGGGGAAGGGTTTGGAAGAGGACGAATAGGAATCGAGAAATGTCGTGTCGGGTGCGTGTGGACGGGACCGGGTTTGAAGAGGAACCAGGACGAACCAGAAGAGAAATATATATATAAGAGATACTAGGGGGCAAAGCCCCCTGCTCACTTCGCTCGCCTACCCCCTCCCCCCCACCGTGGGGCACGCCATGTGCCATCCACTCCGCAGGGGCTGTACGCACGCTAAGGAGATGCGGATGGATCAGCTGCTGTCTTGCTGCTGCTGCTACCGAGCTGCGTGTTCTTCTTGTTGCGCTGCACGTCGATCATTTCAAAGCCTGTACAGCAGCCGTCCTTTTGTCTCACTTCCTTGTCTCGCGGGACGTTAAAGTGTCTCTGAGAAATTGTTTGTAAGTAGGGCATGACATGCAAGTAGCCTCGCGGGACATCAAAGTGTCTCTCCAAGATGATCATTAAAATAGATAGATATATAGACTAGCTGTACCCCATGGCTGGGAAACAGGACAAACTGTAAAAATCAATAGATGTTGCCACTGTATCTGATCGTGTTCTGCTCTGACGGGAGAGCATCCCCTGTGTGGGGGGAAAAGCACATGTCCGTGAAAGCTCTGGCAATCAGCAGCTACCCTCTAAAACACACGTAGCTCTGATCTCTCCCTCAAAAACGTTAAACGTTACTCCTTATCAGTCTCTCGATGATAATGTCTGTTGAACAAACAGGTATCTCTAGCTAAGCGGAGGCGAGGTGCACTCCAACACGTGGCGTGAGGTAAACAAACTCGAACAGAGGCTGGCGAGTGAATTAGGAAGGCCCTGCCACCCTTCTGTCGGCCCACAGCCACTCTCTTGGATTGGCATAAATACATTCGTACCGCAAGCAAACTCTGGTACTTAGCGTGATGAGAGAACTGGAAAATTCAAGCAAATTATACAAAACAACTTGATCTAAATCTGTTAAGTAATTCTCTCATGAAAAGCGGACAGACATACAGAGAGAACGTGCTTGGACCATGAAATTTTTAAAACCATTTCTTAGCGAACACGTATGGGCCAACGGTAACCTACATTCCAAATTTCAAGTCCCAAGTCCTGATGGTTTGGGAGATCTCGTGATGAGTGTGTCAGTGGTTTTCTATAGATAATCGATTGTAAATGCTAGAGAGGAAGGACAAGTATCCTGGCTGCGGTAAAGGAAAGATTCATGCTCTGCCAGGAAGCCATAATGGACGAAGCAGGCGAATGGGCTCACCGGGAGCAGATCAGTCCTCCACACGACAGGTCGCAGTGAGCTCAACCCAATCAAGACACCTGTAGTGTGGCATGGGAGTCGGAGTCCGGAAACGCAGCCCTGTCAGGGTCTTTGGGGACCACCAAAGGGAGCTACCAGGGGAGGACTGCCCTAATTTTCACACAACCCGGTAATGCTCTGGACATTCCGGACAGGAGACCAGAAGAAGTTCCCATGCCTGCTTTAAAAGATAGCCCACTGCCTCACTTGAATGGAGCCAGAGGTGGAAGGAGGAGGAGGAGGAGGAGGAGGAGGAGGAGGAGGATGAAGCTCAAGAAGAGGAGTGGAGGAGACAGTGACAGAGAGAAAAGGAACAAAAGAGGTATAATTGTGCTTGCGTATTACTTATACTTGTGGCTGTGGTGGGAAATGCTTAAAGGCAAGAGTTCAAATTCAAAATGAATTCAAAACCGGGGTGGAAGGTAAATATACTTAGGAAAAGAGTTCATGGGGTGAAAAAGTTTGGGAATCCCTGCCATAGGGGAACCATTTTTAGTGCCCAAAACAAACATTTTACTAAGACCCCTTACAGGACCAATAAATAACCATGAATACATGGCAGAAGATTTGTGAAGTAACCAGGGGAGTTTCTGATTTTAACAAGGACTCTTAATGCAATAACACAGGCTAACCTACGCTGTCTTCATCTGTCGGTGTCCTGCCCACAAACATTTGAGATTTCTGCATTGTCCACATATTAAGGACCTTTTTAAAGCTCAAAGAACCAAATACTTTACAGAGTACAGAGTACAGATGGCTCTTTGTCAACCATACAACCCAGTAAAGTAAAATACAATATGAAAAAATATATGTACAAAGAGCGGTAAAATTCTTACTTACATGAATGTCCTTATCAACATGCAACATGTCGCAAATCTCCTGTGAGTATCACTACCTTACCTCAAGACTTCTCCCTTATTCACTTGATAAGCTCTCATAAAGTAATATAAAAATCATTCAATCAATGTCTGCCGTGGGCTGGCACCCTGCCCGGGGTTTGTTTCCTGCCTTGCGCCCAGAGTTGGCTGGGATTGGCTCCGGCAGACCCCCGTGACCCTGTAGATGGGATATAGCGGGTTGGATACTGGATGAATGGATTCAAATAATGTTTGTATATAACGCCCTTTACGTCCGTACAATGAGTACTACAGCAAAGCCTTACACAGTACCTGTATATTGCTTTTGTGGAATTTTTAAACGCTAAAGAACAACCATTAAGTTAATAAGCCTAATGTTAAATACATAATAAAACACAGCCAATGTGTGGCATAGCAGGAGTTAACAAAAGGCACTCCAACATTTCTTTTTTCCCTCCCAGACCTTGGGTTACTATATCAAAACGAAAACGTTTCATTCGTGTTATTGATTTGTTTCTTGTTTCGTTTTGCTGTATTTTTGAGCACCAGGGAAATAGCGGCTGCAGCTGGAGATTGGCGAGGCGCAATATTAAAAAGAAAGGAAGTAAAAATGGACGTTCATGGAGTGGGGTATTTGCGTCAGAAATACCGAGTTCTTTCTTTCTTTCTTTCTTTCTTTCTTTCTTTCTTTCTTTCTTTCTTTCTTTCTTTCTTTCTTTCTACGCTATTAGACACACCGGGTGTCTGCTGTGTCTCTCGCTAAAGTCCATTCAGACAAACTCATGAATTAGACGGTCGACCTGCGGACACAGTGCACTGTACGGCGGAGCTGGGACCTTCGGGCAGAAAGATCACATCAAAGTGTTGGGCACCGTCCGGCTCTCCTCCTACTCAGCTCGCCACAAAAGCCTCTTTGATTAATTCGTGTGTTGACTGTTTTGTCTTGTGTTAAATTCATGCGGGCGCTACTTGTTTCCCACCGTAGCCGACAAAATCAGAGCGCATAGAGTACTGTATACCAAGTGAACTAACTAACTAACTAACTGATTCTTATTTTTCTACCAGCACTACAAGATAGGCTATATTTTGTAAGTCGCTTCGGGTGAATGTGTCTGGTAAGCAAATACACGTAAATGTAAAGCCTAATTGTGCGTCTCCGTGTCGGTTTTCGGAAAACGCCGTTTTCTAACTGACCTACCCAAACTGACAAAGGCACATTCAGGTTTATTATGGGGTGCTCTAACAAAACCGTTAAGTAATATCTATCTATCTATCTATCTATCTATCTATCTATCTATCTATCTATCTATCTATCTATCTATCTATCTATCTATTATATAGTGCCTTTCATCCATCTATCATATAGTGCTTTTCATCTATCTAAAGTGAAGTGACTTGCTCAGGGTCACACAGTGTCGGTAGCCAAGCCGTGACCACTACGCCACACTACCGATTTTATTAATGTCATGGCATTCTTTTTAACGTAAATTGCTCAGTCAATAACTACAATGAGTTTGTTTTTAAATAAACAAATCACTAGGCGGCACGTTAATTAGATAATTAGCGTGCAGCATACATGTAGCCTCATCATTGTGCTTCTTCAAAAGCAATAAATAAATGTTGCAAAATTGGATCCGTTAAAATGTAAAAAAAAATATCCTGAATCAAACTCTAATGTGCCAGCTGAACTATGGGTAATTTTACTATCGAGAGACATGATTAATATCGCACGGGAGTCATCGCGTTCAGGTTAACAGCCGCTTCACAAAACGTAAAATCAGGACAAACTGCGCCTTCCAGCTTTCTGGCAAACATTCAAATAGACCCAAGATCTCAGCGAACCTGGACTCTGTGTCCTCATCGTTGTTTTCGTCGCCGCTGTTTCAAATGGTTTTAGAGGCGCAAAGTCCAAAAAAAAAAAAACAAACTCAAAAGTGCAGTTGAAAGAAACTTTCTTGCTGTGTGAAATTCTTTACGAGCGACGTTTAAAGATGGAAGCTGCAGCAGACATAGCCGAGGAAATGAATTACTGCAGTGCCTTACGAGTGCTAAATTACGCTTTGAAACATCATAAAGTTACAATAACCCAAGAAAACCGAGGGGGCACACCATGGCAATCAGGGAATATAAAAGACTCGCCACATATACCGAGGAAAAAAATCCATCCTCAAAATCTGTTCTATGTACCTTTAAGATACAGAATCAGTGTCGATGTATACAAGAGAAATAAGACATAGATAGATAGATAGATAGATAGATAGATAGATAGATAGATAGATAGATAGAGAGAAAGGCACTATATAATAGATAGATAGATAGATAGATAGATAGATAGATAGATAGATATGAAAGGCACTATATAATAGATAGATAGATAGATAGATAGATAGATAGATAGATAGATAGATAGATAGATAGATAGAAAGGCACTATATAATAGATAGATAGATAGATAGATAGATAGATAGATATGAAAGGCACTATATAATAGATAGATAGATAGGCACTATATGATAGATGGATGAAAGGCACTATATGATAGATAGATAGATAGATAGATAGATATGAAAGGCACTATATAATAGATAGATAGATAGGCACTATATGATAGATGGATGAAAGGCACTATATGATAGATAGATAGATAGATAGATAGATAGATAGATAGATAGATAGATAGATAGATAGATAGATGAGTGTTATTGCAGCTGAAGTAAATATGCCTGCTATGGAGGAATATTTTAGACACAATTAAATAAATTCACAAATAAATACATGTACAAGTATTATGAAATAAGCCAGTAAATCTCAATGATATGTAAACATGAATAATGAAATGTATTTGTTGCTTATTTGTTAATGTTTTTATTTAAATTTTGTTCATTTATTTATTTCAGTAACACTGAATGCAGTGAAATGGAAGCTCTTTTTCACCCGTCAATAGTGAACGGATTGCAGAGTGTGTGTAAGTCTATGGCCATCAAGCCCTGTTGACACCTCAGACGCAGATCCTTGATAAAGTGACAAATTTAGGGCTTCTTGGATTAAAGTAGCCACTTTGGGCAGTAATTGTAAATTGTTCTTCCACTCGTATCCGCGACTGACGTGCATTCGCTTTGCTCGCCTGAGGAATCCTGTAGCTCATAGGTTTGTGCAAAGTTGCAATAACCCACCAGTCAAACCCAACCCTCTCAACTTTGACGGATGAAAGTGATATTTATATGTTGTCACATTTCAAAATGTATGTGTTTGCGTATTTAATTTTATATGTCTGAACTGGATTAATCAGGTTCAAGAAAGATTGAAGGACCAATAAACGGTGTTTAGTGTTCTCATTTTACGACACTTTTTCTTGCACTCATGTCCACCACGTATGCGCACAGTCACAATTCAGAATATGCATGTCACCTGCATTGGGAATCCCGTGGCTCGGGGAGCAATTCTGGACTGCTTTTTCTGTTTTCTGTTTATATATTGTCACATTTCAGAATATATTTATTTATCTGCATATTTAGTTTTTTTATTTATGTTTGTCTAAAATATTTCTTCATAGGCCAGACCCTAAGACAAGTGCACAGCACAAAGTTAAATACTTCACGTTACCCCTTGCTCTGCAATAGATGGGTGCCCAGTTCAGGTCGAATTCCTGCCTTGCACCCTCTGATAGTTGGGATAGGCTCCAGCCGTCCTGTAACCTTGTCAAGGATAGACAGATTAGGAAAATGGACAAATGGAAGGATGTTTCCCCTTTGTCCTCCAAGTGTAATATCTCTGTGTATTTCTGTTTTTGCATCTATCACCATCATCTTGTTTTCCCAGGCTTTGTCACACATTCTGTCTTCAATTACATCACAGCAGGGGTCTACCGGTAGCTCACAACCCCGTTTCCAAGTAGCTCGCCAAACAGTTAATGAATCCTACATAAATTTGAAAACTTGATTAGTCAAATTAAAATAAAATCATGTCACGATCCTTTTGACACGAAATCACGATCCTCAATCTGAATTGCAATCTTGTCTTTTCAATGTGGCAGACACTTAAGAGAATATCCGGACTCAAACTCATCAAGACCTTTTAATATCAAACAAAGTTGAATTCAGTTGTTCTCTCGTTCGCTAGATAAGTGGAGTTAAGGCACACATCCCGAAGCTGGCGAGTGAGTGAGGAAGGCCCCTCTCCTTTGCCCGCTGCGTGTCTCTCGGATTCGCACAAATAAATCGGTACGGCAACTGAGTTCTGATACATAGCGAAATGGGAGAAGTCGCAACATCAACTGGAATGTTCAAGTAAATTATAGAAAAAAATCCAATCTAAATCCGTTAAGTAGTTCTCTCGTGGACTGGATTGGATTTTATATATTACAGTGGTGTGAAAAACTATTTGCCCCCTTCCTGATTTCTTATTGTTTTGCATGTTTGTCACACAAAATGTTTCTGATCATCAAACACATTTAACCATTAGTCAAATATAACACAAGTAAACACAAAATCAAAAAATTCAGGACACGACTGACAGACGAACATTAAAATGACTCCATAAGACTGAACCTCAGTGACTCCACTCCACCATAGACCTCAGTGCCAGTCATCTGACTAACTCAAAAACACATCACACATACAACTGGACCTGTGAATAAAGTGACACAGTGACATGTGACAAAATGACAAATCTGTGGATTTGTTTTGACAGCATTTGTGTTTTAATTCAATAGTGTGAGATACACCAGAAAATGCTTACAGACGTACAAAATGCACTTGCAGGTGAACTCAGTATTTTTTTGTGATGTTTTAATGCAAAATGTGAGGTGTGGACACCAACATTTTGTAGATGTTTAGGCGAAACAAGCTTATTCAGTTTGTTTGGGTTGAAATAAGCTATGAGAGCAAACGTTAGAAAACATGAGGAGCTCTCGGCCATTTTCATTTTGTAAAAGTAGCTCTCAGGGGAAAAAAGGTTGGAGACCCAGAGCATTAGAGCATTAGAAGAATCTGGACGAGTACAGGCCGTTCAGCCCATCAAAGCACACCATTCCTATCAAAAGTATCTATCTATCTATCTATCTATCTATCTATCTATCTATCTATCTATCTATCTGTCTATCTGTCTATCTATCTATCTATCTTAATTCTTCCAAAATAACATCAAGTTGAGCTTTGAGAGTCTTAAAGTTCCTACAGTTTACCACACACTAGTTGGTCATTTATCGCAAGTGTCTGTGATTCTCGATGTGAAGGAAAACTTACTAAGGTTTGTGCGAAATTTCCCCTTCACACGTTTCCAACTGTGTCCCCGTGTTCTTGATGAACTCATTTTAAAGTCACCGTCCTGATCCACTGCACTAATTCCCTTCATAATTTTAAACACTTCAATCAGGTCTCCTCCTCATCTTGTTTTGATTAAACTGTAAAAGCTCAGCTCTTTAAATCTTTCCTCAGAACTAGTTGCTCTTCACAGGACTCCAGATGAGGCCTCACCAGTGTGTTATAAAGCTTGAGTAGAACCTCCTGTGACTTGTACTCCACACATTAAGGCGCTATATAACCTGACATTCTGTTAGCCTTCTTAATGGCTTCTGAACACAGCCTGGCAGTTGATAGCTTAGAGTCCACTACGACTCCTAAATCCTTCTTAACTCATTTTAAAGTCCCAGTTTTGATCCAATGGACTAATTCACTTCATCATTTTAAACACTTCAATCAGGTCTCCTCTTAATCTTCTTTTGCTTAAACTGTAAAGGCTCAGCTCTTTTAATCTTTCCTCCTAACTCATCCCCTGTAGCTCCTCAATCAGCCTAGTTGCTCTTCTCTGGACCTTCTCTAGAGCTGTTATGTCCTTTTTATATCCTGGAGACCAAACCTGCACCCAGGACTCCAGATGAGGCCTCACCAGTGTGTTATAAAGCTTGAGCAGAACCTCCTGTGACTTGTAGTCCACACGTCAAGGCGCTATATAGCCTGACATTCTGTTAGCCTTCTTAATGGCTTCTCAACACTTTCGGGAAGTTGATAGCTTAGAGTCCACTAAGACTTCTAAGTCCTTCTTAATGAACTCATTTTAAAGTCCCAGTTTTGATCCACTGCACTAATTCACTTCATCATTTTAAACAGTTCAGTCAGATCTCCTCCTCATCTTCTTTTGCTTAAACTGTAAAGGCTCAGCTCTTTTAATCTTTTCTCATAACTCAACCCCTGTAGCCCTGGAATCATCCTAGTCGCTCTTCTCCGGACCTTCTCTAGAGCTGTTATGTCCTTTTTGTAGCCAGGAGACCCAAACTGCACCCAGGACTCCAGATGAGGCCTCACCAGTGTGTTATAAAGACTGAGCAGAACCTCCTGTGACTTGTACTCCACACATCAAGGCGCTATATAACCTGACATTCTGTCAGCCATCTCAATGGCTTCTGAACACTTTTGGGAAGTCATTCTTAATGAACTCATTTTAAAGTCCCAGTTTTGATCCACTGGACTAATTTTAAACATTTCACTCAGGCCTCCTCTTAATCTTCTTTTGCTTAAACTGTTAAGGCTCAGCTCTTTAAATCTTTTCTCATAACTAGTCGCTCTTCCCAGTACTCCAGATGAGGCCTCACCAGTGTGCTATAAAGCTGAGCAGCACCTCCTGTGACTTGTACTGCACACATCAAGGCGCTATATAACCTGACATTCTGTTAGCCTTCTTAATGGCTTCACCATTATAACCACATATCAATGCGCTGTTGTTGCTGATTGTTTTTCATGCAAATAATTCATTTTAAAATATGTACTTCATGAAGGAAATCCAAAAAAACACAAAGACTTGACATTTGGCTTTGTGGGTTTCTTAATTGTTTCACCAAAGCCTACTTAGATGACTTAAGCTGTCTATTCTCATTTATTACAGTAAATAAAAACTAATAAGAAAATGAGTTCCTTGTATTATGAAAGTTTCTACAGTATAGAGAGTCGAGTATAGAGTAGTGTGTGTGCGCCCTGCGGTGGGCTGGCACCCTGCCCAGGATTTGTTCCTGCCTTGCGCCCTGTGCTGGCTGGAATTGGCTCCAGCAGCCCCCTGTGACCCTGTGTTAGGATGTAGCAGATTGGACAATGACTGACTGACTGACTGACTGACTGACTGACAAAGCTCCACTGGCTGATGCAGCAGCATTGCAGGTTGTCTCCGAGGGTGCAATGAAGCACAGCTGACTTGCGGGTTTAGTTTTTACTTTCTGGGCTATGATCAATTTGCGATTGGACAAGCATGAAAAGCTGAGGCTCACTTCTTTGAAACTTCTATTTCAGCAAGCATTTAAAAAAAAAAAACGTCAGGCGCAGAATTGATGGCAGCAGGACAAGAGAAAGGAGTTATTTGTATCCAAGAATGCCTTCGTAGTCACCGCATCCTTGGTTTGTGTCGGTCTACCAGATGCACAAAAAGTACGTGGGTATACCACAGCAGACGCTACTGCCGAGCACATGGAGTGGAGAGACGGGCCCGGGAGAGCGTGTGCAGAGACCACAGGGAAGAGCCGGCACATACCACAGAGAACAAAATACGAGTATCGTAAAAATTCAAGTCAAGGCCGAGCGGCTGTCAATTCCTCTTTATTTAAACTAACAAGCAGGCGGCAAAAAGAGAATACAAATGTACTGAAGAACTGCCAGCACCAGGGTTCAATTCAATTCCGTCTCTTCTTGTGTAGTTTAATTTAAACTGAAGATTGGCTCAGAAGGCATAGAGTGATTTACAAATATAATGAAGCAACACAAATGTTCATAACCGTACAGCATTCACATAAATAAGCACACACATCTATTTAAATAAACAGTAACGCAGAGTTTTATAAACTTTGGTTAAAATGTAATCAAAGTCCTGCTAACAGAAGATCTAGCTAACGAGAGAGTCTGACACTTGACAACAACTTGCTTTCATAAAGTGACCTTTAACAACATTGTGCTCAGTGCTTTCATTTGGACAATTTTGAAAAGATTATCATGAAATTATTCATGCTGATTCACTTTAGCAATTCATATTTATCCATAAATCCATACTATTAGAACCATCCATCCAGCCCTCCATTATCCAACCCGCTATATCCTAACTACAGGGTCACGGGGGTCTGCTGGAGCCAATCCCAGCCAACACAGGGCGCAAGGCAGGAAACAAACCCCAAGCAGGGCGCCAGCCCACCACAGGGCACACACACACACCAAGCACACACTAAGGACAATGTACCTAACATGCATGTCTTTGGACTGTGGGAGAAAACAGGTGCAGACACAGGGAGAACATGCAAACTCCACGCAGGGAGGACTTGGGAACCGAACTAGGAAAAGAAAATCCGAACACATTTCTCCAGTTTTAATGTCACTACACTGGTTACCTGTGTCATTCAGAATTGACTTTAAAATTCTGCTTATGGTTTATAAAGCCTTAAATAATCTCGCCCCATCTTATATATCGGAATGTCTGACACGTTATATTCCAAATCGTAACCTCAGGTCCTCAAATGAGTGTCTCCTTAGAATTCCAAGAACAAAACTTAAAAGAAGTGGTGAGGCGGGTGGCCTTCTGCTGTTATGCACCTAAAATCTGGAATAGCCTGCCAATAGGAATTCGCCAGGCTGATACAGTAGAGCACTTTAAAAAACTGCTGAAAACACATTACTTTAACTTGGCCTTTTTATAACTTCAATTTAATCGTAATTTAACTTAATCCTGATACTCTATATGTTCAATCTCCTCAAAATAACTATTCATGGTGGCTCTAAAATCCGTACTGACCCCTACTCTCTTTTCTGTTTCTTTTTCCGCAGGCCACCACCACCTACTCAAAGCTTCATGATGCTCCAACAATGATGGACGGATTAAAAGGCAGAAGTCTACGTGACCATCATCATCATCAAGTCCTTCCGTGAGAACCCTAAATCCAAAGAGGACTGTTTCATTTATGTTAGGTAGAATGCCCAGAGGAGACTGGTCAGGCGGTCTCATGGTCTGGAATCCCTACAGATTTTATTTTTTCTCCAGCCGTCTGGAGTTTTTTTGTTTTTTCTGTCCCCCCTGGCCATTGAACCTTACTCTTATTCGATGTTAATTAATGTTGATTTATTTTGTTTTATAATTATGTCTTTCATTTTTCTATTCTTTAATATGTAAAGCACTTTGAGCTACTGTTTGTATGAAAATGTGCTATAGAAATAAATGTTGTTGTTGTTGTTGTTGAGGCAGCAACACTACCGACTGTGCCACCGTGCCACCCGACTATTAGAACCCACACCCAGAAATATACCATAGTGGCTTAATATAACACAGTAATACCGAGGAACTACAGAAGAAAAAGCAGAGTTAAGTCTTTTTAATAGGAAACTGGGCTTCTTTAACCCACTCTCACCTCGGAGTACTGCACCCTACACCCATCCTTCTGCTGATACCAGCATAGGAGAGACACCCACAATTACAGCAGCCCAGGTGATCAGAGAGCTGAGGAGACTTCGTGCCAGCAAAGCAATGGGTCCAGATGATGTATCGCCATGACTGCTGAAGGCCTGCGCGCTGGAGCTGGGGAGTCCTCTACAGCACATCTTCAACCTGAGCCTGGAACAGGGGAGAGTCCAGAGGCTTTGGAAAACATCTTGCATCACCCCAGTCCCAAAGGTATCACATCCTGGTGAGCTGAATGACTTCTGGCTTGTTTCTCTGAAGTCACATGTGATGAAGACCATGGAGCGGCTGCTACTTCACCACCTGAGACCACAGGTCTACCACACCCTCGACCCTCTGCAGTTCGCATACCAGGAGAAGGTGGGAGCGGAGGATGCCATCATCTACATGCTACACCAATCCCTCTCCCACTTGGACAGAGGCAGTGGTGCTGTAAGAATTATGTTTCTGGACTTCTCTAGCGCCTTCAACACCATCCAACCTCTGCTCCTCAGGGACAAACTGTCAGAGATGGGAGTAGATTCACACATGGTGGCATGGATCGTGGACTATCTTACAGACAGACCTCAGTATGTGCGTCTTGGGAACTGTAGGTCTGACATTGTGGTCAGCAGCACAGGAGTGCCACAGGGGACTGGATTTTCTCCAGTCCTGTTCAGCCAACATACATCAGACTTCAAATACAACTCGGAGTCCTGCCACGATCAAAAGTTTACTGACGACACTGATATGGTGGGCTGCATCAGGAGTGGGCAGGAGGAGGAGTACAGGAACCTAATCAAGGACTTTGTTAAATGGTGCGACTCAGACCACTTACACCTGAACACCAGCAAAACCAAGGAGCTGGTGGTGGATTTTAGGAGGACCAGGCCCCTCATGGACCCCGTGATCATCAGAGGTGACTGTGCAGAGGGTGCAGACCTATAAATACCTGGGAGTGCAGCTGGATGATAAATTGGACTGGTCTGCCAACACTGATGCTCTGTACAAGTGAGGACAGAGCCGACTATACTTCCTTAGAAGGCTGGCGTCCTTCAACATCTGCAATAAGATGCTGCAGATGTTCTATCAGACAGTTGTGACGAGTGCCCTCTTCTACGCGGTGGTGTGCTGGGGAGGCAGCATAAAGAAGAGGGACGCCTCACACCTGGACAAACTGGTGAGGAAGGCAGGCTCTATTGTAGGCACGGAGCTGGACAGTTTGACATCCGTGGCAGAGCTACGGGCGCTGAGCAGACTCCTGTCAATCATGGAGAATCCACTGAACAGGATCATCTCCAGACAGAGGAGCAGCTTCAGTGACAGACTGCTGTCACCATCCTGCTCCACTGACAGACCGAGGAGACCCCACACTATGAGACTCTTCAATTCCACCCGTTAACATTATATAAAGTTATTGTCTGTTATACCTGCATTGTTATCACTCTTTAATTTAATATTGTTTTTTATCAGTATGCTGCTGCTGGAGTATGGGAATTTCCCCTTGGGATTAACAAAGTATCCATCTTTAACTCTTTGGGGGCTGAATATTTTCTCTGAAAACTCAGTTTTCTGAAAGGCACCCAATGCACTGGTCTCACACATAAATCAACATAAAACGTCTGTTGCTATGTGCTGTGGTTGCTGTTGGCAGCTGTTTGGCATCTCTGGCAGCAGTGGCTGTGCAGGGATGGCTCGATGGCCAGCAGGAATGCACAGCAGGCCGGCTACCTCTTTGTCTTTGCACAGCAGGTGGGCGGCGGTGGCGGTGGCAGTGTGACACAATATGGTTTGTATAAGTGGTGGTCCTCCTATGTGACCGCTGCTGTAGGCGTATCAGCTACTCGAACGTGTTCAGCACCACGATCAGCTGGGGACCGATAGGCTGATGCCGAGACCTCACTTTCGTTTTTGATATCCAACTCCAGAACACTTGCATCAAACTCAGAGTTCGATTCAGCGATAATATGTAAAATGTCCATGGAGTATTTTGCGTTGCACACTTGTTTTAGTCTCGTCAGACGTGGACGCCATTTTCGAGGCTGTTTATTCTTCACTTCTCATTCACACGCAGGGAACTGAGGTCAAATCAACAAAGCTACATAACTTTCCGTCAACCAAAGAGAGTCAAACTAAAACATAAGGGCGAGTTTTGTCACAGTTTACAGTCCATTACCGTCCTCCACCCCTGAATTTTGACAAAAGTCAACATCAGCCCTGAAAGAGTTAATGTGTGTGATGTTAAACTAACATCACGTCAAGAGAGACCCACAAGTTAGGGGGCACACTGCTGACCCGCTGTACGTAACATCACCGTAAGTTCGGACATGATGACACTTCCTGAAACCTCCATCGTACCAAACCGAATTCAGCCGTCACTCCTCACTACCGTAGCATTTTCACTAAAAAGCAGGAGACGTACACTTTTGTAATATTCTGGGAAAACTGCCGTTTTTGCTTTTCTTCATTTTACAATTACAGTGCCTAAAAAAAAAAAAGATATTCACATCCCTTGGAAGTTTTCACATTTTATTGTTACGCAACACTGAGTCACAGTGGTTTTTATTTATTTATTTGACACTGATTAACAGAAAAAGACTCTTTAATGTCAAAATGAAAACAAATATTGGCAAAGTGGTCTAAATTAATTACAAGTAAAACAAAATAAATAAATAAAATAATTACTGGCATAATTATTCACACCTTTCAAGGCAGTATGTAATAGACAGTAGCCATCTATTAAGCCTCGAGTCTGCATACACCGGTGGCTGTCAGCTTAACACATCTGGACTCCTCACAGCAGGGGTCTCCAACATGTCACTTGTGAGCTACCGGTACCTCACCACCCCTTTCCAAGTAGCTCACCAAAGGGTTAATGAATCCTACAGAAATCTGAAAACTTGATTAGTCAAATTAGCGCTGGGCGATCTCTCCAAATAACAACATATCACGATCCTTTTAACACAAAATCACAATCCACAATCTGAATAGCAATCTTGTCTTTTCAGTGTGGCAGACACTTAAGAGAATATCCGGACTCAGACTCATCAAGACCTAAGTAACACTTTATTTCAAATATCAAACAAAGTTGAATTCAATTGTTCTCTCGTTTGCTAGTTAAGCGGAGTAAAGGAACATGACCCGAAGCTGGAGAGTGAGTGAGGAAGGCCCTCTCCTCGTGCAAATCAAAGTGAACTCTGATATATATTGAAATGAGAGAAGTCGCAAAATCAACCGGAACGTTCAAGCAAATTATAGAAAAAAACCCAACCTAAATCCGTTAAGGGTGGCATGGTGGCGCAGTGGGTAGCGCTGCTTCCTCGCAGTTAGGACACCTGGGTTTGCTTCCCAGGTCCTCCATGTGTTCTCCCCGTGTCTGCGTGGGTTTCCTGCTGGCACCCTGCCCAGGGTTTGTTTCCTGCCTTGCACCCTGTGTTGGCTGGGATTGGCTCCAGCAGACCCCTCTGACCCTGTAGTTAAGATATAGCGGGTTGGATAATGGATGGATGGATGGATGCAAAACTTAACCAGAAGCCAGTGAAGCTGCTGCAAGACAGGAGTGATGTGGTGAATAAGAGGGGGTCTAGTAATGATGTGGGCAGCTGAATTCTGGACCAGTTGAAGCTTATAAAGAGATCTGTGAGAAAGACCAAAGCAAAGGGAGTTGAAATAATGGAGACGAGAGGTGACAAGGCTAAGAACGATAGCAGTGGTGTGGGGAGTGAGGGAAGGGAGGCGAACACGATTAATGTTACGCAAGTGGAAATATGAAGACCAGGAGATGTTATTGATGTGGGACTGAAAGGATAAAGTACTGTCAAGGATGACACCCAGACTCTTAGGCTGTGGAGAAGGGGAGGCAGAGGAATTATCAATAACAAATGAAAAATGATCAGTTTAGGATAATGTTCATTTTGTACCAATGAGGAGAACCTCAGTTTTGTCACTTGCTATTAAATTTAAGAAAATTTGAAGAAAACCAGGATTTGATTTCTGTTATGCAGCCAGTAAGGGAGGAGAGTGGAAAGGAAGCTGTAGGTTTGCTAGTGAGACAGAGCTGGGTGTCATCAGCATAACAGTGGAAATTAAAGTTCTATTTACGAAAGATATTACCGAGGGGAAGGAGGTAAATAATGAAAAGGAGGGGTCCCAGGACAGAGCCCACCTGAAATAACAGCGGTGGGATGGGATGTGAAAGTTTTAAGCTGAACAAACTGAGTGCAGCCTGAGAGGTGGGATCTGAACCAATCTAGTGGAGTGTGGGTAATGCCAATCGAAGATAATCTATTGAGGAGAGTAGTGTGACAAATGGTGTCAAAGGCTGCACTCAGATCAAGGAGGGTGAGAACAGTGATTAAAGAATTAGCTGCCATAAGGAGGTCAGTTAGTGCCGTTTCTGTACTGTGGAGGGGGCGAAAACCAGACTGGAACTATTCATACAGATTATTTTGAGATAAAAGAGAATGAAGATGAATAGCCACTATTATTTCAAGAATTTTGGAAATGAAGAGTAGATTAGAAATAGGATAAAAACTTCACACTAGTAGGAACACAACTTTATTCTTACATCAGAGAAGTGCTTCATTAGGACTACTGCTTGTGAAATGGGACATTTGAATTTGCTGTATTGTTTTTCCATTACAATTTAAATTTGATAGATAGATAGATAGATAGATAGATAGATAGATAGATAGATAGATAGATAGATAGATAGATAGATAGATAGATAGATATGAAAGGCACTGATATGATAGATAGATAGATAGATAGATAGAGTGAAAGGCACTATAGATAGATAGATAGATAGATAGATAGATAGATAGATAGATAGATAGATAGATAGATAGATAGATAGATAGATAGATAGATAGATAGAGTGAAAGGCACTATATGATAGATAGATAGATAGATAGATAGATAGATAGAGATAGATAGATAGATAGATAGATAGATAGATAGAGTGAAAGGCACTATATGATAGATAGATAGATAGATAGATAGGAAGGCACTATATAATAGATAGATAGATAGATAGATAGATAGGAAGGCACTATATAATAGATAGATAGATAGATAGATAGATAGATAGATAGATAGATAGATAGATAGATAGATATGAAAGGCATAGATAGATAGATAGATAGATAGATAGATAGATAGATAGATAGATAGATAGATAGATACTTTATTAATCCCAAGGGGAAATTCACAGTCAGAGTCGATACATTTTTGCCGACCCCAACTCCAGGTACACAAAATTGTCTCCAACTCCGACTCCACAGCGCTGTATTAAACGAGTCATTTTAAAATCACGTCAATATGCCACACTGCACAGAAATGAATAATCTGTCTACTGATGTTTTATAAATGTTATGAAGACCAAAAGAGGCCTTTGTTAAGGTCTTGTTACATAACAATAAACAAGTAAAAGATGCCTTTTTGCAATATTTAAACTAAAGTGTTTTCAGATATATTGCCCTGTATTTTTATTTGTTTTAAAATTGGACCGCTGGCAGGTAAAGGTAACTTTATTATGTTCACGTTGAGCTTGAGGTGGAACTGAGCAGACATCTTTGTGTTGTCCGTCTACTACAATACCTGAAATATACTGTATATTACAGTATTCATAGTCTGACTAACAGAGCAACATATTTTACATCTCTTTCCACTATGAAATCCATCCATCCATTATCCAACCCACTATATCCTAACTACAGGGTCACAGGGGTCTGCTGGAGCCAATCCTAGCCAACACTGGGCACAAGGCAGGAAGCAAAGCCTGGGCAGGGCACCAGCCCACCGCAGGGCACACACACCCACACACTAGGGACAATTTAGGACCACCAATGCACCTAACCTTAATGTCTTTGGACTGTGGGAGGAAACCGACTATGAAATACACAATAAAAATACACAGTGACTTATTTAATAGTGAATTTTAGCACAGACTTGGATTTTATCTAATGAGTTCGTTTTTGATGCTTTGAAACTCTGATGACTCGATCCTCTCCAGAGATTTCTCGATTAGGGAATAAGAGGACCTGTTAGGAAGCCACAGCTTCACTGAAAGCAAGTGTTAACATCTAGCCGGCAATACGAGTAGTCAAAGGCAACTTTAAAAAAACAGAAATGAATCACGGACTTTTGATCAAAACAAAACGAGCTTACAGATCAGTCCAGGGGATTCAGTAAACTTTCATCTTGATCAAGTGAAACAAAAGAGCTGAGCTGTGCGCCATTCTGGTTTTGTTTAAAAAGATGAATATAAGCAAAAGCCTGGAATGATGAGAAATAACTGCATAATGTAAATTGTTTCACATGCAAAAATGTGGATGCCAAAATGAAGCTTCTTTCAAACTGTACAGTTTCTGTTTTCTTCATTAATCTCTTCCCCAGCCCCCCAATTGTGAAATGTAAACAGAAGCCACACCCGTACTTGGATGTAAACAAGGCCCCGCCCTCATCTGGGCCACACAGCTACAGAGAGGACCACCAGAACAAGTGTCCGGCTTTCAGCAGTAGCAGAACACAGGCTGCTTTAGCACGCTCCGAAAACAATTTCCATAGAAGACACAGTAAGGACAACCCTGCAATCTCATATTTGTTCATAAAGGAATCATAAAAACAAAAAATTCACATCCAAACCAAGGTATCAGCATGAAAGGCACTATATACAAATAAGTATTAATCGAAAACTGAATAGCACAAAACTGTCAGTGCTCTAAATGTATCAATCTAACCCTAACCCTAACCCTAACCCCTTGGGATTAATAAAGTATCTATCTATCTATCTATCTATCTATCTATCTATCTATCTATCTATCTATCTATCTATCTATCTATCTATCTATCTATCTATCTATCTATCTATCTATCTATCTATCTATCTATCTATCTAATAAAAGGCAAAGCCCTCACTGACTCATCACTAATTCTCCAACTTTCCGTGTAGGTAGAAGGCTGAAATTTGGCAGGCTCATTCCTTATAGCTTACTTACAAAAGTTAAGCAGGTTTCATTTCAAATTCTACGCCAGAACGGTCATAACTGGAACCTACTTACGCATATATACGGCCATAGCCTGCAGCTCGGTCACCCGCCGTGAGGCGGAGTTGCGTCCCTCATCATCACGCCTCCCACGTAATTGAGTGCCTGCCCATATAAGGCCGTCCATCAGCAGCAAGCCAATAGACACGCTGCCGCGAAATATTCACGGGTGAAGGACTGTGCTTATGCAAATGAAGATGAGATGGTCAGAGATAGACTAGTGTTTAGCATAAACTCAGCGAAAGTGCGAGAGAAACGTTTAAGTGCCGGGTCTGAGCTAACATTAAATAAAGCCGTGGACATCGCAAGATCACACGAGATAGCACAAGCACAGCTGAGAACCTACGATGCATGAACTCCGAGCGGCTCACGTGAACTGACTGTGAACGCAGTACGCACACAAAAAGCAAGAGCTCCAAAGAGCGCTGAACAAAAAATGCATTACACAATTGAGAAGGCAGCAAAAGAATATGAAGCGAGTGACGCATACTAGCATATTCATAAGTGCAGCTACTGCGGAAACAAAGCACACGGTGTAAACTTTAAGTTTAAATTAAGTTCATAGACAGGCTGCTGCTGGCGTTTGTCATGCCTACGACGAATACAATATTCGCAAGATACAAGTTTAATGAGAAGACGCAGGGTGTAAACGGGACTTCTGATCACTTTGTAACGGAGTTAAAATTGCTGTAACTGAGTTAAAATTGATGGCGAAGGACTGTGCTTATGTAAATGAATAGGAAAGCAGGTGTAAAGCTTAACTTTAAATTAGGTTCATAGACAGACTGCCGGCTTCTCATGCCGGTCCTCACCCCCAGGGCGCCAGGAGGAGCTCTCCCGACAGCAGGATCGTGCCCCGAGGTCCAGCAGGGCCTTATGGACCTTGTAGTGTTTATACACAGCCCTGCTGGATACCTTGGGGGCCACCGGGAGTCGCTGTGGGGGGGCTTATGGGCTCTTTTGTACCCTATGACCCGGGAGTACGTCATGGTCACGTGATAGGAAGGACCGACGCGCTCCTGGGTTGAAGAAAAGGACTGTTTGCCCTGACCCGGAAGGAATAAGGAACTGTGGACTGTTGGGACAGGAACACCTCCGGGTCAGGGGCTATAAAAGGACGGTGCCTCAGTCCAGACACGGAGCTGAGCTGGGAGGAAGGAGGGCGAAGTGTCTGGGCGAGGAGGAGTGTTTATTATAGTATCGAGAATTGGATGAGTAGTGTGGAGGGTGCTTTGTGCACATTGTTGTTAAACGAAAATAAAACGGTCTTGGACTTTTACCTGGTGTCTGGAGTTGTACCTGAGGGTTCAAGGGTGCACTACTGCCCCCTACTGCCACAACACATATTATATGTGGATGTCAGGCTAAAGATATGAGTAACATAATAATAATAATAATAATTCATTCAAGCCGTAATGGCAAGTGACGTCCACGTAACGCTTTCTTTTGCTTCTTAGAAGATGCAGGACTCTTGGGAGCCATCGTAGGGCTTAAAACAAAATGAAACGTTCGCAAAAGGTTTGCTCACAACAATCGGACCACAAGCAAGGTACGCGATACGCAGAGAACTGAGATGTGTCGGGGACCCACGCTCGCTGTTCTTGCGAGATTACACCACGTTAGCAGCAGCCATTCAAAACTCAAGAGAATGAAAATCCCGCTCTGATTGGTTGAGTCTCCTCTTTCAGCCAATAAGGGGCCTTGTAAGAAATCATCTGGGTACTGTAACACGAAACTCTTTGTCTACCGTAGTGACTGCTGAAAACCGTATGCTTTGTTATGAATTGGCTGCAAAGTACACTACAGGTAGGATATACTTCTTGAATTTTTCCTCGATATAGCGGGGGCGTGATAGCTGAACCGCGATACAGCGGGGGATCACTGTACGTGAATGTGAATATGTATCTTTGTACACCTCAAATATCAAGGGATGGCACACATTACAAAAGATGCTGTATTAAAGGAAGAATAATCAGGCAACATGGTGGTAGAGTGGTTAGTGCTGCTTCTTCACGCAACTCTGGTTCAGGCTCAGAGCCAATTAGCGGTTTATATAAAGTTTACATGTCCTCCGCCATTAGTGGCGTAGCGTGGGTGTCAGCCGCCCGGAGGAAAATTTCGCCGCCCACTTATTTAGGTATTTCAATTTAAAAGACTAAAATATACAGTAATTCTAAAGAATTTTTCGGCAAGAACAATCATCATTATTGTGTATTGTACAGGTTACAAATAAAAAAGACATGTATATACTGTATGTTTTACTGTACCGAGTACAGACGGTGTTGCCAGTCGCTACAATGAGCAAGATGTCATTATAATACATTCATTTAAAGAAAGGGGATTCCCCAGTTTCGTCACAGAATAAGTAATGAAAAATTCCGTGCTCATTTCAATCGGTCCGAATCGTAGGAGCGACAAAAATCTGAAATGAAATGGTTCAAATTTTTACAAGATATTATTATTATTTATTGAGAAATTTTGCTGCCCCCTAAAAGTGCCGCCCCCACTACGCTACGCCACTGTCCGCCATGTCTTTGTGGGTTCTCTCAGTACACCTGTTTTTATCTCATCTCAAAGACGTGCATGTTGGGCTAATTAGAAATTCTAAATTGGCCCAATATGTGTAATGCAGCCACCCATGACCCTTAATTGCATTTTTATGGGGTTGACAGTGCTATGTTATATCTCTGTTAGGTCGTACTGTGAATGCACACTCACTCAGGTTAATCATGTTCACCATAAAAGGCACTATAAAACTTAAACTGTGTGCATAGCAAGCTGTATCTGAAGGAAATGGCCTATAGCTCTGCGCTGGGGAGCACATCATCCAACTCATAAGCAACTCATAAGCAGCATTCAGTGGTCCTGGCGCTGCATGAAAGACAAGGCCCTTTACAATGGCTACAGATACTGGCTGTTTAGTATGCCTCACCTCTTCTGTGGAACCAGGCTGAACCCTGTGGGTGTCTTGTTGCACTTTCCACACAATTTTCCACGTGCTCCATCTAGAAATGTCACTTAGTGAATCCTTTAAAAATAAAGGTCACATTCACAAAGGACTCATTTCATGCTTACCAGTGGCCGACCCAAGTTTTACTTCATCTAGTTTGGAAACTCATGTGCTACAAATGACCTTCCACATGACAGAGTATTCATTTAAATAACTCAAAAATGTTACTGATACAACCAAGATTTATCAAATCAAGGAGTGCTGTGATGGAAGCCCAGGCCATGATGCTGATTTCTTTAATGACCAGTCCATTGTTTTTGGGTGAGGGACCATATTAGCATATGTCGATGGGCTACTGAATAAACCAAGATACACAGAAGGGCATGCTGCTTCACCAGTGCTCCTGTCAGAGAAGAAGGCATTTGTGCCATACAAGTCAAGTCAAGTGAAATTGGGGAGCCTCCACTGGTACAGCGCGTTGCCGCACCCATCACACGACGAAACAACTTGGGATCCCCCCAGGCAGACACGCGGTCCAGTCCCACCCTCCAGAAATGACCCTCTATCTGCCGCAGCCAGGTGTTACGTGGGTGATCCCTTGGCCTGGCCAAGCCACTCGGGTCCCCAACAATGAAGATCTTATGAGCTGGATCACCCTCGGGGAAACGCGCCACATGGCTGTAGTGCCGTAACTGACGCTCCCTCACAATGCAGGTAATGTGCCTCATTTGGGACTCTGTGAGCAAAACAAAGTCAAACCAATGGTACCCAAGGATTTTCTGGAGTGACTCAGTACCAAAGAAGTCCAGTCTTCATCTCAGGTCACTGGATAGCATCCATGTCTCGCAACCATATAGCAAGACAGGAAGCACCAGGACTCTAAAGACTTGGACCTTCGTCCTTTTGCTGAGATATCGGGAGTACCACACACCCCTTTATGACCTCAGGACCCCCCAATGCTCTCCCAATCCATCTACTGACTTCATAGGAAGAGTCACCAGAGGCATGAATGTCACTGCCAAGGTAAGTAAACCTCTCGACGAGGTCGACGCTCTCTCCGCAGACAGACAGGTTTGTACCATACACCATGTTTAAACTTTTTTAAACTTCTTCTTCTTCTTTCGGCTGCTCCCGTTAGAGGTCGCCACAGCGGATCATCTTCTTCCATATCTTTCTGTCCTCTACATCTTGCTCTGTCACCCCCACCACATCCACAACTCTTCTCTTAGGCTTTCTTCTCCTCCTCTTGCCTGGCAGCTCTATCCTTAGCATTCTCCTCCTAATATACACAGCATCTCTCCTCCTCACATGTCCAAACCAACGCAATCTCACCTCTCTGACTTTGTCTCCCGACCATCCAACTTGAGCTGACCCTACACTATGCGACTCTTCAATTCCACCCGGGGGGGTAAACGTTAATACTATGCAAAATGTTTGTCTATCTGTTATACTTTCATAGTTATCACTCTTTAACTTATTATTGTTCTTTATCAGTATGATGCTGCTGGAGTATGTGAATTTCCCCTTGGGATTAATAAAGTATCTATCTATCTATCTATCTATCTATCTATCTATCTATCTATCTATCTATCTATCTATCTATCTATCTATCTATCATATAGTGCCTTTCCTATCTATCTATCTATCTATCTATCTATCTATCTATCTATCTAACGTCCTCATTTCTAATCCTGTCCATCCTTGCACACATTACAATACAATATTTCTTATATAGCCCAAAATCTTGTCTATCTATCTATCTATCTATCATCCTCATTTCTAATCCTGTCCATCCTTGCACACATTACAATACAATACCATTTATTTCTTATAGAGCCCAAAATCACACAAGAAGTGCCACAATGAGCTTTAACAGGCCCTGCCTTTAGACAGCCCCCCAGCCTTGACTCTCTAAGAAGACGAGAAAAAAACTCCCAAAAAACCCTTGTAGGGAAAAAATGGAAGAAACCTCGGGAAAGGCAGTTCAAAGAGAGACTCCTTTCCAGATAGGTTGGGCGTGCAGCGGATGTCAAAAAGAAAAGGGGGTCAATCCAATCCAATCCAATCCAATCCACTTATCACACACAATGCAAATCTTAGCATCTTTAACTCTGCCACCTCCAGCTCTGTCTCCTGTACCACCGTCTCCAGCCCATATAACACAGTTGGTCTCACTACCGTCCTGTAGACCTTCCCATTCACTCTTGGTGGTACCCGTCTGTCACAAATCACTCTTGACACTCTTCTTCACCCTCTCCGCCCTGCCTGGACTCTCCTCTTCACCTCACTTCTCACAATCCCCATTACTCTGCAGTGTTGATCCCAAGCATTTAAACGCAGTTCAAACTTTTTTCAGCACAATTTCAAAACCCTTTTTATGTGAAAGACAGAGAAATATGACACTCTATCAACTTCAAACTTTTTAACCTGGGGGCTCAAATAAGAAGATCTCTACCATACTGGGACCCAAGAAGAGGATTATTTCCATAATTACAGCAGAGCCGTACGCAGACAAATAACAATGGCCTTATAATAAACATTTTTGTTTCCATATTTTCTCACAGAATATTACTAGAAGAGAAAAGTGGAACAGAACAACACTGTCAATAAAACAATAATTATCCTTCATAGTGTAACAGGGAAGAGATTCCTGAGGTGGTTCACTGCCAGTGTGCAGTAAATGCTTATTGTAGTAATTAGTAAGGAGGATGTGCAGCGTAAGAAAATGATTTTAGAAAGAATGAATGATCATTTAATTTAAGTCACTTGACTCATGGCACAGGATAAGTTATAAAATACTCAAAAATAATTAATCAATGTCATTTAGTTACATTGTCTAAAATAACAATACCTTTTTCTCAAATTAACTCCTTCAGGGCTGATGTCGACTTTTGTCAAAAGGAGGAGTTGACGATGGTGATCGACTGTAAACTGTGACAAAACCAACTGTTTTAGTTGGACTCTCTCTCTCTCTCTCTCTCTCGCTCACTCTCTCTCTCTCTCTCTCACTCGCTCCCTCTCGCTCCCGCGCTCTCTCTCTCTCTCTCTCTCACTCTCTCTCTCTCTCTCTCACTCGCTCCCTCTCGCTCACTCGCGCTCTCTCGCTCACTCTCTCTCTCTCGCTCACTCTCTCTCACTCACTCTCTCGCTCACTCGCACTCTCTCGCTCACTCGCATTCTCTCACTCACTCTCTCTCTCACTAGCTCCCTCTTCCTCACTCACGCGCTCTCTCTCTCTCTCTCTAAACGCTTCCTATACAATCACAATCCACGTCGTACACGGGGCAAAACGATTACCGCGATTTTCTTTGTAAAAATTACGGTGCACGTCTTACACGAGGGCACGCACTACACGAGTATAAACAGTATATATATATATTTTTTTAAGCACAAAAATAGTTAATTATGCCATAGAGTACACAGTGTAATAATAAACTAAATGTAAAAACATTGAACAACAGAGAAAACTAACATTGTAAGAGTTCACTCTACACCCTTACGAACCGAGCACTGTAAACACTTTCTTACGAGTTTTAATGACAGGGAAAAAAAAATTAAATGCCACTTCTCTTCGCAAAACTTTTCCAACCATCCTTCGCCACTCAATGAAGGATTTTTTTGCAGCAAATCGCCATGAATCTTCCTGACTTTCTCTCATATGATCGCCTCGCTTACGCTATCCTCTGCAAGGTGCTTCTCGTTCAGCCACACTAGCAACAGGTTTTTCCACCTCTTCCAGCATTCGAGGCCTCTGCTTTGGTTAACATTGTTACTCCTTTTGCAACATCAGCTGCTTTGTTAGGCCCTGTATACGCAAACAAAAGAAAATGGAAAATGGAGAATTGGAAATCATTGGTGCTTACGAACGCGCGTAGGGAAACTGGCCACCAGTGTTTTCGTTCACCACCAGAGCGTGTGGTCGTGAACAGATGCAAAATTTTGGCAAACTTTTTGGTCGTATCCCGATTTGTATGTTTGTGACCAGAGGTTCTGCTGTATAGTGTAGTTCCTTTATTCCGTGTTCTGTGTTTATGAATATGCTGCACCACGGGATGTTACTTTGTGCTGTTCTATGCTTTGTGGCATGGAGACGCCCCTTCGCTATATGTTCAGGGGGAGCAGCCATGGACTTTGTAATACCTCCCCCGGACGCTAGATGGCAGTCCCTCTGGGTTGGAGCGGAACCTCGGTTTCCCGAAGGGCTCCATGGGAATTGGAGTTTGGTGCAGCCTTGTTGGGTCCCGCAGGCGCCACCAGGGGGTGCTGCAGCTGGGACCCCTGAGCTCTTATGGGTAGTGTTTTTGCCACACCCAGAAATGCAGCTGGAACTCGACAATCAGGCACCTGGAGCGCTTCTGGGTGGACTATAAAAGGGGCCAGCAGCCACCACTCGAGGAGGCCAGAGTTGGGAGGAGGACGACAACAAAGTTTATGGAGGAGGAGTAGAGGGAAGAATCCTTATATATAATTTGATACTATCCGTATGTATGGTGTTCACGTCAATACCTCGACTCAATACAAGCTAGAACCATGCAACAATTTGGCATCCATCCTTCTGACATCTATTGGCAAACTAAGTAATGATGGCTGGGTATTAACAATGGTCATTGTTTAAATGTTAGCCGATCTCAGATCTAAAATGAGTGACGATCGCAATGCAACCACAAGATCAGTGGCCGCGGAAAGGATGCGTAGGAAACGAAGTCACATGACTGACGAGGAACGTAGACTTGCTAATGCGACCAGACGCACACAATGAGCACAACAAATGGATGAGCACCATGCGGCTATAAATGCTACTAACACTGAAACAAATCGTTCAATTTGGACACAATGGACAGATGAAGAGCGTGCGCTACAGAATGCTACTAATGTGAAAGAAATCGTGCCAGCCGTGCACAACCGACTGAAAAAGCTCGAGCAGCCGCAAATGCAGCACGGGTTGAAAGAAATCGAGCAGCCCGTGCCTCGCGGTGTGAAAATGCTCAGCGGCACGGCATTGCCATGTGCAATCACACAGATATTACTGATGCCATATTGTGGTTGACGTTAACCATGCACCAGTCGGGGACTGGCAGGACATGATCCGCCTCGCCAACATAATTATTACTCCGACTCTGATTAGAGTCGTAAAATACGGTTTGTTTTTGAAAATTTGTTTGCCGGAAAAAATCAGATGAGGTGCGCCGAAGAGCTGAGTTCACGTCTCGCAGCCCCGTTTAAACAGGAAGCTCTTCATTACATCAGCCGAAAAGGTCTATTTTAAGCACAAATCAGTGCCATGATAACGAAATCACTTCAAGGACTTAAAAAAAACACAAATAATTCTTTGCAGAGAAAGTATGGATTTCACAAAAGTAGAATTTGTAGCCTGATTCGATCGGCTCCCAGACGCTAGTAAGTGACATAAAAGTATTGTGCCAGTGGGAACGGGGAAGGCATTGCCCACAGACGAAGAAATAGAAATTAGACATTTATTTGTTTTATCAGTGTGCCTCCCGTGTCTGTCTGTGTCGGGTTGGCACTCATATAGCGCCTTTCAGTCACAGCTTCCATACGGTATATAGATGGTATGACAATAAAGCCACTTGATTTGACTTAAATATATTATAATGTGATATGTACTGGTCCAGAGTGTGCAATGCAACAAATTTGCCATTTTGCCCTAGGGTTGGTTCCAACTTTGCGCCCAGTTCTACACTGACAGGCTGTAGTGCCCATGACTGTGAATTAAATAAGCGGATACAGAAGATGGATGGCCGAATAATATAATATAAAGTCACAATAAGAAAGCGCCCCGGCTTCATTTGAATGTAGCAGTCCAGAAGCTCTCTTATGTGCCACACAGACTGCTGGCTCAGTGAGTGCATAGTGGGTGGGTGGCTGGATGGCTGGGGAGGGGATGGCTGGGGTTAAGGTTTTTAACAAATCCACCAGCAGAGCAGACCTGAAACCCTACTCTCCCACAGCTCTGGGATTTATAAAATACCCTGCAACCTCGCAAAGCACTGCCAACATCCACATCTGGTACCGGGCATGTAAAGAAAATAGAATTTGAAAAGCAACTTTTTTTCCCATGTTGAATGTCTGCTGCTTTAAATTTGTTCTGTACACAGGGTAAGGATTTTATTTGTAACTTAGCAATCTGGGAGGCAAAAGGTCACCATTAGTGGCCACTGACTACATTTCATTCTACAAGCCAGATAATTAAATAATCAGAACATCCTTAGCCCTTACTGATCTAATGTCTGTCTTCCTTTTTTAAATAACCAGATGGCTTTCCATTTGATCAAAATTGGCCCCGGACTAGTAAAGAAACAGATATGGGACACTTAGGACTGGTACATTCCTCCATCTGTTTAAGCCCACTTATTCTAAGATCACAAGGAATCGGAGCCGAGCCAGCAGAACACAAAGGGACACAAAGCAGGGACCAGCCTCGGACTGGACTTATATAAAAATTCTTTAAAATAAATAAATTAATTAATTAATTCTTTGCATTTATATAGCGTTTTCTCACTACTCAGAGCGCCTGGCAATTGCAGGTTAAGGGCCCAACAAAGCAGAGTCCCTTTTGGCACATTCTTATACCCACATTCTTACCAAGCCAATTTAACACCAACAGTCAACCTAACAGCACACACACGCTTAGACAGAAAGAGGTGTAAAGAAAAGTCAAAAACGCTATCGCAGACCACAGACTGGGAATGACCCACCGGCAATGAAATGTCAGAACCAGCATGAGGACATCAGCCACCTGTCAGCACCTCAAAGGCATCAGAATCCATCCACCCATTTTCTAACCCGCTGAATCCGAATACAGGGTCACGGGGGTCCGCTGGAGCCAATCCCAGCCAACACAGGGCACAAGGCAGGAACCAATCCTGGGCAGGGTGCCAACCCACCGCAGGGCATCAGAATTAAAATTTTAAAATATTCTGGCTGTTATGGCTAAAGATACTACACATAAAGAAGCATTGCTTACCTAAGTGAAACACTTAATGCTTTTATGTGTAACAGAAAATGCTGTCTTCTTATATAATACGCTGCCGTGGCTGTCCAGGATTTTAAATCACCTGTAGCTCGCAAACCATTTGAACTAATAAAATAAGTTTCATTTATGTAGCGCCTTTTATACTCTCAAGGACACTTTACAATTCAATAAACACATTAACAAAACAATACTGCGGTGGGCTGGCACCCTGCCCGGGGTTTATTCCCGTCTTGTGCCCTGTGCTGGCCTGGTTTGGCTCCTGCAGACCCTCGTAACCCTGTGTTAGGATATAGCGGGTTGGATAATGGCTGACTGACAAAACATTAGAAGTCGCATACAAGAAAATGAATAATACTCATTGAAAAGTGTCCGTAATTACACTGTAACTACTATGTAATTACCTGTATAAGTACGAGTTATTACTCTGTACCATCCATTATCCAACCCGCTATATCCTAACTACAGGGTCACGGGAGCCAATCCCAGCCAACACAGGGCGCAAGGCAGGAACCAGTCCTGGGCAGGGCACACACACACACTCACTAGGGACAATTTAGGATCGCCAATGCACCTAACCTACATGTTTTTGGACACGCAGACACGGGGAGAACATGCAAACTCCACGCAGGGAGGACCCGGGAAGCAAACCCAGTTCTCCTAACTACCCACTGCGCCACTGTGCTGCCCTATTACTCCGTACTTACTGTGTAATACAAAGTAACGTTATAGTTAATGACTCAGTTGTCATTGTCATTCTACAGTTAATATAATTACAATGTAACAATTTATCACTGATCCAAAAACAAGCGTACTTACATAGTTACGGCGTATCTGTACTTTCAAAATGTAATAAAAACATCAGGGTATGTAAGTACAACTATGTAACAGATGTTCCATGGTCTGGGCGTTTGTAATGGAGAATTGCAGTGATAACTGTATAGGTTTTGATGATATTTCAAGATCTGTTTTAGATAGATAGATAGATAGATAGATAGATAGATAGATAGATAGATAGATAGATAGATAGATAGATAGATAGATAGATAGATAGATAGATAGATAGATAGATAGATAGATAGATAGATACTTTATTAATCCCAAGGGGAAATTCGCAAAAATTTTCACCAGCATAGCCAGTTCGTCGATCTTATTTGGTAGTGAGTTTACATTTCCCAGGATCACAGAAGGCACCGACGGTTTATAACGCCATTTTCTCGATTTAATCTTATTTTTATCTTTGGGCTGCCCGATATCGTCTTCTTACCTCGTCAGGTAAATAAGGAACCACACCGGCATAAGCATTTCTTCTCAGTGCTTTAAGCTGACTTCTTGAATAGGCGATTCTCGGAGTGTAACAATCCATGTCAAATAGTAAAATAGTAAAAATGTGTAAAAAGTGTCCAGGGAGCAATTCCACATAAAAGAAAGTGGTAGAAGTGATCAGTGAGATAGAGAAAAATAGAGATAAAAAGGTAAAAGATAAAGTCATATACAGAGCTGCTGGAAAGGCTGCCACTCGGATGCGGCGCCGGAAATGGTGAAAACAATATATGGGTGGCTACCCCAAATCTTTATGATGTCTTTGACTCATCCTTATCACAATATACACATTAGATTGGTTTCCCTACGTGCTGTATACTGTAGATATGCAAATAGGGGAAGTATGGAGACAGGATCCAATTTTTACACTTGAGATTTCCACAGATTTGTATGTTTTAGGAATCCTAAACATTCCTGTGTCCCTTTAAATTTGATAACTGTATGTAAAAATGCAAATCCATTGACACAATAACTCAAAACCAAATCTCTCAATCTGAATGAAACTCAGTTCAGTTCTTCAAACTATAAACTAACCAGTAATGGCGCACCGCATGAATACACTTGACTTGAGCATTCCGAGTCTTCCTCCTCTTTCTCTGTACATTTAGCATTCGTTTGCTCAGAGGTTGATGTGCTTGAGCTCTTCTTTTCTCCACCCTAGCCGCCCACTTCTTCTCTTCTTTCGTTGGCATCTTTTCATGTTAAAACTGATCCGAGTCAGATTATGTGTTGCAATTGCTTACAAGTACGTTTTCTTTAATTTTTCACTTAAGCTGACATTTAAGTCTTCAATCTGCCTTAAGAATGATTTAAGATATGAAGAGGTAGGAGAAGTGACGGCGAAGGTGGTAGGGATGAGAATGGCGCCCGTATGCATCCCTACCACCATCTCCACCACTTCTCCTACCTCTTCATAACTACACACATATTCCACACAATACAATACAATACAGTTTATTTTTGTATAGCCCAAAAATCACACAGGATGTGCCGCAATGGGCTTTAACAGGCCCTGCCTCTTGACAGCCCCCCAGCCTTGACTCTCTAAGAAGACGAGGAAAAACTCCCAAAAAAACCCTTGTAGGGAAAAAATGGAAGAAACCTTGGGAAAGGCAGTTCAAAGAGAGACCCCTTTCCAGGTAGGTTGGGCGTGCAGTGGGTGTCAAAAGTAGGGGGTCAATACAATACAATATACAGAACAGAACAATTCCTTAAGACAGCATAATAATAAAAATTTTAGAAGTACGGTTTAACAGTAGATGTTAAACCACACCAGGGGTCATCAATTCGGTCCTGGAGGACCACAGTGGCTGCAGGTTTTCATTCTAACCTTTATCTTAATTAGTGACCTGTTTTTGCTTCTAATTGACTTCTTTTGAATTACAGTGATCACCCGCTGTATTGCGGTTCAGCTATCGCGCCCCCGCTATATCGGGGAAAAATTCAATAAGCACATCCCACCTGTAGTGTACAAACAAAGCATACGGTTTTCAGCAGTCACCACGGTAGACAAACAGTTTCGCATTACAGTACCTAGATGATTTCTTACAAGACCTGTTATTGGCTGAAAGAGGAGACTCAACCAATCAGAGCGGGATTTTCATTCTCTTGGGCTCTGATTGGCTGCTGCTAACGTGGTGTAATCTCGCAAGAACAGCGAGCGTGGGTCCCCGACACATCTCAGTTCTTGCTTGAGGTCCGATTGTTGTGAGCAAACTTTTTGTGAGCTTTTCGTTTTGTTTTAAGCCCTACGATGGCTCCCAAGAGTCCTAAGAAGGGAAGGAAAACGTTACGCGGACGTCGCTCGCCATTACGGCTTGAATGAATCGACGGTTTGCTACATTATTATTATTATTATTATTATGTTACTCACATCCTTAGCCTGACATCCACATATCATATGTGTTTACAAAGTGTGTTTTAATAAATTTAAAGTGTTTAAAGCGTGTGGGAGGGGTATTTTAAGGCTTCAGCTATAAAAAAAATGTTTATTTATAAGGTCTTTCTATATTGCGGATTTTCACCTATCGCTGATGGGTCTGGAACGTAACTTCCGCAATAGGCGGGGGATCACTGTAATTTTAATTGACTGCTCTTGAAGACTCAGACCCCTTAATTAGCAGCCAAACAATAATGAGATACAAAATAAGCCAAAGTACAATATCTGAAAATAAAGAAAGACGAAGGTCTCAGGAATGTCGATCTGCTCAGGTCCCCAAAACATTTTAACAGGGCTCTTAGAAATGTCTTCTAATGCACCACGAGAGCCGCAACAAGCCACGAAATTAAAAAGCGGGTTTAATTAACGACAAGAATCGGCACCTCATTAAGCAACTGGTTGGAGTGAAATTGGAGTTTGAGGCCCCAACATAGTTGGTCTTCTGTTGTCTCCCTCACTTCACATTTCATTTCTGTTTAAGGAAAGAAGTGAAGCAATTCAGAGGAATGATGAAGGAATTCAGGGGAATAAATTTTAAAAAGCAATTCAATTAAAATGAATTCACAAGAAGTTAATTAGCGGCACAAACTGGGCACTCATTAAAAAAAAAAGGGTTAGAATGAAAACCACGGTGGTCCTCCAGGACCGGACTTGGCAACCCCTGTTGCCAGGACGACCGTTACACGTGTGCCCTCTGGTTACGCCATCTTTCTGTCACAAATGAGGATGACTGTCAGTCAGTCAGTCATTGTCCAACCCGCTGTATCCTAACTACAGGGTCACGGGGTTCTGCTGGAGCCAATCCCAGCCAACAAGACAGGAACAAACCCCGGGCAGGGTGCCAGCCCGCAACAGGGCACACACACCAAGCACTAGGGACAATTTAGGATCAGTAATGCACCTCACCTGCATGTCTTTGGACTGTGGGAGGAAACCCACGCAGACACGGGGAGAACATGCAAACTCCATGCAAAGAGGACCCAGGAAGTGTACCCAGGTCTGTGCCACCGTGCCACCCATATGAGGATGACTGTTTGTACCTAATACTTCAGGGCCCCCACAACTGTGAATTGAGTTAAGTGGTTTGAGAAAGGATGGATAAGTGGCGCTGCTGCCTCGCAGTTAGGAGACCCGGGTTCACTTCCCAGGTCTACCCTGCGTGGAGTCTGCATGTCCTCCCCGTGTCTGCGTGGGTTTCCTCCCACAGTCCAAAGACATGCAGGTTAGGTGCATTGGTGATTTTAAATTGTCCCTAGTGTGTGCTCGGTGTGTGTGTGTGTGTGCCGTGTATGTGTGGGCTGTTTCCTGCCTTACGCCCTGTGTTGGCTGGGATTGGCTCCATCAGACCCCTGTGGCCCTGTAGTTAGGATGCAGTGGGTTGGATAATGGATGGATGGACGGATAAATGGAGTCAAATCTTTTTGTCTTTATTTTAAAAGTTTTTTTTTTTTATGTTTATTATTCTCTCGTTTGAACTTTAATTTTATCATTGATGAAAACACCGTAAATGGTTGGAGAGCACGCTATGAAATTCGCAGAACTTATGAGGTGAACAACAACAACAAGGTGTGTGTCTGCCAAGGCCTCTTCCTTCGTAGAAAGGAGTGTCCACAACACACTTACGTTATTTTTAACCTCCTTCGTTTCCATTACAGAGCACTTTTAGCTTAATAAAAATAAAAAAAAGCAGGGCCATAACCATCACTTCTTGGCCCAACGTACTTGAAGAGACTCGGCATTA
Source organism: Polypterus senegalus (assembly GCF_016835505.1). Classification (NCBI taxonomy): domain Eukaryota; kingdom Metazoa; phylum Chordata; class Cladistia; order Polypteriformes; family Polypteridae; genus Polypterus; species Polypterus senegalus. The sequence goes on from NC_053160.1 coordinate 8,416,911, forward strand.
AGAGTGGTTAGAGTGCAAATATATTAGCTGCGACTTCAGCAAGTGCCTGTCATGTTGAATAGCCCAAGAAAGAGAGAGAGAGTAACTATTGCCGAGAACCCATTAGAGGGATCCTTAGTAAAACAAGCTGCCGGTGTAACTAATGGACTAGCAGCCCACCAGCGCGTCTCATCCGATCGCATTTAGCCCGCATGTTCCTCCTTTGAAACGAGTTGACAAATCGCAAGCCAAGCAGGCAGGCAGGCTGGCCAGCCGGCCGGCCGGCCCAGCACAATTATCAGAATCAGCGGCCCCTTGGAGCTCTTTTAAGGTAGGTTACAGAAACCGGAGCAGGTAGGCGAGGAGCGATTTCATTTTCTCCTGTGTCTGCGAGCGAGACGCGAGGAGAGAGGCCTGACTGCGAGGCAAATGCCTCACGGCTCCTTTGGAAAGCCCTGCTTGGCCGCCGGCTTGTTAGCGAGCCGCACATTTCAAGGCGAGAGGACCGTATCACAGGCATCTGTTCTGCCAAGCTTGTGAATTCACTTGTTTACTAAAGACCGCTGTGTAGGCTTGGTTTGAGGCTAGTCTGACGCACCAGCCGCCCCAGAGGAAGAGCAGAATTCGGCAGCAAAAAATGAAAATCTGCTCACTTCCAGGGCTGGGGAGAGCAAAAAAAGTAAGAAGCTTTATGAAAAAAAAGAAAAAATAAAAGCGCAGAAATAAATCATTATTTGTCTTGACAGGAAGCCCCCCACCACCACCACCAACACCCCTGCAGTCTCCATTAAATGACAATAATTACGTCCCTAATTATTCCTTGATGCTTCAAGGTGAGGCAGATAGAGCTGACAGAATGTCATATCGTCGATATAGATTTACATTTGAAGTCTGCGTTCCGGCTCTACTTATAAGCTGTGCTGAGGGACTGGGAACCTGCAATTAAAAAGTAATCAGCAGGCAAAGATTTGCATGCACATCTTTTATTGTCCCCTCTGTTTTATGTGTGTTTTTTTTTTTGCTTTGCTCACATGTCACTAAGCTTTGTATTAAGGCACAAAGTAAATAAATACATTTAATCCGCCCCCACCAAATCCTTCTCTGCACAATCCCATAGAATATGAAGAACGCACAGGCTCAGTGCTGGACATGAGCTGCCTCTTTTATCGAAACTAAACAGACGGTAGTAGTAGACGGCAAATGATCGGCGACTCCTACGTAGTGCCCTGTTGGTTTTTAAAGAAGCCTAACAGCAACTCCAACTCCTACTCACATCGCCTTTGAAGCTCGGTGAGCTGGAATCTATTCCCTGTTGTAAGAACTTGCCAGCCAACATCTTGCTGTCTCCTTTAAAAGTAATTACTTTTCATCTGCTAAGCATATTTTAGAAATATCTGGTTTCCTGTCACCTCAACTGTTGCTGTCATATGCTGCAAACATGCTTTAAAACCACCTGAATAATAATAATAATAATAATAATAATGGGGCGGCATGGTGCCGCAGTGGGTAGCGCTGCTGCCTCGCAGTTAGGAGACCCGGGTTCGCCTCCTGTGTCCTCCCTTTCGTGGAGTTTCCATGTTCCCCCCGTGTCTGTGTAGGTTTCCTCCCACAGTCCAAAGACATGCAGGTTAGGTGCATTGGTGAGTCTAAATTGTCCCGTGTGTGCCCTGTGGTGGACTGGCACCCTGTGTTGGCTCCAGCAGACCCCTGTAGTTAGGTTGGCTAATGGATGGATGTTCACTCAGGTTCATTTAAGGAGGAGTTCCTCTTTTGTTCTCCTCTACCAAGGCCTCAGATGTTGTGGAAGACGTTTCATCTTTCTTTGAATCACACAATTGTTTGTGGGATAAAGTCTGCGGTTGTTGTACAGATGGAGTACCAGTTAGGTTGGGGACACGTTAGAATCCTCCGGGCACTCCAGTTTCCTCCCACCGTCCAAAGACATGCAGGTTAGGTGGATTGGCGATTCTAAATTGTCCCTAGTGTGTGTTTGTGTGTGTCCTGTGCTGGTTCCTGTCCTGTGCCCAATGTTGGCTGGGATTGGCTCCAGCAGACCAGTGGGTTGGAAAATGGATGGATGGATGGATAATAATAATCATCTTTTTACATAAAACGCTAGCGTGGCTGTCTGTTTGTCTGTCCAGGATTTAAAATCACCTGTAGTTTGCAAACCGTTTGGCCTGAAATTTGGTACACAAATACTACGTGACGTCTACTATCCGCTTTCAGGGTGATGACTGACCTTTAAGGTTATTCCTCTTTTTATTTTATTGTAGAATCAACTCTCAGCAGCGGCCAGCAGGGTGGCATGTGTACGGGCACCGTTCTCATTCCCTACCACCTTTGCCGTCACATCCCCTAACTCTTCATATCTTAAACCATTCTTGAGGCAGATTGAAGACTTAAGTGCCAGCTTAAGTGAAAAATTAGGAAAACGTAAAAAAGTAATTGCAACACAAACACCGACTTAATCAATTTTAACGCAAAAAGATGCCGACAAAAGAAGAGAAAAAGCGGGCGGCTAGGGTGGAAAAAAGGAGAGCTGCTCAGGAAGCATCAAGCGCATCAACCTCTGAGCAAACGAATGATAAATGCACAGAGAAAGAGGATGAAGACTAGGAATGGTTAAGTCAAGTGTGTTCACTGCACGTTATCGTGTGTGCAGTGCGCCGCTACTGGTATAATATAATTGTGACACAAAGACAAAGAAGGCATTCAGAAAACACAGCACTCCCAATAAAGTCAAATAAGTTTATGAATAAAGTGTCAGACAGTGAATGTATCTGTGAGAACCTGTCCTGGCAACAATTGGTACGGTGCCTGTCTGTCAATTAGAGCAGGAGTGCCCACACTTTTTCACCTTGCGAGCTACTTTTAAAATGACCTACCTACATTATACACTCACCTAAAGGATTATTAGGAACACCTGTTCAATTTCTCATTAATGCAATTATCTAATCAACCAATCACATGGCAGTTGCTTCACTGCATTTAGGGGTGTGGTCCTGGTCAAGACAATCTCCTGAACTCCAAACTGAATGTCAGAATGGCAAAGAAAGGTGATTTAAGCAATTTGGAGCGTGGCATGGTTGTTGGTGCCAGACAGGCCGGTCTGAGTATTTCACAATCTGCTCAGTTACTGGGATTTTCACGCACAACCATTTCTAGGGTTTACAAAGAATGGTGTGAAAAGGGAAAAACATCCAGTATGAGGCAGTCCTGTGGGCGAAAATGCCTTGTTGATGCTAGAGGTCAGAGGAGAATGGGCCGACTGATTCAAGCTGATAGAAGAGCAACTTTGACGTTACAACCGAGGTATGCAGCAAAGCATTTGTGAAGCCACAACATGCACAACCTTGAGGCGGATGGGCTACAACAGCAGAAGACCCCACCGGGTACCACTCATCTCCACTACAAATAGGAAAAAGAGGCTACAATTTGCACGAGCTCACCAAAATTGGACAGTTGAAGACTGGAAAAATGTTGCCTGGTCTGATGAGTCTCGATTTCTGTTGAGACATTCAAATGGTAGAGTCAGAATTTGGCGTAAACAGAATGAGAACATGGATCCATCATGCCTTGTTACCACTGTGCAGGCTGGTGGTGGTGGTGTAATGGTGTGGGGGCTGTTTTCTTGGGACACTTTAGGTCCCTTAGTGCCAATTGGGCATCGTTTAAATGCCACGGGCTACCTGAGCATTGTTTCTGACCATGTCCATCCCTTCATGACCACCATGTACCCATCCTCTGATGGCTACTTCCAGCAGGATAATGCACCATGTCACAAAGCTCGAATCATTTTAAATTGGTTTCTTGAACATGACAATGAGTTCACTGTACTAAAATGGCCCCCACAGTCACCAGATCTCAACCCAATAGAGCATCTTTGGGATGTGGTGGAACGGGAGCTTCATGCCCTGGATGTGCATCCCACAAATCTCCATCAACTGCAAGATGCTATCCTATCAATATGGGCCAACACTTATAAAGAATGCTTTCAGCACCTCGTTGAATCAATGCCACGTAGAATTAAGGCAGTTCTGAAGGCGAAAGGGGGTCAAACACCGTATTAGTATGGTGTTCCTAATAATCCTTTAGGTGAGTGTATATATTGTCACACACGTGCACATGGGAGGCAGCTAAAGGGCTTGAAGTAAGGACAGTTCTGAGACATACCGGGATGTGGCAGAGTGCACTGAATCTTTCTCTCCCTTGCCTGCAGACCATTCACGGGAGATTCCACCTGGTCCTCTTGACGTCACTTCCGGGACCGAGCCAATGGAAGGAGACCGTGCCGGCTCCAGCCCCTGTGATGTCACGTCCGGGCTCGCACCAATGACAGAAAACCTTCATGAGCCCGACCCCTTTGACTTCACTTCCTGTCTTCCTCTTTAAAAGCCTCCACCTTATATATATACTGAGTATCAGAGGTGGGTAGTAACAACTTACATTTACTTGAGTAACTTTTTAAAGAATTGTACTTCTAAGAGTAGTTTTACTGCACCATACTTTTTACTTTTACTTGAGTACATTTGTGAAGAAGAAATGCTACTCTTACTCCGTTACATTGGGCAACACTCGACTCGTTACTTTTTTCCATGAGATAAAGTCTGACAGACAATTTTCAATCTGCTCTGTAGCGTATGCTGTAAAGTTGCGCACACGTCTTCCATTGCGTCTCAACTGCGATTTTAGTTCCCTCTCCTTTTTCTTTCTCAGATCGCTTTTCGGAAGTCAGTTTCGTAGTTTTTATGAACAGTTTGAAAGTGTCTTTCCACATTTTCCTTCTTTGGAATAGCAATGATAGATTAACAGTTCAGACAAACGCACTTCGATTGTGACATTGTGAGAGAAAAAAATCATCTTCCAATTCCACATCCAGCCCATAAACAACAATTTTTTTTAAATCCCTTCTTTAGTCGATATAAATTGGAAGACTGACTAGATCACTTAGATAGTCGGAGTTTTGCAGTAGCTCGCGCGTTTGATCGTACGTGCAGGATGACCAGTGTGTTAGAAGAAAAGAGATCTCAGATTGGCCGCCCTGTATGCTAATCAAGTGACAAATGCCATAGGGAGGATATATGATAGACTAACTTTTAAAAAATTTTTTTTTGAATGCAACGCGATCTACCTGCAGTCCCTTTCCGATCTACCGGTCGATTGAGATCGATGCATTAGGCACCCCTGAATTAGAGGTTCTCATCCAGGGGGAAATGGGGACAATGAAACAGTCCTAAAATTTTACACGGTGTTATGTTTTCATTACGTGTATTAAATGTGTTTTTTTTTTTTACTTTTTATTAGGTACTAGGAGGCTCCGCCCCCTGCTTGCTTCGCTCGCCAAACCCCCCCGCCCCCTCCTGCGCTACGCACTGTTGTGAACCCCAAAAAAGATGCGGTCAGTCCTCCCAAACCCCCTCTTTAACGGTGATACAATGGGAAACAAATACAGTTGGTTTTTTTACCTCCTCTTTGCTCGATCAGCTGTGGCTGCCATGTCACGTGATCTTCATCTCGTGCTGCGCTTCAAACGTTTAAAAGCCCGTACAGTAGCTGTCCTTTTGTCTCACTGCTTTGTCTCTCTTCTCCCCCAGACATCCTCAAACACTATTCGATCTCTTGTCGCTGTTCTGTTATTTCACTGAGTAATATTTTTAATGTTTCTTTGCGCTAATGCGATCTTTACTATCCTTCTTTTTGAGACTGTCGAATTTTCCTACTTCCATTATCTCTAACCTGCTCTGCATGTGTATTGCGCCAAAGTTTTTGAATTCTTCACTAAGTTCTAATTTGTCATCTACTCTTTGTCTTCTTACGGCCCCGGGTGTGGTTAGAGGGGGGCTGAATGCACCCCAAGGAGACGCGGTCGCTCCTCTGAAACCCCCTCTTAAACGATGATACAATGGGAAACAAATAGTTTTTTTTACCTCCTCTTTGCGCGATCAGTTGCTGTCTTACAGCTGCTGCTGACATGTCGCGTGATCTTCAACTTGTGCTGCATTTCAAACGTTTAAAAGCCTGTACAGCAGCTGTCCTTTTATCTCACTGCTTTGTCTCTCTTCTCCCCCAGACATCCTCAAACACTATTCAATCTCTTGTCACTGTTCCGTTATTTCACCGAGTAATATTTTCCGTTTGTTTGTGCTAATGTGATCTTAACTATCATTTTTTTGAGACTTTCAACTTTTCCTACTTCCGTTATCTCTAACCCGCTGTGTATTGCGCCAATGTTTTTGAATTCTTTACGATGTTCTACTTTGTCTTTAATTCCGGCCCCGAGTTTGGTTAAATTTCTTGGCACAAAGTCTTTGCAGGACAGATTGATTATTACTTTCCTTATTTTCAGAATTTGCACTGTCACACACGTGCGCATGGGGGGCAGCTAAAGGGCTTGAGGGAAGGCAGTTCGGAGGTATGCCGGGATGTGGCAGAGTACACTGACTCTTCTTCTCCCTTGCCTGTAGACCATTCCCAGGGGATTCCACCTGGCTCTCCTGACATCACTTCCGGGACCGAGCCAATGGAAGTCGACCACACCAGCTCCAGCCCCTCTGATGTCACATCCGGCTGTGATCCAATGGCTGAAGACCACGTGCTTGATCCTTATGACCTCACTTCCTGCCTTCCCCTTTAAAAACCTGCCCCTTTTCCCTTTTCCTTCGGTCTTGTTTTGGACTCCTTTGTATGCACTTCAGTGCTGGTTATTTTGAGAAAAACGACTTTTGCAGCCAGGATACCATATTACACGGGTGGCTGCCCCAAACCTTTATCGGTCTATGTCTCGTTTTTGTGACAGCACATGGATTATGTTTGTTCTTTTTTGCTTTCTTTTCTCTCCAACGCTTTTGGGTCTCTTTTCGACGCGCTGCTCTTTCTTCACCGCTTTAGTCGTTGACGTGTCATCTCGAACGTATAAAGTTTTTAAGAGCTGAGAGCACAGGGAGTGTGTCTGCCAAAAGCATTCCAACAACTGAGAGGTTAGATGGTCTTGTTTGAAACAGGTTTTAAGTATGATATTTATACTTTTTATATGCTTTTTTTTTTTTTATTTGCACTTCATGTTGTTACACTGTGGACCCTGAGCTTCACAATTTCGTCCATCTGTGCACTTGTATATGGTTGAGATGACAATAAAGTTCGCTTTGACTTTGCTTCCATTTGTGTCGACGTACAGTATCTTTGTGCATCAGGATTTTCAACTCTACTGCAAGTGAAAATGAAATAGACTGGAGGTAGAAAATTACCTGCGTTGTGCCCTTTCAGGTACGCCTCCATGTATCCAAGAATTGGCAATGAAAAAACAATCACAGGTTTTTCATTAACTACAACCTTCATCTGTATAACTACAGTATACACTGACTTTCAATACCCTGGCATTCTTTTGATCTTTTTGATTACTGAAATAATCTTCAGTCTAAAATTATTATGAATATAAGAAACGACTGCGGTGGGCTGGTGCCCTGCCCGGGGTTTGTTTCCTGCCTGGCACCCTGTGTTGTCTACAAAAATAATCCAAATAAACGTATAAGTTCAAATATATAAAAAAAATAAAATATCAATATTATGTCCTTAATATTTTCAGTTTAATATTGGACTGTGAGGGATGACATTCTGACGAATGGTGAATAATATGCATGGGGCAAAAAAAGTGGAGAACCACTGGATTAAGTATGACGTGACTTGAAAGGGTCTCTCTGTCTCTCTTCAAAAGATCACGTCTCATCGCCGGAAAAAAGTCTCGTCTCATCCCAAGATTTTTTTTTTTATACTAGAGAGAAGTCATTTTTACAACTTGGTGCTATCATGCTTTCTGCACACAAATATTCCAAGCAATCACTTCATGGTGGCCTCAACTCCACATTAGAGATCATAGCATTGGACCAAAACGTGCCACTCCGATGGACTCATATATTGGCGGTGTGACCCGATCGCCTCAATGGCTAAGAGAAGCTCACGGTACCAGAAGGGCTATCTGGCTGCAAAGTTGCATGGTCTAAGCTTGTGCGTAATATCTTTCTGAAAGGTTACCGATGAAACTACCAATCTAGCTACGTCACCTGTTTAAGTGACCATGGCACAGTTATGAAGCCCATTTAAAGAAGAGGGTACGATGATTCATACATTCAATGTGGATTAACATACGTCATCATAAATCGTTAGCAAAGTAGTAAAGTTTAAGTAAATAATTCTTTGAAACCCACAAAGATGACGAAACATTTGCAGACTGTTCATCCTCAACACAAGCGCAAGGACAAAAGCTTTACTCAACGTCATGGGAATGCTCTCAAAAAAATGAAGAGGGATTCAGCAGAGGCATTCCAGGAAAAGAACTACAAGGTTACTGAAGCTTCTTATGTCGTAGCTTGGGAAATAGCAAAGCAAAACAAGGAAACTCATACGATTGTAGAAACTCTAATCAAACTTTGCTATCTCAAATTGGTAGAAATTATGTTGGTAAATCGAGTGAAGAAAATAATTGCAGCCATTCTGCCATCAAACAGCAGTGAACCAGTGAAACGGCCACTGACATCAAGGATCAAGTTGTGCAGGAGATCGAGACCGCAGCATTTTGCTTATTTTCAGTTCAACTCAATTGATAAGCTGACGTGGCATCATGTTTCCTAATTGCTGGTATTTTCCCGTTATGTTCACTTAGGGGCGGCATGGTGGCGCAGTGGGTAGCGCTGCTGCCTCGCAGTTAGGAGACCTGGGTTCGTTACCCAAGTCCTCCCTGTGTGGAGTTTGCATGTTCTCCCCGTATCTGCTCTGGTTTCAGTCCAAAGACATGCAGGTTAGGTTCATTGGTGTGTGTGGTGGACTGGCACCCGGCGTTGGCTGGGATTTGGTTCCAGCAGACCCCTGTAGTTAGGCTGGATAATGGATGGATGTTCACTCAGGTTCGTTTAAGGAGGAGTTCCTCTTTTGTTCTCCACTTGAAACAACTAGCAAGGCCTCAGATATTGTGGAAGACGTTTCATCTTTCTTTGACTCCCACAGTTGTTTGTGGGATAAAGTCTATGGTTGTTGTACAGATGGAGCACCAGTTAGGTTGGGGACAAACTCTGGATTCCAAGTTAGAAAAAGAGAGCTCCAAAAATTCATCGTCAGGCACTTCCAAAACTTCAAAAACACTTCCAGCTCCACTGTTGCTCAAGCAATTGAAATTGTGAATTTTGTCAAAGAAGGAGCTCTCAATTTGTGACTTTTCAAGCAATCGTGTATCAGTGTGAACGCAGATCGTGGTTTGCTTCTTTACCATACAAATATTTGATGGCTTTCAAGAGGAAATGTGACTGAGTGAGTATTTGACCTTAGAAATATACTCAAATTATTCTATGAAGTTCAAAGTAAAATGCAATATTTAGCCTGGCTGGAAAATGAGAAATGGATCGTGTGGCTCACTTATTTGATCAACATTTTTGAGTTGGTGAATAAACTTTATCTTCAAATGCAAGGAAGGAATACAACCATCATAAAATTCATCATAAGATTCCTGAAGACCTTCACATCCATCCATCCATCCATTATCCAACCCGCTATATCGTAACTACAGGGTCACGGGGGTCTGCTGGAGCCAATCCCAGCCAACACAGGGCGCAAGGCAGGAAACAAACCCCGGGCAGGGCGCCAGCCCACCACAGGCCAGACCTTCACATGCAAGCTGAAAACCTGGAAAAGAAAGGTCAAGGCAAATAATGTTGTAATGGTCTGAAAATCTGTCCTCGGTTTTCATTGATGGTGGGGATGACAAAATGCTTCTGGAATTTGCCAAAAATGAAATTTTGAAGCATTTGAATTTGAAAACAAATTCAGCTGATATTTTCCTGAAGTAAATGATGAGGAGTTGGATTTAGAGCGAATTCCATTCAAATTGGCAGCTGAAAAACTTCCTGATGATTGTCAAGATGAATTTCTGGAGATGAAGACAGATTCGGGAGCGAGAGATAACGTTCGATAAAGAAATCAATCATGGAATTTTAGCCTTTGATGTGCAATTCCCACTCAAAAGTGGCAGAAAGAGTTATCTGTGCATTGCATTGCACAATGTCTTGTCTCGTTTGAGTTTTAATTTTAATTTTAGTTCTAATTTTAATTATATGATATTTTTTTTTTATTTGCACTTCATGTTGTTACACTGTGGACCCTGAGCTTTGCAATTTCGTCCATCTGTGCACTTGTATATGGTTGAGATGACAATAAAGTTCGCTTTGACTTTGCTTCCATTTGTGTCGACGTACAGTATCTTTGTGCATCAGGATTTTCAACTCTACTGCAAGTGAAAATGAAATAGACTGGAGGTAGAAAATGACCTGCGTTGTGCCCTTTCAGGTACACCTCCATGTATCCAAGAATTGGCAATGAAAAAACAATCACAGGTTTTTCATTAACTACAACCTTCATCTGTATAACTACAGTATACACTGACTTTCAATACCCTGGCATTCTTTTGATCTTTTTGATTACTGAAATAATCTTCAGTCTAAAATTATTATGAATATAAGAAACGACTGCGGTGGGCTGGTGCCCTGCCCGGGGTTTGTTTCTTGCCTGGCACCCTGTGTTGTCTACAAAAATAATCCAAATAAACGTATAAGTTCAAATATATAAAAAAAATAAAATATCAATATTATGTCCTTAATATTTTCAGTTTAATATTGGACTGTGAGGGATGACATTCTGACGAATGGTGAATAATATGCATGGGGCAAAAAAAGTGGAGAACCACTGGATTAAGTATGACGTGACTTGAAAGGGTCTCTCTGTCTCTCTTCAAAAGATCACGTCTCATCGCCGGAAAAAAGTCTCGTCTCATCCCAAGATTTTTTTTTTTATACTAGAGAGAAGTCATTTTTACAACTTGGTGCTATCATGCTTTCTGCACACAAATATTCCAAGCAATCACTTCATGGTGGCCTCAACTCCACATTAGAGATCATAGCATTGGACCAAAACGTGCCACTCCGATGGACTCATATATTGGCGGTGTGACGCGATCGCCTCAATGGCTAAGAGAAGCTAGCCAGAAGGGCTATCTGGCTGCAAAGTTGCATGGTCTAAGCTTGTGCGTAATATCTTTCTGAAAGGTTACCGATGAAACTACCAATCTAGCTACGTCACCTGTTTAAGTGACCGTGGCACAGTTATGAAGCCCATCTAAAGAAGAGGGTACGATGATTCATACATTCAATGTGGATTAACATACGTCATCATAAATCGTTAGCAAAGTAGTAAAGTTTAAGTAAATAATTCTTTGAAACCCACAAAGATGACGAAACATTTGCAGACTGTTCATCCTCAACACAAGCGCAAGGACAAAAGCTTTACTCAACGTCATGGGAATGCTCTCAAAAAAATGAAGAGGGATTCAGCAGAGGCATTCCAGGAAAAGAACTACAAGGTTACTGAAGCTTCTTATGTCGTAGCTTGGGAAATAGCAAAGCAAAACAAGGAAACTCATACGATTGTAGAAACTCTAATCAAACTTTGCTATCTCAAATTGGTAGAAATTATGTTGGTAAATCGAGTGAAGAAAATAATTGCAGCCATTCTGCCATCAAACAGCAGTGAACCAGTGAAACGGCCACTGACATCAAGGATCAAGTTGTGCAGGAGATCGAGACCGCAGCATTTTGCTTATTTTCAGTTCAACTCAATTGATAAGCTGACGTGGCATCATGTTTCCTAATTGCTGGTATTTTCCCGTTATGTTCACTTAGGGGCGGCATGGTGGCGCAGTGGGTAGCGCTGCTGCCTCGCAGTTAGGAGACCTGGGTTCGTTACCCAAGTCCTCCCTGTGTGGAGTTTGCATGTTCTCCCCGTATCTGCTCTGGTTTCAGTCCAAAGACATGCAGGTTAGGTTCATTGGTGTGTGTGGTGGACTGGCACCCGGCGTTGGCTGGGATTTGGTTCCAGCAGACCCTGTAGTTAGGCTGGATAATGGATGGATGTTCACTCAGGTTCGTTTAAGGAGGAGTTCCTCTTTTGTTCTCCACTTGAAACAACTAGCAAGGCCTCAGATATTGTGGAAGACGTTTCATCTTTCTTTGACTACCACAGATGTTTGTGGGATAAAGTCTATGGTTGTTGTACAGATGGAGCACCAGTTAGGTTGGGGACAAACTCTGGATTCCAAGTTAGAAAAGAGAGCTCCAAAATTCATCGTCAGGCACTTCCAAAACTTCAAAAACACTTCCAGCTCCACTGTTGCTCAAGCAATTGAAATTGTGAATTTTGTCAAAGAAGGAGCTCTCAATTTGTGACTTTTCAAGCAATCGTGTATCAGTGTGAACGCAGATCGTGGTTTGCTTCTTTACCATACAAATATTTGATGGCTTTCAAGAGGAAATGTGACTGAGTGAGTATTTGACCTTAGAAATATACTCAAATTATTCTATGAAGTTCAAAGTAAAATGCAATAGTTAGCCTGGCTGGAAAATGAGAAATGGATCGTGTGGCTCACTTATTTGATCAACATTTTTGAGTTGGTGAATAAACTTTATCTTCAAATGCAAGGAAGGAATACAACCATCATAAAATTCATCATAAGATTCCTGAAGACCTTCACATCCATCCATCCATCCATTATCCAACCCGCTATATCGTAACTACAGGGTCACGGGGGTCTGCTGGAGCCAATCCCAGCCAACACAGGGCGCAAGGCAGGAAACAAACCCCGGGCAGGGCGCCAGCCCACCACAGGCCAGACCTTCACATGCAAGCTGAAAACCTGGAAAAGAAAGGTCAAGGCAAATAATGTTGTAATGGTCTGAAAATCTGTCCTCGGTTTTCATTGATGGTGGGGATGACAAAATGCTTCTGGAATTTGCCAAAAATGAAATTTTGAAGCATTTGAATTTGAAAACAAATTCAGCTGATATTTTCCTGAAGTAAATGATGAGGAGTTGGATTTAGAGCGAATTCCATTCAAATTGGCAGCTGAAAAACTTCCTGATGATTGTCAAGATGAATTTCTGGAGATGAAGACAGATTCGGGAGCGAGAGATAACGTTCGATAAAGAAATCAATCATGGAATTTTAGCCTTTGATGTGCAATTCCCACTCAAAAGTGGCAGAAAGAGTTATCTGTGCATTGCATTGCACAATGTCTTGTCTCGTTTGAGTTTTAATTTTAATTTTAGTTCTAATTTTAATTATATGATATTTTTTTTTTATTTGCACTTCATGTTGTTACACTGTGGACCCTGAGCTTCGCAATTTCGTCCATCTGTACATTTGTATATGGTTGAGATGACAATAAAGTTCGCTTTGACTTTGCTTCCATTTGTGTCGACGTACAGTATCTTTGTGCATCAGGATTTTCAACTCTACTGCAAGTGAAAATGAAATAGACTGGAGGTAGAAAATGACCTGCGTTGTGCCCTTTCAGGTACGCCTCCATGTATCCAAGAATTGGCAATGAAAAAACAATCACAGGTTTTTCATTAACTACAACCTTCATCTGTATAACTACAGTATACACTGACTTTCAATACCCTGGCATTCTTTTGATCTTTTTGATTACTGAAATAATCTTCAGTCTAAAATTATTATGAATATAAGAAACGACTGCGGTGGGCTGGTGCCCTGCCCGGGGTTTGTTTCTTGCCTGGCACCCTGTGTTGTCTACAAAAATAATCCAAATAAACGTATAAGTTCAAATATATAAAAAAAATAAAATATCAATATTATGTCCTTAATATTTTCAGTTTAATATTGGACTGTGAGGGATGACATTCTGACGAATGGTGAATAATATGCATGGGGCAAAAAAAGTGGAGAACCACTGGATTAGAATATTTGGTCAAAGAAATGTCGAAAAAACACAAGCATCGTACTATTTTACAAAATGTTATTACAAATTAAAAATGTCAGAAAGATAGATAGATAGATAGGAAAGGCACTATATAATAGATAGATAGATAGATAGGTATGAAAGGCACTATATAATAGATAGATAGATAGAGAGATAGATAGATAGATAGATAGACAGATAGATAGATAGATAGATAGATGTGAAAGGCACTATATAATAGATAGATAGATAGATAGATAGATAGATGTGAAAGGCACTATATAATAGATAGATAGATAGATAGATAGATAGATAGATAGATAGGGCACTATATAAGATAGATAGATAGATAGATAGATAGATAGATAGTGTGATGGGCGGCCAGGTCCTATGCCCAGCCAGGACGCCCCCTTCAACACTGGATCCGGGGGAGCAGCCATGAGGTGCACTGTACGTTCCCCAGAATGCGTGGAGTTAGCCCTCCTGGGTTACATCAGGGCCACAGGTGTGGGACTTCAGGGCTCAGACCTGTTGGGCTCCATGGCCACCACCTGGAGGAGCTGCATGGCTTAACGAGCCTCTGTGGGCTGGAATGCAGCCACACCCGGAAGTGCAGTCTAATTTGGCCAATTACCACCTGGAGCAGTTCCAGGAGGGCAACAAAAAGAGCCTGCATCCACAACTCAAGGGCCAGAATCGGGAGGAAGAGGATGAGGTTGCCTGGGAGGAGGAGGAGGAGGAGGAGGAGGAGGAGGAGGAGGAGGAGGAGGAGTGGTGGTGGTGCCTGAAGAAGGGTTTTTGGTTGCTGTGAGTGGTTTTTGGACTGTGTATTGCCTGTGGGGTTCACGGAGAAGACAAGCCCCACAGGTGTGTTTAACACGTGCCTCAGTGTGAATCAGTGCCGCGTCGCACCCGTATATAGCGCCTTATTCACAATAGATAGATATGAAAGGCAATGTATTCAATTAAACTTTTCAAGAGGGAAATTTGATTTGTGAGCAGGCTTTATAGAAAGACCATGACATTAAAACATTTAAAAACACATCACAAATACATCAAACATGACCTTAGTACGAATAAACATAACATAGCAGTAAACGTGACATGTATGGTGAAACATTAGATCAGTTATATTACAAATAGAAATTAAACGATCATTTAGACTTGACTGATGGGTGATGGATATGCTACATGTCCATCATAATCGTGTGGATGTTTATTAAAGTTAAACTTATTTAGAGGATTAATAGCCTTTGGGGTGAAAGAGTATGTGAACAGGTTGCTTTTTAATGCTTGGAACTTTGAACCTGTGTCCTGATGGCAAAAACTAGAACTGAGAATGTCGTTAGTGAGTCCTTTCTGAAAGAATACAATTTTGCTTTTTGTTATATTTGCATTTTAAACATGTCTGTGAAATTTTACATTATAGATAGAAAGATAGAGAGATGTGAAAGGCACTGTATTGTAGACAGATGTTAAGGGGACTATATGATTGATAGATATGAAATGCATGATATGCTGTAACAGACAGATAAACGTGAAAAGTTCAACACAGTCAAAGGATAATTGTAAAAGGCATTATAATAATAAATATGTCAGGATAGATAAGAATAATAATTCCTTAAATTCATATAACGCTTTTCTCACTGTTGTTACTTCCTATCTACCACTTTTGAGTTCCGTAATTTCTCTCACATATAAAATCAATCCCTGCTTCCCTGAACTGTTTGTTCAGACCGATCAACTCTGTTTGCGAACTGGGAGAGCAAAGGGTTAAGGCAAGGTGCTGTGTGAATATTTAGAAGACAACCTTGCTTTAAATGAGACACTGCTGGTAACGGTAATGGGGAATTTGCACTGAAGGGAAGGACATGCAATTATAATCTGGCGGGGCCCCACTGGACAAAAAGTGATTTACTTGAAAGCTGCCTTTGCACTCGGTAAATGTTCCTGTTATGGGCTGCTCAGCCTGTGACAGCCTTCCAGATGTCAATCAAATTATCATCTATTTACAGTTGATTTGGTCGTGTCATTTGCAATATTCCCTGCGTTTCTGATGAAATTGGAAAGCGGCGGTTCTTCCGCGAATCGGGCCGGCACTCGAGTGGGCAAAGCGCTCTCTGCAAATGTCATGTGTCCGCTCATCAGCGCTCCGAGGAGAGCGCTCTCTGGGCCGAGCGGCACGACGCCTGCACATGCGCGCCCAGGGACGGGTACTGCAAATTTTAATGGAGTTTGACGAAACTCCGCTGCCACCCGTGCTGCTTAAATCAGGATAACGGCTTTTAATAACAACGAGCACTAATTAAATCCTTCGAAACGGCGAGCGTTTACCTAAGGGCTTTGTTTTGCGCTGCTCTTTCCTTCTCGACCTGACTGGTTAGGTGGGCATTGGGCGGCTAAATAAAAGGATGATTTGAGCCAAAAATCGTCAAGAACTAATGTGCCTTCATAAAACGATCATATTTAGAAAATCTGAAAATAACCCTGTCGAAATA
The DNA here is from genome assembly GCF_016835505.1 of Polypterus senegalus. Lineage (NCBI taxonomy): Eukaryota > Metazoa > Chordata > Cladistia > Polypteriformes > Polypteridae > Polypterus > Polypterus senegalus. Next base: position 8,433,183 of record NC_053160.1, read on the forward strand.
AAATAACAGATGAAATTCTATTACATAAACGGTGTAACTGTAACTACATTTGAAAGGTAATGATAAAGGAATAAAAAAGAATACTATCGCTAGTAGTAGTAGTAGCAATAATGAAAATTATTGATCAAAATAACCAGTTTATGAGATAGATGGTCAGTTTTTTTTTTTTTTAATAGGTGGTGGTTGGCATACTCGGCCTGAGGGTGTGAGTTTAAATGCTGCTGCTTTAGTTCTTTTAGTAGTCTCGGGTATGAGAAAGAAAGAAAGAAAGAAAGAAAGAAAGAAAGAAAGAAAAAGTTTTGCCGTTAATTTATATTTAGTATGAAATAGAAAGAAAGAACGAAAGAAAGAAAGAAAGAAAGAAAAGGTTTTACCATTCATTTATATTTAGTCATACATAGTACCCTAAAAGGACAGTCTTCATTTTATATAGAGTATTTATATTGAGTGAATTACAACAAATGGGTGGCATGGTGGCACAGCAAACTGCGTAACTGTAACAAAATCTGAAAGGTAATGGATAAAGGAATAAAAAAAGAATACTTATCATTAGTAGTAGGAGTAGTAGCAATAATTAAAATAATTGATGAAAATAACCAGTTTATGAGATACATGGTCAGTTCTTTTATAGGTGGCAGTGTGGCATACTCAGCCTACGGGTGTGATTTTTAAATGCTGCTACTGAAGTTCTTTTAGTAGTCTGGGGTGAAATGAAATAGAAAGAAAGAAAGAGTTTTGCCATTCATTTATAAAGGACAGTCTTTATTTTATACAGAGTATTTATATTAAGTGAATTACAACAAATGGGTGGCATGGTGGCACAGTGGTAGCACAGTAAACTGGGTAACTGTAACTACATTTGAAAGGTAATAAATAAAGGAATAAAAAGAATACTATCGCTAGTAGTAGTAGCAATGATGAAAATTATTCATCAAAATAACCAGTTTATGAGATAGATGGTCAGTTATTTTTATAGGTGGCAGTGTGGCATACTCAGCCTACGGGTGTGAGTTCAAATGCTGCTGCTGAAGTTCTTTTAGTAGTCTGGGGTATAAAATAGAAAGAAGGAGAGTTTTGCCATTCATTTATATAAAGGACAGTCTTCATTTTATGCATTTATACTGAGTGAATTACAACAAATGGGTGGCATGGTGGCACAGTGGTAGTGCAGCAAACTGTGTAACTGTAACTACATTTGAAAGGTAATAAATAAAGGAATAAAAAAGAATACTGTCATTAGTAGTAGTAGCAATGATGAAAATTATTCATCAAAATAACCAGTTTATGAGATAGATGGTCAGTTATTTTTATAGGTGGCAGTGTGGCATACTCAGCCTGCGGGTGTGATTTTTAAATGCTGCTGCTGAAGTTCTTTTAGTAGTCTGGGGTATAAAATAGAAAGAAGGAGAGTTTTGCCATTCATCTATATTTCGTCACACACAGTACCCTAAATGGACAGTCTTTATTTTATACAGAGGATTAATATTGGGTGTATTACAACAAATGGGCGGCATGGTGGCACAGTGGTAGCGCTGCTGCCTTGCAGTAAGGTGACCAGGCTTCATGTCCCTGGTCCTCCCTGTGTGGAGTTTGCATGTTCTCCCCATGTCTGTTTTGAGTTTCCTCCCAAAGACATGCAGGTTAGGTGGACTGGCCATCCTAAACTGGCCCAAGTGTGTGATTGGAATGTGTGTGTCTTTGCCCAGGCTTTGGCACAGGCCCCAGCACCACCAGCAAACCAGTTCAAGACTAAACTAATATTACATAGTGCTCAGAAAGCAGGGGCCAGGCTGTACTTCCATTTGCAGAAAGGTCAGCATTAATCATGAAATGGGCACCACACATCATCAAGAAGGCTGGTACTTTCTTCTACAGGTGTCTTCCTCTGTTCTCACCACTTATGTATATAGTGTCAGGGATGCCAGGGGCAACGACCCGGCCGGGACGCCGTGAGGGACCGGATGTGGGTCTGCGCCCACCCTGGATTACGTGGTGGCCGCCATCCTGGTTGCTTTAGGGGGCCACGGGTTGAGGGCATGGAAGCCCCACCCTGTAGGGGCCCGTGGTCACCGCCAAGAGGCACCCCCAATGCCTTGGGGACCTGTTACCTCAGCACTTCCGCCACACCAGGAATTAAAAGGACACCCGGAGAGCTGCCGGGAGAACAGCTGGGGCGTGGCCAACGGGGGAGTGTCGGAAGCACCTGGAGCTCATCCGGGGCTTGGATAAAAGGGGCCGTCTCCCTTCATTCAGGGCTGGAGTCGGGTGGAAGCAGGACGAGGCAGAAGAGAGTGTGGAGGCGGCCCAAAGAAATGGCATTTTGTGGCCAGGACTGTGTGTGTTGGGGTTTGTGCACTATATGGACTGTGTCTTAGTGACCTCCATCCATCCATCCATTTTCTAACCCGCTGAATCCGAACACAGGGTCACGGGGGCCTACTGGAGCCAATACCAGCCTACACAGGGCACAAGGCAGGAACCAATCCTGGGCAGGGTGCCAACCCACCACAGGACACACACAAACACACCCACACACCAAGCACACACCAGGGCCAATTTAGAAACGCCAATCCACCTAACCTGCATGTCTTTGGATTGTGGGAGGAAACCGGAGTGCCCGGAGGAAACCTACGCAGACACGGGGAGAACATGCAAACTCCACGCAGGGAGGACCCGAGAAGCGAACCCGGGTCTCCTATCTGCGAGGCCTTAGTGACCTAATAATTGTAAATAAATACGTGTGGTGGTGAGTAACAACATGTCTGCCTGTCTGTGTCCGGGTCGGCTCCACAATAGCTACTCCTCTTTCAGAATTACGCATGACCCATCCACAGCCATCTGTGACAAGTGAGAATGTCCTGACAAAGAATTGGATTTTACTTTCATTTTCTCAGTGGCAGAGGTTGAACATGCAAACCATAAACAGAAACCTAAAGACAAGCAGAGGTCAGTGGACTGAGTGAAATATTATAATGGGGCGAAACAAGAAGCATAGCCAAGGGTACGCGTTAAACAGGGGCTGCCATTCGTTGTGAAACAAAACTTTTAACTCTTCTGTAAGACAGAACACGCCATTCATTTTTATAGCTGAAGTACGCATACTGTTTACTGCTGTCCTTCGATCTTCAATTAAACAGAGTCTGTCATGTTTGTCTGCCATTGGATGTTTTTGCTTCATATTTCTCTTTTTTGTTTTGCTTTTTCTTCTTTGTTAGCAATCTAGTATTTTTCCAAACGACCCAAGATGGCCACCATATGTTCATGACACGGGATGTGGCTGCGTGGTATGAATGACTTGACAACATAATGTTCACGTGTGGGACAGGATTAGGGATTTGTTTATTAAATGTTTCTTTGGCCTCCTAAGTTGTTTTTTTTTTTCTTAGAATTTTGAAAGACAGTGATTTCAGTTTTCCCCCTGTTTTGAGTCTCCACTTCATATTTGACATTTTATTATTAAGATTGTCATTTGGTTTGGTTATTTTGCATCCTTCACACGGGGCGCCACCATGGTTGCCAGTTGTCTTGGTGGAAGACGTCATCCACTCAACTTTGCTTAAATTTGTGTCGCCAAATAGTCTTGTTGTCCAAATTTATCACAAAACAAACGGTTATGATTCTGACATTTTATACATTCACATTACAGTGGAACCTCGGGTCATAAGCGTAATTTGTTCCAAAACTCTGGTCGCAAACCGATTTGGTCGTGACCCGAAGTAATTTGCCCCATAGGATTGTATGTAAATTCAATTAATCCGTTCTGGACTGTACAAATTTTTTTACGAGGGCGCGTGGTACACGAGTAAAAACGGAATATATATATATTTTTTAAGCATAATAATAGTTAATTATACCATAGAATTCACAGTGTAATAGTAAACTAAATGTAAAAACATTGAATAACGCTGAGAAAACCTTGAACGGAGAAAACTAACATTGCAGGAGTTCACGCTACAGCCTTACGAACACTTTTTTACGAGTTTTAATCGCAGGGAAAAAAATGACAATTTGAAAAATCCGTAATTTATACAAAAACTAACCATAAACAACCAAGAAAAGTAACCTTGTGTGAGTCAACGTCTGGCATGAAGGAAGTGAGGAGGAACTGGGAGGAGAGGAGATTACAGTTTTGAGGTAAAGTCCCTCTGCGCGATGAACGTCTGACCGAGAACAACGTACTGTACAGGGAGAGACTGAACACGTGCGGAAATCATCGGTGCGTACGAACCGGAAGGGAAACTGGCTTGTTCGTCACCCGAGTGTGTGGCGGTGAACAGGTGCAAAAGTTTGGTGAACTTTTTGGTCGTAACCCGATTTTGTACGTGTTCAGTGACGTTCGTGACCCGAGGTTCCACTGTATTTAGTTCTTAACCCTAACCCTAATTACCAAAAATCTTTGGAGACGTCAAGCAAAATGACCCCCTTTATTGGCCAACTGAACCGATTACAACGTGCAGGCTTTTGAGGCAACTGAGGCCCCTTCTTCAGGCAGGTTGTACAAGGAGCCTCAGTTTAGCTCAAAAGCCTGCACGTTTTAATCAGTTCAGTTGGCCAATAATGGGGGTCATTTTGCTTGACGTCTCATTGCATCCATAATGGCTAACACGGTACAACATCCTAATACTACTAAAATCCTTTGAATGTTTGGTTTCCAAATTCAGTTTTGTTTTAGGCTTGTCCAGGGTCCGTGTACTTTTTGGTATTTGAAATTTCATTTTAGAAGCAAAAACGAAAAAATGAAAATGAAAGGAATTTTCAGATTTTGATTTTTGATTAAAGAATAAAATGAAGGAAAATAAGGTATTTTTTAATTCTGTGGTAACAAATAGCAGTCATAAATTTAAAATTACACATACTTTTCTGGATTTATTTGTGATTCAAATAATGAAAGTGTAATAGCTGAAAAACAACAACACAGACGCATTTTCGTTGTCGAGAAACCAGAGGCATTTCTTCTTCTGTGCGATTTTTGACGAGACGTGCGAACAAGCCTCCTCACAACACATCGACCAACGGCCTTGAAGTTACACTGCATGGCATCAGCAGAGGATGGACCATCGCGTTGTTTTTCGGAACAGTAAAGAGTGACACTCGGGACGAAGACATGACTGCAGAAAAACTGAGTCGCATCTTTCCGGTATAAAAATGCAAGCTTTGCAAACTTTGCTTAATTGATGTAGCAGTTCTTTAATGAACGTTATTGTTGTTATTTACTGTGAAACAGCTAACATTTGGTGATTTCATTTACTAACACTAAGTCTGGCCATTTTTATAGTGCTATCGCTAAACATTTCGAGTATTAACAATGCGCACAAGTGTAACACGATAGGAAAGCAACGTGATTTACAGAAAGTTTTCTTAACATGTGTTACATTTGTCAATGAGCAGCCATTCAAAATGTTAGCAATCTAAAAATTGCCAGACTTAGTTGTTAGTAAATGAAATCACCAAATGTTAGCGGTTAGCGACTCAGTTTTTCTGCAGTCATGTCTTCGTCCCGGAGTGTCACTCTTTTACTGTTCCGAAAAACAACGTAATGGTCCATCCTCTGCTGATGCCATGCAGTGTAACTTCAAGGCCATTGGTCGATGTGTTGTGAGGAGGCTTGTTCGCACGTCTCGTCAAAAATCGCACAGAAGAAGAAATGCCTCCGGTTTCTCGACAACGAAAATGCGTCTGTGTTGTTGTTTTTGAGCTATTACACTTTCATTATTTGAATCACAAATAAATCCAGAAAAGTATGTGTAATTTTAAATTTATGACTGCTATTTGTTACCACAGAATTAAAAAATACCTTATTTTCCCTCATTTTATTCTTTAATCAAGAATAAAAGGAGGGAAAATAAGGTATTTTTTAATTCTATGGTAACAAATAGCAGTCATAAACTTAAAATTACAAATACTTTTCTGGATTTATTGTGCGCACAAGAGTAGCACATGTTAGGAGAGCAACGTGATTTACAGAAAGTTTTCTTAACACGTGTTACACTTGTGCGCACTGTTAATACTCGAAACGTTTACTAATTAGCTAGTAATTAGTTGCCGGTAAAAGTCAATGAGCAGCCATTCACACGTTTACACACATTCAAAATGCTAGCACTGTAAAAATTTCAAGACTTTATGTTAATAAAAGAAACCACCAAATGTTAGATATTTCACAGTAAGTAACAACAATAACGTTCATAAAAGAACTGCTACATCAATGAAGCAAAGTTTGCAAAACTTGTATTTTTACCTGAAAGATGCGGCTCAGTTTTTCTGCAGTCGTGTCCTCGTCCCAGAGTGTCACTCTTTTACTGTTCCAAAAAACAATGTACAGTAATCCCTCGCTATATCGCACTTCGACTTTCGCGGCTTCACTCTATCGCGGATTTTAAATGTAAGCACATCTAAATATATATCACGGATTTTTCGCTGGTTCGCCACTTTCTGCGGACAATGGGTCTTTTAATTTAGGTTACATGCTTCCTCGGTTTGATTGCCCAGTTGATTTCATACAAGGGACGCTATTGGCGGATGGCTTAGAAGCTACCCAATCAGAGCATGTATTACATATTAACTAAAACTCCTCAATGCTATAAGATATGCTTCCCGCGTGGCGCTTGTTTTGTTTGCTTCTCTCTGTCTCTCTCTGCCTGACGGAGGGGGTGTGAGCAGAGGGTCTGTTTGCACAGAGGACACGGACGCACCTCTACAAAATGCCGCTTTATCGCGGTGCTTCTGTATACTTAAAAGCACGTATTGATTTTTTGATTGTTTGCTTTTCTTTGCGAGCGCTCTCTCTCTCTGACATTCTCTGCTCCTGACGGCGCTCCTTTGAAGATAAGATATGTTTGCTTTCTTTTAATTGTGAGAAAGAACTGTCATCTCTGTCTTGTAATGGAGCACAGTTTAAACGTTTGACTAAAGGGTGTTATTTCATGTCTAGAGGGCTCTAATAATGTTAACAGCGTGGGAGAGTTTATAAGGGCTTAAAATATATAAAAATAACCATACAAACATATGGTTTCTACTTCGCGGATTTTCATCTATCGCGGGGGGTTCTGGAACGCAACCCCTGCGATCGAGGAGGGATTACTGTAATGGTCCATCCTCTGCTGATGCCAGTTAAACTAACTTCAAGGCCGTCGATCGATGTGTTGTGAGGAGGACTGTTCGCCCGTGTCGTCAAAAATTGTGTTTCAGAAAAACGAAAATGAGTCGGATTTGTTGTTTTTGAGCTATTACACTTTCATTATTTGAATCACAAATAAATCAAGAAAAGTGTGTGTAATTTTAAGTTTATGACTGCTATTTGTTACCATAGAATTAAAAAATACCTCATTTTCCCTCATTTTATTCTTTAATCGTGAATCAAAATCTGAAAATTCCTTTCATTTTTCATTTTTGCTTCTAAAATGAAATTTCAAGCACCAAAAAGAGGGCTTGTGTACTTTCTGGTTTTTAAAATTTTGTTTCAGAAAATATAATTTAAAAAAAAGAGACACTAATTTGATTTTTAACTTAAAGGGAAAAACGCAAAACAATTACTTTTTTCCTTTTGTTCTTTCGCACATCAGAAAAGAAAAATGCAAAAAACGAGAACGAAAAACTCCCTTTATTTATTTGTCTGAACCGGACGTTTTTGTAGGTCAACAACCTGGTCAGGTAATGCGCCACTTGCAGCAAACACTGGTCACTGGTGTGTAGACCAGACCATCATCATGACGTTGGAACAACACTCAGACATGATTTTAGAGATGGCAAAACAAGGCCTGTCATTGAAAATTATATCTGAGCATCTGTCATATGAACACAGAGAAGCGAGAGGGTTTTCTGTGAGAAATATTAGAAAGTTTTGTGCTGAGCAAATCTCGGGCTGTCGACTCTCTGACACACATTTGGAGATAGAGGTGACAAACTTCAAGGCCGTCGATCAATGTGTTGTGGGAAGGATTGTTCGCACGTGTCGTCAAAAATCGCACAGAGGAAGAAGTATTTCTGGTTTCAGACAACGAAAATGCGTCTCTTTTGTTGTTTTTGAGCTATTACACTTTCATTACTTGAATCACAAATAAATCCAGAAAAGTATGTGTAATGTTAATTTTATGTCTGCTCTTTGTTGCTATAGAATTAAAAAATACCTTATTTTCCCTAATTTTATTCTTTAATCAAAAATCAAAATCCGAAAATTCCTTTCATTTTCGTTTTTTCTTCTAAAATGAAATTTCAAATACTAAAAAGTACATGGACCCCAGGTTGTTGACCTACAAAAACATTCGGTTCACACAAAATAAATAAAGGGCGTTTTCTCGTTTCTTACATTGTTCTTTTCTGATGTGTGAAAGAACAAAAGGAAAAAAAGTTATTGTTTTGCATTTTTCATTTTTCCCTTTTAAGTTGAAAATCAAATAAGTGTCTGTTTCTTTTTTAAATGATATTTTCTGAAACAAAATTTCAAATAACAAAAAGTACACGGACCCTCTTTGGTATTTGAAATTTCATTTTAGAAGAAAATATGAAAGGAATTTTCGGATTTTGATTTTTGATTAAAGAATAAAATGAGGGAAAATAAGGTTTTTTTTTAATTCTATAGCAACAAGTAGCAGACATAAACTTAAAATGACACATACTTTTCTTGATTTATTTGTGATTCAAATAATGAAAGTGTAATAGCTCAAAAACAACAAAACAGACTAATTTCTGAAACTGTGAGTACTTCTTCATTCTGTGCGATTTTTGATGACACGTGTGAACAGTCCTCCTCACAACATATCGACCGACGGCCTTGAAGTTACACTGGCATCAGCAGAGGATGGACCATTACGTTGTTTTTCGTAACAGTAAAAGCAGTAAAAGCGAGGCGAGCACATCGGCAAAACAAATCCTCCTAGGCAGAGGTGGATTGTAACGAGTTACAATTACTTGAGTAACTTTTAAAAAAAAATTGTACTTCTAAGAGTAGTTTTACTCTTTACTACATTTTACTTTTACTTGAGTACATTTATGACGAAGAAACGCTACTCTTACTCCACTACATTGGGCAACACTTGACTCGTTACTTTTTTTCCATTTACATATTAGATACGCTATATTTTTGCCAGAGAGAAGTTGCCAGTGGCTCTACTGCATGACTGTTTCACCAATCAGGCATAGCAACAATAATCACATGACTCCGTTTCACCAATCAGATGTAGCCATTCAGTCACATGACTACACACAAACTTCCTGCGTCTGCAGCCTGTGAGAGACTTTTTAGTCATGCGGTGCTCCTGATCACTGCTAAACGGTCACTTCAGGAACCTTGAAAGCCAACTCCTGCTGAAGCTTAACCATCACTTCACTGAATGAAGAACAAGCTCGTTTTATCCAAACATGCACAGACACAGACAGTCGAGGTAAAGTGAGACGTCTTGTACGTGCACAGGCTGCCTTGTTCTGATGTTTTGTCCTATCAGCTCTGCTATTTGGAGGGCAAGTGTGTGACGATGCTGGTTCTCTACAGACTCCCTTTTTCCAACATGGGAGTCTGCTGAACCCACACCGTTGATAGTTATGACCGAGACGAGCTGACATATGAGGATAATTCACTGATGAGGCTGGATGGTGGAAAAAGAGCTCAAGTGCTTTTATTAAAAAACAGTCAAAACAAAAGTAAAATCAACAAAAGTGTCAATGCTGCAGTGTACTGAAAAACAGTACATATATAAATTCATAAAAATAATTGTGAAGAGAGAGGTTAGGACCATGCACAGATTGCTGCACCCACCACACAGGATCCAGATTAGGACAGAGTGCAACCATGCAACAGATGATACCTCAGCACCACACTAGTTCAGATGGAGTGGGACACTGGGAGGTTTTATATGGTGGCTGGAGTGCCAATTCTACCACCAACCCCCAAGTTTTTCCCTGCAGCTTGGAGGGCCTACATGCAGGGATGGATGCAGATTAACGTCATACCCAGGACGGAGCAATTGCAGGTTAAGGGCCTTGCTGAACAGAGCAGAGACCCTTTTGGCATTTTACAGGATTCGAACCGGCAACCTTCCAATTGCCAGTGCAGTGCAGATCCCTAGCCTCAGAGGGCCACCCTTGTGAAAAGTAAGAACAAAAACATCAATAAATAAATCCGTTAAAAATTCGAGGTTAAAATGCAGACTAACTCCTCCTGATCTCAGCCCACCTCCTTCTCATTCTCCCCGGCTCAACCATTGCTCGCGTAACCGACGGAGACTCAGCCAACCTCTGTCTTGGCTCTTTTCTTTTCTCCTTTTCTTTGATCCCCCCTTCTCTTTATAAACTCCCATCTTAATCACACACCGTAGGATGCCAATGAAGCAATTGAGAACGATCGCACCCGCACGTGCAGGTGTGACTCGCTCCAACTACCTCATTAACTCCCCCAATTGTGCCCACAGAGAGTGGCATGGCTTTATGGATTTGAAACTGGCCTTTTTTTTTTTTGAAGCCGTGGACCCGCTACACCACAAAGTGTAATATGCAGAATTATACTGTCAGTGTACAGGATATCTCGTCACTGTAAGTAGTTTGCACTGTTCACACATACATGTCACCTACTGTAGGTCTCGGCTTCAAAAGCTTTGTTGCGAAAAACTGAGATTTGGAACTTTGTGTTTTATTTGTGCATCTTTATTTTATAAAGATGTAATTTATTTTTACTCATTTTTTTAATTTTGTTATTTGGAAATAGCAGAATTTGCACATTATTTTATATTTTTGTCTCTCTTATTATAACATTTCTAAAAAATAAATCATTTATTATGATCAGTTACTCAGTATTTGAGTAGTCTTTTCACCAAATACTTGATTACTCTTACTTGAGTCATTTTTTGGATGACTACTTTTTACTTCTACTTGAGTAATATTATTATTTTGAAGTAACGCTACTCTTACTTTAGTACAATTTTTACCCACTTCTGCTCTTAGGAGAGAGCCGCCCAGAGTAGCTCCTTTCAATTACCTGACATCTCTACATTTCAGATTTTTTTCTGACGATTTCAATACTTGCTAGGACCCCTGGTTTTTTACAGCACGGCTTGCACAGCTAGTCTTCGTAATATTTTTCATTAAGCAGTTCTTCAAACTTATGATTGGATAAAAGATAACATGTCCCATCACCTTTTATAATAACAATATGATGAAATCACACATCACACTGATGTCATGTTATGTGAGCAGTAACAGACATCATTGTCAAGAATAAAGCCGTGATGCCTATGAAAACAACTCCAAAACAGTAATAGCCGTTAAAGCCATGCTTCACAAAATGGTGGTGCAGTGACATCACAGACAAAAAAGAAATGAATACGAATAGAAATCACAATAATAACACATCCAAATATACCATAAGCTGCTTAGGACTATAACACTTGAGTTTCTGATGGTGTTAGAATCAGTGAGGGAAAGAAGTTTTCGCAAGCCCAGTGCAGCCTTTCAGGATAGCATTAGGGCCTGTTAGAGCTTTGCGCCATGCTGATCTTCCTTGCACAGATAAAAACCAAGTGACTCCGCTGCATGTTTTTATATATGCTAGGGGGCAAAGCCCCATGCTCACTTTGCTTGCCCAAGGAGAGCACTTCGCGTCTCTGATCATTCGCGCTGTGAAGTGGGGGGCTGAACACATGCTAAGGAGATTCGGTTGGATCAGCTGCTCTCTTGCTGCATCTACCGAGCTGCGTGTTCTGCTTGTCGTGCTGCACGTCGATCATTTAAAAGCCCGCAACTGTCGTTTTGTCTTACTGCTTTGTCTCGCGGGACGTCAAAGTGTTTTTTGAGATCACGTCTCAACCCAAGTTTTTTCTTATTATAATAGAGAGATATATTTTTTATTTGTGATTGTTTTCACTATGTCACAAACAACATTGTGTTGTTGGCACCGTAGTGACAGACACCCATAGGAACTAGTGTACCTCATGAATGATGTCATCCACATCGAGACTTAAAACTGACATAAATACAAATTTATTACAAGCAATGCAGATAAGGATACAGATCTAAAAAGTTTCAAAAATTATAAATAGTTGGAGATTGTGATACCACCTGACTCATATTTGTGCCAACACTCTCAAGATCACAACTAACATTCAAGACAAAATTGGCTCAAACACAGGAAGTAAAGAGCTGTGGTGAGCAGAACCTTTTCAGAATTACGTGATGTTAAAAGTGGTGTGCCTCAGTGTCAGTGTTGGGGAAGCTGCTCTTTTTAACATACAGTCCATAAACAATGTGGATAGGAATGTAATCAACAAGCTGGTTAAGTTGGCAGATGATACCAAACTAGGTGGAAGGGCTGTTGTGGTGTGAAATTTTGCATACGAGTTAATATTTTGAATGTCTTTATTTCTATGGTTACGTACCCCTTACTCCCTTTTAGGACTGAGTCTCTTTGTAATTGAATGACAGAGTTTAGGGAAGTGCCTCAAACAAGTTTGGCAAATGTTCCTCTGCGGGACTCTCTTAATCAACCCCCACAGGAAAGCCAGGCTTCCTAAATGGCAGGCTTCACCTTAACAAATGGTTTTGGGGGGTGGCAGGTGTGAAGATATTCTGTGACCCATTGGTCTGAAGTATGGCTGTTTGGAATTGGTTTGTTTCAGAAGCCTTTAAGTACCATGACGCCCTATTGGCTGCAAGAGTTGGACAGAAAATCCATAAATTTACTTGCTTTACCCCCAACCCTTACCAACTGATGAAGGAGCATCTCACACACCATGAGCTGAAAAGGACAACACAATGAAGAGCACAGCTCGGCAGCCATATTGAGACAGGCATGAGTTCTGTTCTGAAGAAAGCTGACCACAAACGTTGCCTTAACTAGAAACATTTAAAGTAAGTAACAAGCCTGTGTGCCGCTTGAAACTACACATCAGCATTTATCAGGTTGTATGGTTGCCAATATTCAAATGTACTTTGCTTATTGATATTATTTATAAATAGTTACCAATAATACATTATTTAAATTGTAACTTACCTCCTGCTTGTCTTTTACTACACCTAATTGCCTGAGGTTATAAAAGTAGAAGAGAACGTGGGGAGAAGTTATAAAGTACAATACCTTATAAACAGTGGTTAGTCTGTGAGATTTGAGGCATTCTAACAAAGGCTACATCTCTCTATTATAATAAAAAAAATCCTGGGACGAGACGTGACTTTCTCAGAGAGACACTTTCACATCCTGTGAGATGAGACTTTCTGCCAAAAGATTTAACCAGGCCTGGGACGGAAATAAAAAACAAAGAGTAGATAACAAAGAAGAATGTCATAAAGAATTAAAAAATGTTGGCGCTGTACACATGCAGAGCAGGTTTTAGATAATGGAAGTATTAAAATTCAAAAGACTGAAAAAACTGACAGTAGAGATCGCATTAACGCAAACAAACGGAAATTATTACTCTGTGAAATAACTGAACAGCGAAACGAGATCGAATACATTGTTCGGATTTAAACTTTAAGTCGGAGACTTGTAGATCGTCTAGTTCGTGTTGCCATCAGGGAAACGTAATGTTTCTTCCCAATAAAGAGGCATATCCATGACAAAAAGTTTTGTTGATTGGTGAAACTGAAATCCATAAACGTGAGTGGCAGAGACACAAAATGGCTGGCGCATAGCACAGTCCAGTGAGGTTGGTGAGCGCAGCGAGCAGGGGTCAATGTCCCTTAGTATTAATAATACAAAAGGGGAAAGTAGAGTAATATGTTACTCTACCAAGACAAAACAAGGGCAGATAATGGAGAATCTTCCAGATTGTTACAGAGGGACTTGGACAGCATACAAGCTTGGGGAGATCTGTGGCAGATGAAATTTAAAGTATGTAAATGTAAAGGATTTTACGGAAGTAAAAATGTTAGATATGAATGCATAACGGGAGGTCTGATTCTTTAAAAAGTACCCCTAATGAGAATTACCTGGAAGTCAAAGTGTCGTAGTCATAAGTCCAAGGTCAGAAGCAATCAAGAAAGCGAAAAGTATGATAAAGATGATATATCATAAGGTGTGGAGTCCAAGTCAAAGGAGGTTCTGCTCAAGCTTTATAACACACTAGTGAGGCCTCACCTGGAGTACTGTGCGCAATTTTGGTCACCATATTACAAAAAAAGACATAACAGTGTTAGGGCCGATTTATACTTCACGCTCAGAAAGCGTACGCGCCCGCATCATGGCTGCCACGCGTTCCCAGCATTCATTTCACGCGTCCTCTGAGCAGGTCCTCAGAAATTAACGTGATGCGTGCGCGAGTTGCAGTACCAGCAAAAAGTCGGAGGGCGCAGTGTGCTAAAAGTCGGAACGTGACGTCAGAGTTTCTGTTTACTATCTACATGTGACAGCAAGCCTCTATGGAGATCCTTCGGGGATCGATGTGCGCGCTTTGCTGTTTGATGAATGGTTCAAAGTGGTGAAGCAAAATGCCGACATTCAGATGCATTTGTGGTGCTTTTATATTCAAGCGTCGCATATTCCCGATCGTAATGACACGCTACATTTTAAAAGTCTCACATACCATCTTTTTTGCCGTCTATTTTTTATTTTTTTACTTTACCTGCTGTCAGGTCCAAGAAGCTCGTAGCGATTAAAAACTGGGATGACGTTTACGCTGGTCTGCTTTAATAATAAATTAAACTACGAGGTTAAAGTGAACATTTCGAGATTAAAGCCAAAATTTCCACTTTAATCACAAAATACACGTTTTCACCGTGTCTTTTATTTTTTTCTCAGTGGCTCAAATACAGTTCTATACATTATGTTGCCAATGTGAAGTTGCCAATAAAAATAGACGGCACAAAAGATGATATGTGAGACTTTTAAAATGTATCGTGTCATTATGATTGAGAATATGCGACGCTTCAATATAAAAGCACCGCGAATGCATCTGTATGTCGGCATTTTGCTTCACCACATCGAAGCATTCATCCCGTAGGATCTAAATAGAGGCGTTCTGTCACATGTAGATAGTTCCCGAACGTAATGACACGATACATTTTAAAAGTCTCACATACCATCTTTTGTGCCGTCTTTTTTATTTTTTTATTTTTGCAACTTAACAACGGCAACATAATGTATAGCGTTATATTTGAGCCACTGAGAAAAAAAATAAAGGACACGGTGAAAACGTGTATTTTGTGATTAAAGCGGAAATTTCGGCTTTAATCTTGAAATATCCACTTTAACCTCGTAGTTTACTTTATCATTAATGCAGACCGTCGTAAACGTCATCCCAGTTTTTAATCGCTATGAGCTTCTTGGACCTGACAGCAGAGGCAAGCAGCAATAGATCGCCACACAGAACACATGACATGTATGATAATCCAACTCTCTGCACATTTGGAATCTTTAGATTTATACTTGATATCACTTTTAATGATGAAATGCATTAAAGTGTGTATGTTACATTTTACATATAATTTCGTTCAAATAATGAATACTGTTAATTACACACATGAGGGAATAATTACAAACATGGGGGTGACACGGTGGCGGAGCGATAGCACTGCTGTCTCGCAGGGAGTTATGTTGCTGGTATTT
This sequence comes from Polypterus senegalus, assembly GCF_016835505.1. Classification (NCBI taxonomy): domain Eukaryota; kingdom Metazoa; phylum Chordata; class Cladistia; order Polypteriformes; family Polypteridae; genus Polypterus; species Polypterus senegalus. The sequence continues at coordinate 8,448,706 of NC_053160.1, forward strand.
CCTGCTTGTATTCCATACTGTGCTCCGGTTTCCTTCCAAAGACATGCAGATTTGGGGATTTGGTGCTGCTAAAATGCCGTTAGTGTATGCGAGTGCTTGTATTCACCTTGCGATGAGCTGAGGCCTCGTCCAGGGATTGTTTCTCACTTGTGCCCAATGCTTGCTGGAATGGACACATCCCTGGATTGATGGATTTAATCAATAAACATCCTTTCAGAGATATTGCGGTAAGGTGTCATCAGAATTTAATGAGTGTTCTAGGCAATTCACAACACAGAGAAGCCGAACATGTTCTCACCGTGATAATATCTCGCACTGCCACCTGGTGGATTCCTCCAGATTTACGTAAAGTACGCGCGCAAGTATGAACACTACAACTCTTGCCGTAGCAGGAGCGTCCGCTGCAGCATGCGTCGCGTTGCGTGAAGTATACCTCCGGCCTTAGAGGAAGTCTAGAGAAGAGCTACTAGGCTGCTTCCAGGACTAAGAATTATGAGCTATGAGGAGAGATTGAAGAAATGGAAACTATTCAGTTTAAGCAAACAGAGATTAAGGGAGGACATGACTAAAGTGTTTAAAATGATGAAAGGATTTAATACCGTGGATCCAAGTTGTTACGTTAAAATAAATTCTGCACTAAGACCAGGGGATAAAGTTGGACATATGTTAAGTGTAGATTTTGTACAAAAGATTTTCTTCATACAAAGAACCATAGACATAAGACAATGACACAAGTAGTGTGAGGTGGACGGCAGACCTTTAGGGACCTTCAGATCCCAACTTAATGCTATTTTGGACAATCTAGATCATGGGTGTCGAACTTCAGGCCTGGTCGGCCGCAGTGGCAGCACGTTTTCATTCTAACTATCTCTTTAATTAGTGACCAGTTTATGCTGCTAATTAACTTCTTTTGCCTTCATTTTAATTAACTTGACTCAGGGCCCTTTTGTTGTTTCTTTTTCCTTAATTAGCAGTCAAACAATAATGAGACACAAAATGAGCCGCCACACGACCAACTAACCTGTGCCCATCACACAATATATGAAAATAAAGAAAGGTGGAGGTCTCAGTAAGGCTGATCTCTAAGGTCACCAAAACATTTTGACATTGGTGTTCTTAGAAAAAACTGAAAATTAACAGTTTTAGAAATGTCTGCTCTGGCAGAATGAGAGCAGCAACAGCCCATGGAATTAAATAATGAGTTTAATTAACAGCAAAAATTGGCTTCTCATTAAGGAACTGGTTGGAGTGAAATTGATTGGAATTGGAAGCCCCAGTTTAGCTGGTCATTTGTTGGTGTGTTTCACATCTCATTTCTGTTTGGTTGCCATTTAATGAAGAAAGGAATCAATTCAGAGGGCTGAACTCTTCTAACAGGGCTATTATGGTGAAGGGAAAAGTTAATTAGCAGTGAAAACCGGTCACTGATTAGGAAAAGGGTTAGAATGGAAACCTGCAGCCACTGCGGTCCTCCAGGCCTGGAGTTCAACACCCCTGATCTAGATGGACAGGATGGATAAACATGTTGGACTGAATGGCCTGTTCTTGTTACAACTTTTGTAATATTTTAATGTTTTAAAGCAGGGGTGTCGAACTCCAGGCCTGGAGGGCCGCAGTGGCTGCAGGTTTTCATTCTAACCCTTTTCCTAATCAGTGACCAGTTTTGACTGCTAATTAACTCCTGTTCCCTTCATTTTAATAGCCCTGTTCGTAACGATTCATTCATCTGAATTGATTCCTTTCTTCATTAAATGGCAGCCAAACAGAAATGAGGCATGAAACGAGCCAACAGATGACCAGCTAAACTGGGGCTTCAGACACCAACCAGTTTCACAATGAGAAGTAGATTCTTGCTGTTAATTAAACTCATTATGTAATTCCATGGCTTGTTGGTGCTCTCATTCTGCCACAGCAGACATTTCCAGAACTGTTGATTTTTCTGTTTTTTCTAAGACCACCCTCACAGTGTTTTGCTGAGCTGAGAGATCAGCCTTACTGAGACCTCCACCTTTCTTTATTTTCACATATTTTGTGATGGGCACAGGTGAGCTGGTCATATGGATTCTTGTTTTGTGGCTCGTTATTGTGTGGCTGCTCATTAAGAAAAAGGAAACAACTGAGGGGCTTGAGTCAAGGTAATTAAAAGTAAGGGAAAAGAAGGTAATTAGCAGCAAAAACTGGTCACAAATTAAGAAGATAGTTAGAATGAAAACCAGCAGCCACTGCGGCCCTCCAGGACCGGAGTTCGACACCCGTGTTCTAAAGAATGATTCCAAAGTAGACGATTAAGCTCTGAAACAGAAGACAGTATGGTGTTAAGGAAAGCTGAAGAGAAAGACAGAACACCAGATGGCTGAACAGCACCACAGAAGTTGGAACTTTAAAACTAAAAGCAATAGCCACCAAGACAAATAGATGGCAAAATGCTGTTCGCTAGGTCATGACAAATAATGTGACAAAGGCCTTAGATTGTGGCCATTTACCAATAAAACAGTCCAGAGGGGCTGTTTCTTGCTTAAGTAAGATAAGTGACCCAGAAAATTAATTGCTTGGGGTCCAGTGGCCAACAGAGGCCATCAAGCCACATGGAAGAAACATTATTGCTGCAATTGCACATGCTGCATAGACCCGAAGGGACACAAAGGACACTGCTGTTCACTGAAAAAAGTATAACATTGATGTTGTTCATTCAATGGAGATTTTCTCTTTCAAGCAACTCAGGATTAGTCATTTAGTGTTGTAGCTTGAAATATTTGGTTTCAGATCTCAATCGAAGTAAAAAACATTGTACCAAAGTAAGTTATGGTGGAGGGAATAAACCTAAAAATCCCGTTTCAGTTAACCTAATATTTTCGTCTGTTCGTGTGCTGTGTTGGAGGGGCCGTTTGTATATTCTTCTGGTCGAACTTTCCAGCGTGCTGACTTTCCAAAAAGAAGAAGACTTTCCCGAGTGGAGTGGACGTGGATATCCAGGTTCTATCCAGAGTTTTATAACGCAGGATTTCTGGAAAGTAACCCTCTTTCTCAACTGTTCATTTTAAGTATAAGAACTCGTAATAAAACATACTTTCAATAACGCTGTAGAAACGTTTAATAATTGTTTTGATGTATATTTAAGATTTACACTGCAAAATGCTTGTGTATTTGCGCATGACTTTTATATAAATGTAAATCATTGGAATGCGTTATGTTCATAATATTTCTAATAGCATCAAAACAGGTTATGACCATTTAAAATTGTAACAACTCAAAAAATAGATTTACTTCAGTATAAAACAAGTGAATTGCACCCAATGACTCTAAATGATTTTGAGTTGATAAATGATCAACTTAAAAACTGTAGGTTCAATAAGATAAAAAGAATTATATTGGTTCAGATTGAAAATATTAAGTGTGAGTCATTAACTTAATTATTTTAAGTTGAATGGAGGTTATACTTTTTACAGTGTTGGCACTGCACCAGTGGAATGAGAGTCCCACAAAACAGTGAGGTGAGGCTAGCCACCATACTTGTACTTTATTGATTCTATTAAACAAGTCATTATAAATCTCGGTTGGCACAGTGGGTAGCGCTATTGCCTCGCAGTAAGGAGACCTGGGTTCGCTTTCCAGGTCCTCCCTGTGTGGAGTTTGCATGTTCTCCCCGTTGTCTGTGTGGGTTTCCTCTCGTTAACTCCCACAGTCCAAAGACATGCAGGTTAGGTGCATTGGTGATTCTAATTTGTGCCCAGTGGTGGGCTCCCCGGGGTTTGTTTCCTACCTTCCACCCTGTATTGGCTCTGGTGGACCCTCATCACCCTGTAGTTAGGATGGACGGATTATAAATTTTCTTCTATTATACTAAAAAACAATCCTGGGACAAGACGTGCCTTTTTCAGAGAGATACTTTCACGTCCCGCGAGACGAGAGTTTGTGCCAAGAGATTTAATCTTTTAAATAAAAGACAAAGAGTAGATGACAAAGTAGAACTTCGTAAAGAATTCAAAAACGTTGGCGCAGTACACATGCAGAGCAGGTTAGAGATAATGGCAGTACGAAAATATGAAAGTCTCAAAAAACTGATAGTAAAGATCGCATTAGCGCAAACAAATGGAAATTATTACTCGGTGAAACAGCAGAACAGCGAAAAGAGATTGAATATATTGTTCGGATTTAAACTTTGAGTTGGATACTTGTAGATCGTCTAATTCGTGTTGCCATCAGGGAAAAGTAGCGTTGCCTCCCAATGCGAGAATTTAAAGATTTGTTGTTTGTTGAAAGTGAAATCCACATACGTGAGTGGCAGAGACACAAAATGGCTGGGCGTAGCAGGGGGTTGGCAAGCGAAGGTGGCAGGGGGCAAAGCCCCCTAGTTAGAAAACAAAATAAAATGATGAAACAATGAAGAAAGCGTTGATCCCATGAGCCTCACTCAGGCAAACAACCATCTTTATGTGTAGGAATGTAGAAATGCTGAAAAGTTCCACACACTCCATCCACCAAGTTCATAGACAGTTAAAGTAAAATTCAGGGCTGCCTATGTGCAGATTCAGTAAACAGGTTATTTTCCTGCCTTTTAATAAAACATAATAGCAGATCTAGACGTTGTTACCGCCAGGGAGGTCAAGCCAAATTCAAAATGGGGGAAGGAATAATGTAAGTGCTTTAAGATTTGTTTTCAGGAACCTTGTAAAGTTTGGCAGCCTTGAGGGGTCCTTTAGATTTAACACATCCATTGTTAATATTTAGTTTAGACCATCCCTGTTTATAAGAAAATCTGCGTTTATTTATTGGAAGAGACCGAAAGTGCTGGCAAACAAAGAATCACAGCTTCACATTTACACCCAACCCTGTTCCATCAAAACAAAAATGGCCTTGACAAGTATTTTATTTAGCAAAATCTCTAAAACCAAAGACAAACGTTCAGTGGGCTCTGCTAAAACATGTGCTTTCGTGCCAAATGTGCTCACGGCCTTGGAGTGCCTTCTAGAAAGCCTCTCCCCGCAATAGTTTGTCCCGTAGCTTATCAGCATTGCAGAACGCATAGGGCCTGGTACTTAATGCTCAACCCTGATATAGCGCCTTTCACGGTAAACATGAGGCCCAGACACTTGAATGAACGACTGTAAGAGGGTCAGACATGCAAGTGGGAATTTCACAAATAAACTTGAGGGGAACTTGAACAAGAATCCCCGCCACACATCCAGTTGAGCCATGTGCCGGCACTCAATGCACGCTACTGCTGTGTGAAAGGGATGTGTCACTTAAAAAAAAATGATGTATGAATATTTCACCTTACTAGTTTTTCTATCTGGGCGGCACGGTGGCGCAGTGGTGGTGCTGCTGCCTCTCAGTTAGGAGACCCGGGTTCGCTTCCCGGGTCCTCCCTCTGTGGAATTTGCATGTTCTCTGTGTGGGTGTTCCTCCCAAAGACATGCAAATTAGGTGCATTGGCAATCCTAAATTGTCCCTGTGGTGGGCTGTCGATTTTTACACTTGAGATTTCCACAGATTTGTATGTTTTAGGAATCCTAAACATGCCTGTGTCCCTTTGAATTTGATAACTCTATGTAAAAATGCAAATCCATTGACACAATAACGCAAAACCAAATCTCTCAATCTGAATGAAACTCATCTCAGTTCTTCAAACTATAAACGGTAACACTTTTCATTAGGTGTCCATAATTACACTGTAACTACTATGTAATTACCTGTATAAGTACAGTTTAACTACGAGTTATTACTCTGTACTTGCTGTGTAATACAAAGTAACGCTATAGTTAATTACTCAGTTGTCATTGTTATTCCACAGTGTATATAATTACAATGTAACAATTTATCACTGAACCAAAAACAAATCTTCGCACTGCACGAATACACTTGACCTGAGCATTCCTAGTTCTCATCCTCTTTTTTTGTACGTTTTTGGCAGAAGTTGATACTCTTGCTGCTCTCCACCCTAGCGGCCCACTTCTTCTCTTCTTTCGTTGGCATCTTTTTGCGTTAAAACTGATTAAGTCAGTGTTTGTGTTGCAATAACTTGTACGTTTTCTTTAATTCTTCACTTAACCTGGCACTTGCAGCAGATTGAAGACTTAAGAATGATTTAAGATATGAAGAGGTAGGGGAAGTGACGGCGAAGGTGTGTAGGGATGAGAACGGTGCCCGTACACATGCGCCACACGGCAGCCCTGCTGCCGTGAGTTGATTCTACAATAAAATAAAATAAAAATATAAAGAGGAATAACATTGGAGGTCAATCATCACCCCAATAGCGGATAGTAGAAGTCACGTAGTGTACCAAATTTCAGGTCAATTGGTCAAATGGTTTGCGAGATACAGGTGATTTAAAATCCTGGATAGACAAACGGACAGCCACGGCAGCGTATTATCGAAGAAGACATACTAACTATACTAAGAGATTCATGATTTGAGTGAAATTACACCAGGTGAATTATTTTTAAGAGCCGTAATTAATTTTTAAAGTCTGCTGTTACCTGCTAATCATTTTCTTGTATATCTTCTTTCACATTTACACTCACCTAAAGGATTATTAGGAACACCTGATCAATTTCTCATTAATGCAATTATCTAATCAACCAATCACGTGGCAGTTGCTTCAATGCATTTAGGGGTGTGGTCCTGGTCAAGACAATCTCCTGAACTCCAAACTGAATGTCAGAATGGGAAAGAAAGGTGATTGAAGCAATTTGGAGCGTGGCATGGTTGTTGGTGCCAGACGGGCCGGTCTGAGTATTTCACAATCTGCTCAGTTACTGGGATTTTCACGCACAACCATTTCTAGGGTTTACAAAGAATGGTGTGAAAAGGGAAAAACATCCAGTATGCGGCAGTCCTGTGGGCGAAAATGCCTTGTTGATGCTAGAGGTCAGAGGAGAATGGGCCGACTGATTCAAGCTGATAGAAGAGCAACTTTGACTGAAATAACCACTCGTTACAACCGAGGTATGCAGCAAAGCATTTGTGAAGCCACAACACGCACAACCTTGAGGCGGATGGGCTACAACAGCAGAAGACCCCACTGGGTACCACTCATCTCCACTACAAATAGGAAAAAGAGGCTACAATTTGCACGAGCTCACCAAAATTGGACAGTTGAAGACTGCAAAAATGTTGCCTGGTCTGATGAGTCTCGATTTCTGTTGAGACATTCAAATGGTTGAGTCAGAATTTGGAATAAACCAAATGAGAACATGGATCCATCATGCCTTGTTACCACTGTGCAGGCTGGTGGTGGTGGTGTCATGGTGTGGGGGATGTTTTCTTGGCACACTTTAGGCCCCTTAGTGCCAATTGGGCATCGTTTAAATGCCACGGGCTACCTGAGCATTGTTTCTGACCATGTCCATCCCTTTATGACCACCATGTACCCATCCTCTGATGGCTACTTCCAGCAGGATAATGCACCATGTCACAAAGCTCGAATCATTTCAAATTGGTTTCTTGAACATGACAATGAGTTCACTGTACTAAAATGGCCCCCACAGTCACCAGATCTCAACCCAATAGAGCATCTTTGGGATGTGGTGGAACGGGAGCTTCGTGCCCTGGATGTGCATCCCACAAATCTCCATCAACTGCAAGATGCTATCCTATCAATATGGGCCAACATTTGTAAAGAATGCTTTCAGCACCTCGTTGAATCAGTGCCACATAGAATGAAGGCAGTTCTGAAGGCGAAAGGGGGTCAAACACCGTATTAGTATGGTGGTCCTAATAATCCTTTAGGTGAGTGTATATTTAAATTAATTTGTGAACCTTTTGTTATTTTTTTGTTGATGTTTTATTTTCACAGCAACAAATAGAAGGTAACCATTTGTATTTATGTGTATATTTATAGCTTTAAAAAGATGTTATGTGTGAAATGTAAAGAAGGAACGCTGCCGCAGAACTAACAAGAATATACTGTAGCAGCAGCAGCACCCGTGGAGTGCCATGTGGACACTGGTTTGTCTAACATCTCTCAGCTGGCAGACAGTCTTGTGAGGACCCATCTTCAGCGCAAGGCTGGCGCTGTCAGTAAACGGTCAGAACATTGTGGTGGTCATTTTGGTTTGTATTTAGTTTGGCCTCCATGCAGCCTCCCCAAGTAGATGTTTATAACAAGGAGCGGCCATGTATACTGTGCACATAACAAATCCCCATCTTTCCTTTCAAAGCCTCTGCAGTTGTGGCTGCAAGCTTGTAGTGGAAGCTGCTGTTAACAGCTGTGAGGTCGTGACAGTTCCGCTTCGTCTCTTCCCCTAAAATGCTTGAAAATATTAGAGAGAGAGAGAAAAGTACAACAAACAAAATTGGCTTCGTGAGCTGTATCGGCTGTACTGTCCCCCAAATTTAAAACCATACTGATGCCATTATTGGTCAGCTCTTGCACAGTTTTAAATATTTCCCCCACATGTCCAGCCAAAGCATTATTGCTGCTGGAGTTCTGCACAAGTGTTCAGAAAGCTATTCTTTGACGATCTCCATTGGCAGTAAATCGATTCAAACAATGTCAGCCAATCTTGTAAAAATTACATATAGCAGACCAGGACGTAACAAAAAGTTCTATCTTGGTCTCATCAGACCAGAGAATCTTATTTCTCACCATCTCAGAGTCCTTCAGGTGTCTTTTAGCAAACTCCAAGATAGAACTTTTTGGCCTTAATTCTAAGCGGTATGTGTGGAGACAACCAGGCACTGCTCATCACTTGTCCAATACAGTCCCCACAGTGAAACATGGCGGTGGCAGCATCATACTGTCGGGGTGTTTTTTAGCTGCAGGGACAGGACAACTGGTTGCAATCGAGGGAAAGATGAATGCGGCCAAGTACAGGGATATCCTGGACAAAAACCTTCTCCAGAGTGCTAAGGACCTCAGACTGAGCTGAAGGTTTACCTTCCAACAAGACAAGGACCCTAAACACACAGCTAAAATAACGAAGGAGTGGCTTCACAACAACTCTGTGACTGTTCTTGAATGGCCCAGCCAGAGCCCTGACTTAAACCCAATTGAGCAACTCTGGAGAGACCTAAAAATGGCTGTCCACCAACGTTTACCATCCAACCTGACAGAACTGGAGAGGATCTGCAAGGAGGAATGGCAGAGGATCTCCAAATCCAGGTGTGAAAAACTTGTTGCATCTTTCCCAAGAAGACTCCTGGCTGTATGAGCTCAAAAGGGGGCTTCTACTAAATACTGAGCAAAGGGTCTGAATACTTAGGACCATGTGATATTTCAGTTTTTCTTTTTTAATAAATCTGCAACAATTTCAAAAATTCTTTTTTTTTGTCTGTCAATATGGGGTGCTGTGTGTACATTAATGAGGGAAAAAAATTAATTGAAATGATTTTAGCAAATTGCTGCAATATAACAAAGAGTGAAAAATTGAAGGGGGTCTGAATACTTTCCGTATGCACTGTACATTTATTTTCTTAGAAGATGCTTTTATCCAAAGCAGCTTACAAAAGAGGTAAATATAATCGAGTAACCTTAGGCTTGGACCCATTTGTTCTGCAAGTGTAATATGACAGGTAACAAAAGTTGATTGCCACAGGTGAAGAGATGTAATAAATGCAGGTGGTGCAATGGAAGTACCGCTGCTACTTTGCAGTAAGGAGATCGTGGGTTTGCTTCCCGGGTCCTCAGTGTGTGGAGATCACTTTGAGTAGTCAGAAAAGTGCTACTGTATATACAGGGTTTAAAAGTCAAAATCATGTCAACAATTGAATGGCGGAAACAATTTATTCACAAAACATACTTCACATGTGCAAGATGACTAATAGGACCCGTTCGCCATCTTTTTAAACACATGTGGCACATCAATTGTCCACAAAAATTGTATACAAGTATATACATAGCAGTACCATTAGTGTTAACATAATTTTGACTCACCCTTTAAATTAAAGAATTATTAATCTAATACTGGTAGTCCCCAAGTTACGGATATCCGACCTACGACTTACGAACGGGACCGCATCTGCTCCTTCATCTGTCTGGGGGACGTGACACAGACTCCTCATTAACTGCCGCTCCGTCATCTTCAGCCTCGGGACTCTGCAAGTGGTGATGATTTCGCTACTCGTGCAGTATAGTGTCCCTCGGGCGGCTCCAGTTGATGAATGGGGAGGTGGGAGCCGCACCCCATTCATTCTCAGCAGGGCAGCTGGGTGCACGGCAAGCGGTGACCCGGGGTCCATAGTCGGCAGGGCCACAGCTACCGTTTATGTGCAGGACGGAGTCTTGATGGGGCGGTTTGCTGCCTGCCCACCACGCCGCCGCAGCTACTGCTCCTGATTGGACGGAGGCCGGATGGGGCGGAGGGGTGCATTTCACTGGTGATGCTGCAAGCGGTGACCAAGATGTGGCTAAACGGAGGCCGTTTAAGGTGAATGGGGCAGCAGGAGGCAGCATTGCAGTGTGCCTCAGGTGACTGTCTGTTGAATGGGGGTGGTGGTGGGCGATTCACTACCCGCCGCACCGTATTCGTTCTCAGTGGGCTCACACTGCAGGCAGCATACTGTAGTGGAAGTGACTGTGTGGTGGGCAGGTGGTGAGCCTTCCCTTACTGCCCCATTCATTCTCAATAGCAAGCTGGCTTGTACTGTTACATACACAGCAGGAAGTTGTCTCTCATCAGTACATCAGACATGTTGACGACGGGTGCCTTTCTGCTGTGATAGCGTGTACAGTGCAGCTCATCTTAACGTTTTGTCTTCACCCTTCAACAATGTCTCTGAAACACAAATCTGAGCAAGTGCTGGTGATACAGTAAAGAAGAGAAAAACCATCTCGATGGAAAATAAAGTCGAAATAATAAAAAGGTCAGAGAGGTGAAACTCCACCATTCATTGGCAGAGCACTTGGTTACAGTCGGTCAACAAAAGCATTTATTAAATTTATGTACCTGTTTCGACTTACATACAAATTCAACTTAAGAACAAACCTACAGTCCCTATCTCGTACGTATCCCGTAGTTTACAATCATAGATTACAATCAATACCATAATGAAATTTAAACAAATTAAACAACAAACTAACTAACAATATAGAATATCACAAGGCAAAGTTTTTTTTCTCTCTTTTCGATTCGACAGATGCTCACCGAACCCAACTGAATGATCAAAAGCACGACGGGCATTCTTTCTCCGATGTAGAACCCTCGTCATCATCTGAGTTCACCTCTGCTATAGCGCGTCTTTATGTGAAAACAGCAGTGTCAGATCGGGGGGAGTGTGAACATAACTGGGAGAATAAAACTGAATTAAAAAAAACACTAACCTTTACAAGTACCATAAATTTACACCGGCTGTTACAGACTCAGATCAAATGTATGTTTTTATTCTAAAATAATAAGATTAAAAGGAGCTGACATCTCAAAACGCAGTCGTCTGGGATCAAACTCGTGACCTTTTGAATACCAGTCAGCAATTCTTACTGTTACGCCACCAAAGCGGTCATATTAAAGACGTGTCAATGTCACACCCTAACGCGGGTTCTTTTTCTGCAGTTATATTCTTGAATAAAAGCGCACTTCTTTTGTCATACTTCTACATTTTGTGAATGTTTGTATTTTATATTTAGACTTCAGGCTTCACACATTATATGCTTCATGTCTACATTTTGTCAATTACAGTCAAACTCGGTTTTAACGAGCTCGGTTATAACGATTTCTCGGTTATAATGAAAAAAAATTAGTTTTGAAATATATACCAGCTATTCGCATGTAAATCTGCCCGGTTATAACGAGCGAAATCTCGGTTATTATGAACAACACTTGACCACATCCTAGACTTTGACGAGCTGCTTAGCGGAATAAATTTTAATATGCAATAAATTTCTTATCTATTGTCTGGAACAATGTGATGACTGTTACCAGAGGTGTGTAGAGTAGCCAAAAATTGTACTCAAGTAAGAGTAGCGTTACTTCAAAATAATAATATTACTCAAGTAGAAGTAAAAAGTAGTCATCCAAAAAATGACTCAAGTAAGAGTAAAAAAGTATTTGGTGAAAGACTCCTCAAGTACTGAGTAACTGTTTGATCATAATAAATGATTTATTTTTTAGAAATGTAATAAGTGCCCTTTGTCACCGATTCTGTTCATAACTTTTATGGACAGAATTTCTAGGCGCAGCCAGGGTGTTGAAGGGGTCCGGTTTGGTGGACTCAGGATTGGGTCACTGCTTTTTGCAGATGATGTTGTCCTGTTTGCTTCATCAGGCCGTGATCTTCAGTTCTCTCTGGATCGGTTCGCAGCTGAGTGTGAAGCGGCTGGGATGAGAATCAGCACCTCCAAATCAGAGAGCATGGTCCTCAGCCGGAAAAGGGTGGAGTGCCCTCTCAGGGTTGGGGGAGAGATCCTGCCCCAAGTGGAGGAGTTCAAATATCTCGGGGTCTTGTTCACGAGTGAGGGAAGAATGGAGCATGAGATCGACAGGCGGATCGGTGCAGGGTCCGCAGTGATGCGGGCTCTGCATCGGTCTGTCGTGGTGAAAAAGGAGCTGAGCCGTAAGGCAAAGCTCTCAATTTACCAGTCGATCTACGTTCCTACCCTCACCTATGGTCATGAGCTATGGGTAGTGACCGAAAGAACGAGATTGCGAATACAAGCGGCTGAAATGAGTTTCCTCCGCAGGGTGTCTGGGCTTTCCCTTAAAGATAGGGTGAGAAGCTCAGTCATCCGGGAGGAGCTCAGAGTAGAGCCGCTGCTCCTCCGCATCAAGAGGAGTCTGATGAGGTGGCTCGGGCATCTGATCAGGATGCCTCCTGGACGCCTCCCTGGTGAGGTGTTCCGGGCACATCCAACCGGGAGGAGGCCCCGGGGAAGACCCAGGACACGCTGGAGGGACTATGTCTCCCGGCTGGCCTGGGAACGGCTTGGGATTCTCCCGGAAGAGCTGGAAGAAGTGGCCGGGAGAGGAAGTCTGGGCCTCTCTGCTTAAGCTGCTGCCCCCGTGACCCGACCTCGGATAAGCGGAAGAGGATGGATGGATGGATGGATGGATGGATAAGACAGACAAAAATATAAAATAATGTGCAAATTCTGCTATTTCCAAATAACCAAATAAAAAATGAGTAAAAATAAATCACATCTTTACAAAATAAAGATGCACAAATAACACAAAGTTCCAAATCTCAGTTTTTCACAACAAAGCTTTTGAAGCCGATAACTACAGTAGGTAACGTGTGTCTGAACAGTGCAGACTACTTACAGTGACGAGATATCCTGTACACTGACAGTATAATACTGCATATTCACTTGACCTCCAAACAGCACAGCTAATAGAAAATAACATCAGAACAAGGCAGCCTGTGCACGTATAAGACGTCTCACTTCACCTTGACTGTCTGTGTATGTTCATGTTTGGTTAAAACGAGCTTGTTCTTCACTCAGTGAAGTGATGGCTAAGCTTCAGCAGGAGTTGGCTCTCAAAGTTCCTGCAGTGAGGCTGTGACCATTTAACAGTGATCAGGAGCACAGCATGACTAAAAAGTCTCTCACAGGCTGCAGACGCAGGAAGTTTGTGTGTGGTCATGTGACTGCATGGCTACGTCTGATTAGTGAAACGGAGTCATGTGATTATTGTTGCTACGTCTGTTTGGTGAAACAGTCATGCAGTAGATCCACTGGCGACATCTCTCTGGCAAAAATATAGCGTATCTAATTGGAAAAACAGTAACTATTCGAGTGTTGCCCAATGTAGCGGAGTAAGAGTAAAATATAGCAAATATAAATGTGTAAATGAAAAAAAGTAACGAGTCGAGCGTTGCCCAATGCAGCGGAGTAAGAGTAGCGTTTCTTCTTCACAAATGTACTCAAGTAAAAATAAAAAGTATGGTGCAATAAAACTACTCGTAGAAAAACAATTTTTTAAAAAAGTTACTCAAGTAAATGTAACTCGTTACAACCCACTTCTGACTGTTACCATACAAAATCGCTTCAGGAAATCAACATCTGACATTTTTGAAGAGAGGACGAATTGCCGTCATCTACATCATTTTGCCAAAACAATATTGAAATTAATAATGTAAATTATTACGACTATCAACCTGTGGATGACTAGCGTTTACTAGAGGAATTCCTACTAAAAACGAAATCATAAGCGTGTTGCATCAAAAAGAAAGCGACGATGAAGACGAGGAAGAGGAAGACGCCGCTGGCATATTGGATTTACCAGAACGCAGTTTACCAACATTGTTTGATGCCGAAAACGTCTGCAATAGATTGATGGCATTTTAACAAGGGACTGACGCGAAAAAACAATAGTTGGATGCATTAAGAGGCAAACTGCGTGACTGTCTACAGATTACAAAGTTTAAAACAAAAAAGTATTTTGAACTTTCTTAGAAAATAGTATATTGCACTTAATGTATGTTTTCATTATTGGCTAAATGTATATTTTTTCAGTAAATCACTATTATTTTAATAGACTGAGTTAGTTTTTGTCAAATTCCCATTTCCCGGTTATAGCGAATTCCGCTTATAATGTGCAAATAGTGTCGGTCCCGTCAAATTCACTATAACCCGAGTTTCACTGTATTACTAAAACATGAAAAATGTTTCTTTTTTAATGATGTGTTTACATAGACTGTTGTAGACACAGAACACACACAAAGTGCATGTGTTCCAAATAACGATATAGTATTTACTCTATAACAACTCTAAGCAACTGCCACGCAGGTAAACAGACTTGAGCTGAGAAAACTTTGTGCGGTGGTGGGGAGATGTGATAGCAGACTGCTTGCTGCTTATCGACACATTTATAAGACAAACGACGCTGACTGAGAGGTGTGAAGGGATTTAAGGTGGGACAGAGTTACAAGTTTTTTTGTAGGCTTTGGTAATTCTAGTGTTAACAACATAAACTCTGGCAGCAGCAGGTACAGTATGTAGGTTTGGTGGATTGTGAACCTGAGACTGTAATGCACTTGCTTGTATAACATAGCATTCTGGAAATGATCACTTGAGGGACTGAGAAACAGGAACAGAACATTAGGAGACCCTGACCAGCAAGAAAGTCTTCATTAATGAGACTGAATCACTGGTTTTACTTCACATTTATTCAGGTGGTAAAAGTTTGGACACAAAGGAGTCGTAAGTGTAAAGCAAGTGGGGCCAATCAATCAGGTGAAGACTTGCACTTGGGGAAAAATGGAAATCATTCACAGGATGTTATGGCTCATCCAGGGTTATTGCCCTCACTTAAGTTTATTACTTGTAATATTTTTATTGTTTATCAAGTTTCCACCTTTTGTTAGTTCTATTTTGGTTTGCCATTATGTAAGATTATGTTTTACTTTGATTACGTTTTTCTTTAATTACTCAGTTGTTAAGTGTTGGACTTCTGTGTTCTTTGAAGGCATTCCAGAGAAGAGCGACTAGGCTGATTCCAGGGCTACAGGGGTTGAATCATGAGGAAAGACTGAAAGAGCTGAGCCTTTACAGTTTAAGAAAAAGAAGATTAAGAGGTGACATGATTGACTCCAGAGACATGGAAGTAAGGTGGACTGCCGAGGCTAAAGTGGCCCCTGTTGAGTGTGTGTGTGTGTAAACCCTGCAATGGGTTGGCACTCTGTTCAAAGATTGTTCCTACCATGTGGTCACTGTTGGATGGGACAGGCTCTAGCTTTCCTGTGACCCTTCTTCATTTGATAAGGTGCCACATGAGAGGTTGGGCATCAAACTAATAGAAGTGGGAGTTCAGGGTGATGTTTTTAGATGGGTGCAGAATTGGCTCAGACACAGGAAGCAGAGAGTGATGGTGCGTGGAACCTCATCAGAACTGGCCAATGTTAAGAGTGCTGACCAGCAGGGGGCAGTGCTGCGGCTGCTGCTATTTTTAATAGATATAAATGATTTAGATAGGAATATAAGTAACAAGCTGGTTAAGTTTGCAGATGACGTAAAGATAGGTGGATTAGCAGATAATTTGGAATCCGTTATATCATCACAGAAGGACTTGGATAGCAGACAGGCTTGTTACTTACTTACCAACCCATCGCAGGGTTTACACACACACACTCAACAGGGGCCAGTTTAGCATTGGCAGTCCACCTTACTTGCATGTCTCTGGAGTGTGGGAAGAATGTCTATGGCATAGCAGGTCCACGGCTCAGAAAAACTGACCGTTTCAATAAATAATGAACGTGCTATGTAGTGGAGTAGGTGCAGGGCCGGATTTAGATGAAAAGAGGCCCGAGGCTATTCCACTTATGAGGCCCTTTCACCTCCCATTTTTAAGTTTGTTCAAATTGCTAACAGTTTGAATGTAGGCCCCTCTTGATCTTGAGGCCCTAGGCTGAAACCTAGTTAGCCTATAGGAAAATCCGGCCCTGAGTAGGTGCGAGTGATCTGCAGTGAAGACGCCTCGTCTCCGGAATTCGTTGCCTTGCCGGCACATTTGTCTGTTGAGAGTGTCTCAGTTTCAGCCCAGGGCAGCAATCATGCGAATCGCACCTGCAACTGCTCCCCGTTATATAAAAAGTGGAGTGCAACATCACAAGAGGGAAGAAAAAGGAAAATAAGGATAAAGGAAGCGGGGGTTAAGGGATGGGAGAAGAAGCAAGCAGACAAGAGAGGGGAGACAAGCTGGTGCAGTGAATGGAAGCAGGCGGATGGGAGGAGCAAGTGGCCATCACTCGGGAGGGGGTCTTGGATCATTCCAGTTGAAGAACTTGGGAGCAGGAGCAACCATTGTGCTCTGATGGCACTTTCGCCAGGTGAAGCCAATGGCAGCAGTGGAAGTAAAGAGCACCCATGCCAGGTGGAGCCGGGATTGGCAGCGGTTCCGGTGAAACAGGGCTCAGTGGTTGCCTGTGGACGCTGTGGGATTGGCGGCAGGGACATGGGCCAGATGAGATGGGTGTATGCACGAGTTGGTTGACGTCTCTCCAGGCTGCGAGGTCCAAACAGGATAAGCCAGAGAGCCGTCAGTTTTAAAGGAAGGCACCAAGGCTTGTGGATTTTAAATTTGTTTCCTGCCAGATGGGTTTAACCTTCTTTTAATGGTTCTGTTTATTGGAATTTAACCTCTAACATGCAGTTTACTTTATGGATTATTTATTTGGTGACATTTTGGAGCACTTGTTTTGTGATTTTTTTTTTTTTAATAACTTTTTCATCATCCCCTTGTTTGGTGTGTTTGTCCTCATCTACCACACTCATCCGGGTTATGTTATTGACTGTGTCGGGTTTAAGAGGATCCCAAAAACGAAGAGGGAGCATGGAGCTGACCCACACCATCACAAAGCCATGGGGGACAGGGGGTGAGAACATACAAACTCCACACATGGAGCACACAGGACATGAACCCTGGTGTTCCACCACAGTCCCTGGTGTACCACCGTGTTGCCTCATTGTACTTAATAAAACACACAATGTGGCCGACAGCTTTTATTCATCTTTAAATAAAGAGCCTCTTTGAACTTAGTGAAATTGCTTTTCTTAGCATTTTGTTGTATGTTTTATACACAACTAGCAAAATACCAGCCCTTCGCAGCAGAGAAGTAGTGTGTTAAAGAAGTTATGAAAAAGAAAAGGAGACATTTTAAAAATAACGTAACATGATCGTCAATGTAATTGTCATAGGCTTGTTTCAGTATTGAGAGTGAATTTGATGATTGTAAAGAGTTTAATTTAGGGTTGTAAATGTCGTGTAAGAGAAATGCACATTTTTAGGACGCAAGGATCTCTTTGTAAACGACGTTTGCAGTTCTGCCATCGGGCTGTAAAATGATCAAGCTGCTGGTCTGCTGAGCTTAGTCTCAAGCATGCAACATACAGTCGGCCATGTGAGAAGCAATCTTGTGTCAAGTCAATGGCGACCTGTTTTAGAGTCTGGCCCTGTGACTTATTTATTGTCATAGTGATGCAGACCCTTACTGGAAATTCGAATGGGAGGTCAGAGGGTACGAGAGGGTCTCCCCTGAGCCAGTTCCAGTGAAGACAGTTGCCCCAATGAGGTTCTTGTGCAGAGATTTGATCTGAAGCCTGGTGCCGTTACAAAGTTTTGGTGGTTGTAAGTTTCGTAATAACATCATTGGTACGCCGAACTTCAAAAGTAGAGTATGCGGAGGCCTGCCCGGAGGATTAAGAGTGTGAAGAAACTCTACCGGGTAGTGTACCGCGTCCTCCAGTTATACAACAGACAGAGTCGACAGACATATATGTTTTTGTTTGGTGAAGTAAAATGGTGTTTATATGTAAAGTCATGTCATTTTTTATTGTTAGAATAGCTCTCTCCCTCAACCATGAGACGTCCTTATCATGCAGAATTCATAGGTTGGGGTAAACATTTTTTAATAAGGGTTTGTAAGGTATTCACTAGGAGACAGAGATTGTTAGGAGTATTGATTTTACAGTTCTGTTCAATTAAATTGCCATCACCTATTTTGATGAGGACAGCAGCAAACTTTCCGGCTTTTTTGTCGCAGTTCAAGTAAACCCTCATGTTTTTTCTTAAGGTAAGAACGTTGGTCTTAGGCCATAGGTATGAAGACTTCTGACATGCTTTAACTTCGTTGGCGTGTGTTCCTCTTGGGACAACTGGTAAGATCTGCCTTTTGTGTCATCATTTGTGTCATGTTTCCGATGTCTTGTAGGGTCCTGTCTAAAGCCTCAACACCTGCTCTGTGTGCCATAGTGCATTCATCCAATACAATGAGCTTACAATGGCGCAGCACTTGTGCCATGGTGCTCTGCTTGGATATGTTACACATGGGTGAATCAGTATGGGTGAGGTTTACAGGTAGCCTGAAAGAAGAATGAGCAGTCCTTCTACCCTTGAACCCATGGAGTAAGGATGAAGGGAGCAGTGAGCACGATGAACAGCTGAGGAAAGTAAGGAAGCGAGTGAGGTGAGTGAGTGTATATAGGCAGGGGTAATCAACCACGTGGTAGGTGCGCAGAAAAAGGAAAGGGGACTGGGGTGGCCCTTGTGCGTCTCTGCCGTGAAAGAAATCCTCTGTTAACGGAAATAAGGAATAAAACTGCCAAAAGGAGAGGTCAGTTCCAAAAGTTCCTTATGGCATAATGGTGAGAACCGCCAAAAAGAAGACATTATTTTCGAAAGTTTGTTACAGGGCACGTTACTTAACGTTTGTAAGTACAGTGTAAAGGATGAGCATGGGAAATGTTGGCTTCCTACGTATATTGTCAAGTCAAGTTGGGGAGCGTGCACTGGCACAGCACTTTGCCGCACCCACTACACGACAAAACACCTCGGGATCCCGGTTTGCAACCCCCCAGGCAGACACGTGGTCCAGTTCCACCCTCTATCTGCTGCAGCCAGGTGTTACGTGGGCGACCCCTTGGCCTGGTCCAGCCACTCGGGTCCCCAACAATGAGGATCCTACAAGCTGGATCACCCTCAGGAAACGCACCACGTGGCCATAGTGCTGTAACTGACGCTCTCTCACAATTCAGGTCATCTGCCCCATTCGGGACTCCATGAACACCACAAAGTCAAACCAGCGGCACCCAAGGATTTTCCGGAGAGACACACATGAAGGAGTCCAGTCTTCATCTCAGGTCACTGGATAGCGTCAATGTTTCGCAACCATATAGCAAGACAGGAAGCACCAGGACTCTAAAGACTATATTGGAAGTCGCAGAAATAGTGAGGAGGGTCATCCTTATCTACTGTATATATACAGTTTAGGGGGTACACCCATTCCCCCACCCCCTTGGGTGTTGCAATAGGACATGAAACATACCTAACTTTTGTAAGTACACTGCAAGGAATGGGCATGCGAAATTTCAGCTTCCCACCTATATGGAAAGTGGGAGAATTAGTGAGGAGTCAGTGAGGGCTTTGCCTTTTATATGTATAGATGTCAGGGATTGGGGTTTGTTTGATGTCATTCTTGTTTAAAGCATCATTTCTGCAGTATGTTTTATGACAATTGTGTGCTCTTACATTTGTAGTGTTCTTTTTAATGAAGATGAGATACATACTGCAGACTTAGGAGACCTGGGTTCACTTCCCGGGTCCTCCCTGCATGGAGTTTGCCGCTGCTATTTTTAATATATATATAAATGATTTGGATAGGAATATAAGTAACAAGCTGATTAAGTTTGCAGATGATACCAAGATAGGTGGATTAGCAGATAATTTGGAATCCGTTATATCATTACAGAAGGACTTGGATAGCAGACAGGCTTGGGCAGATTTGTGGCAAATGAAATTTAATGTCAGTAAATGTAAAGTATTACACATAGGAAGTAAAAATATTAGGTTTGAATACACAATGGGCGGTCGGAAAATCAAGAGTACACCTTATGAGAAGGATTTAGGAGTCATAGTGGACTCCAAGCTATCAACTTCCGACAGTGTTCAGAAGCCATTAAGAAGGCTAACAGAATGTCAGGTTATATAGCGCCTTGATGTGTGCAGTACAAGTCCAAGGAGGTTCAGCTCAACCTTTATAATGCACTGGTGAGGCCTCATCTTGAGTACTGTGTGCAGTTTTGGTCTCCAGGCTACAAAAAGGACATAGCAGCACTAGAAAAGGTCCAGAGAAGAGCGACTAGGCTGATTCCAGGTCTACAGGGGTTGAATTATGAGGAAAGATTAAAAGAGCTGAGCCTTTACAGTTTAAGCAAAAGAAGATTAAGAGGTGACATGATTGAAGTGTTTAAAATTATGAAGGGAATTAGTACAGTGGATCGAGACTTGTATTTTAAAATGAGTTCATCAAGAACACGGAGACACAGTTGGAAACTGGTTAAGGGTAAATTTCGCACAAACATTAGGAAGTTTTTCTTTACACAAAGAACGATAGACACTTGGAATAAGCAACCAAGTAGTGTGGTAGACAGTAAGACGTTAGGGACTTTCAAAACTCGACTTGATGTTTTCTTAAAGGAAACAAGTGGACAGGACTGGCGAGCTTTGTTGGGCTGTATGGCCTGTTCTCGTCTAGGGTGTTCTAATGTTCTAATGTTCTAATGTGTCTGCGTGGGTTTCCTCCCACAGTCCAAAGACATGCAGGTGAGGTGCACTGGCGATTCTAAATTGTCTGTAGTGTGTGTGTGTGTGTGTGCTTGGTGTGGCTGTGTGCACCCTGTGGTGGGCTGGCAACCTGTCCGGTATTTGTTTCCTGCCTTACGCCCTGTGTTGGCTGCGATTGGCTCCAGCAGACCCCCATGACCCTGTAGTTAGGATATAGCGGGTTGGATAATGGATGGAGGGATAGATACTGCAGAAAAGGAGGGTGTTCAGGTTGGTGTTTTTGTTTAATTTTTACAGTCAAACAACTCAAAAATCCTCTATGTCTGTCAAATACCTTTTTTTTTAGAGTTTTTAGTAACAAATAATGTATATGTATATATATTTATATTTTAATAGTGTAAAAAAGTCTGAGAATCAGTGTGTTATTTGATTCTAAGCACAGGTCTTCAGGAGTTTGGCCCCCACATTGAAAACACTTTCAGATATTATAAACCATGATATGTTTACATTCCAGCAGCAAACCAAAAGATGCCATGATATTTCATAAAAAGACAAACTTCACTTTATAAAAAAAAAAAAATCTCTGAGGTTGGGGAGGAACACGAAGGCGGAATCTAAGACGATTAAATGCAGCAATTTTCACATGGCAGGAAATAAAGGAAGCTCTAATTACTTAAAAATGGGGTGAAGAAGGTTAATTTTCTCTGTCTCTCTGTGGCTACCGTCGAATTCTCTCAAGCCCGCCACCCGCCTGCCTGCCGGAACGCTCTAATGTTTCTCAACTGACATGACTCTGCGTGGCAGAGTGTTGATTGAGTGCCCTGAAGGCATCTCCAGCCTGGGCTGTCACATCTCGTCACCACTTAACAGGCTCTAATGCCATACCTGTTATGACAAGAATGAGCCACTTTAAGGCACCACGCCTCAAAAAAAGGAGAGGTGAGGATGGCGAGCTCCAACAGAGGCCAAGTGACGGCATGCTGGCGTCTTCTGTGTGTTGCACAGGTATGCCACACTGGAAGCTATGCGCTTAAGAAAAGCCACGCCAGACTCTACAGTGCCGCCACGTTAATCAAAACGCACCTTGGAATGTGGAGGGCACAACACACTCAGATTCAAGTCTTCATTTCTGATGCCAATTAATTCACCCTCTCATATGCAAAGCAAGCAGGCCTGCATTTATAGAAAAAGAGTGGCAAAGCTGGTAATGACGGGAACTGAGCCAACATGACAAGGACTTGTTAGAAGTGGCAGATTTAAGTTTTCGTAAATGCAGTAGATAATAATGGCACCATGTAACAGACAGACAGACAGACAGATAGAAAGGAAAGGAACTACAGCAGGGGTCGCCAACCTTTTTTCCCCTGAGAGCTACTTTTACAAAATGAAAATGGCCGAGAGCTCCTCATGTTTTCTAACGTTTACTCTCATAGCTTATTTCAACCCAAACAAACTGTATAAGCTTCTTGTGCCTGAACATTTACAAAATGTTGGTGTCCACAGCTCACATTTTGCATTCAAACATCACAAAAAATATTTAGTTCACCTGCAAGTGCATTTTGTACGTCTGTAAGCATTTCCTACTGCCTCTCACACTATTGAATGAAACAGTAGTCCAGTGCTGTATGTGGGCAGTTCCAAGGAGGGTGATCTTCTGCACCTGGGCAGCACTCGCTTTGCCTGGCAGTTCATCAAGACATTTTTGGAAACCTAGTCGAGAAGTTCCAACTGCTCTGATTACAACCGGAATCAAACAAGCCTTTGTGTTCCCACATGCAAGAAATCTCAGTCTCAAGGTCTTTTTATTTGCTGAATTTTTCTACTTCTAACTGACATATTCACCTCATCTGGAATGGTTATGTTAATAACCAGACAATGCCTCTTACTACTTTCATGGAGTTTGATGTCCAGTCGGTTGGATCCAATGATATCATCAGTTGTAAGAGCCAATATTAGAAAGTAATGCTTTAAGTTAAGTTAAATTCATATTAGTCAGGATGTCAGGATGCTATTCATAGACTTTAGCTCCGCCTTCAACACAATCATCCCTCAAAGCTGGTTATAAAACTGAGCAAGTTGGGCCTGATCACCACCCTCTGCAATTGGATCCTGGACTTCTTGACAGAGAGGCCCCAGTCAGTTCGGATGGGCCGCAACACTTCCAGCAACATCACACTGAGCACTGGTGCGCCACAGGGCTGTGTGCTTAGTCCACTGCTCTTCACCCTGCTGACTCAGCCACGCACAACACCAACATCAACAACAACATTTATTTCTATAGCACATTTTCATACAAACAGTAGCTCAAAGTGCTTTACATATTAAAGAATAGAAAAATAAAAGACACAATAAGAAAACAAAATAAATAAACATTAATTAACATCGAATAAGAGTAAGGTTCAATGGCCAGGGGGGACAGAAAAAACAAAAAAAACCTCCAGACGGCTGGAGAAAAAATAAAACCATCATCATCATCAAATCTGCAGATGATACGACGGTGCTGGGACTGATAAGCAGGAATGATGAAACAGCATACAGAGATGAGGTGGAACGGCTGTCTGCATTGATGTGAAGACAACAATCTATCTCTCAATGTCGACAAGACAAAAGAGATAATCGTGGACTTCAGAAAATCACATCCTGCTCACATCTCACTCAGCATCAACGGTTTAGAAGTGGAGACTGTTAGGAGTACCACGTTCCTCGGTGTGCACATAGCAAATCATCACTAATCAAGAAAGCCCAGCTGAGACTACACTTCCTGAGGCGGCTGAAGCGAGCAAGTCTTCCCCCTTCCATCCTCACCATGTTCTACAGAGGCACCATTGAGAGTGTCCTGACCAGCTGCATCACGATCTGGTATGGCAACTGTAACATATCCGACCGCAAGTGCCTGCAAAGGAGACTGAAGACAGCAGAGAACCTTATTGGGGTGCCTCTCCCTTCACTACAAGACATATTTTACAAACGCAGTGTCCGCAAGGCCTGAAACATTGAGCAGGACCCCTTACAACCCTCACATGGACTTTTCACACTTCTGCCATCCAAGAGAAGATACTGCAGCATCACAGTCAGATCTGCCGGGCTGTAGGAGAGTTTTTACCCCCAAGCTGTCAGACTCCTTAACACCAGGCTGTCCCCTGGGATCTTCCACACGGCCTCAACCACCTCGAAAAACACAACGTTTATACATGCAGGCCGCTGTCCTGTAAAGACGAGTTTGCAGGTAGAGAAGAACTGAAAATCGTATACTAACCTTGAAGGATTTTGCACACTGCACTTGTCACTGACCTGTCTTTGTTTACACGTCTTAAACAACTATCATCATACACTGATAATTTCCGTATTATCTATATCTATTATTTATTTATTATATGACATATTTATTGACTATATTTATGTATCTAAATTGCATAATACCATACGTTGCATCGATGTTCATATCGCTTACTACACGTCAATATTGCTGCTACTTCTTTTTCTTGTCTTTGCACTTTGTCTTGTCTTGTTTGCGTTTGTTTTAATTTTAAATCTTAATTTTAATTTTTCATTTTAATTCTAATTTTAATTTATTATTTGCTCTTCATGTTGTTACACTGTGGACCATGAGCTTCACAATTTCGTCTATCTGTATATTTGTATATGGTTGAGATGACAATAAAGTTCGCTTTGATTTTGACTTAGTCATAGCCATAGTCAATGGTATAGTCTTTTCGCCCTGTAAGGTAGTATGAGATAGAACTCTCTTGCTAAATTTAAGATACGGTGTGATAATTGAGCCAGTTGTTGTTTAGAACAGGTCTCAGTGCACTGGCACATTTTCAGTATAGAAAGGGGATAGGCATACAGTTTTCTGTCTGTTTTGAAATCGTTCAGAAATGCTTAGAAATTGATTAACTGAATAAGCAAACTTAAAAGAAATAAACAAGAATTTTAAGCTTTAAACAGAACTTTTCTTAACAAGAACTTTTCTTTTTTTACTATAACAATTTTCTCATTTTTGTGTGAACTGTTTTACTTTGAATTTTTACTAAAGCTTTTAAAAACGAAGATGTTTTGTCTGTGCAATCATTTTGACATGTCGGGTCTTTTGCCGAATCCCATTCTGTATGCTAGAGCTGCTGAACTTTGGTAATTTTGGGAAGACGCAGCTACGTCAGTGTTCACAACCGCATCATACATAACAGTGCTGTTTGTCGTCTTGACGTCTTTTTCAGGCTGGTGATCACGACAGTGCATGAGATTGCTCTAGGGTAGAATGCCACCCCATCCAGGGCTGGTTCTTCTCTTGCACCCTGTGGTGTTGACATTAGAATAATCTGAACGAGGACATGCCAGTCAGCACAACAAAGCTCGCCAGTCCTGTCCACTCAGTTCTTCTGAAATAACATCAAGTCGAGTTTTGAAGGTCTGTAAAGTCCTGCTGTCTACCATACTACTTGGTCACTTACTCCACTTAGTGTCTGTGGGATTCTGTGTAAAGAAAAGCTTCCTAATGTTTGACTGAAATTTCCCCTTCACACGCTTCCAACTGTGTCCTCGTGTTCTTGATGAACTCATTTTAAAGTCACCGTCTCAACCCACTAAATTCCCTTCATCATTTTAAACACTTCAGTCAGGTCTCCTCTTCATCTCCTTTAAAGGCTCAGCTCTTTTAATCTTTCCTCATAAGTCATCACCTGTAGCCCCTCAATCAGCCTAGTCGCTCTTCTCAGGACCTTTTCTAGTGCTGTTATGTCCTTTTTGTAGCCTGGAGACCAAAACTGCACACAGGACTCCAGATGAGGCCTCACCAGTGTGTTATAAAGCTTGAGCAGAACCTCCTGTGACTCGTACTCTACACATCAAGGCGCTATATAACCTGACATTCTGTTAGCCTTCTTAATGGCTTCTGAACACTGTCTGGAAGTCGATAGCTTAGAGTCCACTATGACTCCTAACTCCTTCTCATAAGGTGGACTCTCAATTTCATTTTATTTTAACCTCACAGTCTCGCTCTACTGCACTAATTCCCTTCATCATTTTAAACACTTCAGTCAAGTCTCCACTTCATCTCCTTTTGCTTAAACTGTAAAGGCTCAGCTCTTTTAATCTTTCTTCATAACTCATCCCCTGTTGCCCTGAATCAGCCAAGTTGCTCTTCTCTGGACCTTCTCTTGTGCTGTTATGTCTTTATGGAGACCAAAACTGCACCCAGAACTCCAGATGAGGCCTCACCAGTGTGTTATAAAGCTGAGCAGAACCTCCTGTGACTTGTACTCCACACATCAAGGCGCTATATAACCTGACATTGTTAGCCTTCTTAATGACTTCTGAACACTGTCGGGAAGTTTAAAGTTTATTGTCATGTGCACAGTAAGGAAACACGTTTCCCTGTACAATTAAATTTTTTCTTTGCTGTCCACACCAAATGCCAATGGTTAACAAACCAACATATAAAGATAAACATACAGGAAATAATAAGTAGCAAACACATAATAAGTAACAAAGGCAGCACAGAATAGACGTATAAAGTGTAATGTGCAGGTAGGTGTGTGATGGACAAGTCCAATACAGTTGTGTGAGGTCGATAGAATGAGGTGGCCCACGGTTATAAATTCCAGTCAGTTATTTAGGAGTTAATGGCCTTGGGGAAGAAAGAGTTCTTTAGCCAGGAAGTCCTACATTTCATACTTCTGTACCTCCTGCCTGAGGGTAGAAGTGTGGACAGCCCATGTTGGGGGTCCCTGTCCCTGAGGATCGAGGCAGTTCTCCTGCGGACTCTGCAGTTGTAGATGCTCTGAAGAGAGGGCAGTAGGGTCCTGGTGATCTTCTCTGCAGGCGTTTGTGGTCCATAGCAGTAGTGTTGTCATACCACACGGTGATGCAGCTGGTCAAGATGCTCTCAGCAATGCAGCTGTAATAGTTGCTGAGGATCTTAGTCAACATACCAAACTTCCTCGGCCTCCTCAGAAAGTACAGCCGCTGTTGAGCCCTCTTGACCAGCTGTGTGGTGTTAAGTGTCCAAGTGAGGTCCTCACTGATGTAGACGCCCAGCTATTTAAAGCCGCTCACCCTCTCCACTTCAAGCTCTCAGAAGAACAGTGGCCGATGAAGTCTTCTCTCCTTCCTCATGTCCACTATCATCTCCTTCATCTTGTCTGTGTTGAGGGTGAGGTTGTTGTCATCACACCATGGCGCCAGAATATCCACCTCCCTCCTGTAGGCCGCCTCATCCCCACCAGTGATGTGTCCAATCACTGCGGTGTTGTCTGCCAACTTTAGGATGATGTTATCTTTGTGGAAGGCGACACAGTCGTGGGGGAACAGGGTGTAGAGGATGTGGCTGAGGACGCATCCCTGTGGGGTGCTTGTGTTTTCTAACAATGGTGGCTGAAATCCAATTGCCTGCCAATCAAAAAGTCTAGGAGCCAGTCACAGAGGGTGGGATTCAGGCCAAGTGCAGACAGTTTATGGGTGAGTTCATGGGGGATAACCGTGTTAAAGGCGTAGCTGTAGTCAACAAAGCCCTTGCCTGAGGTTTGTTTCCTGCCTTGATCCCTCTGTTGGCTGCAATTGACTCCAGCAGACCCCCGTGACCCTGTAGTTAGGATATAGCGGGTTCAACAATGGATGGATGGATGTAGTCAACATTCAGGACCTGGAAGGCTTGCTGTGATAGATGGAACCATGAATTCTACTGTCTACCAAAAAATCCTGAAGGAGAATGTCTGGCCATCTGTTCGTCAACTCAAGCTGAAGCGATCTTGGGTGCTGCAACAGGACAATGACCCAAAACACACCAGCAAATCCACCTCTCAATGGCTGAAGAAATACAAAATGAAGACTTTGGAGTGGCCTAGTCAAAGTCCTGACCTGAATCCAATTGAGATGCTATGGCATGACCTTAAAAAGGCGCTTCATGCTAGAAAACCCTCAAATGAAGCTGAATTACAACAATTCTGCAAAGATGAGTGGGCCAAAATTCCTCCAGAGCTGTAAAGACTCATTGCAAGTTATCAAACGCTTGATTGCAGTTATTGCTGCTAAGGGTGGCCCAACCAGTTATTAGGTTCAGGGGGCAATTACTTTTTCACACAGGGCCATGTAGGTTTGGATTTTTTTCATCATTTAAAAACTGCATTTTGTGTTTACTTGTGTTATATTTGACTAATGGTTAAATGTATTTGATGATCAGAAACATTTTGTGTGACAAACATGCAAAAGAATAAGAAATCAGGAAGGGGGCAAATAGTTTTTCACACCACTGTATATAATATTGTGTAATTATAATGGTTTCAGAGTGCAATAATATAACACACATAAATGATCCTAACGGTAATTTCAGGTTAATTGATGCCTCTAAATTAGGCCCAACGTGAACAGAGGTGTGTATGAGCATGAGGGGGTGCTGTGACAAACTGGCACCCTTACCAGCTGTTTCCTGCCTTGTACCTAGTGATGCCAGGATAGACTTTTAGACTTTGGTCCTCACAACTCTGAATTAGACTGACCAGGCTAGAGAATGACAGATTGACTGAAAACGGAAAATCAACATACAGGGATTTCTAACTGCTATCATTTTTAGCAGAAGCAGTAAGCTGATTTCTTTAATGTCCAATGTAAAGTCAGTCATTGTCCAACCCGCTATATCCTAACCACAGGGTCACGGGGGTCTGCTGGAGCCAATCCCAGCCAACATAGGGCGCAAGGCCGAAAACAAACCCCAGGCAGGGCACATACCCAACCAAGCACAATTTAGGATCGCCAATGCACCTGACCTGCATGTCTTTGGACTGTGGGAGGAAACCCACGCCGACAGGAGGAGAACATGCAAGGGAGAACCCAGGAAGCGAACCCAGGTCTCCTAACTGCGAGGCAGCAGCGCTACCCACTATGCTACCGTGCTGCCCACTCAATGTAAAGTGTGTTTTAAAATAAAAGGTTCTACAGCTTTACCAGCCTCCGACTGGCTGTTATCAAACAGTTCAAATCCAGGAGTAGGGACCAGCCCACGAGCCAGGCTTTGGTCACGTGGAGTCCCTTAAAAGGCCTTGCAGTGACCGTGTACAAGTGCGCCTCTGTGCCCTTTCACGTGGACAGACGCTCAGCCTCCCGGGGGGCGGAATGTGAGCAGGTGACAGAGCTCCGCCGAAGCCTGTTCTTAATCTTCACTTCTCTTTTAATGGTCAGCCTAAGAAGGAGGGTCACAAATCCCCTGGTGAAACTGAATGCATTCCAAGGTCCCCGAGCCACTCCGAGCAGTAATCCCCTGCAGCTGGAAGTGACTTGCCGTCGCGGTCGTCTAATACATTTTTTAAAAGCTACTCACCAGTGACAAATGTTAACTGGGCTAAGTCTGCTCCCTCCCCTAACCCCTGAGACAGACTATTTCAGTGATGGATTTAAATTCCACTCCCCTCAGCATCAGATTCTTCGTTGTTTTAATCACTGCTCCATTCGGGGTTGGGGGCTGGGGGTCACACTGGAAGGATTTGGGTGGGAAAAAAAGAAACTTCCTGATCTTAATAGTCAGTTAAAGTGAGATTCCCCTTCAAAATGTCAACACCAGCTTTGTAATTTTTTAGGGGAAAAAATCCGATGTCTAATTTCTCTGCATAGCAGTCCCTCTATCAGTAATTAAATGATTATTCATATAACACCCTTTCCAGAAAGCCAAGCCACACACTGCTTTATGATGAAGATCACTGTCACCAGCCTGCTTTACCAAGCCCTCAGATCAGGCCATCAGGCATACATGTTGGCGTCTCAAACCTCCACCGGCCCCTCATAGTTAATAACGTGTGACCAACAGCAACAGCGGGACAAGCAGCTCATAATAAATTAAAACCCGCTTTAATAACCTGACCTTTCAGCGGTACCCCCCGGCGGCCCTCCTGAGGGCAGGTATGCCGAACTGCTGCGCTGACCCGTCTCTGTGGTATCCAAGCGAAAAGAATGCAAGGACTGAGTGTGGGAGCTAGCAGAGAATAGCACTCTCGGCAATGTGACCTGACTGCATCCCCCAAGCTATTCACCCACCACGAAAGCTGTTAAAAGCTTGGCCACTTCTCCGGGATTCATCCTTCTTGTATTGTGATTTACTGTATTTAGCAGTTGCATTCGGTGAAAGGATCTATATTGGGACTGAACTGGCTGAAGTCATTGATATCCATCTTTGGGCCTCTATGTCCCTCTCCCATCTTCCTACCACCACTCACTTGAATTTATTTATCTTTCTCTATTATATCTGCGCTGGCATCCCGAAGGTTGCCAGTTTGAATCCCCATCACTGCCCAAAGAGATGCTACTCTGCTGGGCCCTTGACCAAGTCCCTTAACCTTCAATTGCTCCAGGGGCGCTGTGCAATGGCTGACCCTGCGCTCTGACCATAAGGGGTATGCGAAAAGAAACATTTCACTGCGTGTTGTCTTGTATAACTATGTATGTGACAAAAAAATAAAGAATTACAGTATTATCCTCTCCCCACTTCCTCAAATCTGATTTCACAAGCTGATTATTTTCTTGTACGATTATTTTCGTACAAGAAGTGTTCATGGACTTTTGGTGACTAGACATAATATCCATCCACCCATCTATTATACAACTACAGGGTCTGCTGGATTCAATCCCAGCCAACACAGGGCACAAGGCAGGAAACAAACCCCCGGGCAGGGCGCCAGCCCACCATAGGGCACACACACACACACACACACACACCCACACACCAAGCACACACTAGGGACAATTTAAAATCGCCAATGCACCTAACCTGCATGTCTTTGGACTGTGGGAGGAAATCCACGCAGACACGGGGAGAACATGCAAACTCCAGGGAGGACCAGGGAAGCGAAGTGTTGTTCACTGACGACACTGCTATCTTGGGCTGCATCAGGAGTGAGCAGGAGGAGGAGTATAGGAACCTAATCAAGGAATTTGTTAAATGGTGCGACTCAAACCACCTACACCTGAACACCAGCAAAACCAAGGAGCTGGTGGTGGATTTTAGGAGGACCAGGCCCCTCATGGACCCCGTGAGCATCAGAGGTGACTGTGCAGAAGGTACAGACCTATAAATACCAGGGAGTGCAGCTGGATGACAAACTGGACTGGACTGCCAATACTGATGTTCTATGTAAGAAAGGTCAGAGCAGACTAAACTTTCTGAGAAGGTTGGCATCCTTCAACATCTGCAATAAGATGCTGCAGATGTGCTATCAGATGGTTGTGGCGAGCGCCCTCTTCTACGCGGTGGTGTGCTGGGGAGGCAGCATAAAGAAGAAGGACGCCTCACGCCTGGACAAACTGGTGACGAAGGCAGGCTCTATTGTAGGCACGGAGCTGGACAGTTTAACATCTGTGGCAGAGCAACGGGCACTGAGCAGACTCCTGTCAATCATGGAGAATCCACTGCATCCACTGAACAGGATCATCTCCAGACAGAGGAGCAGCTTCAGTGACAGACTGCTGTCACCATCCTGCTCCACTGACAGACTGAGGAGACCCCACACTATGCGACTCTTCAATTCCACCCTTGGGGGGGTAAACGTTAACATTATACAAAGTTATTGTCTGTTATGCCTGCATTGTTATCACTCTTTAATTTAATATTGTTTTTATCAGTATGCTGCTGCTGGAGTATGGGAATATCCCCTTGGGGATTAATAAAGTATCTATTCTATCTATCTATCTATCTATCTATCTATCTATCTATCTATCTATCTAACTATTATATAGTGCCTTTCCTATCTATCTATCTATCTATCTATCTATCTATCTATCTATCTATCTATCTATCTATTATATAGTGCCTTTCCTATCTATCTATCTATCTATCTATTATACAGTGCCTTTCATATCTATCTATCTATCTATCTATCTATCTATCTATCTATCTATCTATCTATCTATCTAATCTAATCAACCTCCAAGAAAACGAATGCTAAACATACAGAGAAAGAGGATGAAGACTACTGTATGTCATATTATACTTATGAGCGGCATAGTGCTAAACCGTCCTGCTTCATAGCTTCAGAGTTTTTGCTTTAAATCACAGACTTGGCACTACCCTTGTGTAGTTTGCACGCTCGCTCAAGTTCTGCTTCTCCTGCTTATGAATGAGTGTGCCATATGATGGGCTGGCACGGCATCTAAGATTGGTTCCTGCCTTGAGCCCAGTGCTACTTTACTAGGTGCCATATTCCAGCAACTATGAATATGGATTAAAAGTTATATAGACTGTGCTGGAAAGTAACAAGTTCCAAGAACATTTGTTACTATGCTTCAGTAGATTTTGTAGGGAATTATAATTTTTGAAGTATTTTTAAATCTAAATACTTTTATTGTTTAAAAATTTTATTATTTACTAACAATCCTACTACAGTGGTGCCTCGGATTGCAAGCATAATATGCTTGTAATTCAAAGCACTCATATATCAAAGCGAATTTCACCATAAGAAATAATGGAAACTCAGATGATTCATTCCACAACCCAAAACTAGTCATATAAAAATGATTAATACAAAATATAAAGTAAAAATACATAAAAGAAATTAGCCTGCACTTTACCTTTGAAAAGAATCGTGGCTGGTGTGAGGGAGACGAGGAGAGGAGGGTTATTGTGTAGGACGACTTTCACTCTCACTAACGGAATCCCTGCTATCTGTTGGCTCACTGGAATCTTCTTCTCTTTTTGCGGCCTTAACAAGGAGCCAATCTTATGACAGTCGCTTTTGCCTGAAGAGTCACTACACTTGGACACAAAATTTAAAAAAATACTTTACATACTGTAAGGAGTCTAAACTCTTTTGGGATTCCTCCCCCAACAGGACGACACGAGGAAGAGCGTCCCGAAGCAACCGCAGGCTCCCAGCGCTATAGCAGTTTACTGTAAAAGCGAATCCAAAAAGGTTGCAGTTGCTCTATAAGCGCCCGCCGTCGATGGTTGATGCAAGGAACAATATAAATGCACGGAACAGGATTACTTGGCCACTAACCTGGCCCGGACCCTGCCTGACTGTGTATAGGAGAGTGGCAGATCACGCTACAATAAATAATCGTGCTTTTCCTGTTTCAAGCTGAATAAAGCTGGTGTCGCTAAAGTAGAAAGAAGAAACACATCTTTTCCCTGATGGCAACATGAATTAGACGATCTACAAGTCTCTGACTTAAACTTTAAAGCCTTACAATATCTACATACTTCTGTCATATCACCTATGTCCATATATTCGATCTCTTTTTGCTGTTCCGTTATTTCACAGAGTAATAATTTCTATTTGTTTGCAATAACGTGATTTTGACTATCAGTTGTTTGAGACTTTCGAATTTTAGTACTTTCATTATCTCTAACATTATGTGTAACACACCAATGTTTTTGTACCTCTTTACGACGTTCTACTTTGTCTTCTACTCTTTGGCTTTTATTTCCGGCCCCGGGCCTGGTTAAATCTCTTGGCACAAAGTCTCGTCTTGTGGGACTTATTATGGGAATTATCTCTGAAAAAGTCTCATCTCGTCCCAGGATGTTTTTATACAATAAAGCAATATCACAGTAACTCTGATGATTACTTCCGAACAAGACACTTTCAGTAGGTTAGAAAAGTGGCATAATCATGTAATTATTATTATTATTATTTTAAGACCCCCAAGATACTTGAACATCTCCACTTATGGTAGATACTCACCACTTACAGGGAACAAGCCACGTTTTTACAGGAAAGGCCTATGACCTCTGATTTGAAGGTGCTAGTTCTCATTCAAACCACAGATCACAGTCTGATGAGGTCAAGAAAATCAGAGGTGCAATTCTTAGGTTTCCGAACTGGATACTCTCCAAACTTAATATCCCTTTCTTGAAAATCATGAACAGGAGAGGAGAGGAGACCAGATGCACCCTCGGTGGACCTCAATGACCTCACTGAATGGGCTTGACTTAATACTAGATACGGTGGTACCTCTGGTCACGACCATAATTCATTGCAAAACTCTGGATAGAACACGATTTGGTCGCGACCCAAATGTAATTTCCCAATAAGATTGTATGTAAATACGATTAATCCGTTCCAGACCATACGAACTGTATGTAAATCTATTTTTTAAGATTTTTAAACACAAAAATAGTTGATTGTACCATAGAATGCACAGTGTAATAGTAAACTAAATGTAAAAACATTGAATAACACCGAGAAAACTAACATTGCAAGAGTTTGCGCTACACCCTTACCGACCGCTCGCTGTAAACACTTTTAAGCACAGGGAAAAAAATAAAGTTTGAAAAATCCTTAATTTATACAAAAACTAACCCTAAACAACCAAGAAAACTAACCTAGCATGAGTCGAGTTCTGGCGTGAAGGAAGTGAGGAGGAAGCTGGGAGGAGAGGAGGTTACAGTTTTGAGGGAGAGTCCGGCTCCTTGTACACAACGGCAAAATCGTTAACACGAACGCCACGCTCATACTTTTCAATGATTTCTTTCTTTTATTGGATGTCAATTTTCTTTGAACCTTTCTTCTCACCAACACTACCACTCTTCACTTGCTTAGAGGACATGGTTATTTGCAAAAATTAATGCAAAAGCACACGAAATAGAGCACAAAGAGTTCACAGTGAATGAACGGACGTCTGACCGAGAACGATGTACAGAGAGGGACTGAACACGTGTGTCGTCTCTATTAGGCCCTGTATACGCAAACAAAACAAAATGGGAAACGGAGAATGGGAAATCATTGGCGCGTACGAAGCGGAAGGGAAACTGGCCACCGGTGTTTTATGTTCTCCACCAGAGCGTGTGGTCGTGAACAGATGCGAAATTTTGGCAAACGTTTTGATCGTAACCCAATTTGTACGTGTTGAGAAACGTTCGTGACGAGAGGTTTCACTGTATGTCAGCACAGAATGGGTGCTTCAGAACACCCACCAGATCATGAGGTATGCAGGCATAAGCTTTTTCCAAATCCACAAACATATACAATAAATATAGAGAGAGATGATAAATCACCTCATTCTAGTTTTTATAACTTCACTTTAACTTAATCCTGATGCTCTGTATGTTCAATTCTTCATAATAATTATTCACAGTGGCTCCAAAATCCATACTGACCCCAACTCTCTCTTCTGTTTCTTTTTCTGGTTTCTTTGTGGTGGCGGCCTGGGCCACCACCACCTACTCAAAGCTTCATGATGCTCCAACATTGATGGACTGAAAGCCAGAAGTCTACGTGACTATCATCATCAGGTCCTTCCATGAAATCCCTAAATACAAAGAGGACTGTTTGACTAATGTTAGGTAGATTGCCCAGAGTGGACTGGGCGGTCTCGTGGTCTGGAACCCCTACAGATTTTATTTTTTTCTCCAGCCTTTGGAGTTTTTTTGTTTTTTCTGTCCACCCTGGCCATCGGACCTTACTTATTCTATGTTAATTAATGTTGACTTATGTTTATTTTTTATTGTGTCTTCTATTCTCATTCATTCTCATTCATTTTGTAAAGCACTTTGAGCTACATTTTTTTTGTATGAATATGTGTTATATAAATAAATGTTGATTGATTGATTGATTGATTGATAGTCACCCCCCATACAATATGAGAATCATAAGATCAATGACACCTCAAAAGGGAGGGTGGCTAACAAAGGGATCTAACGCTAAAAATATAAATCAGCAGACCATAGTTCAAAACTCCCAGGAGAGGAGGTTTGCACATTTACCCACTAAAGCCACATTCCAGTACCACTCCCCGTCAACTCTGCTGACTCCATTACTTCTTTAGCAGAGGGCCTTGACCCCCAGTCACCTCCTTATCCTTAGCTCAAATGACAAGTGCCAGTCAGTGACCACTTATAACAAAGTCCTGGGGTTACCTACAGGCTGTCTCTGGACTGGATGTCCTGCAAAGTCTAGAGGCCACAAGACCATGATGCCCTTTGGTTGCCCTTAGTTTCACTGATACCACCGAGTCTTCCCTGTAATTTAAAAGGACATGGACCTATAATAACGTTAGGCAGCCTGCACTCAATTAAAAGTAGCAGGACCTTAAATATACTTGAAAGGACTCGGCAACTGCCAACTGGTGGTCTGGAGCAATAAAGTTGGTGTCCTGCCAGTCCCCTAGAGCTTCATTCTTGATATGAGACTCCTGGAGAATCTATCTACTTGTGGGACACTGGATTTAATCAGGTTGACATTTAGATGTGCTTTGGTCACCAGGGAGGGCTCTTATTTCTTAACAAGGCCTAAGTCTGTCTCTTCTGCCATTTACTGTCATCTTACTGTTCCTTCTGACCTAGCAGCTTATTATAATGCATGCAAGCCTATGTATATCCAAAATGAATCCATGTACTGTATAGTACCCCATCCAAGTGATGCTGGGTGTCATTGTATGATTATGATTAGAACAGTTTTGACGAGAACAGGTCATCCAGTCCAACAGGTTCAACCATTCTATTCGCCTGGACTGGTAGAATGGCATTCATCTCCTTTCCTGTCCCACGCTTCTGTATCTTTCCCAGTGCCACCCTACTGTTTTATCACACAGTGGGAATAAAGAAGACTACATAGAAATAACCCAAACTGGTAACTGTAATTGTCCTTCAAAGTGTCACTTCAAAGAGAAATCATCATTTCTTATATATTGTCATCAGCCCAGCTTGCCCGGCTCCCATTGCTCTCTAACATTGCTCCTCATGTATGACGTAAACACGCAACATCAAATCATTTGCTAAATAAAGTCAAAGATCCAGGGCTGTGGAGACGGAGTTTAGAGGGTTTGGAGTCCAAAGCCTTAACTTCCACACCACACTGTACATTTATTCATTGAGAGCACTCACACTGCCTCCTGCTGTTAAGGTCATTTGAAAGCCACCACAGTGGGCTCTGTCTGATCCTGTGGACAATAACAACTTTTCCACCCCGTCTTGCGTCTCTCCTGCTCGCTCGTAGCAATCGCTCCTACAGCTTCCTAGCCAGTAGTTCTGTGGTTAAATGACAACGTGTATGTTGTCTTCCTTTAATGGACATGGAAAATATATTAGCATATTAAATACAGAGGAGTCGGAGTCAGAAGTAATGGAAACTAACGAGTCAGAGTTGAAGTCGGAGTTGAAGGATTTATCTACCGACTCCACAGCTCTGCGAAGATCCTCCAGAATGGCTGCACTACAAGAAAGTTCTATTTTTAAGCTTTAATTAACTCCTGTGTTGTCTCAGCAGTATGTTTGGCTTGTTATCTTGTCATGGGATGAAGTGCCGTCCAGTGAGTTTGGAGGCCTTTACTGGAACTGGAGCAGATCAGATGTTTCTACACACCTCCTTGTGCCACAGTCGTCAACAGTTCCAGCATCAATGAAGAGAAGTGTGCCAGGACCTGTGGAGACATGTATGCCCAAGCCATAACACCCCCAGCACCATGTTTAACAGATGAGGTGGTCTACTTTGGATCTTGGGTAGTGCCTTTTGGTCCACACACTTTGCTTTTGCCATCACTCTGATTAGGTTCATCTTTATCTTATCTGTTCACGAGACCTTTTCCCAGGACTCTGCAGTCTCCTTGAAGTCCCTTTTTGCAAGCTGTAATCTGGTCATCCTGTTTTTGTTGCTAACTAATGGTCTGCATCTTGCGGTGTTCTGTTCATGGTGTCTTCTGCTGATAGTCGTCTCTGAAACACACACACCGGCCCCCTTAAGGCTGTTTCTGATCTGTCAGTTTCACAGTGACCACAGTGAGGATACATAAATATGGGCCACGCTGTACTTAAAGTACATGCACATGTATAGTCAGTACACTGCTCGCGTTCTCAAGCTCACGCGTCACATAGCATTACGTACTGTATATCTCCAGCCTAAGACGTACTCAAACCCCTTAGAAGTTTCACGTTTTTAACATTAAGCCACATTGAATCACGGTGGACTTAGTTTGTCTTTTCTGACACAAAAGAAAATGTCAAAGTGAAAACAAATCTCAGCAAAGTGCTCTAAATAAATTACAAATTCTTCTCCTTCTTTTGGCTGCTCCCATTAGGGGTTGCCACGGCGGATCATCTTTTTCCATATCTAAAGAGGAATGAAGGTCAGTAGGACCACCAAGACAGAATACATGTGTGTGAATTTGAGGGAGGTCAGTGGAATGGTGAGGATGGAGGGAGTAGAGTTGGCGAAGGTGGATGAGTTTAAATACTTGGGATCAACAGTACAGAGTAATGGGGATTGTGGAAGAGAAGTGAAGAAGAGAGTGCAGGGAGGGTGGAGTGGGTGGAGAAGAGCGTCAGGAGTGATTTGTGACAGACGGGTATCAGCAAGAGTGAAAGGGAAGGTCTACAGGACGGTAGTGAGACCAGCTATGTTATATGAGCTGGAGACGGTGGCACTGACCAGAAAGCAGGAGACAGAACTGGAGGTGGCAGAGTTAAGATGCTAAGATATGCATTGGAAGTGACGAGGATGGACAGGATTAGAAATGAGGACATTAGAGGGTCAGCTCAAGTTGGACGGTTGGGAGACAAAATCAGTGAGGCGAGATTGCGTTGGTTTGGACATGTGCAGAGAAGAGATGAGGGGTAAATTGAGAGAAGGATGCTAAGGATAGAGCTGACAGGGAAGAGGAGAAGAGGAAGACCTAAGAGAAGGTTTATGGATGTGGTGAGAGAGGACATGCAGGTGATGGGTGTAACAGAGCAAGATGACGAGCACAGCAAGAGATGGAAGAAGATGATCCACTGTGGGACTCCTAATGGAAGCAGCTTAAAGAAGAAGAAGAAGAAATAAATTACAAATAATATACATAAAATAATTCATCTCCTAAGTATTCACCCCCTTCAAGCCTGCATTTAGCAGTGCACCTTTGTCAGCCATGACGGTATCCAGTAGGCGTGCACAGGTCTCTTTCCTTTTTTTTATCCATTTTTCCACCTTCTGCTTTGCAAAGCTACAAGGCTCTGTCAAGTTGTGTAGTGATTGTGAGTGAAGAGCCTTTATCAGGTCCAGCCACAACTTCTCAGTTGGTCTGAGATCTGGACACTGACTTGGCCACTCCAGGACGTTCTCATGATTGTTTTGAAGCCATTGCTGTGTAGTTTTAGCTTTATGCTTGGGGTCAAGGTTTTTTGATGGAAAACAAATCTACTTCCAAGGTGCAGGTTTCTTGCAGACTTCATCAGGTTTCCCTCCAGGATTTCCCCATATTTTGCTGCCTTATTTAACCCTCCTTGTTTGGGAAAAGCATCCCCTAAGCCTGATGCTGCCACCATGATGCTTCAAGATGGGGATGGTGAGTTTGTAATAATGTGCAGTGTAAAGCAGCGATTAGTCGGATGGCCAAAAAGCTCAGTTTTAGTATCATTAGGGTGCTGAACTTTCTTTGAGCTGATATCTCAGTCTCCTATGTGCCTTCTGCCAAGATGTCCTTTGGTTTTTTTTTGTGACTGGTGAATCACCTGGGCACAGTTGTTGTCCGCACAACCTCTCCAGTGGCAGTCACTGCAGCTTGTTTCTCCTTCAGAGTTCTCAGAGGTCTCTTGGTGGCCACCCTCACTCGTCTTCTTTGGTTTTTATGGATGACCTCCTCATTTTCTTTCCATTTCTTCGTGATTGATTTAACTGGACATTCAAGGATTTGGATATTTTCGCCTCTCCAGACTTGTGCTTTTCATGGTGTTCCTTGGGGTGTCCTCGTGTCTTCATTGTGTAGCTCAGCCCACCATACTGACTCACCCCCACATACAATCAATTGAAAGCCCAGACAATTGATCTCCAATGAACTAATTCTGTGACTTCTAAACAAGTTGCCTGCTCTGATGAGAATTTAAGGGGTCATAGTGAAGGGGTGAATACATTAATGACATTCATTATTTTGGGTTTTGTTTTGCAATTAATTTAGACCACTTTGTACAGGCGTCTGTTTTCTCCTTGACATTAGAGCAGGGGGTCGCCAACTCCGGTCCTGGTGGACCACCGTGGCTGCAGGTTTTCATTCTAATCCTTTTTTAAATTGAGTGCCCTGTTTGTGCTGCTAATTAACTTCTTGTGAATTAATTTTACTTGAATTGCTTTTTTAAGATTTGCTCCCCTGAATTTCTCCATCGTTCCTCTGAATTGCTTCATTTCATTCCTTAAATGCCACCCAAACAGAAATGAAATGTGAAGTGAGGGAGCCAACTGAAGACCAGCTCAGTCAGGGCCTCAAAACCAGTTGCTTAATGAGGTGCCACTTCCTGTCGTTAATTAAACCCGTTCTTTAATTCTGTGGCTTGTTGCTGCTCTCATTGTGCAATAGAAGACATTTCCACAATTTCTGATTGATCTTCTCTTTTCTAAGAGCTCTGTGAAAATGTTTTGTGGACCTGAGCAGAACAACATTCCTGAGACCTTCATCGTTCTTTATTTTCAGATATCGTATGATGGACACCAGTTGTTTTTGTCCATCTCACTATCTCATTATTATTTGACTGCTAATTACGGAAAAATAAATGATTCAGAGATCTGAGTCTTCAAGAACAAGTCAATTAAAATGAATTCAAAAGAAGTTAATTAGCAGCAAAAACAGGTCACTCATTAAGAAAAGGGTTAGAATGAAAACCTGCAGCCACGGTGGTCCTCCAGTCTTTTTTCTGTTGACTAGCTGACTATCTTACAGACTATCTCGGGAACTGCAGGTCTGACATTGTGGTCAGCAGCACAGGAGCGCCGCAGGGGACTGGACTTTCTCTGGTCCTGTTCAGCAAACATACATCGGACTTGCAATATGATTTGGAGTCCTGCTATCGTGGGCTGCATCAGGAGTGGGCAGGAGGAGGAGGATAGGAACCTAATCAAGGACTTTGTTAAATGGTGCGACTCAAACCACCTACACCTGAACACCAGCAAAACCAAGGAGCTGGTGGTGGATTTTAGGAGGCCCAGGCCCCTCATGGACCCCGTGATCATCAGAGGTGACTGTGCAGAGGGTACAGACCTATAAATACCTGGGAGTGCTGCTGGATGATAAACTGGACTGGACTGCCAATAGTGATGCTCTGTGCAAGAGAGGACAGAGACGACTATACTTCCTTAGAAGGCTGGTGTCCTTCAACATCTGTAATAAGATGCTGCAGATGTTCTACCAGACGGTGGTGGCGAGCGCCCTCTTCTACGCGGTGGTGTGCTGGGGAGGCAGCATAAAGAAGAAGGACGCCTCACGCCTGGACAAACTGGTGAGGAAGGCAGGCTCTATTGTAGGCACGGAGATGGACAGTTTGACATCCGTGGCAGAGCGACGGGCGCTGAGCAGACTCCTGTCAATCATGGAGAATCCACTGCATCCACTGAACAGGATCATCTCCAGACAGAGGAGCAGCTTCAGCAACAGACTGCTGTCACCATCCTGCTGTCATCTGACAGACTGAGGAGACCCCACACTATGTGACTCCTCAATTCCACCCGGAGGGGTAAACGTTAACATTATTCAAAGTTATTGTCTGTTATACCTGCCTCTCACTCTCCACCCTGCATTTTTTAACTTGCACTGCAATTTTATTACTCTTTAATTTAATATTGTTTATTATCAGTATGCTTCTGCTGGAGTATGGGAATTTCCCCTTGGGGTTAATAAAGTATCTATCTATCTATCTATCTATCTATCTATCTA
Organism: Polypterus senegalus; assembly: GCF_016835505.1. NCBI lineage: Eukaryota > Metazoa > Chordata > Cladistia > Polypteriformes > Polypteridae > Polypterus > Polypterus senegalus. The sequence continues at coordinate 8,490,231 of NC_053160.1, forward strand.
TCTATCTATCTATCTATCTATCTATCTATCTAGTGTCAAAAAAAGTTAAATTAAGTGCACTTCAGAAAACAAGTCATCCACCTGAAGCTAAGCCTGACAATAACTGGGATGGAAGACCATCTAGGAAAAGCATGGCTAAACTGCTGTAACAGATGTTGGTCAGGCCAGCAGGGGGCGCATACCCTGTGGTCTGTATGTGGATCCCAATGTCCCAGTGCTGTGATTCTGGGACACCGGGTTGTGGCACCGTCCTTCACATGAGATATAAAACCGAGGTCCTGACTCTTTGTGATCATTAAAGATCTGAATGCATCTTATGAAAAGAGCAGGGTTATTGCCCTCCATGGCCTTGTCATTCTGGCCCCCTAATCAACCACTGGCTCTAACTGGCTATCTCTCTCTCTCACCACTTCACCACCTGATAGATACAGTATGGTGAGCTTACTGGTGCAATAATGGCTGCTGTCAAATCGTCCAAGTGGTTGAAGTGTTTCCCACTCTGTCTAAGTGCTTTGAGTAGCGAGAGAAATACTATAGAAATGTAATTAATTAGTCAGTCAGTCAGTCATTGTCCTACCCGCTATATCCTAACTACAGGGTCTCGGAGGTCTGTTGGAGCCAATCCCAGCCAACACATGGTGCAAGGCAGGAACAAACCCAGGGCAGGGCGCCAGCCCACCACAGGGCACACATATACACCCACACACCAAGCACACACTAGGGACAATTCAGAATCACCAATGCACCTGACCTGCATGTCTTTATACTGTGGGAGGAAACCCACGCAGACACGGGGAGAACATGCAAACTCCAGGGAGGACCAGGGAAGTGAACAGCAGCGCTACCACTGCACCATCGTGCCGCCCTGTAATTAATTAATTAATCAATTTAATTAATCAACAATACTATTTGAAAACTTCCAAGGAGGTGAATACTTTTTATTGGCACAGTATATAGAAAAAATTACATTTTATTCTAACCAAGTGTTTAGGAAAGGTGTTCACTGTTAAAAGTGTTAAATAAAATCATAAGGTCACTACTCTTCATCATTTTGTAGGTCACTCTTCATCTACAAGTACTTGTAATATTTTTATTTTTATACTGTATTGAGGATTTGCTCTGTTCTGTGTATTGTATTGTATTGACGTCCTTCTTTTTGACACCCACTGCACACCCAACCTACCTGGTAAGGGGGGTCTCTCTTTGAATTGCCTTTCCCAAGATTTCTTCCATTTTTTCCCTACAAGGATTTACTTCTTGTCTTCTTAGAGAGTCAATGCTGTCAAGAGTCAATGCCTGTTAAAGCCCATTGTAGAACTTCTTGTGTGATTCTGGGCTATACAAAAAGAAATTGTATTGTATTGCACAAGCTAAGTGGGTTACATAATAGACAGACTATGAGAAAAAAGCATTTTTTGGACCTGAAAGACAAATTTCTAAACAAAATGCCAATGGGGTCCCGTACCATGATGGCTTAGTTGCGTCCCATTAGCAAATAGGCTCCCACCCTTAACACGCCACATGACAAGGCTTCCATTTGGAACCTTTTGATAGAGCAGAAGGCACTCATGGAAAAGCAGCGTGGCGTCAAGTTATTTGTGTTATCAGCCAAAAAACAGCTGCATTCCTTCAGGACTTTGTTAAACCTTTTGAAATAAGTCCAGACACCTCCTGACGGAGACCGCCACATCGCATTGCACCACTTGGCCGCGCTCACAGCAGACAGCACGAGGGAGGCACATCTCGGGGACACAGGGCTCACGAAGACCATCGGGGTACCGTATTGGTCAGGAACACGGATATGAGCCCACCCTCTCATCAAGATCCCCGAGTCATGTCATACCCACGGCAACAAAGCTGATGGAGAAATACCAATGGGAAGCAGCAGTTTGGAGAGTCTGCCGTGGGGCTGACGGCAGCAAGTTTAGGACAAAAAAGTCACAAGTGGGTTTGGTTCCTTTCTTCTTTCTCCTCCAGAATGTTAAGTTGTACTTAAGCTGCTCTATAAAAAGCAGAAAAATAAAACCGATCTGATGTAACCTGCCATACAACATCACTGTGTTTGATTTTTCTATGCACCTGTGGCTGGTGGGCGCAGGTTAAACATTTACACAAAGGGAGTGGGCACTGACAGTGCCCACTTAATGCAGAGTTAAAGATGCTAAGATTTGCATTGGGTGTGACGAGGATGGACAGGATTAGAAATAAGGACATCAGAGGGTCAGCTCAAGTTGGACGATTAGGGAGACAAAGTCAGAGAGGCGAGATTGCGTTGGTTTGGACATGTGCAGAGGAGAGATGATGAGTATAATGAGAGAAGGATTCAAAGGATAGAGGTGCCAGGTGAGGGGAGAAGAGGAAGGCCCACGAGAAGGTTTAAGGATGTGGTGGGAGAGGACATGCAGGTGATGGGTGTAACAGAACAAGATGAAAAGGACAAAAAGAGATGGAAGAAGATGATCTGCTTTGACGACCCTAACGGGAGCAGCCGAAAGAAGACTGTTGTGTTTAAGCCAGGGTCTCGAGCCTGGCCTACATAGACTTTCGTTTCTTGTCATTTTTTTTTTTGTTCCTAAATTATCATTTTTGTGTTTATTATGTTTTTGTCTGTTTATATTCTTTGAATATTATTTTGCTTATTTATGTGTTTTCATTTTTGTAAAGAAAAGCCAAGCAAAATGACACCTTTTATTGGCTAACTAAAAAGATTACAATATGCAAGCTTTCGAGGCAACTCAGGCCCCTTCTTCAGGCAAGATGTAATCATTTTTGAAAGTAACTTTAATTTAAACAACACCTTTCATAAATAAAAGTCACAAAGCTCTTCCCATATACAATAAAAAAAAAAATTGTAATGGACAGCATGTATGGGCTCGCGTCCCTGCCAGGATTGGCCCCATTTTCCTTAACCATTACAAGGCAGAAATCAGGGGATGCGCCATATCAAGGCTGTATGCTCCCCCCGACCCACTAGACGGCAGCATCCCTGGGCTTTGGTACCCATCAGGAGATTCACAGAGTGTGCTGGGAATTGTAGTCCAGAGGGGCAGCCCTGTTAGGTTCCCTGGCTGGTACCAGGAGGAGCTACAGGGAGTTTAACTCCCTAAATAATTGGACCTCCTTATGAGCAGGAAGTGCTTCCAATGGGCATTTCCAGGGCACTAGAAGTACTTCAAGGTCTTTAATAAAATGAAGCACGCTAAGTTAGAGCTGGGAGTGGAGACAACACTCATCTGGGAGGAGTAGCAGAGCAAATCAGAGGAGAAAAAGAAGAAGAAGAATGTGAGGTTTGAATACACAATGGGCGGTCGGAAAATCGAGAGTCCACCTTATGAGAAGGATTTAGGAGTCGTAGTGGACTCTAAGCTATCGACTGTCAGACAATGTTCAGAAGCCATTAAGAAGGCTAACAGAATGTCAGGTTATATAGCGCCTTGATGTGTAGAGTACAAGTCACAGGAGGTTCTGCTCAGCTTTATAACACGCTGGTGAGGCCTCATCTGGAGTCCTGAGTGCAGTTTTGGTCTCCAGGCTACAAAAAGGACATAACAGCACAAGAGAAGGTCCAGAGAAGAGCGACTAGGCTGATTGAGGGGCTACAGGGGTTGAATTATGAGGGAAGATTAAAAGAGCTGAGCCTTACGGTTTAAACAAAAGAAGATTAAGAGTTGACATGATTGAAGTGTTTAAAATTATGGAGGGAATCAGTACAGTGGATTGAGACTTGTATTTTAAAATGAGAAATTGGAAACTTGTGAAGGGTAAATTTCACACAAACATTAGGAAGTTCTTCTTCACACAAAGAACGATAGACACTTGGAATAAGCGACCAAGTAGTGTGGTAGGCAGTAAGACGTTAGGGACTTTCAAAACTCGACTTGATGTTATTTTGGAAGAAATTAGTGGACAGGAATGGCGAGCTTTGTTGGGCTGAATGGCCTGTTCTCGTCTAGATTGCTCTAATATTCTAATTTTCTAAAGAAGAAAACCATATACAGTACATTGCTGTGCTATGAAATTATGTTAAATGAATATGTGTGTTTTTGAACCTGGGACTGTGTTAGTGCATTCATTTTTAGGTACAGCCTATATATATATATATATCTGCTCTTGTGTATATAAAATCCTAAGCATAAAAGTGCAACGATTTTATGTGACATTTTTTGTCAGGCTCTAAATCGGGCTTATTTTAAAACTTACATATATATGTTTGGTATCATTCTTTTCAGAATACATCGAACTTTAATGTGATGTTGTTAGATTTTCAGATTTTTAAATTATAAACTAAAAAATATCAAGAACTCACGTCCCACGAGACGAGACTTTGTGCCAAGAGATTTAACCGCGCCCGGGGCCAGAAATAAAAGACAACGAGTAGGACAGCTGCTATACAGATTTTTAAATGTTCGAAGTGCCGCGCGAGATGCAAATCACATGGCACAGCAGCAGCAGTAAGCCAGCGGCTGATCGAGCAAAGAGGAGGTAAAAAAAAAAAACTGTATTTGTTTCCCTTTGTATCGCCGTTTAAGAGGGGGTTTGGGATGAGCAACCACGTCTCCTAACTTCTTACCGTAGATCCCGTTATATAAGCCGAGAATTTCGTCCTAGATTTTTGGCTTGGAGTTTGGGGGTCGGTTTATACAACGAGTATCGTTTCAGATTCAAGATTTCCAGCGCAATGCCGGTTTTGCCGATGAATACGGAAGTAAATAATGACGAAACCACAGAGCCATCTTTCAGATGAAGAAGTAACTTTGCATGCCGGTACTTTAAATTAAATAAAGAATTTATTCAAAAAAGTGTTTTAGTTGTTGATTTGATTAATAAAATCTATAATAAATTATCGGAATTTTAAAATGAAATTTTTGTTTTGATTTCCGATCAACATCTTGCGTTACGAAACGGATGCGGTCACGTGTATCTGCTTGCGCGATTGTAAACAAACAACCGAGAGCGTTAGTAGCGTCAGTCGGAGCCCAGATACATGTGTTTGTGGATGTAATTTCCGTCATTGCAGTGATTTACCTATATATATATATATATATATGCAGATTTGTGGCAGATGAAATTTAATGTCAGTAAATGTAAAGTATTACACATAGGAAGTAAAAATATTAGGTTTGAATACACAATGGGCGGTCGAAAAATCGAGAGTACACCTTATGAGAAGGATTTAGGAGTCATAGTGGACTCCAAGCTATCAACTTCCAAACAGTGTTCAGAAGCCATTAAGAAGGCTAACAGAATGTTAGGTTATATAGCACGATCTGTGGAGTACAAGTCCAAGGAGGTTCTTCTCAACCTTTATAATGCACTGGTGAGGCCTCATCTTGAGTACTGTGTGCAGTTTTGGTCTCCAGGCTACAAAAAGGACATAGCAGCACTAGAAAAGGTCCAGAGAAGAGCGACTAGGCTGATTCCAGGTCTACAGGGGTTGAATTATGAGGAAAGATTAAAAGAGCTGGGCCTTTACAGTTTAAGCAACAGAAGATTAAGAGGTGACATGATTGAAGTGTTTATAATTATGAAGGGAATTAGTACAGTGGATCGAGACTTGTATTTTAAAATGAGCTCATCAAGAACGCGGGGACACAGTTGGAAACTTGTTAAGGGTAAATTTCGCACAAACATTAGGAAGTTTTTCTTTACACAAAGAACGATAGACACTTGGAATAAGTTACCAAGTAGTGTGGTAGACAGTAAGACGTTAGGGACTTTCAAAACTCGACTTTTGTTTTGTTTTCTTGGAGGAAGCAAGTGGATAGGACTGGCGAGCTTTGTTGGGCTGAATGGCCTGTTCTCGTCTAGATTGTTCTATTTCTATATAATTCATTAAGACCTTGCAAGCAAGACACATAATTGCTAAGGAAGGAAGAGAAGGTAAAAGTAAGCGATCGCAATCGAAACGAAGATGGACATTGTGTGGAAATATCTCCTCCCTTCCTTCAGCCCAAAGATGTCAAATTAAATGGTGAGTACAGTATGAAATTGTTTCTAGAATAGAATGCCTTTTATTGTCACTATACGCATCTACAATGAGATTAAAAGCAGCTCCTTCAGTGCAGAAAAAAGTTCTGTATAGGGCTTGTATGGTTGTTTTTTAGCTTTAGCATAACGCCGGATCTGTGGCCCCGCTTCTGCTTTCTTTCCCTCCTCCGTCTGTGTCGTCTCCTAGAGCCGACAACAATCCACGGAGAGCCCGCTGGTCTCGCTATGTTGTCTGAGATGTTGTGCGTGTGATGAAAAACACTCGAAACAGATGTCTGGCTCTGGACACCAATGTCTATAAGGTTCTGAATGGTGTAGTGGATGTTCGCCAAACCGATCGTGCACAAACAAGGACACAAAAACAACAAAAAAGTGCACTGAAAAGGAGAGCCCTGAGCCGCTGTGACCATGCGCGCCGCCATGCTCCTAGCTTAATCGAAGTAGGCTTGGCACTTTTTATAACTTTTTGGTTAGTACATTAGAAAAATTATTGGTGTTTTGGTAAATTATGCACATTATATTATATATCAAAAATGCCGGCAGTCTCAAATTCGCCGATAAACATTATAAATATACCTGAAGAGACACTTTTAAGGAAATTTAGAAAATTTTGCTTGGAGAAGGGGGTCGGCTTAAATACCGGTCATCGGCAAATACATGTAATTTAGTAGGTAGAGAAGGGGTTCGGCTAATATACCGGGTCGGCCTGTATTCCGGGATCTACGGTATATAATACGCTATACCATGGCTGTCCGTTTGTCTGTCCAGGATTTTAAATCACCTGTAGCTCACAAACCGTTTGAACTATTGACCTGTAATCTGGTACACATATACTACGTGACGTCTACTATCCGCTTTCGGGGTGATGATTGCCCTCCAAGGTTATTCCTCTTTTATTTTTATTACATTTTATTGTAGAATCAACTCTCGGCAGCGGCCAGCAGGGCAGCCGTGTGGCGTATGTGTACGGGCACTGTTCTCATCCCTACCACCTTCGCCATCACTTCCCCTACCTCTTCATATCTTAAATCATTCTTGAGGAAGATTGAAGACTTAAGTATTAAATAATCGCAACACAAACACTGACTTAATCAGATGCCGACGAAAGAAGAGAACAAGATAGCCGCTAGGGTGGAGAAAAGAAGAGCCGCTCAGGAAGCAGCAAGCGCATCAACCTCTGAGCAAACGAATGGTAAACGTACGGAGAAAGAGGATGAAAAGTAGAAATGCTCAAGTCAAGTGGATTCACTGTACGTTATTCTGCAGTGTGCCGTTACTGGTATATGTATAATATATAGGGTGGTCCAGATCGAATTATGCAATTTTCATTACGCTAAAACTTATTAAGTTTATTACATAGAAAATCACCCGAAAATTCCCGGACCATCGAGAAGTGTGCGAACTGACAACATGAAGAATCGCTCTTGCGCCCGAACTGGAATCGTCCCCGCATAAATCAAAGTCTTCCAGACGATCTGGATCTGCATAATTAGATCTGGACCACCCTGTACAGTATATATAAAAAGTCATGAATCTGTAGCTGAAGATCACATTCCAGGCTCAAATAACGTATGCAATACCCCACCAGGGCAAAAGGGGGCAGCACCCCGCTAACTGTCTCTTTTCTAAGCTGCACCTGAGAGAAGCTGCCCACTGAGGGTACCTAAGCCCCGCCCTCTACCATTGAAACTCTGCCATCTTTCGGTCATTGACCATATAAATCTGAGATCTCCCAAATAAATCTTACGTAAAGAACTGCTTCCTGGCTTCAGTCCTAAATGCACACCCCCTTAATTTCCACTTAATTCATCCTTAAGCTGAAAGAATTCTGCTGGATCTCCTTTATCAAAGCCTTTGGAGATTTTGAAGTCTCCTCTTCTCGAGACTAAACAGGTTTAATTCTCAGAGTCTGTCACAGTTGGACATGTTTTTTACTCCCATGATGCTCCTGGTTGCTCTCCTCTGTACAGCTTCAAGTGCTGCTATGTCTTTCTTATATTTTGGTGACCAGAACTGCACACAAAACTCTGTGGTCTTACAAGTAAGTGCATTAAATAGTTTGAGCATAATGTTCCTTGACTTAAATGCAACAGTTTGTATGATATAACCTAACATTTTATCTGCCTTTTTAATTGCTGCTGTATATATATTGTGGAATATGGCCGGCCAGTTATCCTGGCCAATACCCCCAGGCCGCCAGGTGGAGCCCTCCCTGGAGAATGGAGGTGCCCCGAATGCCAGCAGGGAATTATGGACATTGGTGTTTTCATCCACAGACCTGCTGGATACCACAGGGGCCCCTAGAGGACGCTGCAGGGAGGCCCATGGACTGTTACGTGCCCTATAACCCGGAAGTACGTCTTAGTCACAGCGACAGGGGAAATGACGTACTTCCGGGATGAAGAAGAGGACTTTTGATCTGACCCGGAAGTGATAGAATGTCACGTGCACTGAGTGATCGGAAACACTTCCGGGACAGGGAATATAAAAGACTGTGCGAGATCCCAGAAGAGTGAGTTCTGCTGGGTGGTAGGGTGACAACGCATCTGGGAGTGGAGGATTATTGTTTATTGTGGATTGTAGTGTATTTATGAGTATTGTGGAGAGGAGGGTTCTTTGTACACTATTTATTAATAATAAAGTCAATATTTGGACTTTTACCTGGTGTCTGGCTTCTGGTTTGAGGGTTCAAGGGGACGACAGCACTCCCTATCTGTCACAGTATATATGTGTGTTTGTGTGTGTGTGCGTGTTTAAATATGTGTTGCCTTGTCATAACATTTTCCACGTATAAATGCATCTGTGGTATGTGCAGGGAAAGTAAACAGTGCAGTTTACGAATGGAGGACTGGTTAGTGCACTTTTTATGCAATTTTTAATTATAAAAGGTGCGATACGCATGTAAACATGGCATCGAAAAGTGAAAAGTCAGCTCATTTTATACAGAAATGCATGTCATATTGCACAAAGAAGGCCACATACAGTAATTAGTATTTTACTATGAATTTTTCATTTCAGAGCCTGAGGATAATTGCAAGTTCTGGATACCATGGTAACCAAGTTTGTTTACATTCCCAAAATCTTGTCATGCACTTCTGATATCATTTAGCGGTGAATTAGTGATGTAATAGGCCACAAATCTCGTCTGATTACACCTTCGGGTCTCTTTATCCCCTCGTTTTTAAAAGAGATCTGGATTTAGGAGTCTGTGGATTTTGTTGTGGCATAACGCATCTTCATGATGTTGGCATATACAGACTGATGACACCATACTGTATATTCATAGGTCCATAGGTTCATTATAGGCACAAGTACAGAATACGGTGGAATTCTTACTTACATGTTACATGTTACGTGCTAACATTACTCAAAGGTATTGTCTGCTTTTTTATTTTTATTTTTTTTCATTTATTTTATTATTTTTTTGTTTCATTTTTCATTTTAATTACTATTTAATTTAATAATGTTTTTTTTTGTATCAGTATACTGCTGCTGGATTATGTGAATTTCCCCTTGGGATTAATAAAGTATCTATCTATCTATCAATCTATCTATCTATCTATTATATAGTGCCTTTCCTTCCTATCTATCTATCTATCTATCTATCTATCTATCTATCTATCTATCTATTATATAGCCTTTCATATCTATCTATCTATCTATCTATGTATCTATCTATCTATTATATAGTGCCTTTCATATCTATCTATCTATCTATCTATCTATCTATCTATCTATCAAATCAACATGTGGGGAGGACAGCCAGGACCCATGCCAGGCTGGCGACGACCCTTGAATACTGGATCCAGGGGAGCAGCCATGGGATGCACACTACATCCCTTGGAACATATGTTGCAGCACCCCTAGGTTGCATCGGGGCCAATATCTTGGAACACCGGAGCTCGTCCTTTTTGGGCTCCGTGGCCACCGTCAGGGAGAGCTGCAAGGCTTCCTGAGCCCGAGTGGGTGGCAACGCAGCCACACCCAGAAGTGCAGCCTAATCTAGTGTCACAGACGGCTGGGGTTCTTACCCGGCCGGGATGCCTAAAAGGACCGGAAGGGGGCAAGAATAGCTTCCGGGCCACAAGGGGGCAACCGCCCTGGAATAGGAAAGGACCACGAGAAAAGATTATAACCCATTGGGACCCGTGGTCACCGCCAGAGGGCGCCTTAAACCTCGTGGGACCTGGAAATAGTTACTTCCGCCACACTCGACGAGATGGCGGAGGAACCGGCCAGGGACGCCCGGAGTGCTTCCGGTGCAAAGGGCACGTCATCAGGGACATCATCAGCCACCTGGAGCACATCCGGGCAGGAATAAAAGTGGCCGCCTTCCAGCAATCTGGGAGCTAGAGTCGGGAGAGGGAGCAGGATGAAGCTCCAAGGAGGAGATTGGCCGCTAAGGACTAAGAGAAAAAAATTTCATTTTGGGTGATTATTGCTGTGTGCTTTGTGTCGTGTTTGGAACTGTCTTTATTTATGTTAAATAAACGTGTGGCTTTTATAAAGATGTGGTCTCCGACTGGTGGTGTCCGGGCAAGTCTCACACTAGGTTTATTGCCACGTGGAGCACTTCATGGTGAACTACTACTCAGGGCGCCAGAGTCGGGAGGAGGAGGACGAAGCTGCCTGGGAGTAGTGGAGGAAGAAGAGTGTGGTTTGGGGTGATTTACTTTGTGTGTTGTTTTGGGACTGTGTTGGGCCTGTGGAACATGGGGAAGACACGCCCCACGGCTGAAGAAAAATTAAGAAACCTTTTTATTTATTTCTACACATGCCACCGTTGCCAGTCTGTGTCGGGTCAACGCCTATATAGCGCCTTTGCCGCACATGCAACATGTCTCCACTCTCACATAACACAACCCTAACCCTTCTATCTTCCTAACCTCAGATACTGATGGCATATGAAAGTGTGGCAGCTTGCTGGGGGGTGATGGCACCTTTAAAGTTTTCTAAAACGACTATTCTTTGTTTACAAATAAATAACTGACTTCCTTTATGATGTTTATTTAATATAGTGCCCTTCATAACCTGCTGCATTTTTTTTCAGTAGTCTGGCTTTCATCTCAAATCAAAGGGAGTAGCAGGGTCAGTTAGTTTAGTCACTTTAAGCTGGTCTGGAGTGTCTGTGTGCGCCCTGCATTTGCCTGGCATTCTTTGTTATAATATAATTGTCTTCTATTATCAGTCTTTATTTCATATAGCGCCTTGCACAACCTTCTATATTTTTAGCAGTCTAGTGTTCATCTGAAGAAGTAGCAGTTATGTTAGTCTGTCATCACTTTAAATTGACCTGGTGTGTCGGCCTGGCATTCTGTGTATACACAGTAAATAACTCATTTTATTTAATATGGCACCTGATGCCTTTATCTATGGTGGCTTGAGATATAAGTTATTACATATTTGTTTTGTCTAATTGGATCACAGGCAGGCGAAGTGACTTACTCAGGGTCAAACAGTATTAGCAGCAGGATCTGAACCCACAACCTCAGGGTTTGGAGTCCAAAGCCTTAACTGCCACACCACACTGCACTTTTACTCATTGAGAGCACACAGGCTGCCTCCTGCTGTTAAAGTCATTTGAAAGCCACCACAGTGGTCTCTGTCTGATCCTGTGGACGACAACAACTTTTACTTCTTCTCCACCCCGTCCTGCGTCTCTCCTGCTCGCTCATAGCAATCGCTCCTACTCTCGACACTTCCTCAGATCAGAATCCTCTCTCCTGTCCGACCAATCCCCATCACAACACAGGACTCTCTCTTGCATCCAACGTGACCACCTAGAAAGCCCATCTCTGGAAAAGGCAATCCACGTGGTCTGGGATGGATGCCATTTTTGCCCCCCATTAGACCGTCTTTTAGTGTGAGAAGTTATTATGGATGACTGGCTGCATACAAAGTGGAGGATTTGGACTCGGAGACATTTTTGGGTACCTGGAGCCTGGGTCAAAGTCGGCAAAAATGTACCGACTCTGACTCCTAATAAATTTAAATTGTAAGGAAAAAAATACAGCAAGTTCAAATGTCCCATTTCACAAAAAATAGTCATAAGTAAGTACTTCTCATCTTCTTCTTCTTTCGGCTGCTCCTGTTAGGGGTCGCCACAGCAAATCATCTTTTTCCATATCTTTCTGTCCTCCTCATCTTGTTCTGTTACACCCGTCACCTGCATGTCCTCTTTCACCACCTCCTCTTGCCTGTCAGCTCTATCCTTAGCACCCTTCTCCCAGTATACCCAGCATCTCTCCTCTGCACATGTCTCTGATGTAAGAATAAAGCCCAGTGCCTAGTTGTGTTACTACTAGTGTGAAGTTCAGCTGAGCTATTATACAACCTGACATTCACATGTTGTAATCTGGATTATGGTTCATTACAAAAAGGGTTTTCATTTTATTTCAGATTTAATGTGTTTAACAAGTTAATTTGAGTATAAACAAGTGTAATGATGCAGGTGGAGGAGTGTGTGATGGCCTATACGGTAGAGAGTCAGCTTCCTAGCCAGTAGTTCTGTAGTTAAATTATGCGTATGTTGCCTTCCTTCACTCAACATGGAAAATACATCAGCATATTAAATACACTGCGGTGGGCTGGCGCCCTGCCCAGGGTTTGTTTCCTGCCTTGTGTCCTGTGTTGGCTGGGATTGGCACCAGCAGACCCCCGTAACCCTGTGTTCAGATTCAGTGGGTTGGAAAATGGATGGATGGATGGTTAAGTTTGCAGATGATGCCAAGATAGGTGGATTAGCAGATAATCTGGAATCAATTATATCATTACAGAAGGACTTGGATAGCATACAGGCTTGGGCAGATTTGTGGCAGATGAAATTTAATGTCAGTAAATGTAAAGAATTACACATAGGAAGTAAAAATGTGAGGTTTGAACACACAATGGGCAGTTGGAAAATCGAGAGTCCACCATATGAGAAGGATTTAGGAGTCGCAGTGGACTCTAAGCTATCAACTTCCTGTCTAACAGGAGGCTCACAGAATGTCAGGTTATATAGTGCCTTGATGTGTGGAGTACAAGTCACAGGAGGTTCTGCTCAACTTTTATAACACACTGGTGAGGCCTCATCTGGAGTACTGGGTGCAGTTTTGGTCTCCAGATTACAAAAAGGACGTAACAGCACAAGAAAAGGTCCAGAAAAGAGCGACTAGGCTGATTGAGGAGCTACAGGGGTTGAGTTATGAGGAAAGATTAAAAGAGCTGAGCCTTTACAGTTTAACAAAAGAAGATTAAGAGGAGACATGATTGAAGTGTTTAAAATGATGAAGGGAATTAGTGCAGTGTATCGAGACTGGGACTTTAAAATGAGTTAAGAAGGACTTAGGAGTCGTAGTGGACTCACAGTATCAACTGCCAGGCTGTGTTCAGAAGCCATTAAGAAGGCTAACAGAATGTCAGGTTATATAGCGCCTTGATGTGTGCAGTACAAGTCACAGGAGGTTCTGCTCAAGCTTTATAACACACTGGTGAGGCCTCATCTGGAGTCCTGTGTGCAGTTTTGGTCTCCAGGCTACAAAAAGGACATAGCAGCTCTAGAAAAGGTCCAGAGAAGAGCAACTAGGCTGATTGAGGGGCTACAGGGGTTGAGTTATGAGGGAAGATTAAAAGAGCTGAGCCTTTACAGTTTAAGCAAAAGAAGATTAAGAGGAGACATGATTGATGTGTTTAAAATGATGAAGTGAATTAGTAGATAGAATAAAATTAGTTCATCAAGAACACGGGGACAAAGTTGGAAACTTGTGAAGGGTACATTTCACACAAACATTTGGAAGTTTTTCTTTACACAAAGAACGATAGACACTTGGAATAAGCGACCAAGTAGTGTGGTGGACAGTAAGACTTCAGGGACTTTCAAAACTCGACTCGAAAGAAATAAGTGGATAGGACTGGCGAGCTTTGTTGGGCTGAATGGCCTGTTCTCGTCTAGAATGTTCTAATGTTCAATTAAAATTAATTCAAAAGAAGTTAATTAGCAGCAAAACCGGGCCACTAAATAAGAAAAGGGTTAGAATGAAAACCTGCAACCCTGGTATATCCAACCAACCAACCATTGTCTAACCCGCTGAATCCGAATAGGGTCACGGGGGTCTGCTGGAGCCAATCCCAGCCAACACAGGGCACAAGGCAGGAACCAATCCTGGGCAGGGCGCCAACCCACCGCAGGACACACACAAACACACCAAGCACACACTAGGGCCAATTTAGGATCGCCAATCCACCTAACCTGTAGTGCCTTACAACATGTATTAAATCATTTAAAATCATTTATCCACTGTGATATAAAGTGCCTGTTATAATGAGAGAACTGCAAAGAACAAAACGTACAAGAGTCGAGCTGAATCACATATACTGTATATAGTGCCTTTTACAAGGTGAGTGTGCGTCCACACACAGAATGAAACTATAAAGAGGAAAAATAAACTGCTCAGACCGTGTAATACAAGCCATCTGTTATTATGTACTGAGATAACTTACCATAACTTAATCATACATAATTTATATAGTGCCTTGCAACTTAAGCAATGTCCCCACAAACTGAAATTAAGAAAAGGAAAAATAAATCATTCAACCTGTGTGATATAAAGCACTTGTTACTGTGGAATGAGAGAACTTCAACAAGTCAAGCGTAATCGTATATAGCGCCTCACAAAGTGTGTGTGCCCCCACAAGCGAGATCCTATTCAACACCTGTGATTATAAAGCGTCTGTTGTAACGAGAGAACCGCAACAAACAAAACTTAGGTACATATATAGCGCCTTACGTGAGTATGCCTCCAGCAAAGAAACTGAAATTATGAAAAAGGAAAAATAAATCATTCAGCCACCGTGATATAAATCAACTGCTATACTCGGAGACAAACGAAACTTACAGGAGTCAAGCTGAATCACATATAGTGCCTTACATAGCGAGTGCGCCCTCACAAACAAAACTGAAATTCTGAAGAGGAAAAGTCCATCATTTAACTGCTGTGATATAAAGTGTCTGATATACAGAGAGAACTGCAGCAAACAGAATGTCCAGGAGTCGAGCTGAACCACATTTTAGCGCCTTTTACAAGGTGAGTGTGCTTCCACATGCAGAATGAAACTATCCGTCCATTAATTATCCAACCCACTATATCCTACCTACAGGGTCACGGGGGTCTGCTGGAGCCAATCCCAGCCAACACAGGGCGCAAGGCAGGAAACAATCCCGGGCAGGGCGCCAACCCACCACAGAGAATAAAACTATAAAGAGGAAAAATAAACTGCTCAGACCGTGTAATACAAGCCATCTGTTATTATGTACTGAGATAACTTAATCATACATATATAGTGCCTTACAACATAAGCAATGTCCCCACAAACTGAAATTAGGAAAGGGAAAAAATAAATCATTCAACCTGTGTGATATAAAGCACCTGTTACTGTGGAATGAGAGAACTTCAACAAGTCAAGCGTAATCGTATATAGCGCCTCACAAAGTGTGTGTGCCCCCACAAGCGAGATCCTATTCAACACCTGTGATTATAAAGTGTCTGTTATAACGAGAGAACCGCAACAAACAAAACTTAGGTACATATATAGAGCCTTACGTGAGTATGCCTCCAGCAAAGAAACTGAAATTATGAAAAAGGAAAAATAAATCATTCAGCCACCGTGATATAAATCAACTGCTATACTCGGAGACAAACGAAACTTACAGGAGTCAAGCTGAATCACATATAGTGCCTTACATAGCGAGTGCGCCTCACACATGAAGTTACACGACAAAGAGGACATGTGTGTCATTTAAAAGGTGTCTGCGATATGAGAGTGCAGCATCAGGCAGGAAACACGACGGTGAATACAGTAAGTGCTCATGAAAGGCACATGAAATGGCAGCACTGCCAAGGGTCCTACATTTTGTGTATTTTGTAACAAATCAGATTGGTGTTATTTTGTAGTCGTGTTTTGCAGCTGCGTCTTATAAATCCAACTTCCAAGGTTCAAATCGTGCCTGTGTGACGTTTTCATGTCTTCTCTGTGCCTGCTCGGTTTTCCTCCATGTGTGTTTGTACAGATCACCGGTGTCTCCAAGTTGGACCAGGTGTGAGTGAGTGCGGGTGGGCATGTGCCCACATGTGTGCCCCGCAGTGGACTAGCGCAGGTTGATTCCGGTTGCTTTCTGGATGGGCGTGGGTGCCCCGTGACTCTGAATTTGGAGAATGTTACGTACAGTAGGTGTGTGTACCAAAAGGGGGGGAGAGCATCGGTCAATCTTTAAACTGTATATAACATCTTTCATAGAAAATGTTTTTTTAAAAAACTGCAAGTCTAACGAAGAAGAGTGTGTTAATCAGCCCCATGACACTGTGAGCACTTCTCACAAGTTAAAAGTGGTTGGATGTTAGATCTTCACAGTGACTCCATCCTTCAGAAAATGAACCGATCAGGAGGGATTACAGAATATATGGGGTGACAGAAAAAAAAAAAGAGTGCCACACAAAAGGCAGCCAACGCAGCTCTCACAGCCCAGTGCCGCCCGGCCCACCCTCCCCGGCCCCCTTTAGCCATAACGCATGTAGGCACACGGCCGAACAAAAATGCAAACACAAAAGTGTCACCAGCTCACTTCACTAAAGCCGGCACTCGATGCCCTGGGAAGAGGGCCGGGTCACTAATTAGCTGGCTCGGCGGCCCCAACCCCACCACCCCTCCCTCCCCAAGCCCCCCAATCTCGTTGACTTTTGTCCCCCCTCTGGCGAGCTCCAGCTATTTCTGTCATGCAACTTGAAAATCACTGGAGGGAAGAAGATCGCCATAACAACCGCTGAAATGATCTTGTGGAATGTGTCTAGTGGCACTGGAATAACCTGAATATGCGCTCCAGATGTGTCGGCTGTCACGGAAAAAGTAAACACATCTGATGGACAACGTATGACTGGATGGCCTCACAGTTGACTCCGGGGAGTCGTGCTGAGTGGGGGGAGGTGGGGAGGCGGCAGGAATGAAGCCAAGAGGCAGGCAGGAGTCACCCTGAGGACCTGTGCAGCCTGGCAGGCTGGGAGGACGAGGACTGGGCCTGATTGTTCGGCGTCTGTCCCTCCTCCGAGTGGCCTCTGCGGGGACGACTGCAGGCTCAGCACATTTCCGTCTGGCACGGACTTGTGAGCTCCTGGGAGCAAACTGAAATGTGAACTGCCGCACAGTAAGGAGAGAGGGGGTCCGGGATGTGTTTGGGACAAGGGGGTGCTTTCTAGTCCTGGCATTCCTGCGTGCGCCCGCACTCACATGCCCTTCGAACTCACTGACTTGGCATTTCAGACCCAAACATTGAGGGAAAAGATTTCTGGTAGGTGATGGAATAAAATTCAAAAAGAGCGCCGTGGGACACTACAGACATGGCATGGAAAAGTTAAAGGACACAGAGGAGCAATCAGCTGCAAATAGTGCCTTTCATATCATGTCAGCGTCTACAAATGCAACAAAATCTCAGAGAAGAAGAATGCACCAATCATCAGTCAGCTACATATAGCGCCCTTCACACCATGTAAATATAAGAAAATTACAGGGAAAAAGAACATACCAGTTATTCATCAGCTGCATATAGCGCCTTTCATATCATGTCAGTGTCTACAAATGCAACAAAATCACAGAGAAGAAGAATGTTCCAGTCATCAGTCAGCTACATATAGTGCCTTTCACACTGTGTCAATGTCTACAAATGAGCAAAATGACAGCAAAAAAGAATATACCAGGTATCCATCAGCTCAATATAGTGCCTTTGAAATCACATAAATGTCCCCAACAATATCATAGAGAAAAAGAATGTTCCAATCTTTCATCTATAGCGCCTTTTACATTGTGTCACTGTCTACAAATTAACAAAATGACGGCAAAAAAGATTGTACCAATCTTCAGTCAGCTCAATGTAGCGCCTTTGAAATCATGTAAAATGTCAGTAAATATAAGAAGATCACACGGAAAAAGAACATATCAGTTATTCATCAGCTGCATAT
The DNA here is from genome assembly GCF_016835505.1 of Polypterus senegalus. Taxonomy (NCBI): domain Eukaryota; kingdom Metazoa; phylum Chordata; class Cladistia; order Polypteriformes; family Polypteridae; genus Polypterus; species Polypterus senegalus. The sequence continues at coordinate 8,508,206 of NC_053160.1, forward strand.
AGCGCCTTTCATATCATGTCAGTGTATACATATGCAATAAAAATCACGGAGAAAAAGAATGTTTCAGTCGTTCATCAGCTACATATAGCGCCTTTCACATTGTGTCAATGTCTACAAATTAACAAAATGACAACAAAAAAGATTGTACCAGTCATCAGTCAGCTCCATATAGCGCCTTTCAAATCATGTAAATGTCATCAACAACATTACAGAGAAAAAGAAGGTACTGTTCATCAGTCAACTTCATATTGTGCCTTTCACATCATTTAAATGCCTACAAATATAACAAAATCACAGGGAAAAAGTGCAACACTACATTTATAACAACAGGAAAAGGGTGGAAGGCGTATCAGCCAGCCTGTATTGTATATAGCGCCCAGTTGAAAAGATAACTGCACAGAGACGAAGACACCATTCATGCTTTACTGTATTGCAAATTCACTTGAAATGTACAGAAGAATGAATATTTTAGAAAAAGCAGATAACATCAGTCGCTCTTGTGATGTAAAGAACTGTTCATGGTCAGCAGATCTCAACTATTAAAATAACTGAACAAAGGAGGGAACATGTAGTGCCTTCTGAAATGAGAGCCGGACTGAATAACTGAATACAGCAAGCAAAAGCATCACTCAGCCTTACTTACTTATAGTGCCCTTCATGTCGACAGCATAACACAACAACAGATAACACAGGGCTCATGAGGAAAGGGACAGCAGTCAGTGTAAAAAAACACATCTGGAAATACAACTGCACCAAGAAAATGCATCATTCCAACATTACTGTATATAGTGCCACTCACAGTTTGTACATTTATGGAACTGAAATAAAATCACAGAGAAGCAGAACTCTTCCAGCAGTCTTTACGATGTATAGTGCCTTTCACATTCAGTGTACTGCATGACAAGAAATAAGAACACACAAGAGATATGAGTCAGTCAACACTGTACACAGCATCCTTCAACGTGTGTTTAAGTTATCAATGTCAGTAACAGCCCAGCACTGGGGAGAAACATCAACCAGCGTGTTTCAGTGCCAGGAGCACAAAATGTTTATTGTAGGTGGCACCTCTCTAACTAACTAGCTATCTGTTATTGAGTGGCTTACCTATCGACTATATGTTGTGTTTCATATCTCTCTGTCTCTCCATCAATTTATCTATCATACAGTGACTTTTCTATCTATCGCCTTATCTACCATATGCTTCCTTTCATGTCTATCTACTATATAGTGTCTTTTCTGTTTATCACATTTGCCTTTTTTTCTATTATATAGTGCCTTTTCCATGTATTATATATATATATATATATATATATATATATATATATATATATATATATATATATATATATATATATCTATATATATACATTTGCAAAAACCTCAAGTTAACTTTTTTCATGTTGCCATTATGGGGTGTTGTTTGTAGAATTCTTAGGAAAAAAATGAATTCAATCCATTTTGGAATAAGGCTGTAAAATAATAAAATGTGCAAAAAGTGATGCGCTGTGAATACTTTCCAGATGCACTGTATACGTATACATTTTATATATGTCATACAGTGCCTTTTCTAAATATCTGTGTTACTATTCCTCCATCCATTTTCTTAACCTGTTCATTCAGAGCAGGCACTATATAAATGTATATGATTAAGGAGCAGACGCACACACACAAGGGGTCAACTTAGCATCATCCATCCACCTAAACCACATGTCTTCTTGAATTGTGAAAGGAAACAAGTGCACCTGGAGGACACCCAGAGAGACATCGCGAGAACATGCAAGCAGCATGCAGGGAGCACCACTGGACTTGAACGCAGGTCTGCTTGTTACGAGACGGCAGCATAACCACTGCACCACTGTGCCAGACTATACAGGTATCTATCTATCTATCTATCTATCTATCTATCTATCTATCTATCTATCTATCTATCTATCATATAGTGCCTTTCACTCTATCTATCTATCTATCTATCTATCTATCTATCTATCTATCTATCTATCATATAGTGCCTTTCACTCTATCTATCTATCTATCTATCTATCATATAGTGCCTTTCACATCTATCTATCTATCTATCATATAGTGCCTTTCACATCTATCTATCTATCTATCTATCTATCTATCAGTTACAGTATCTAGTGTCTATCTATGAATTATAGATTGCCTTTCGTATCTTCACCTCTGATCACAGTGCTTATGATGATTATATAAGTTTGCAGATTCATTCCCATCGCTGACTCCCCTCTCTGACTATCGACTTAGTTCACCTGCCCGGACGTACACTGTAGAAGTGTGGAGGCAGTGTGACTGTATGATGCCACTCTTTATGTTCAAATTCCTCTGTTCATTCTTTTGTTAACATACCGGCTACCCAAGTAGCTAAGTTAATAGACTATAACCTGTTAGGTTGCTGGTTTACTGGCCACTGCTGTCACCCAGTGTGACCCTAAGCCATTCATTTCATCTTCCAAGGGTTCAGTTATAGAAACATTAAATAAATGGTGCTGTACCTGTAAAGTGCCTGTGAAAGTTGCTCTATAGAGTCATGAGGTGACTGATGGTACACACTTAGAACTGATAACTGAACCTGCCAATAGATGTGTGATGGTCACAACACTGTGTCCTTTAATTACTTCTTATTTGACTGACACTTTTATACAAAGTGACTCTCAACATCTGAGACACAACTGGTTCCAAGTCTTTTGTTTTCCCAAATGGGGCACAGACAGGCGAAGTGACTTGCTCAGGACCACACAGTCTTAAAGTCTTAACCACTACACCACGCCGCCCTTTGTACAAATAAACGTACAAATATTTTGTACAGCAAAGTACTCCTTTAGTTACGTGGTACTTCTGATACACCCAATTAACCAACAGCACTTTAACTGATGCCCGTTGTCTGTGGAAATTTCCTTTCTTTGACAAGAAAGCCAAACAACACAAGTAGTGCTGAACTAACACAACTAAATGATATGAAAGGGGACACTTTTAGGAAAAATATACGGGTAGGAGTGTGAGTGTGAGACGGAGTGTAAGTGTGAGTGTGTATTTAAGTGTGAGTGGGAGTGTGAGTGTGTGTATATAAGTGTGAGTGGGAGTGTGAGTGGAAGTGTGAGTGTGTATATGAGTGTGAGTCAGTGTGTGACTTTCATTGGGAGTGTGAGCGTGAGTGTGAGTGTGAGTTTGATTGGGAGTGGGAGTGTGTATATGAGTGTGAGTGTGAGTGTGAGCATGAATGGGAGTGTGTAGATAAGTGTGCTCTGTGACAGATGGGCTGGCGCCTCCTTCAGGTTTCTGCTTTGTTGCTAAGGCTAGGCACTTCCTTCAAGCAAACCTAGAAATGAAATACACTATATATATATATATATATTTATACAGGTATATACTGTATATGTACACACACACACACACACAAATATGAATATGAGTAGCCAGGTAGGACCAAAAGTGACAAATAACCCTTGGGATTTCAGTTTAAGAGACATGAGTTGTGTACGAGACTAAATGGCCACCGATTTACCCCAAAATGATGGGTTGAGTGTTTGTTGCCGACAGTAAAGTGAAGCTGAGCTAACTGTACGCTGAGCCTCATTAAAGCCGTGCCAGGCTCACATGCAGTATGTGGCGTAACAATTATCATTAGCCTGCCGTTATCCTTTAATCCTTAAATGGATAAGCCCTCTCGATTAGCTGTAATTAGGCAAACTGGCGGGGTAATTATCTCCAATTAAACTTTATTAGGCAGATAACAACACTGCTCAAAGTACAGGCTTCAGCGCAAAGTGTGCAGGATGAAATTGCCGACGCAGGTTGTCATTTTCCAACTCATTCCAAGCCCACCAGGGCCCCCCTTGGCTACAGACGCTTCATTTGGGCAGGACGTTTAGGACTTCCACAGCAGAATGGCTTGTGTCTGTTGGGGGCTTCCTGTCTATTTGGCTCAAGGACACACTATTGGGGTCTTTGAAATGACACGCACAGCCCACCTCAGTCAGGCCTTGCCATTCCGTCATCATGTTAGCTGCCTTCAGATTGGTTAAAGATCTTTCCACTGAGCTTATCAAAGACTCATTTAGAGAAACCTCGTCGATGGTCCTTCAGCGTTCAAATGCCAAGCAGCAATGACGCAAAAGTCTTTATGAGGACCCAGATTGGGGTTTCTTCTCAGCAACACCCCACTGACTTTCCTAATAAGCGTCACTTTACTGCGAGCCCAACAAAATTCCCAATCCTAATCACTACTGACTGAAGTCGGGCCAAAGATGCCTTCAGCGTTCCACTCAGAAGCTTGTCACATTAAAAGGGCCGCTGCCATAACCTAAATGGTGGCACTGAGCCTACTGCTGCAGGCTCCCAGCAACTGGGCTCCAACTCCAAACCTGTATGGGCACGGAGGCTTTGGGTTACTGCACTCTCTTCTTTGAAATTAAATTCACTTCTTTTAAATACTGCTTTGCCGGGACGTGCTCAAAGACTACGCTCACCCTGAAAAGTTCTAATACAGTACGGAAAAGAAAGAGAGTGACAAATACTGCGCATGAAGGCGCTTTATAAGGCGAAAAGTTACAGAATACCTTTGTGGCAGACGACCGGGGGACCTTGCCCCACCGGGAGGCCAGGAGAAGGGAAGGACCGGGAGAGGGGGGCACTGTCTTACCAGGGCAGCCCCCCTCGATTACATCAGGGCCACGGATTGACCCTGTTGGGGTCCGTGGTCACCGCCAGGGGGCACCTGGATGGCTGCACTTCCGCCATGCCGGGAAGTGCTGCAGGAAGTTGATCAGGGCGCATGTTGAGCACATAATCGTGTTGATGTGAAAGGTGCCATGTAAACCAAACATTACAAAGCACAGCATGAAAGTCACTATAGACATTTTAAAGTGTTGCATTATGGTCAGTCAGTCATTACCCAGCCCGTTATATCCTAACACGGGGTGTCACGGGGGTCTTCCGGAGCCAATCCCAGCCAGCACAGGGCACAAGGCAGGAACACACACACCAATCACACACTTGGGACAATTTAGGATCGCCAATGCATCTCACCTGCATGTCTTTGGACTATTGGAGGAAACCCACGCAGACATGGGGAGAACATGCAAACTCCACACAGGGAGGACCCGAGAAGCGAACCCAGGTCACCTTACTGCGAGGCAGCAGTGCTACCCACTGCACCACCTTGCCACCCTTGTTGCATTATGGTACTCACTTAAAAGGTGTTATATTGTTTAAACATTATAATGTGGAGCTCATCTGGAGTGCAGACTTCATGAAGTGCTTGGTGTTCACCATATAAAACAGACATTAAACTGTACCATGTAATGTTCATTGCCTGAAAGGCACTATATAAAACAGACATTATGAAATGCTACTTATCTGAATAGGCATCATAAAAACGACATAAAGTAGTGAACAATGGGGCTCTGTTATCCAGAAGCCACACCACCTGCACTTCAGAACAGGTCACCCACCTGAAGCCAAGCATGTTCAGGTCCATTTTCAGACCAGTGCTTGGATTGGGGACCAAGCTGCTAGAAGAAGTGTTGGTGGGACCAGCAGGGGGCGCATGCCATGTGGTCTGTGGGAGGATCCCAATGCCACAGTGCAGGAATGAGGACACTGTACTGTAACAATGGTGATATCCATATATCAAGGTCCTGATGCTCTGTGGTCATAAAAGATGCCTGGACATCCTTTGTAAAGAGTTGGGTGTATCCTGATATCCTGGCTAAATTGCCCTCAATGGCCTGGTCATTCTGGCCTCCTAATCATCCCCTGCTTCTAATTGGCTTTTTCCACTTCCCTACCATATAGCTAATGTGTTGTGAGTGTACTGGCACAAAAATGGCTGCCATTGCATCATCCAGGTGGATGCTGTACAGCAGGGGTCGCCAAGTCCGGTCCCAGTGGGTGGCTGCAGATTTTCATTCTAACCCTTTTTTTTAATTGTGTGCCCTGTGTGTGCTGCTAATTAACTTCTCGTCAATTGATTTTAATTGAATTGGTTTTTTAAGATTTGTTCCTCTGAATTGCTTCATTTTGTTCCTTCAACGGCACCTAAACAGAAATGAAATGTGAAGTGAGGGAGCCGACAGAAGACCAACTCAGTCAGGGCCTCAAACTCCAACCAATTTCACTCCAACCAGTTGCTCAATCAGGCGCCAGTTCTTGTTGTTAATTAAACCCGTTCTTTAATTTCATGGCTTGTTGCTACTCTCATCGTGCGTTAGCAGACATTTCCGAAATTGTTGATTTTCTCTTTAATTTTAAAATGTTTTGTGGACCTGAGCATGTCAACATTCCTGAGCCCCTCACCTTTCTTTATTTTCAGATATTGTATGATGGGACACCAGCTGTTTTGGCTCAATTTGCATCTCATTATTGTTTGGCTGCTAATTAAGGAAAACGAAGCAAAGGGTTTGAGTCTTCAAGAGCAAGTCAATTAAAATGAATTCAAAAGAAGTTAATTAGCAGCACAAACAGGTCACTCATTAAGGAACGGGTTAGAATGAAAACCTGCAGCCACTGTGGCCCTCCAGGACCGGAGTTGTGGACCCCGACTGTACAGGATTAACTTTGAATAATAACTTTGAATCATCTTTATAACATTCTCAAATACCGGCGCTGGCGTGAACTCCTGTAATAACAGGGAGACTTGCAGCAACGTCCGTGAACTCCAGTCTCCGCCAGCTCCTCGTGTTCCATGAATCTGATTATTCAACAAGCCATCCAGTTTATAAATGTGGAATTAAATATCTGTGTGCAAAATCACACTAAACCAGGAAATACAAAGAAGTAACATTCATAGTTCTAATCCAGTAAAGGGTGGAGGGAGGAGTGGTGGTTCTGAGAGTAAGAATCTGTGCTGGTATCTAGAAGGTTGCAGGTTCGAATCCCTGTCACTGCCAAAAAGAGATCCTACTCTGCTGGGCCCTTGAGCAAGGCCCTTAACCTTCAATTGTACAATGGCTGACCCCAAGGGGTATGCGAAAAGTAACAAATTCCTAATACGAGAAATTGTATAAGGCAAAATAAAGTACAACAACAAAAAAAAAAAAGGAGTCACTTAAGTTATGGAATCCAATCGTACAGAAAAGGAGCAAACCTTCGCCTCATAAGAGCAGAGAGGTAATGGAGATGACGGATGGGACAGCCGACAATGACAGAACGGTCAGCATTGAAAAGTCACATACTGCACATATTTGTTTAACTTATCTTAACCCATCTCACTAATGGGGACCTTCTGGAGGGCTCAGGTAAACCAAGTGCTACCACTGCCAGGCAGGAGGAGGTGCCAGCACCAACCGTGTCTCTTGTTTCCTCCACAGCATGGATCCATCCTCATCTCCTGCCAGGCGTCGCAGCGGGCCAGTACAAACAGGGTGCCCCGGGATGAAAGTTGTGAGGCATTGAGACGGAGCTCTTGGTGAAGCTACTTAGAGAAGTGCGAGGAGCAGGTGTTATTATTATTATTCATCCATCTATCCATCCATTTTCCAACCCGTTGAATCCGAACACAGGGTCACGGGGGTCTGCTGGAGCCATTCCCAGCCAACACAGGGCGCAAGGCAGGAACCAATCACGGGCAGGGCGCCAGCCCACCGCAGGACACTCATACACACACACACACACACACTAGGGACAATTTAGAATCACCAATCCACCTAACCTGCATGTCTTTGGACTGTGGAAGGAAACCGGAGCACCCGGAGGAAATCCATGCAGGGAGGACCCAGCAAGCGAACCCGGGTCTCCTAACTGCGAGGCAGCAGTGCTACCACTGCGCCACTGTGCCGCCTATTATTCATTAATATTATTATCATTATTCATTTCTAGAGGCCGGTGGCGCAGTGGGTAGTGCTGCTGCCTCACAGTTAGGAGACCTGGGTTCGCTTGCTGGGTCCTCCCTGCGTGAAGTCTGCATGTTCTCCCCGTTTCTGCGAGGATTTCCTCGGGCGCTCCGGTTTCCACGTTTCCACGTTGTGGCCACATTGGCACCCCAAATATTGCAATGCCTCAGCGAGTTCTCGATTCACGTCCATTATACAAACATACCAGGCAATGCCAGGGGCTTCCCCGGTATAATAATAAACAGTGACTCTCTAAAGCGCTGTCTATAAATGATGTGTAGCGACACAGAAGAAACATGAAACCACAGAGTGCTGCCTATGTAAGGAGCTATGAACAGACTGGCTACTTGACGAAGGGCCGTGTTCTCTGTCATAGGCACTGTGTAAGATAAAGATTGATCAGTTACAGTACATTATATAAACAGCTAAAGATAAAAAATAAAAAGTAAAGATCCATTCATCTGCCTTCTAACTTCACCCCTCTGGTTTATGACTGTGACAAAACCGCTGTCCATTCAGGTAGGAGGGAGCTCTTGACAGGATGCCAGGCCATCAAAGGGCACACTCTGTCACACACGTGCCCATTTGGTCAATGCAAGTCGCTCATTACCCAGCATATGTCCTTGAAATGAGTCTGACAAGAGGTTCTGTATAGCATAACATTCTTAAACTTGCTTAATCAAACAAAATCGAGAGTGGTCGCCCCTCGACTTTCTGGTATACTCAGACATGGGGATGGATATTTGAGAAGTAAACAGGTGACGGGTTGTCAGGGATGCCAGGGGCCATGACCCGGCCGGGACGCCAGGAGGGACCGGAAGAGGGTCAGAGCCCTGCCTGGATCACGTAGGGTTTGCCTTCCAGGTTGCTTTGGGGGCCACGGGTCAAGGGCATGGAAGCCCTTCCCTGTAGGGGCCCGTGGTCACCTCCAGGAGGCGCCCCGATGTCTTCAATTCTCTCTCTGAAATACGTAATATCTTCGGCAGAATCCATTTAATCGGCAGTAGTAAGCATTTTTCTAATTAATTCTTGTGCAATCGATTCACCAATCAGTAACTAGAGGGCGTGTTAGCGCCCACCCTCTCAACTTTGACGAGTGAAAGTGACAGTTTTATTTCAAGCCGTATTTCATGACGGTTTGCAGGAATGCTACGGACAAAATGAAATAAATAAATAAGCAACGAAAAACATATTTCGTGACACATTTATTTATTTGTGCTCTCATTTCATGACATATTTATTTATTAAGGCTCTCATTTCATGACACATTTATTTATTTATGCTCACATTTCACAGTACTTTTATTTATTTACGCATTTATTTATTTATTTATTTCATTTTGTCCAAAATATTCCTCCATAGATAATAACCCTTAACATGGTGTTAAATAATGCCCCCCCAAGGCAAGGTACATTTTTGCTGCCACCATGTTTACTACGCATGACACATATGGGGATACGTCACATACAAAGGTAAATCAAACAGTAAAGACAACATGAAAATTGCACAGTAACTGCAATGGATAGAAGCTGACACCATACAACACACTCGCAAAGGCTTATGGGTAGTTCAGATACGCATAGCGTATCGCTCCTCTGCCGTTAGTCTGTTTGAAGCCTAGTTCCAATGAACATGGACAATCCACTATGGGATCACACCATTGCTGAACAATGCGCTGTGGGGAGATTTCTTTTAGGCTTAGGGAATGAAACCTGCTGAAATTCACCAAAGGCTTCCTCCACATGTGACACCTGGAACTGAAGCCAAACAGCTCAATGTTGGTGTCATCAGACTGCAGAATCTCGTTTCTCACACTCTCAGGGTCCCTTAGGTGCCTTTTTGCAAAGTCAAATCAGGCTTTCATGTGTCATCTCGTCAGTCTACAATAACGTCTGAACTGGTGGAGTGTTACCCTTCTGGAAGTTTCTCCCATCTCCACACAGGCTTCTGTAGAGCTCAGCCAGAATGACCATTCATGGTCACCTCTCTTACCAAGGAACTTCTCACCCGAGTGATCAATTTGGCCAGGCAGCCAGCTCTAGGAAGAGTTGTGGTTGTTCCAGACTTCTTCTATTTGATGGATTAAAGGCCAGAAGTCCACCTGACCGTCATCATCAAGTTCTTCCTTATGAACTCTGAATACCATGAGGACTGATTGAGGTCATTTATGTGAGGTAGAATGCCTAGAGGGGGCTGGGTGGTCTCGTGGCCTCAGAACTCCTGCAGATTTTATTTTTTCTCCGGCCTGTGGAGTTTTTTTTTTTTGTTTTTTCTGTCCTCCCTGGGCATCGGACCTTACTTTATTCTATGTTAATTAGTCTTCTCTTATTTATTTTGTCTTGTTTCTATTTCTTCATCATGTTAAGCACTTTGAGCTCCATCATTTCTATGAAAGTATTAAAAGAGTAACGACATATACATTTCCGGATGTCACAATACAGGAGTATGTGAGAGCCGAGCCAGCAGTGGGTGAGCATGAGTGGTGCTGTGTGTGACGTGCGAGGACGACGTTCCAAGATTCCGCCTCCACTAAATGTTTCAGATGACTTTTTTCAGATCAAATTACTTGTAGCTGCAGCATATTCTCAGTTCTGTTTAAAATCTTTTCATACCAATCAAATAATCCAAAAATGAATATCCAGGAAGAAGTGGCCACAAACACCTACGATGAGAAGCCTTAGGCTGCAATGGCGGGTCTGAGCGTGTGCTCTGCAACCGATAACTCGAAGTTGACTTTCACCTGAGCAGCCCTCAGCATTAGGACCTGAAAACAGCCATGCGGACCACGCGCTGCAAGTCGCTTTATTGTACGCCAAAGGAGACCAAACAAAAGGCTCACAAAACGCCTTCAGACGTCCACTCCTGTCTGTTCTACTAGTGCTCTATGTGTTGGCTTCTTGGAGGACCCCAGGAAATCTGGGGCCCCTCAGCTCCAAGGTGGTTAAAAAGCGGCACATCCCAGACAGTAACAGTTTCCCCGAAAATAAGGCCGGGTCTTATATTCATTTTTCCTCCAAAAGATGCACTAGGGCTTATTTTCAGGGGATATCTTATATTTATTCACGTAAAACAATATACATTTATCCAGTCCTGTCATCTTCTTCTGAAACATCTTCATACTCCGGTGTAAACCGACACATTTACTGCCAGCTTCCTCTGCTGTTGATGAATCCATGGATTCAAACTGTTTCTGCTAAATTCCGACCAGAGAATCTGCCTGTTGCAGAAGAAGTTGAGATTTGTTAGTCTGTGGCCCGCGTCTGTCAAGTATATCAGAATTACTCTGAGGAATTGTGCTAAAAGTCTGACTAGGGTAAGAATTTGTTCTGCCTCAGAATAGGACTGGAGAAGCAGCTACCGTATATACTCATGTATAAGTCGGGTCTTGAAACACGAAAAATAGATCATAAATTCAGACCCCGACTTGTACACCCGTTCAAAAATACTACATTTAAACTTCTTGCCTCCTCCAATCTCGCATCAGTTTCTCAGACACATCGAATTTTGTTGCAGCAGCGCAGTTAGCAATTTCTTTCGCCACTTCAACAACTTTGGACGCTGAGTGTCTGTTGCCAGTAATTGGGGAATCTTGTTCATAGTTTTAATGAGTCAAAGATTAACATGGTGCACTAAAAACAATAAACAGGTAAGAAATACATACCGTATATATATATATTCATGTATAAGTTGGGTCATGAAACGCGAAAAATCGATCAAAAAATCAGTTTCTCAGACGCATCGAATTTTGTTGCAGCAGCACAGTTACCGTTTTCTTTCGCCACTTCAACGACTTTTAATTTCAAACCAACTTCTGATATTCTTCTGATCGAACGCTCCATCGTCGATAAGGGATGCTCTTACGATAAAGGTGTATGAGGGTGTAAGATACAAAAAACACAAATCAGTGCAAACGTCACTTCGGAATAGTTCAGGTATTACCGTGTGGTCACGTAGGCACATACATAGAAAAAAAGGCTGTGTGCTCCGTGGTTACTCTGTCAAGTGGGTGTTAGCATATCGTAATCTCTTGGACCGCATTCAATTTATACGACTGACATTATAAAATACCAGAAATTATACGGTAAACTCTAGCCCCGACTTATCCACAGGAGAACTTAAACGCAAGTATATACAGCATATGTTATATAGCGCCTTTCACTATCTATCTATCTATCTATCTATCTATTATATAGTGCCATGGGGACACATAAAGATATATAATACCTCTATATGTATTATAATATAATCATGTTTACAGTACTGTGTAATGATATTATGATATATGCACTTTACTAAGTAAATTAGCAGAAACACAGTACAGTATGTGTACAATATCTTGGCTATTCAGTCAAAACAGGTACAATAGAATACCCCATAGAGCTTTGCAGGGAATGTATATAATATAATGTATAATGTCCACATCGCCTAAACATTTAAATTCTGACCTGGTCACTGTCAATGCTCTCTGTAAGAACAGGCTTGGCAGAGTAAAACTGTTTGTTTTTAAGCAAAATAATTTAGTTTTATTGAACTGTGAGCACTGCTTACTATAAGTTGTATGCATTATAAATTACACATTATATATATCTACCTATATAAGTATGTATATACACTCACCTAAAGGATTATTAGGAACACCTGTTCAATTTCTCATTAATGCAATTATCTAATCAACCAATCACGTGGCAGTTGCTTCAATGCATTTAGGGGTGTGGTCCTGGTCAAGACAATCTCCTGAACTCCAAACTGAATGTCAGAATGGCAAAGAAAGGTGATTTAAGCAATTTGGAGCGTGGCATGGTTGTTGGTGCCAGACGGGCCGGTCTGAGTATTTCACAATCTGCTCAGTTACTGGGATTTTCACGCACAACCATTTCTAGGGTTTACAAAGAATGGTGTGAAAAGGGAAAAACATCCAGTATGCGGCAGTCCTGTGGGCGAAAATGCCTTGTTGATGCTAGAGGTCAGAGGAGAATGAATGGGCCGACTGATTCAAGCTGATAGAAGAGCAACTTTGACGTTACAACCGAGGTATGCAGCAAAGCATTTGTGAAGCCACAACACGCACAACCTTGAGGTGGATGGGCTACAACAACAGAAGACCCCACCGGGTACCACTCATCTCCACTACAAATAGGAAAAAGAGGCTACAATTTGCACAAGCTCACCAAAATTGGACAGTTGAAGACTGGAAAAATGTTGCCTGGTCTGATGAGTCTCGATTTCTGTTGAGACATTCAAATGGTAGAGTCAGAATTTGGCGTAAACAGAATGAGAACATGGATCCATCATGCCTTGTTACCACTGTGCAGGCTGGTGGTGGTGGTGTAATGGTGTGGGGGCTGTTTTCTTGGCACACTTTAGGCCCCTTAGTGCCAATTGGGCATCGTTTCAATGCCACGGGCTACCTGAGCATTGTTTCTGACCATGTCCATCCCTTCATGACCACCATGTACCCATCCTCTGATGGCTACTTCCAGCAGGATAATGCACCATGTCACAAAGCTCGAATCATTTCAAATTGGTTTCTTGAACATGACAATGAGTTCACTGTACTAAAATGGCCCCCACAGTCACCAGATCTCAACCCAATAGAGCATCTTTGGGATGTGGTGGAACGGGAGCTTCGTGCCCTGGATGTGCATCCCACAAATCTCCATCAACTGCAAGATGCTATCCTATCAATATGGGCCAACATTTCTAAAGAATGCTTTCAGCACCTCGTTGAATCAATGCCACGTAGAATTAAGGCAGTTGTGAAGGCGAAAGGAGGTCAAACACCATATTAGTATGGTGGTCCTAATAATCCTTTAGGTGAGTGTATATATATTAATAATGTATTAATGTGGCATTCAACTTATATGACTGACATTATAAAATACCGTAAATTATACGGTAAAATCAAGTCCTACAGTATATGGAGTCCTACACCCACTCCCCAGCTATACCTCCCTGGTGTAGTTGAAGTTGTGAAGCATTGGAGTGAAGTGTCGAGGTAAGTAGGCTTGTGATGGTTGATTGAGAGGAAAGCTGACGCTTACTTTGCTGAAAACATACCCCAGATCCCTAGTTTTGATGAAATACTAGTGATAAAAGGTGTCAATAAAGAGCTCACCAAGCCACAAACCTTCCTTATAAATACACAACCCTATAAAGAAGTTGGATTTTGCACCTGTTGTGATATGCGGCTGGGGGTGGAGCCCAGCCGGGATGCCCAGGAGGACCGGAGGAGGGCTTGTGCCTCCTCCAGACCACGAGGGGGCGACCGCCCTGGTTGTGTTGGGGGCCACGGGTAAAGGGTTTGGAAGCCCAACCCTGTAGGGGCCTGTGGCCACCGCCAGGCGGCGCCCCCCGTGCCTGAAGAACCCTGGACCTCTGCACTTCCGCCACACCAGGAAGTGCTGGGGGGAAGAAGACTAGGGACACCCGGAGGGCTTCCGGATGTGCAGCCGGCACTTCTGCCACACACAGGTGTGTCCGCGGGGGATTGCCCGGGAAAGCAGCTGGAGCCCATCCGGGCTGGTATTTAAGGGGCCGCCTCCCTTCATTCATCAGCAAGAGTCGGGTGGAAGAGGACGGAGCTCGGAGAGAGGAGTGGAGGCGGCCAGAAGGAAGGCATTGAGTGACTGTGAGGCCTGGACTTTGGGGGATCGGTGCTGGAGGCACTGGGCAGTGCACTGAACAATTATTGTAAATATCCTGTAAATAAACGTGTGTTGGGTGAAGAAACGATGTCTGCCTGTCTGTGTCCGGGTCCAGTTCCACATCCACACTGTGTACATGCGTGCCCTGCTGGGCCTTCAGTCCTTTGCCGAACCAATCCATTCTGATCAGGAGCACGTGAAATGCTGACGGGTGAGAATGAATGAAATGGTTCTTGCGAAACTGAATTTGAGCAAAACCTCAGTGTTTCACTTCGCAAAATAAACTCCACTGTAAGTTGCCATGTCGTGTGAGTTTACTGTGAAGCGAGTGGTACAAGTTAAGTAAGGCCCTGTCTCATTTAGCGACTTTTCAAGCAATTTTCAGTCATAGAATTTACTCAATCTCAGCGAGTCAAAGGCAGTCAACATCACATAATGTGACAAGCCCACCGACTCACTCCAACTCTCACCCTGACAAGTCGAACAGGTTGGACTTTGTCTTTAGTCGTAGGGGTGGCTCGGTGTGCATGAGAGCTGACAGGCAATGAACGTTCGTCTGGATGTACAATGAGTATAAAGCAGCAACGAGGAGTAAGGAACGCATGTGTTTTGAACCATAGAGAAGAGAAGAGACGCTTATGTGATGTCTTGTGTTTCACATTCCATGACAAAATGTAAAAAAGAGAAAACAAAGAGCAGAGTCTGTGGCTGAACTCTCTGTATCTGTTAAGCCTCAACAGCCGCAACAACAGCTCCATCATGGATGTCACAGAAAGGGACAAGCATATCTGTGCTTAGAGGGTCATCACACAGTCGCTAAATGTGACATGGCCAGTGATTTTCCGGTGTTTAATTGACATGGTCCATGGAAGAGATCAGCAACTGCTGTTGGCAAGTTTGACATACCCAACGACATCATGTGACATCGGCCTCGGCAGACCAGAAATCTGTAAAGTACATCAATTTCTTTGGATTTTGGTGCAGTGAAGTCAACTCTATGGAGTAAATTATGAAAGTCCGTCCATCCATCCATCCATCGTCTAACCCGCTGAATCCGAATACAGGGTCACGGGGGTCTGCCGGAGCCAATCCCAGCCAACACAGGGCACAAGGCAGGAACCAATCCTGGGCAGGGTGCCAATCCACCGCAGATTATGAAAGTCATTTAATATAAAAATGATTGGTGAGTGGGCCTCATGTATCGTGAAAGGCACTATATAACAATTGAGCGTTTGGTCAATTGAAATGAAGTTGTAAATCTTACATAAAACATTTTGGTCGCCCTGAAGCTTGAACTGTTATGGGGGCCCCTTTGTAACCAGCAACAAGGCCTGAATGACCAACGTGACCTTTTTCAGTGGGGTTGTTTCCTGACAGACCACCACCAA
Source organism: Polypterus senegalus (assembly GCF_016835505.1). Lineage (NCBI taxonomy): Eukaryota > Metazoa > Chordata > Cladistia > Polypteriformes > Polypteridae > Polypterus > Polypterus senegalus. Next base: position 8,524,085 of record NC_053160.1, read on the forward strand.
TTTTAATAAAATGTAACCTCTGCGTCTCAGATTTTCATTTAGATCGGAGTCAAAAAGCAATTTGGGGGTCCCCGTGGCCAAGAGTGCCAGACAGGAACCATCCTGGGCGCAGGATACCCACTTAAGTCACAGGCAGAGGGCCTGGTGCCTATCCCAGGCAGCACTGGGTGGGTACAAGGCAAGAGTCATCCCTGGAGGGTCAGCAGTCCACCGCAGGACCAGGCCTTAATATTAGCAGGGCCATTAAATCCAGAAGCTGGTCGCCTATTGATACCCTGCCTTTTTTTCTGTTGATCAGCAGACTTTTATCTCTTTAGCAATGTGCAACATCACAGAATGATTAACCAGACGGTAGACCATTTTTCTTTTCCTGTTGAGTTCAGCCTTTTTTTTTGTTACAAATGATTATACTGTAGCGCTCACTTAATTATAAGCTTTTCAAATGGCAGTGCAGTATACTGTAATAAAAGCTTATTAACATAAAAACTTCAGTCTTTTATTTGTGCCCCCTTTGTCATCTGCCTTTCACTCTCATTGCTCACCTTTCATTGCTTTTTCCTTCCTTTCTCTTTTGTTGGTGTGCCCATTCAAGCCATGCCACACCACCCTGCGCTACAAGGATAAACTGGCTACTCGGAGTTTACATTGTCGGGCCTGCAGTGCTTATAGAAAAGAGGGAATGAATTACCAGGATGTACGCCTCCTCACTTCCACAAGTTGTCAAGCAGTTCGACATAAGGACCGAGTGGTGGTTTAGTGGTCAGCGCCGCCGCCTCACCAGTTCTGATTTCAAATCCAATGCCCGCTCATTTGCTGTGCGGCACCTGCATGCATTGACCGTGTTTGTGTGGGTTTAACTCCCCGATTTCCCCAAACATTACCAAAGTCGTTCTGGTTAAGTTAAAGAAAAAAAGTTTGGTATTTTATCTATTTTTATTTATTTGCTAGCTGTCCCCCGTGACCCCACCAAATTTTAAAAGTCAATAAACAAACAGATATCGCTAGCCAAGCATAGGCAAGGTACGCTTCAATAGGTAGAGCGATTTGCACAGAGGCTGGCGTGTGAGTGAGGAGGGCCACATAGGCTCCCCACTCCTGACGTCACGCTTCCCACTCCCCTCGGCCCTGCAGCCTCTGTCTGGGATTAGCATGAATAAGTCGCTCCTGCAAGTGAACTACAATACTTAGTGTGATGAGAGAAGTTGCAAAATCAACCGGAATGTTTAAGCAAATCATAGAAAAAAACACAATCTAAATCCAATTAAGTATAGGGTGGTCCAGATCTAATTATGCAATTTTCATTACGCTATAACTTATTAAGTTTATTAAAAAGAAAATGACCCAAAAAATCCCGGCCCATCAAGAAAGGTGCGAACTGACGAAATGAAGAATCGCCATAACGCCGAACTGGAATCGTCCCCACAGTCATCCAAGACGATCTGGATCTGCATAATTAGATCTGGACCACCCTGTAGTCCTTTCGTTTGCTAGCTAAGCGGAGGTAAGGAACACGCCAAGGATGGAGCGTGAGTGAGTGAGGTGGGCCCCGCCCACTTCCCCCTCCCCTCAGCCTGCTGCATCTTTCTCTCGGATTCGTGTAAAAAAATCGGTACCACTTAGTGCTATGAGAGAAGTCGCAAAATCAACCAGAATGTTCAAGCAAATCAGAAAAAAGCCCGATCTAAATCCGTTAAGTACTTCTCTCGTGAAAAGCAGACAGACAGACATTGGATTTTATACAGAGAGAGATTATAGTTATTACTTATTTATTTATTTAATAGCATGAGTTTTCTGCATTCGACTTATACGACCGACATTATAAAACACTGGAAATTATACGGTAAAATCAAGCCCGACTTATATGTGGGAGAACTTATCCATGAGTATATACAGTAACTAGGTAATAATGCACACAGGTACAAATAAACTCATTGGGCCACTTTATTAGGTACACCTGTTCAACTGATTGTTAATGCAAATTTCTCATCAGCCAATCCCAAGGCAGCATCTCAATGCAAATTGGCTTGTAGTCATTGTCAAGATGGCCTGCTGAAGTTCAAGCCGTGCATCAGAATGGGGAAGAAAGGGGATTGAAGTAACTTTGAATGTGGCATGGCTGTTGGTGCTGCTGACCTACTGGGATTTTCACACACAAGCATCTCTAGGGTTTACAGAGAATGGTCTGAAAAACGGAAAACATCCAGTGAGTGGCAGTTCCCTGGGTGAAAATGTTGTTGGCGCCAGAGGTCAGAGGAGAATAGCCAGACTGGTCTAAGCTGATCGAAAGGCAACAGGGACTCAAACACTCGTTACAACCGAGGTGTGCAGAAGAGCATCTCTGAACACACAACACGTCAAACCTTGAAGCAGGTGGGCTACAGCAGCAGGAGTCCACATCGGGCGCCACTCCAGTCAGCTAAGAACAGGCCACTGAGGCTACAATTCTCACGGGCTCACCAAAATTGGACATTAGAAGACTGAAGAAATGTTGCCTGGTCTGATGAGTCTTGATTTCTTTTGTGACATTAGGATGGTAGGGTCAGAATTTGGCATCAACAACTTGAAAACATGGATCCATCCTGCCTTGTATCCACAGTCCAGGCTGGTGGTGGTGTTGTAGTATTGGCGTGGTTGATATTTTCTTGGCACACCTTGGGCCCCTTGGTACCAATTGAGCGTTTAAATGCCACAGCCTACCTGAGTATTGTTGCTGACTATGTCCATCCCTTTATGACCACAGTGTCCTCATCTTCTAATGGTGACTTCCAGCAGGATAACACGCCATGTCACAAAGTTCAGATCATCTCATACTGGTTTCTTGAACATGACAGTGAGTTCACTGGACTCCGAGATCTCAATCCAGTAGAGGACCTTTGGGATGAGGTGGAATGGGAGATTCGTATCATGGATGTGCTGCCGACAAATCTGCAACAACTGCGTGATGCTATCATGTCAATAACCTCTGCAGAATGTTTCCAGCACCTTGTTGAATCTACGGCACAAAGGATTACGTCAGTTCTGAAGGCAAAAGGGGGTCCAAGCCGGTACCTAATAAAGTGGCCGGTGAGTGAATGTGCCAAAGTGAAGACATCATACAGTTAAATAAAAATTACCCGAGTAAGTCCACTGTCGTAAAACTGAAGCACATCAGCGTCAGCTATCAGCAGAGCTCGTCTTCTGTTGTACACTTGGCTGTTTGAAGCGTCTCCTTCGGCGATTAGACTTAGCAGCGCATCCTTCAGTTAACTCTTTTAGGGCTGATTTTTGTTTTTTCCCGTTTCTCCCAGGGCTGAATATTTTTCCACAAAAACTCACATAAATCAATAAACAAGTGAGCAGTCACTGCATGTTAGGCAGCGGTAGACGGGCTGTTTTCTGAAACACACAACGCAATGGTTTCACGCGTACATCAACATAAAATGTCTGTCGCTGGTTTCAGTGGCTGATCTCGCTACGTGTTCGCCATCTCTGGTGGTGGCAGCAGCAGTCACAGTGCGACTCAATCTGGTGTGCACCTCTTGTCATTGTAAGTGGTGATCCTCCAAGATGATCACTGCCATTGGGGCATCAGCACCACAGTCATCTGGGAACTGATCAGCTGATGCCAGGACCTCACTGTCATTTTACATCTCGATCTCCAGATCGCGTAAAAAGAATTGGTACCACTTAGTGCTATTAGAGAAGTCGCAAAATCAACCGGAATGTTCAAGCAAATCATAGAAAAAAGCCCGATCTAAATTCCTTAAGTACTTCTCTCATGAAAAGCAGACAGACAGACATTGGAATTTATACAGAGAGAGATTATAGTTATTACTTATTTATTTATTTAATAGCATGAGTTTTCTGTATTCGACTTATACGACCGACATTATAAAACACTGGAAATTATACGGTAAAATCAAGTCCCGACTTATATGTGGGAGAACTTATCCATGAGTATATACGGTAACTTGTACCAAAATCAGAGTCGGACAAGTCGAGAGCCCAAACCAAAATAATAAAATATTAAGCAAAACGTCGTCCGCCGAGTATTTTGCTTTGAGCATTCGCTTTGCTCTCCTGCCATTTTTACCACTGTTTGCTCGTCGCTCCTCACGTATACGCAGAGTTACGTCGTCAAGTCAATGAATCTAACATTCCTCCAAGCAAAGAGAGTCTACCTTTTATCGTAATGGCGAGTCCTGTCGACATTTACAGCTGATTATCACCTCTGCCACTGGATGTCGACTTAAGTCACCATCCACCCACCAACACCCAAAGAGTTATAAATATGAAGAAAGCAGTGGTGTGAAAATAACGTAATGACTCCAGGCTGACAAACACTCAAGATTCCACGTCTGTGAGATAGCAGCACTACCAGCTGTACCACCTCCCCACCCACTTTAATCCGAGGTGATCAGGGTCACACCGTGGTGTCAGCAGTGGGATTTGAGCCCACAAGCTCAGTGTTTAAAGTCCAAAGCCTTAAACAGTACACCACCCTGCCTGCTTAATTTTAACAATCCCCTCTCTATCGGCTCATCCTTAGCGCTTATGTAGACCTTAGGAAAATGTGCAGGTGGGCCAAACAAATGTGTTGGGTCCCCCCTGCACTGGCCACACAGCTGTACCTGGGAGGATGTCACCACCACCACCACCTCACACACACACACACACACCCTTTGTAGGCTTGGACTCCAGATGTGCATACTTCCAATAAAGAATTTCACAACACCTCTGTGATTTAGCTCTTCCTGACATGTCATGGCAATGCCATCAAAGAGGAGTAGAAAGAAAGGATCATCCTTGTCAGAGAGGAGGGTGCCTGCCAAGATTCTGTGCCGTAAGAAAATCTCCAGGAGTACTGAACGTGGAAACCTGAGCGATGGCGGCAAAACTCCTGGAACGGAACTGCCTGGCGCTGCGGTTTAAACCCTCTGTTACAGAATTTGGCATAAGAGGGGGCATTATGATGACGAACGTCTCCCCCTCCAGGTTTCACTCCTGCCTTTGTCGATTGTTGTTGTGACAGGCTCTGGTCTCCTGGAGGGTCTGACTACTTTATGTTTGTTTAATAGCACAATGGAGGAGCAGCGGTTAAGTAGTGAGTTCTGTGCCAGGTTAATGTCTGGATGCATTCTGTCAAAAGATGGTTCTAAAGTGGCACTTTAATGGGGTGTTTGTTTTCTCGTAGATCCATCCAGTGCTTGGCAAAGAATTGCTTCATTCTGGGAAGGGTTCTCTGCATATGAAATTGGTTCTCAGTGCTTTCAAAAGGTTACTAAGATGTGGACAAAACGGAAATCTTTAATGTCTGGTTGGTGAACCTAGCAAGATACAATGGATCAAGAAAACCAGAACTTAGCCTGTGTCATTGTGTGCAGTGTTCAAAATCAGGATCCCCATTAGTATGTCACAAATCTGTTATCATCTCTTCATGGCGATTAGTGGAATGGATCTCAATCAAGGATAGGAATGGTTCTTTTGGGAATCAAAAATGGTTTCCATATGGAATGAATTTGAAGAACCACTTCTACAAGTACTTGGGGGTCCACATCAGTGACAGGTTGGACTGGTCTTTTAACTAAAGGGGAAAGGGCAGAGCGGGCTCTTTTTTTCTTAAGAGACCGGGCTCCTTTAAAGTGTAGAATAACATACTTTACATCCTCTATAACGCTGTGACGGCCAGTGTGGTGTGCTGGGCTGGTCACATCACTTCAAGAGAGGACCACTGAGTCAACAAGCTAATTAAAAGAGCAAGCTCAGTTATGGGACACACCCTGGACCCCCTGGAGGTCGTAGTAAAGGAGAGAATGAAGACAAAACTGAGTGCTATTATGAACAATGCTCTCTCTGACAAAACAACACTGAGGTCTTTCTGACAAAGAATGATTCTTCAGAAGTGTGGCAAGAAACAAGAATGGGGGTCCCGTATACCAACAGCAATACGCCTGGGACTGGCACTAGTTTCTTTATATTTCATTTTCTTCTTTTTTAGTCATTCTGGTGTGTTTTCAGACGATGGTATATGTGTATATCATATCTATCTATCTACCTATCTATCTATTATATAGTGCCTTTCATATCTATCTATCTATCTATCTATCTATCTATCTATCTATCTATCTATTATATAGTGCCTTTCATCTCTATCTATCTATCTATCTATCTATTATATAGTGCCTTTCATCTCTATCTATCTATCTATCTATCTATCTATCAAATATCTATCTATCTATTTATCTATTATATAGTGCCTTTCATATCTATCTATCTATTATATAGTGCCTTTCATCTATCTATCTATCTATCTATCTATCTATCTATCTATCTATTATATAGTGCCTTTCATATCTATCTATCTATCTATCTATCTATCTATCTATCTATCTATCTATTATATAGTGCCTTTAATATCTATCTATCTATCTATTATATAGTGCCTTTCATATCTATCTATCTATCTATTATATAGTGCCTTTCACTATCTATCTATTGTGACAGACAGAGGGCGCTATCGTCCTCTTGAACCCTCGGACAATACGTCAGACACCAGGTAAAAGTCCAATAATTGACTTTATTAATGTACAATAGTGCACAAAGCACCCTCCTCTCCACAATACTCATACAAATAATCAATAATCACAAAAATACTCAATCCTCCACTCCCAGACGCATTGCCACCCTTCCACTCAGCTCAGCTCAACGTCTGGGAGTTCCCATCGTCCTTTTATCTTCTATCTATCATATAACACCTTTCATATACCATATATACATGCGTATAAGTCATGTCTTGAAACCCGAAAAATCGATCATAAAATAAGACCCCGACTTATATGCGCATGCACATGCGTTACTTTTCACGCTGACTGGGACTTATGTAGCGGAAGAACGTAGAAGCTGCCGTTCACACAGATTTATGCATCTGGATTTTTTTGTGCGTAACAACATTTCTGCTTTTATGCTTACGCCATGTTATAGTGTGAGTTCTATGCACGCCGTTATGCATGAGACCCCTGGTCACTGTCAATGTTCTCTGTAAGAACAGGGTTGGCAGAGTAAAAATGTTTCTTTTTAAGGTAAATAATTTAGTTTTATTGACCTGTGCGCACTGTTTACTATAAGTTGTACGCATTACAAATTACACTTGGTATATATTCGCCTATATATGTATATTTACAGTATATATATGTCAATATCAATAGCTTAAGAAAGTCAGCACATTAATTATATATATAAAATGTATTAATGTGCTGACTTTCTTAAACTATTGAAGTACATGCAATGTAATAAATATTTCATAAACTGGGCAGATACACTAGAGCAGAGTTTCTTAACCCCTGGGTGTTTCGTGGGTGCCGCCAGTTTGCTGCTGTTTATTAAGGCAGTGGGTCACGAGTGGGTCCCTCTGACGATTGTGTTTGATTTACCCAGGATGGCCCCCAGCTCTGATAATCGCATTCGATTCACCAGGGTAGACTACAAAAAACTGACAATGACGATCGTGCTTGATTAATCCAAAGGGAAGTTGGTGGATCACAAAGATAATTTTAAGAGAAAATGTGGGTCAAAACACCAAAAAGGCTGAGGTTTTTAAAGATGATGTTTTTTCCACTAAAGGATGACAGATAATGCAACAGCTGTTATATTACAGCATCAAAAACACTTTGAATAATCAACGAAAAATACAAGATGGGAACAAAATAAAATTTCAAAATAAATGAAACTGAAAAAAAAAAGAATTCTAATTAAAAAATGAAGACTAAAATACACACCTCGAGCATGTTTCAGTTTACTGTTATTCTCCTGCAATCTCAGAAATGAGTAAAGTGATTTATAACATGAGAACATTTTATTTCAGGGTGCCCCCCACAACTATGATTTTCAAATCCTCTGGAGACCCCTAGAGAAGCCCGAAGTGCAAGTCCCAAAAAATCTCAGAAATGCTCACTAATGGGGGAAAACATTCAAAGCCCAGCTAATCACAAAGAGGACAACAAAGAATCTTTATAAAGAAAAGGTTTATTCTAACAAAAATGTGTTTGGAGGAGCAGAAAATCACAGAAGACAGTGCCTTCAAAAGGGAACCCCAAAAACCAACAAAGTCCCAGTATGACAGAGCAAAAAGGTCACAAAATTCAGAAATATCAAAAAAGCAAAAAAGAAGTGAGAACTCACCAACGCCCTAGCGCTTTCAATGAACCACAAAGGACTGTGAGTTCCCTTCAGCCTTTATAGGGCCGAGCTGAGGGCAGTCCCTTGTGGTGATTGGCAGGTGGCCCCGCCTCTTGGTGAACCACTCACTAATCACAAGGACCACAGCAGAATACACATTGACATACAGAAGCTGTTTGTGCTGTTAATATAAAAAAATTTACAAAATAGACAAATATGTGACATTTGAACTCCAGCCGCTTGGCTGAAACATGACACCATAGTTCCCAGCTTGGTTTGGGTTCTGTTAGGTGTTGTGGTTTTGGGCACTGGTGCCAAACTTGGGTGATGCTATGAAGGATTTCTGAAAGGGGAGTGGCCAGTTCTAAAATAGAATAAGGGGGTGGGGCAGCAATAGGGCTTCCTGCATTTCGATGAAGTTATAAGGACCCGCCCACTTCTAATGCAAATCTGCAAGGCAGAGCAACAGACAGCCAACCACAAATCTTGTCCACAGGTATGAAAAAAATAAAGCACAATTAGTGAAGGGGGGGGGGCAGACAGTGTGTGCGCTTTTATTATGAAATGAGTACTTAAACGGCCTTTCACCAGCTGCCTCAAAGCTTTCCCTCTCGGGGGGCACACAGCTCCTCAAAACAAGGGGCTTTATTTTCAGCAAATGGACTCCAAGCCTTGGTAAACCTTCATTCATCCACACTCACTTAAGTGAAATAATTACTAGCAACAGAACAAGACAAGAAGGAAAGTATTAATCAGCACTCACCCCTCTCATGCAGGCAAGGGGGCTTCGACACACACTGGCATTGGGATTTAACTGTGAGTTACAAAACCCTTCCCAGACTGCCGTGTCCTGTAATTACTGGGACAGGCGCCAACCCCAATGTATCACTTTCATACGTGCAAGGAAAATATTTAGGGTATCATTTTCCTTTGTTACACTTTTGAGCCCATTGCCATGTTAATGCCGCTGTAATTTCCCCCAACACGCACTTAACTCGCCTTTTCTTCTGCTGCTTATAATGAATGAATGCTGTCAGGGACACGATACCTTCAATCAATGTCAGGGAGGCAGGCATCCTTTCCATTTCAACACAACCGACCAATTATAAATGAGCCTCTTCACAGGCTGTCAGGAACAATTGCCAGGCGGCGTTATCATGAAAGCACACATCAGGATAACAGCCTCAATGGCAAGAGCAAAGTTAGAGGAGAAGACAGACTAGAATGCCTTCCTTCAGCGTTTACAGGACGCACGGACCAACATCCTCACAGGAGGAGAGGCTGAGATAAAAACGAACGGAAAAACAATTCAGGACACGCGTCTTTCAGTATCCATCCACCCATCTGTCTAATCATCCATGTTCTGAGCCCCGAAATATAATCCCGAGCCTCAGGAGCGTAACAGAGTCCTGTCAAGTGAAGTGACACAAAGGAGGCACACGGTGGGGACTGAGCTGGTGGGGACTGAGCCAGTCACCTTATGATTCTGTATGGCACCTCTCACAGGCGTGTTTAGGGAAGGTGCCACTAATTCTATAGTTCTGTAACTGAAGCTCTGGAAGAGGAAATGACTTCCTAAAGGTTACACAGAGTGACAGTAATGGCAATTAAACCAGAACCCTGCCTGTTTATAGTCTACTGACTCAGCTACTTGGGCACCCTATATGTTAACAAAAGAATGAAGAGAGGAACTTGTACAAAATTGAGTGGCACACTGACTCCATCTTTCTACAGCGTAAAGAGTCAGGGTGACAGAGAGGAGTCGGCCATGGGACTGAATCTACAAACTTACAAAAATCATCATAACCACTGTGATGAGAGATAAAGATATGAAAGGCACTATATCATAGATAGATAGATAGATAGATAGATAGATAGATAGATAGATAGATAGATAGATAGATAGATAGATAGATAGATAGATAGATAGATAGATAGAATCTGCACTATAATAGATAGATAGATAGATAGATAGATAGAATCAGCACTATAATAGATAGATAGATAGATAGATAGATAGATATGAAAGGTGCTATATATAGATAGATAGATAGATAGATAGATAGATAGATAGATAGATAGATAGATAGATAGATAGATAGATAGATAGATAGATAGATAGATAGATAGATAGAATGCTATAATATAGATAGATAGATAGATAGATAGATAGATAGAATCGGCACTATAATAGATAGATAGATAGATAGATAGATAGATAGATAGATAGATAGATAGATAGATAGATAGATAGATAGATAGATAGATAGATAGATAGATAGATATGAAAGGTGCTATATTATAGATAGATAGATAGATAGATAGATAGATAGATAGATAGATAGAATAGCATAGATAGATAGATAGATAGATAGATAGATAGATAGATAGATAGATAGATAGGAAAGGCACCATATAACAGACAGATAGATAGATCCATCCAATCGTTATGTGAACAGATACAATTTGGGGACATTGTCATTGTCATTTATATTTGCTCACTTAGCAGACACTTTTATCCAAAGTGACATACAAATGAGGCTGCCACAATCGAGCACACATCAGCCTGAGGAGTGTTTTGAACACAGTGAGGGAGTCGGCAGTGCAGGTGGAGGTGGGCAGTTCGTTCAAACAGTTAGAAGTTACACATGAAGAGTCCGGACTGACATTTGGTGCCAAACAGAGGTGTTTCCTGCAAATGACAGTCACTACCAGACGTGTGACACTTGCCGTTCAGTCTAATGGAACTTGAGAGGATCTGTCAGGAAGAATGCGATGAACCGCCCAAACACTCAGGTTTGCAAAGCTTGCAGAGACTTACCCAAGAAGACTCAAAGCTGGAATTGCTACCAAAGGGGCTTCCACAAAGTACAGTACCAAATTACGAGTGTGAATACTTCTAGGGAGGAGATATTTTGATTTTCATTTTTTATAAATCTATAAACCTTTTTGAAAACATGTTGACACTTTGTCATTATGGGATATTAAGTGTAGATTGACAGGGAAAAATGGGAAACAGCTTTATTGAAAATGAAATTTACAACCCAATAAAGTGTGCAGATTGTGAAGGCGTCTGAAGTCTCTCTGAGTCCACTATAAATAATCTGAACTGAATGGAGTGTTATACTTAATTAATTATAATATATATATAATATTGTCTATATAATTTAGGTTTTCTAAGGGTCTGAATTCTTTTACGAGGCACTTTCTTCAGATAAGGACACCAACAAAGGAGGACATTTTACACAAGCCCTGCAGTTTGATTGCAATTTGGAAGTCAGAAAAAAGCCACACAACGTGCATCCACTCGTCCATTTTCTGAACATGTTTAGACATTCCAGGGCTCAGAAAAAAAAGAAGCAAACGGTTTTGACAGAGTGGGGTGTCATGTAGGAGCCCTCCATTGAGTGGATGTGCTTCATGGCTTACATCACAGACACCGAGGCAGAAGAGCACTCCATTTACATATAAAACAAAAACAAGGATTTCATTTCTTTTGGTCTGAAAGGCACTTTAAATGACATGAAAAGCAAACTCTTGGTGGAGAAAGCTGACAATTAACCCTAATGCTAATTTCCTTTATATTTGAACGTTTGGACATCTAAGACACCCTCAGTTTCTTTTACTAAAACATTCCCGAATATTCTCTAGCAGGCCTGCTCTTATGCCGGAAAAAGGCCAGCCCCCCCCCACCAAGCCCTTCATTACGCTACAAAAAAGCAAACACGTCTGATCTCTCACGGCTCATCAAGGAGCAGAAAGTAAGCGGCACGTGGTCGAAGAAAAGCGTCCATCAATGCTGAACCACCCCTCTGACAATTGAGAAACTAATAAATTGGGAATAAACAGGCTTGTTTGATCAGGATGAAATCATTACATGTTAAAGGACAGGCGAATCTAAGCGAGGAGTGAACAAAAGTTCAATATTGAAGTTAGGATTTTTGTTTGATTGAATCCTGAAATGCCAGATCTGTCAGAAGGACAGAAATGCCTGCCGGCTGGGCTGAAGAAACTTAGCCAGTCTGCGGGGTGCTGGCCATCTTTGCAGGAGCGTTAGGGACTGTGGCTTGACATAACCAAAGATGTCACTTGTGGAAAATCTTCAATAAGACGAGATGGCTGCAGAATAACTGAGAGAGAAATTTAATGGAGGACGCTGAATCGCAGCTCGTTACACAGAGCCCTTACAAAAAGTGCTTCATCAGAACTTTTGCAGCATGCTAAGGTCGGTCAGTCTGCATCGGCCATTATCACTGAGTGCTTTGCTCCCTTCGGCCAATCAATCTTTACTTTATATAGAGGCACGTCCAGACAGCACGATGGCACACAGCGCTAGGAAGTCCCTGCCTCGTCAGCGCCTTCAAGCCATTTCATTACCTACACGATGACTTCATACTCCTCTCAGTTAAACATTCTCATTTGTATTTCCTTTTGACGGCCACCACCAAGAAGTTTATTTTGTCTCTTTAAATTTATATAGTGCCTTTTGTGATAAGCGGCTTTATAAACCACTATATGCAACATCCATCCACACATATAAACCCTTGATGTATACAGTCATATGAAAAAGTTTGGGAACCCCTCTTAATTCTTTGGATTTTTGTTTCTCATTGGCTGAGCTTTCAAAGTAGCAACTTCCTTTTAATATCTGCCTTATGGAAACAGTAGGATTTCAACAGTGACATTAAGTTTATTGGATTAACAGAAAATATGCAATATGCATCATAACAAAATTAGACAGGTGCATAAATGTGGGCCCCCCAACAGAGATATGACATCAATACTTAGTTGAGTCAACTTTTGCTAATCTAACAGCCTCTCAACGCCTCCTATAGCCTCTGATGAGTGTCTGGATTCTGGATGGAGGAATTTTTGACCATTCTTCCATGCAGTTCAGGTCAATTTGATGGCTGCCGAGCATGGACAGCCTGCTTCAAATCATCCCATAGATTTTCGATGATATTCAAGTCAGGGGACTGTGACGGCCATTCCAGAACATTGTACTTCTCCCTCTGCATGAATGCCTTTGTAGATTTCCAACTGTGTTTTGGGTCATTGTCTTGTTGGAATATCCAACCCCTGCGTAACTTCAACTTTGTGACTGGTGCTTGAACATTATCCTGAAGAATTTGTTGATAGTGGGTTGAATTCATCTGACCCTCGATTTTAACAAGGGCCCCAGTTCCTGAACTAGCCACACAGCCCCACAGCATGATGGAACCTCCACCAGATGTGACAGTAGGTAGCAGCTGTTTTTCTTGAAATGTGGTGTTCTTCTTCTGCCATGCAAAGCGCTTTTTGTTTTGACCAAATAACTCCATTTTTGTCTCCTCAGTCCAAAGCACTTTGTTCCAAAAAGAATCTGGCTTGTCTAAATGAGCATTTGATACAACAAGCAACTCTGTTTGTGGCGTGAGTGCAGAAAGGGCTTCTTTCTCATCACCCTGCCATACTGATGTTCTTTGTGCAAATTGAGCTGAATTGTAGAACGATGTACAGATACACCGTCTGCAGCGAGATGTTCTTGCAGGTCTTTGGAGGTGATCTGTGGGTTGTCTGTCACCATTGTCACAATCCTCTGCATATGTCACTCCTGTATTTGTCTTGGCCTGCCAGACCTGCTGGGTTTAACAGCAACTGTGCCTGTGGCCTTCCATTTCCTGATTCCATTCCTTACAGTTGAAACCGACAGTTTAAACCTCTGAGATGGCTTTTTGTAGCCTTCCCCGAAACCATGACACTCAAAAATCTTTGTTCTCAGATCTTTTAAGAGTTGCTTTGAGGATCCCATGTTGTCTGTCACTCTTCAGAGGAGAGTCAAAGGGAAGCACAACTTGCAACTGACCACCTTAAATACCTTTGACCACTCATGATTGGACACACCTTTCTATGAAGTTCAAGGCCTAACAAGCTCATCCAACCAATTTGGTGTTACAAGTAATCAGCATTGAGGAGTGACAGGCATTCAAATCAGCACAATGACAAGGGGACCCACATTTGTGCACAGCCAGTCTTTCACATTTGATTTAATTTCATACAACTAAATACTGCTTGACTAAAAATCATTGTTCAGAAAACACAGCAGTACTCAGATGTTCCGACGAAATGAAAGACATACCACAACGGCCTCATGGACCTTGGAGTTTTAATGCACAGCCCTGCTGGATACAATGGGGGCCGCCAGGTGACACTGCGAGGAGGCCCAGAGACTTCTATTTGCCTTATAGCCCAGAAGAACGTCCCAGTAGTGTTATAAAGTCACATGGACTGAGGGACAGAAACACTTCCGGGTCAAGAAGTATAAAAGGACTGTGGGAGATCCCAGTAGTGAGCCGAGTTGGGAGGAAGGATGACTGAGCTGCTGGGAGGTGTGGAGGATTGTGTTATTTGGATTGTATTATTGATTATTGATTGTTTATTTAAGTATAGTGGAGGTAGAGGTGCTTGTGCACATTATTATCTATACTAATTAAAGGCAAAGCCTCACTGACTCATTCACTGGCTCACTGACTCACTGACTCACTTATCACTAATTCTCCAACTTCCCGTGTAGGTAGAGGGCTGAAATTTGGCAGGCTTATTCCTTACAGCTTACTTACAAAATTTAAGCAGGTTTCATTTCGAAATTCTACATGTTATGGTCATAACGGTCGATAACGGTCGACAACATCCGCCATGTTGAACTTTCTTATTTACGGCCCCATCTTCACGAAATTTGGTAGGCGACTTCCCTGCGCTAACCGAAACCAATGTACGTACTTACTTCGATGGTATGACACCACTGTCAGCCGCCATATTGAACTTTCCAACGTCACTAATTCTCCAACTTCCTGTGTAGGTAGAAGGCTGGTACCATCTTCATGAAATTTGGTAGGCGGCTTCCCTGCGCTAGCCGAAACCGATGTACGTACTTATTTCGGTGGTATGATGCCACTGTCAGCCGCCATATTGAACTTTCCAACGTCACTAATTCTCCAACTTCCCGTGTAGGTAGAGGGCTGAAATTTGGCAGGCTTATTCCTTACAGCTTACTTACAAAATTTAAGCAGGTTTCATTTCGAAATTCTACACGTTATGGTCATAACGGTCGATAACGGTCGACAACATCCGCCATGTTGAACTTTCTTATTTATGGCCCCATCTTCACGAAATTTGTTAGGCAACTTCCCTGCGCTAACCGAAACCAATGTACGTACTTATTTCGATGGTATGACACCACTGTCAGCCGCCATATTGAACTTTCCAACGTCACTAATTCTCCAACTTCCTGTGTAGGTAGAAGGCTGGTACCATCTTCATGAAATTTGGTAGGCAGCTTCCCTGCACTAACCGAAACCGATGTACGTACTTATTTCGGTGGTATGACGCCACTGTCAGCCGCCATATTGAACTTTCCAACATCACTAATTCTCCGACTTCCCGTTTAGGTAGAAGGCTGAAATTTGGCAGGCTCATTCCTTACAGCTTACTTACAAAAGTTAAGCAGATTTCATTTCAAAATTCTACGCGTAACGGTCATAACGGTCGATAAAGGTCGCCATGTTAAACTTTCTTATTTATGGCCCCATCTTCACGAAATTTGGTAGGTGGCTTCCCTGTGATAACCAAAACCGATGTACGTACTTATTTCAGTGGTATGATGCCACTGTCGGCTGCCATATTGAACTTTCCAATATCACCAATTCTCCAACTTCCCGTGTAGGTAGAAAGCTGAAATTTGGCAGGCTCATTCCTTACAGGTTACTTACAAAAGTTAAGCAGGTTTCATTTCGAAATTCTATGCGCAATGGTCATAATGGTCAACAACGTCCGCCATGTTGAACTTTCTTATTTATGGCCCCATCTTCACAAAATTTGCTTCCCTGCGCTAACCGAAACCAATGTACGTACTTATTTCGGTGGTATGATGCCACTGTCGGCCGCCATTTTGAACTTTTCAACGGTCTTTGTTACTTATGGGCCCCATCTTCAAGAAATTTGGTACGCGGGTTCCCAACGCTAACTGAATCCTACTTACGTACATATATACGTCCATAGCCTGCAGCTCGGTCGCCGAGTGAGGCGGTGTTGGGTCCCCCATCCCAACGGCTCCCACGTTGTTGGCTGCCTACCTATATAAGGCCATCCGTCGCTCCAGTCTCTACATTCCCTTCCTTGCTTCACCACGGGATTCACGTCTCCCTGCTGATAACTACAGCCTTTTTATTTAATCCACGGCTTCTCCGCTGTTTTATTGTTTGTTTATTACGATTATAGTTATTGTGTAGGTATTTTAGACTTACTTTACATTGTTCAGGTACCCATTTCCTTTATCATTCCAACCGTACCCCCATTAACATGTCTATCGAGGTGATCACCATCGATCAAAGAACTGTCACTTACCGAGTGGTTTCCATGCCCTGAGATGGCGCCTGCCTTTTCCATTCTCTGTGTTACATATTGCACGGCCATCTCAGGCTCACTCTTGATATCTGGAGGAACATTGTGTCTTATGTATTGAATGACTGGGACAGGTTCAAGGTGTGGACTGATGACGGTACAGGAGATAATTATACTACACAGGAGCACTAGAAGAGTATAAAGCTTAAGCCCTTCACCTATGGATCTGCATGTGAGTTGATGGCTGCCGCTGAATCGGTTGTCGCTTTCAAGTGTACCAAAAAGGCCAAATATTTTACACCTTTGGAGAATCGCCAATGCCTCTTAAACATCTTAGATTGACAGGTGACAATTTCAGTAGTGGACACTTTGATGTTTATGAATGTTTAAACTCTCAAAAGCTGGATGTGAAGTTATCGATGAAACCGGTTGTATACTTACAACGCTTGACAGATGCCGAATGTCACTTCAACACAAGTCCTACAAATACTGTCGTCATTGAAACAAACCATGAAACTCAAAGCGATTATGACAGCAGCAATCCAAGCTGTGAGATTTGAAACAAGATTACTGTTCACATGACCAACTGTACGTTACATGTTCAGAGTAAGCTCAGCGCACAGCTTGGTCAGATTACAACCGGAGGGCCGAACTCACAATGTGGTATACAAAGAGATCCTTAACAAATAATTATTGGTATATTTTCCCTCAGTTTAAAAAGGTTTAATTTTCTTCTTAATAAAAATTTTAAGGCAGTATTTTGGTATTTTGCTAGTAATTAATAAAGTCAACATATGGACTTTTAACTGGTGTCTGGCGTCTGGTCTGAGGGTTCAAGGGGACAACAGCGCCCCCTATCTGTCACAACACGTTACACACCCTTTTGAATTAATAACTGGGCTTTTTGTGAACACTGTTGTAATTTTTAAAGTTAACTCTACTGTTGTAAAATTCTTCATTTGATTCTCTTCTTTATAATACTGATTCCTGATATTACTGATGCTTAATATTGTTCTTGTGGTTATATAAATCAGCATGGTTAATTGTTGATGCGCCTTTGCCCCACCTTTTTTTTTTTACACTTATTGGTCATTTAATTATTTTTAGTTTTGCCACGATTAAAGAGTAGTCTCGAATTGAAATGCAATATGCATGGATCTTCTGCTAAGTGAAATGCAACCTGCCTGTGTAACCACCAGGGTGCGCCATCGAGCCCCAAACCCTAGACAAGGGGTCTCCAACCTTTTTTCCCCTGAGAGCTTCTTTTACAATAAGAAAATGGCCGACAGCAGCTCATTCTCATAGCTTATTTCAACCCAAACAAACTGAATACGCTTGTTTTGCCGGAACATTTACAAAATGTCACATTTTGCATTAAAACATCACGAAAAATATTTTGTTTACCTGCAAATGCATTTTGTACGTCTGTATGCATTTTCTAGTGTATCTCACACTATTGAATTAAAACATGAATGCTGTCAAAACAAAACAATGCAAATCCAAATCCACAGATCTGACTTATTCATTTGTTATTTTGTCACATGTCACTGTGTCACTTTATTCACAGGTCCAGTTGTATGTGTGATGTGTTTTTCAGTTAGTCAGATGACTCAACAGGAGAGGCAGGTGTCAGGTGGAGTGGAGCCACCGAGATTCACTCTTATGGAGTCATTTAAATGTTCGTCTGTCAGTCTTGTTCTGAATTTTGATTTCATGACATTCCCGTCAGACTCACAGACGTATGGAGCCACAAATCAAAGCAGACATTTTCAGAGCTGCTTGGTGAAGATTCTTAGAGTTATCTGGCTCTACTCAGCTCCAGAAATGCTGTTGAGACTTGAACTGCACATTATTTTGAAGGTTTACTAATATATAATACAGTGGGATGCAAAAGTTTGGGCAACCTTGTTAGTAGTCATTATTTTCCTGTATAAATCGTTGGTTGTTACGATACAAAATGTCAGTTAAATATATCATATAGGAGACACACACAGTGAGAGTTGAGAAGTGAAATGAAGTTTATTGGATTTACAGAAAGTGTGCAATAATTGTTCAAACAAAATCAGGCAGGTGCATAAATTTGGGCACCGTTGTCATTTTATTGATTCCCAAACTTTTAGAACTAATTATTGGAACTCCAATTGGCTTGCTAAGCTCAGTGACCCCTGACCTACATACACAGGTGAATCCGAGTATTTAAAGGGGTCAATTGTAAGTTTCCCTCCTCCTTTAATGTTCTCTGAAGAGTAGCAACATGGGGGTCACAAAACAACTCTCAAATGACCTGAAGACAAAGATTGTTCACCATCATGGTTTAGTAGAAGGATACAGAAAGCTGTCCCAGAGATTGAAGCTGTCTGTTTCCACAGTTAGGAACATATTGAGGAAATGGAAGACCACAGGCTCAGTTCAAGTTAAGGCTCGAAGTGGCAGACCAAGAAAGATTTCGGATAGACAGAAGCGACGAATGGTGAGAACAGTCAGAGTCAACCCACAGACCAGCACCAAAGACCTACAACATCATCTTGCAGCAGATGGAGTCACTGTGCATCGTTCAACCATTGAGCACTTTACACAAGGAGATGCTGTATGCGAGAGTGATGCAGAGGAAGCACAAACAGAGCCGCTTGAGGTCTGCTCAAGCACATTTGGACAAGCCAGCTTCATTTTGGAATAAGGTGCTGTGGACTGATGAAACTAAAATGGAGTTATTTGGGCATAACAAGGGGCGTTATGCATGGAGGAAAAAGAACACAGCATTCCAAGAAAAACACCTGCTACCTACAGTAAAATATGGTGGTGGTTCCATCATGCTGTGGGGCTGTGTGGCCAGTGCAGGGACTGGGAATCTTGTCAAAGTTGAGGGACGCATGGATTCCACTCAGTATCAGCAGATTCTGGAGACCAATGTCCAGGAATCAGTGACAAAGCTGAAGCTGCACGGGGCTGGATCTTTCAACAAGACAACGACCCGAAACACTGCTCAAAATCCACTAAGGCATTCATGCAGAGGAACAAGTACAACGTTCTGGAATGGCCATCTCAGTCCCCAGACCTGAATAGAATTGAAAATCTGTGGTGTGAGTTAAAGAGAGCTGTCCATGCTCGGAAGCCATCAAACCTGAATGAACTAGAGATGTTTTGTAAAGAGGAATGGTCCAAAATACCTTCAACCACAATCCAGACTCTCATTGGAACCTACAGGAAGCGTTTAGAGGCTGGAATTTCTGCAAAAGGCGGATCTACTAAATATTGATTTCATTTCTTTTTTGTGGTGCCCAAATTTATGCACCTGCCTGATTTTGTTTGAACAATTATTGCACACTTTCTGTAAATCCAATAAACTTCATTTCACTTCTCAAATATCACTGTGTGTGTCTCCTATATGATATATTTAACTGACATTTTTTATCTTAACAACCAACGATTTATACAGGAAAATAATGACTATTAACAAGGTTGACCAAACTTTTGCATCCCACTGTATATAAAATCCAACATCTGTCTGTCTGTCCGCGTTTTACAAGAGAACTACTTGACGGATTTAGATCAGGTTTATTTCTAGAATTTGCTTGAACATTCTGGTTGATTTTGCGACTCCTCTCATTTCGCTATGTATCAGAGTTCGCTTGCGGTTCTGATTTATTTGCACGAATCCAAGAAACAGCGAGCAGAGGGGAGGGGCCTTCCTTACTTACTCGCCAACTTTGTTGCGTGTTCCTTAACTCCTTAACACTTGAATTCAACTTTGTTTGATATGTCAAATAAAGTGTTACTTAGGTCTTGATTACTTTGAGTCCGGATATTCTCTTAAATGTCTGCCACATTGAAAACATAGACTGCAATTCAGATTGTGGATCGCGATTTTGTGTTAAAAAGATTGTGATATGATGTTTTGGAAAGATCGGCCACCCCTGATTTGACTAATCAAATTTTCAAATTTATGTAGGATTCATTAACTCTTTGGCGAGCTCCTTGGAAAGGGGTGGCAAGCGACATATTGGAGACTCCTGCCCTAGACACACTTGTATTTATTAAACCTGCGCACAAGCCCAACTATCAGCCTTCCAACAACTAACCACAATAACAAATGACTCTTCCTCCTCTCGTCCTCCCGTTGAGTGTTGCCCACTGCCTCGCGACTCTGACTCACTGACGTGAGACACTGGGCTCCCTTTTAAGCCGGACCTCAGAATGCTTCCGGTGCTATTCTGTGTCTTCCTGGAAGCACTTCCAGGCCATAAGGAAAGCAAGGAGTTCCTCCTTCAACTGCGCCCTCTATCAATACCCAGGGACCCCAAAAGGGCTGCAATTCCAGACTCCAATTCCCTAGCCTAACTGCAGGTGTCCCAACTGGGTTGCCATACAAGGACCACTGCCACTTGGTGTATGGGGGAAGGAAGAGCTCCCGACTTCCGCTGATCCATCCATTATATCATGTCAGCAATCCAACTGGCCAATCCATCTGTCATTGGACTCCTTTGGCCGTCTTCCTTCCTTCCTTCCTTCCTGGCTGGGATGCCCATTCTCCTCGCCCAGTCTGCTTTTGCTTTTAGTTATGACACGTGAGTTACAATGAATTAAAAATGCAATGTGTGAAAACTGCGTGTCGTACAGAAAAGCAAATTAATCCTTTGGTTGATATACACCACCAAACAAAAAGGTCACACACTCTAATATTTCGTTGGACCGCCTTTAGCTTTGATTGCGGCACGCATTCGCTGTGGCATTGTTTCGATAAGCTTCTGCAATGTCACAAGATTTAGTTCCATCCAGTGTTGCGTTAATTTCTCACCAAGATCTTGCATTGATGATGGTAGAGTCTGACCGCTGCGCAAAGTCTTCTCCCGCACATCCCAAAGGTTCTCAATGGGGTTAGGGTCTGGACTCTGTGGTGGCCAATCCATGTGTGAAAATGATGTCTCATGCTCCCTGAACCACTCTTTCACAATTTAAGAGACCGATGAATCCTGGCATTGTCATCTTGGAATATGCCCGTGCCATCAGGGAAGAAAAAATCCATTGATGGAACAACCTGGTCATTCAGTATATTCAGGCAGTCAGCTGACCTCATTCTTGGAGCACATACTGTTGCTGAACCTCTAGACCTGACCAACTGCAGCAACCCCAGATCATAGCACTGCCCTCACTGGCTTGTACAGTAGGCACTAGGCATGATGGGTGCATCACTTCATCTGCCTCTCTTCTTACCCTCATGCGCCCATCACTCTGGAACAGGGTCAATCTGGACTCATCACACCACATGACCTTCTTCCATTGCTCCAGAGTCCAATCTTTAGGCTCCCCAGCAAACTGAATTCCTTTTTTTCCGGCTTGCCTCACTGATTAGTGGTTTTCTTACGGCTACTCAGCTGTTTAGTCCCAATCCCTTGAGTTGCCTTCGCGTTGTGCGTGTGGAAATGCTTACTTTCACTATTAAACATAGACCTGAGTTCTACTGTTTTTGATTTCACCAAACGTTTAAGTGATCACCGATCGCGATCATTCAGGATTTTTTTCCGGCCACATTTCTTCCTGGAAGACGATGGGTCCCCACTGTCCTTCCAGTTTTTAATAATGCGTTGGACAGTTCTTAACCCAATTTTAGTAGTTTCTGCAATCTCCTTAGATGTTTTCTCTGCTTGATGCATGCCAATGATTTGACCCTTCTCAAACAGACTAACATCTTTTCCACGACCACGAGATGTGTCTTTGGACATGGTTGTTTAAGAAATGAGAAGCAATTCACTGCACCAGTTGGGGTTAAATAACTTGTTGCCAGCTGAAAGATAATCGCCCATGCAGTAATTATCCAATAGGAGGCTCGTCCCTATCTGCTTAGTTAAATCCAGGTGGCGACTTTTTTTTTTTGGCCAGGCAGTGTATTTTTGATTATGACGTGATAAAACCGTGCCACTTGCTCCCACTTGCATATGATTTGCATTTCAACGTCATTAACATGTTGGATTGAATTTAATTTTGACACAAATAATCTCTCATAAAAGGCGCCACCTCCATTGATCAATGCCCCAAAGCCCGCTCAGGACACGATCATTAAACGTTCTGCGTAGCTCACAGAAAGTGCACAGACCCCCAATTCACTCGAACCCCCTCACATCTGGGGTGTAGAAGGTAGAAGGTTCAAGCCGTGTGCCGTTCAAGTGTCTGATATCACACATCTCTGCATGCCGGGGTGTGGGGTTCGGTGGGTTGGTTAAAGAAGCCATCAGATGTGCGAAGTTTGTTTTGAAACACTTTAAACAGATTGTTAAAAATAAAAAAAAGTGTGGTCTGTAGGAATATATTAAGTTGGAAATAAGAATCTAATGGTTGCTTTAAAGCCACAATGAATAATGAAACGTTTGTCTCATAAGACTGGAAAACGTCCAAATTCCTACTGGGACGATGTAGTTAAAGCAATAACCGTCTATCAAAAGAACTACAAAAGTAATTACTTAGGCAGCAATAAATAAAAGACCTGTGTTAACATGAAGAACAGAAGAACCAAGCTCTTCTCTTTCCTCAAGCGATGACATTTTTTTTTTTTTTGAGGACCGCAATAATGAAGACGCTCCAAAGCAGCTTTTTGTTTTCCAGAATTTCATCATTTATACCTCAGCTGAGGATTTTCACATCCTGTTTCCCAACGGCGAGCTCCCTGCTGGCTTCCACACCCTGATGTTCTCTGCTGTCTATCGCCTCTCCTTTGTACACTTTGTCTTAAAGCAGGGGTGTCGAACTCCGGGCCTGGAGGGCCGCAGTGGCTGCAGCTTTTCATTCTAACCCTTTTCCTAATCAGTGACCACTTTTCACTGCTAATTAACGCCTTTTCAATTCATTTTAATAGCCCTGTTTTTAAGGATTCAGTCCTCTAAATTACAGTGGAACCTCAGGTCACGACTGTAATTCATTCCACGTTGTATTTTGCTTTATGCATTCGCTTCAATCTCTTGCCGGATGTCGATGCCATTTTTGCAGTTGTTTGCCCTTCGCTACCCACGCAAGTACAGGGAGACTTGATCAAACCGATAAAGCTAAATTTCTTTCTAGCAAAGAGAGCCCAAATATAACACAACAGTGGGTTAGGTCACCGCTTACAGTTGAGTATCACCGTCAATTCCTCCTTTTGACAAAAGTCGACATCTGCCCTGAAAGAGTTAAAACAGAGAAGCTCATATCTGTGGCACCTCTGCATGATGACCACCTTTTTCCACCCTCTCAGTTAGTGTCTGGAAAACATTGGGGGTCAAATCACTTAGAGATCTGTACGTGGACGACGTCTTCGCATCCTACGAACAATTACACTCCAAATTGAACTTTCCAGCAACACATTTCTTTCACTACCTTCAAATCAGAAACTTTGTTAAACAGAACCTGCCCAATTTTCCTCACCTCCCACCTACCTCTATGCCGGAAAAAATATTGATCAGTCCTGAGGACCCAGACAGCATTTCTGCAATATAAAAAACTATTTTACAGTCCGTCCCTTTCAAAGATCCAAGAGGACAGTGGGAAAAGGATCTCTCACTCAACATCTCAGAACAGGAGTGGAAGGCAGCAATGCAGAGAATGCGCAAAGCATACAATTATTCAACTTAACATTATATATCGAGGACATCTCTCTCACTTAAAATTGTCCAAAATGTTTCCAGGACGAGATCCAAGGCTGGGGGTCCGACAAGAGGCAGGGCCTGTTAAAGCCCATTGCGGCACTTCCTGTGTGATTTTGGGCTGTACAAAAATAAAGTGTATTATATTGTATTGTATCCAACCTGCAAACGTTGCAGTCGAGCTCCAGCCTCACTGGGTCACATGTTTTGGGCCTTCACCACGTTAACATCATTCTGGACCAAAATCTTTAAATGCCTTTCAGACAGCCTTGGGGTCCCAATCCCTCCTAACCCACTAACAGAGGGGCTTAAAGTGGAGAAGGACAAACAAACTGGAATGGCCTTTACTACACTATTGGCACGTAGACTTATCTTGGTCAACTAGAAGAATCCAAACTCTCCTACTCTAAGTCAGTAGGTCACTGATGTTCTATATCACAGGTGTCAAACTCCAGGCCTGGAGGGCCGCAGTGGCTGCAGGTTTTCATTCTAACCCTTTTCCTAATCAGTGACCAGTTTTCACTGCTAATTCACTTTTTTCCCTTCATTTTAATAGCCCTGTTAGAAGGATTCAGTCCTCTGAATTGATTTGTTTCCTCATTAAATGGCAGCCAAACAGAAATAAGGCATGAAACGAGTCAACAGATGACCAGCTAAACTGGGGCTTCAAACTCCAACCAGTTCCTTAATGAGAAGCTGATTCTTGCTGTTAATTAAACTTGTTTACTCTGTGTTAACTCTGTTTAGTTGTTTTTACTATGTTTTAATTTGTTTTTTTGATTGTATTTTATCTACTTATTTATTAGTTTGTTTTGTTTAAAATTTATTTTAGCCTATGTTCAGCACTTTGGTCAGCGGCTGTTGTAAGTAAAGTGCTTTATAAATAAAGTTGACTTGACTTGACTTGTTATTTAATTCCATGGCTTGTTGCTGCTCTCGTTCTGCCACAGCAGACATTTCCAAATCTGTTGATTTTCTGTTTTTAATAAAAAAACATTGTTAAAGTGTTTTGGTGAGTCGAGAGATCAGCCTTACTGAGTCCTTCACCTTTCTTTATTTTTAGATATTGTGTGATGGGCACAGCTGAGCTGGTCATGTAGCGGCTTATTTTTTGTTTCATTATTGTTTGGCTGCTAATTAAGGAAAAAGAAATAACTAAGGGGCCTGAGTCAAGTTAATTAAAAGAAGAAATTAACATCAAAACCGGTCACTAATTAAGACGATGGTTAGAATGAAAATCTGCAGCCGCTGCGGCCCTCCAGGACTGGAGTTCGACACCCCTGTTCTATATTATTCAAAACTGGAAAAAAATCAAATTCTGACATAGAGAATCTGTGCAGAACTTTCAAAAACTGGAAGGATCCGCTCAATAACATTTTAGAATAAGCTTTTCAATTGAATAAGCATGTTCTCTCCCCTCTTTTACTCCATTTACCTTTATTCATTTATTAATGTATCTATTCACTTATTTTTATTAGCTTAAAGGTTAACTCTGCTGGCCTAGCTCTCTTTATCAGGGGTGGTTGGTCTGTCTCCAACCTATTTTTGTAACTCATGAGTTATTTGTATGGAATGTTGTGTGATTTTAATAAAATCAATAAAAATATAATAATAAAAAAAAATCCCTACTTTTGGGGACTTCTTTCTGACCATTTCAAGTATGCCCTGGCACAGGAAGTACCCACAGATCTCAGACAATGTGATCTGTACTGTGAGTAGACAGCAGGTTGAGACAAACCTGGAGCCACCCAGCTAGGCAAAATGGAGTCAGGTGGAAGACGGACAAAGATCACCTAGAGGAGTGAAACAAGAGAGGAAAGCAGAGTATTTGTGGCCTTTCTAAGGTATTTGTGTAGTGTGAAGGACTGCCGGCTTCGTGCTCCGGCCCTCACCCCCAGGCCGCCAGGAGGAGCTCTCCCGACAGCTGGATCGTGCCCCGAGTTCCAGCAGGGCCTTATGGACTATGTAGTGTTTTTACACAGCCCCGCTGGATACCTTGGGGGCCACCAGGAGGCGCTGTTGGCTCTTTTGTGCCTTATGACCCGGGAGTACGTGACGGGAAGGAATGACGTGCTCCCAGGGTGAAGAACAGGACTGTTTGGGGTGTAGAAAAGGAACTGTGGTCTGATTGGACAGGAACGCCTCCGGGTCAGGGGCTATAAAAAGACGGTGCCTCAGTCCAGACACTGAGCTGAGCTGGGAGGTAGAGGAGCAAAGTGTCTGGGCGAGGAGGAGAGAAAATTATAGAGTTTGTAGTATTGTAGTTAGTGGTTTGAATAAGTAGTGTGGAGGGTGCTTTGTGCACATTGTTAGAAAACAATAAACAGTCTTGGACTTTTACCTGGTGTTTGGAGTCATCCCTGAGGGTTCAAGGGAGCACTAGCGCCCCCTACTGCCACAGTAAGTAAACTCTTGTATTTAAACCCGGGTCTTGAGACATTAGGGTTGTGTCTGGAATTTTGGCTCCAAGTGGTCACAGAAGGCAGAAACAAATAAACAAATAAATAAATAAATGGCCCAACATAAGACAGTCATGTTGATTATAGAAGGCCATTGTTATCTGTCCTTAATACAGTCTCCATTTCCCTTTGTGTGTTTGTAGAGGGTGCTCTATAAATTCCTACACAGTTAAATTCATGCACTTTACCTGCACTGGCACCTTATAACTCAACAATATCAACAGATAGAAGGGGCACCACTGGCACATTTCAGACTGTCCGAGGGCCGACTACGCTCACCAGCTAACAAGACAAACGAGCGGCAGACCTGAAAAGCGTCTCGTCTGATTCATAAAGTCCCCTTCAAAAGTATTGGACCGGCAAGGCCAATTCATTTGTCTTTGGTAAACTCTGAAGATATTTGGGTTTGGGATCAAAAGATGAGTTTGAGATAACAGTTCAGAATTTCATCTTTTATTAACTTGTATTGACATCTGAATGATCGCATTTTAGGTAGTAGACCCCCAATTTTTGATGCGAGCAGAATCTGTCATATCATATATCTATCATATAGTGCCTTTTTTATCTATCTATTGTAAGAAGGACACTATATTGCGCCGACCCGACACAGATCGAACACGGGAGGCACGTGTAAAATAAAAGAAATATTTATTTTCCATCCCCTGTGGGCACACGTCTTCCCCGTGTCCCACAGGCAATATACAGTCCCACAGCACACTACTCCCAGGCAACCTTGTCCTCCTCCACCCAACTCTGGCCGCTGAGTGGTGGTTGCTGGCTCCTATTGTATTTCACCCAGAAGTGCTCCAGGTGCTTGATCACCGAGTTCCGGGTGTAATGAACATGCTGCCCACCCAGACCCAACAGGGCTGCAGCCAACTCCAATTCCCATGGAGCCCTGTGGGAAACTGAAGCACTGCTCCACCCCGGGGTGGGGGCGGCCATCTAGCATCCAGGAGGAGGTATTACACTGTACCCCTGAATATAGTGTGCAGGGGCGTCCCGGCTGGGCATGGACACCAGCCGCCTGCCACACTATCTATCTATCTATCTATCTATCTATCTATCTATCTATTATAGAGTGCCTTTCATATCTATCTATCTATCTATCTATCATATAGTGCCTTTCTTAACTATCTATCTATCTATCATATAGTGCCTTTCTTAACTATCTATCTATCTATCTCTAGATGAAGGCCCAAGCCATGACACTACCTCCACCATGCTTGACAGATGAGCTTGTATGTTTTGGCTCATCAGCAGATCCCGTGCTCCCTTCCGTCACTTTGGTCAATCTTGGCCTCATCAGTCCATCACATTTTCCTCCAGAAGTTTTGTGGCCCATCTCTACGTACGTAAGTACGTCTTCCTCTGCTCTCAAAGTCTTCTTTGAATGGTGGATTGTTACACTTTCACCCCTGCAAAATGGAGTTTGTCACTGAGGTCAATGACTGTTGACTTTTCTTCACAATGTTCCTGTCATCAGCTGTTGCTGTTTTTCTGGCTGCCCCCTTCAATGTCTGTTGCTCAGTACCCCGGAGCATTCCATATTGTTGTAGTGGCAATGCTCATTGTTATGGGTGGTACCTTGGACGGATTTTCCCTCTTTTCCCAGCCTCATAATGGCTTTCCTTTCTCACATAGACACCTCTCTGGTCTTCACGTTGGTTTGTCCTTTTTAACAACTAATGCAGTCTTCACAGGTGAAACCCGAGGATAAAACCATAAGTTCATATTCAGCACTACTTAGATCACTTGTCAGTCAGTCGCATGGTCCTAAAACAATATGTGGTCTGCTACAAAAGGTGCTCTCTGCCATGTTGTGGAACATATCTAGATGTCAACATAAATAAATAAATAAATAAATAAAAGTAGAAGTTCTGCACTCTCGTCTCATATTCATCTTTTGATGTCAAACACAGATGTCTTCAGCGTATAGCAAATGAACCGGCATTACTGTTCATAAGCAACTCTGATTTCATTTGCCATATGAAATTGGGATCTAATGTTTTTATACATTTTTAAAAACTCCTAGCCTGTCCACGTGTTTTACAGTACAGGTGAGGAGACTGAGGTCCTAAAGTGAAAACACAAGCCTGAACTTTCCTTCTGCTTCTCCAGCAATTCTTTCAACTTTCTCACTTAGCTCTGTTACTGACAAGTACACCACCAGCACACGGATCCAACCATCTGTCCGACATTAGGAACACGTCAGCCACTAGCCTGATTCATGCCGAGTGTCTCATTTTCATGTTTTATATACTTTATCATTATAAAGGGAGGGAACACACATGTCCACCACTTGGGTTGCCCCTTTTAACAACTAACAAGTCCAGCGAAATAAACAGGCACTCGATGGCGCAGACAACAGAGACCAAGGTAATATCACCTGGTAGGTTCTGGCTCTGTAGAGCAGTCACATATGTGAGGTTGGAGCTCCGTCCAGTGGTCTGATCGGCCTAGAATGAGATGACTCTTGTCAGGAGTGTCTCGGGTTTATAGTCGCTGGACTGGAAGGGGCAGAGTCAGTTGCCCTTAGTGGGCGGTTTCTCTGATATGTGGGTGGAAAAAGAAACAATAGTGTCGGCGACAGCGCCCCCTTGTGTGTGCCTGGTGTGATAGTGCTTACTTCTGATGAGCCTGGAAGGTGACCCTCTGATGCTCATGCATGACAGACGTTATCCCATCATCCTTTACAATGTTGCACTTACAACATTACAACATACAATGTTATGATTGCTATTTTTTATTCTTTTTTTTGGTACAGCCTCCAATTAATCCAAAATGCTACTGCAAGAATTATTACAAGAACAAGAAAATACGAACACATAACTCCTGTTCTTAAATCCTTACACTGGCTCCTGGTTAAGTTTAGTGCAGATTTCAAAATCCTCCTTTTAACATATAAAGCCTTAAATGGCCAAGGTCCGGCTTACTTGTCTGAACTTATCATGACTTACAAAGCAGAGCGCACATTAAGATCTCAAGATGCCGGTCTGCTTATGATTCCAAGAATTAATAAAATAACAGTGGGAGGTCAAGCTTTTAGTTACATGTGACCCCTAAACTGTGGAGTGGTCTGCCTGTTGCTATAAGAGATGCCCCTTCGGTCTCAGCTTTCAAATCCCGGCTAAAGATTCACGACTTCAGTTTAGCACACCCTGACTAGAGCTGCTGATTAACTGTATAGACTGCATCTCTGTTTGTTAGTCATTAGATGTAAAACACAAGTAACATGATAGTTAGAATTTCAGTGATGCGGGCTCTGCATCGGTCAGTCGTGGTGAAGAAGGAGCTGAGCCATAAGGCAAAGCTCTCAATTTACCAATCGATCTACGTTCCTACCCTCACCTATGGTCATGAGCTATGGGTAGTGACTGAAAGAACGAGATCGCGAATACAAGCGGCTGAAATGAGTTTCCTCTTTAGGGTGTCTGGGCTTTCCCTTAAAGATAAGGTGAGGAGCTCAGTCATCCGCGAGGGGCTCAGAGTAGAGCCGCTGCTCCTCCGCATCGAGAGGAGTCAGATGAGGTGGCTAGGGCATCTGATCAGGATGCCTCCTGGACGCCTCCCTGGTGAGGTGTTCTGGGCACGTCTAACCGGGAGGAGGCCCCGGGGAAGACCCAGGACTATGTCTCCCAGCTGGCCTGGGAACGCCTCGGGATTCCCCCAGAAGAGCTAGAAAAAGTGGCCGGGGAGAGGGAAGTCTGGGCATCTCTGCTCAAGCTGCTGCCCCCGCGACCCAATCTCGGATAAGCGGAAGAGGATGAATGGATGGATGGATGGATAGTTAGAATTTGTTACTAACCCTCACCTATTCTGCTTCTCTTCTCGGTACTCAAATGTGGCCAAGTGGTTTTGCCTGCCTAAGGTAAAGTCATCCCTGATGGAGGATAGCAGGAGTCATCAGGTAGAGAGGTCCTTTCATCGGATTGGCTGGCCCAGCGCTGTTTCAGC
Organism: Polypterus senegalus; assembly: GCF_016835505.1. NCBI lineage: Eukaryota > Metazoa > Chordata > Cladistia > Polypteriformes > Polypteridae > Polypterus > Polypterus senegalus. Next base: position 8,554,644 of record NC_053160.1, read on the forward strand.
TGTGGAATGGCCAAATGGTGGAGGCAGCTTGATGGCCGAGGTCTCCAGGACTCTGAACAAATCCAAATCATATTATGTGATTTAATCTGTCAAATTCTGCTCCGTATTTGTAATATTTTAATTTTTATACTGTACTGAGGATTACTTGTGTTCTGTTCTGTGTATTGTATTGTATTGACCCCCTTCTTTCTGACACCCACTGTACACCCAGCCTACCTGGAAAGGGGTCTCTCTTTGATCTGCCTTTCCTAAAGGGTTCTTCCATTTTTATTGGGAGTTTTTTCTTGTCTTCTTAGAGAGTCAAGGCTGGGGGTCCGACAAGAGGCAGGGCCTGCTAAAGCTCATTGCGGCACTTCTTGTGTGATATTGGGCTACACAAAAATAAATTGTATTGTATTGTACCTTTTCTAAGGTGTTTCCTAAAATATTAATATTTAGCTAGGGTTTTTTAAAGCTTTTTTGAATCCTAGCTATGCTTTAATTTATGACACCATAAAAGCGTGCCAAAATGGAATGCACCAAGTCCATAAACATTGCATTGCAAAGTAGTTAACCCATAGTTAACGCATTATATCGCATTTCATTTTGACACGAATCATATTCCATAGAAAAATACCAAACTTATCCATTAAAAGGTCGCATTGAAGACGGCAAATGTGGCCATGTTTGAAAGCAATCAGGACTTATAACATTAGCAAAACGAAATGACATCACGGAAACATAAAAATATTAATACAATATTTAATGCTAACTTCCAGAAGGAATAATTGTGACGGAGAAGTACAGAGAAGGTCAGAAAGAATTGTGAGGACTTAGAGAAAGCGCATGACAGGGTGCCAAGAGAGGAGTTATGGTACTGTATGAGGAAGTCGGGAGTAGCAGAGAAGTATGTGATGGTAGTATAGGATATGTATGAGTGCGCGAATGACAGACTGGTTCAAATTGAGAGTCGGATTACATGAAGGATCGGCTCTGAGCCCTTTCCTGTTTGCAGCGGTGATGGGCAGCTTGACAGATGAGCTCAGACAGGAGTCTCCCTGGACTATGATGTTCACGGATGACATTGCAATCTGTAAGAGTAGACAGCAGGTTGAGACAAACCTGAAGAGAAGGGGAGTGAGAGTCAGTAGGAGTAAGATGGAGCACAAGTGCGTGAAAGAGAGGGAAGGTGGCGGAAGGGTGCGACTACAAGGAGAAGAGGTGGTGAAGGTCGACAAATTTAAATACTTGAGTTCAACAGTCCAAAGCAAAAGTACAACAGATAGGTGAAGAAGAGAATGTAGGCTAGAAGAGTGTCAGGAGTGATTTGGGATAGAAGAGTACCTGAAACATCCTCCATCTTATATATCGGAATGTCTGACACCTTATATTCCAAATTGTAACCTTAGATCCTCAAATGAGGGTCTGCTTAGAATTCCAAGAGCAAAACACAAGTGGTGAGGCGGGCGGCCTTCTGCTGTTATGCACCTAAAATCTGGACTAGCCTGCCAATAGGAATTCGCCAGGCTGATACGGTAAAGAACTTTAAAAAACTGCTGAAAACACATTACTTTAACATGGGCTTCTCATAACTTCATTTTAATTTAATCCTGATGCTCTGTATATTCAATTCATTATCATAACTATTCATGGTGGCTCTAAAATCCGTACTGACCCCTACTCTCTCTTCTGTTTCTTTTTCCGGTTTTCTGTGGTGGTGATCTGCGCCACCACCACCTGATCAGGAAACCGTGATGTCCTACATTGATGGATTAAAAGCCAGAAGTCTACATGACCATCATCATCAAGTCCTTCCATTAGAACCCTAAATCCAAAGAGGACTGTTTCATTAATGTTAGGTAGAATGCCCAGAGGGGGCTGGGTGGTCTCGTGGCCTCAGACCCCCTGCAGATTTTATTTTTTTTCCTCCAGCCGTTTTTTTGTTTTTTCTGTCCTCCCTGCCCATCGGACCTTACTCTTATTCTATGTTAATCAGTGTTGTCTTATTTTAATTCTTACTTTGTCTTTTATTTCTCTTTTCTTCATCATGTAAAGCACTTTGAGCTCCATTACTTATATGAAAATGTGCTATAGAAATAAATGTTGTTGTTGTTGTTGCAAGAGTGAAAAGGAAGGTCTATAAAACGGTAGTGAGACCAGCCATGTCGTATAGATTTGAGACGGTGCCAATGGAAGGGCTGGAAGAGGCGGAGTTGAAGATGCTAAGAGTTTCGTTCAAAGTAACAGGGGAAGACGGGATTAGGGAGGAGTATATTAGAGAGACAACACAGGTACGACAGTTTGGTGACCAAGTGAAATGGTTTGGGCACATGCAGAGGAGAGATGCGGGTTAGGTGGGGAAAAGAAGGTTGAAGATGGAACCGCCAGGCAAGAGGAGAAGAGGAAGGCCAAAGAGGAGGTTTATGGATGCGGTGAGGGAGGACATGAAGGCAGTCGGTGTGGCAGAAAATGATGTGAGAGACGATTGATGGGCTGTGGTGACCCCTAAATTGGAGCAGCTGAAAGAAGAAGAAGTAGCCAGAATTGTTCCTATGTGTATAAACCCAAAGTTTTAAAGGGTATTGCTCAAAACATCCCCAAGCACACATACGAAGCATAGTGCCCCCTACGACACTGGCATGCACAGGCCTTCTCTGTCTGCTACTGGGGCTCGGTGCCTTGTAACATTCCATGAGATGCCCCACCTGACAGCCTTTTGCCAGATGGGTAGTTCTTCAAAATCTATCGAGCGTGTGCACAGTTGAAGAGGCAGAAGTCCCTCTTAATGCCGTTTCAGGGGATTGGATGCCAGAGTTAATGCCATTTACCACCGCAGCCCCGAGAGCAAGCTGTCCCTGCCAATCCCAGCCGAGTCCTCATGTACCTCATTACTCCGGCAGGGATGCACTATCAACATGTGGCACATGTCCTTGACAAGCACACAAGAGGCGAGCCCCAGGAGCTCTTACTGGTGTGACAATGGCGCTCTCGCCCCTTCTTTTGTGGTTGCTGGGCTTGTTGTGAGGAATCTAATAACTGTGACAGTGGGCTCTTGGCTTTGTTCCTGCCTTCCCAGACAGTGAAACTGTGCAGACACTAATGAAAGGTTAAATGAATAGGAAGAACTGACAAGCAGTACAAAGGGGGGACGGAGTAAGTGGAGTTGGGGGGTGCACAGCTTCGATAATCCGCAGAGATCCTTGGCTCAAGCCGGCAAGGCCGTCACATTGCAGAGTCACAATATTTAAAACAGCTTGCAGTGCAACAGTCTTCTTTTTTTTTCTGTGTGTCTGGATGCATGTCTGGCTTTTGGGAACGAAAAGATACTTAAAAGAATTCCAGCATGGGGCTCTTTGATAAACGTTAAGGTCATCACAAGAAAGAAGAATGGCCAGAAGAAAAAAAAAGACGCTGCCCCGTACACTTCGCTGGATTGTCTCTGGTGGAATGTAAAGCCACATAAAATGTTTTCTTTTTATCAGCAGCCGACTACCTGGCCGCCTCCATGACTTGCCCTTTCTCCTACATGTCCTACTCCATTTTCTCATTAGCACTTGCCAATGTGTCATGGTCACCCAGGACTGGGGCCAAGCTCTGTAAAGAATTGACTTTCACTGCAAATTAAAATGAAGAGTACACCGCCATCATTTTAACTAAGGAGGCCGCACAGTGGTAAGTGCTGCACTGAACGGAGAACGTCACTTAAAACAGGGGTCCTGGAGGACCACCATGGCTGCAGGTTTTCATTCTAACCCTTTTTTTAATGAGTGTCCTGTTTGTGCTGCTAATTAACTTCTTGTGAATTCATTTCAATTGACTTGTTTTTTCAGATTTGTTCACCTGAATTTCATTCATCGTTCCTCTGACGGTGCTGGGCGGTCCCGTGGCCTCAGACCCCCTGCAGATTTTATTTTTTCTCTCCAGCCGTCTGGAGTTTTTTTTTTGTTTGTTTTTTCTGTCCTTCCTGGCCATCGGACCTTACTCTTATTCGATGTTAATTAGTGTTGTCTTATTCTAATTCTTACTTTGCCTTTTATTTCTCTTTTCTTCATCATGTATAGCACTTTGAGCTGCATTACTTATATGAAAATGTGCTATATAAATAAATGTTGTTTCCTTAAATGGCACCAAAACAGAAATGAAATGTGAAGGATCCTAAGGATCCTCCTAAACCCCAGCATCCTGTTATAAACAAATTAAACTCTTTCACTAGGATAGATTTACCTGATTTAAAGAAAATAATCTCTCAATTAAAACCTCCACCCGCCCTTGACCCGATACCAACAAGGTTTTTCAAAGAAGTATCAGGCGTGCTAATTGATAATGTTCTTGACATAGTAAATTCGTCACTAGATACTGGGGTCTTCCCAGACTGTCTTAAGACTGCTGTAGTTAAACCCCTACTTAAGAAACATAATCTTGACCCCTTAGCTCTTGAAAATTTTAGACCCATCTCTAACCCACCCTTCTTAAGTAAAGTTCTGGAGAAGGCAGTCATTATGCAGTTAAATGACCACCTAAATAAACATGCTATTCTTGATAAATTTCAGTCAGGTTTTAGAACAAATCACAGCACAGAAACTGCACTCGTTAAAGTAGTAAATGACTTGCGGGTGAATGCAGACAGAGGCCATTTATCTGTTCTCATCCTCTTAGATCTGAGTGCTGCATTTGACACCATTGATCACAATATTCTTAGAAATCGCCTTAGTCAATGGGTGGGCCTCTCTGGCAGTGTCTTAAATTGGTTTGAATCCTACCTGACAGGGAGAAAAATTTTTGTTAGTTGTGGTAATTACAACTCAAGACACATGATATCCAATATGGTGTTCCACAAGGCTCTATCCTGGGTCCGCTGTTATTCTCAATCTACATGCTTCCGTTAGGTCAGATTATCTCAGGGCACAACGTGAGCTACCACAGCTATGCTGATGACACACAGCTGTACTTATCAATAGCACCTGATGACCCTGATTCTCTTGATTCACTAACAGAATGTCTGACTGGTATCTCAGAATGGATGAATAGTAATTTTCTCAAGTTAAATAAAGAGAAAACTGAAATTTTAGTGATCAGCAATAATGGATACAATGAGGCTATTAGAAATAAACTGGATACATTAGGATTAAAAGTCAAGACGGAGGTAAAAAGCTTAGGGGTGATTGTTGACTGTAATCTGAATTTTAAATCACATATTAATCAGATCACTAGGACAGCATTTTTTCACTTAAGAAACATAAGTAAAGTTAGACCTCTTATATCACTGAAAGATGCTGAGAAATTAGTTCACGCGCTTGTTTTCAGTTGACTAGATTACTGTAACGCACCCTCTCAGGACTACCCAAAAAGATATAAATCGCTTGCAACTAGTGCAGAATGCAGCTGCTAGAATCCTAACTAGGAAAAGAAAATCTGAACACATTCTCCAGTTTTAATGTCACTACACTGGTTACCTGTGTCATTCAGGATTGACTTTAAAATTCTGCTTATGGTTTATAAAGCCTTAAATAATCTCGCCCATCTTATATATCGGAATGTCTGACACCTTATATTCCAAATCGTAACCTCAGATCCTCAAATGAGTGTCTCCTTAGAATTCCAAGAACAAAACTTAAAAGAAGTGGTGAGGCGGCCTTCTGCTGTTATGCACCTAAAATCTGGAATAGCCTGCCAATAGGAATTCGCCAGGCTGATACAGTAGAGCACTTTAAAACACTGCTGAAAACACATTACTTTAACATGGCCTTCTCATAACTTCATTTTAATCTTAATTTAACTTAATCCTGATACTCTATATGTTCAATTTCCTCATAACAACTATTCATGGTGGCTCTAAAATCCGTACTGACCCCTACTCTCTTTCTGTTTCTTTTCCGGTTTCTTTGTGGTGGTGGCCTGCGCCACCTCCACCTACTCAAAGCTTCATGATGCTCCAACAATGATGGACGGATTAAAAGGCAGAAGTCTACGTGACCATCATCATCATCAAGCCCTTCCGTGAGAACCCTAAATCCAAAGAGGACTGTTTCATTTATGTTAGGTAGAATGCCCAGAGGGGACTGGGTGGTCTCATGGTCTGGAATCCCTACAGATTTTATTTTTTCTCCAGCCGTCTGGAGTTTTTGTTTTTCTGTCCCCTGGCCATTGGACCTTACTCTTATTCGATGTTAATTAATGTTGATTTATTTTGTTTTCTTATTGTGTCTTTTATTTTTCTATTCTTTATTATGTAAAGCACTTTGAGCTACTGTTTGTATGAAAATGTGCTATAGAAATAAATGTTGTTGTGCTGTTGTGAAGTAAGGGAGCCAACAGAAGACCAACTAAGTCAGGGCCTCTAACTCCAACCGCTTGCTTAACTCTTAGTAGGGCTGACTATTTTTTCCAAAATAACTGTTTCTGAAAAGCAATGGTTTCACACGGAAATCAACATAAAACGTCTGTTGCTGCATGCTGAGAATGTGCGTCAGGCTTGCTGCCAGGATGTCTTTGCGTGGCTGGGACACGCCCGCTGTGCATGGCAATCTGGTTTCTACCTCTTATCATTGTTAAGTGGCAATGCTCCCTCCCTGGCGAACATTATCAGTACAACAATTAACTGGGGACCAATCAGCTGGAACCTCACATTCGTTTTCAATAACTTATTTAAAAATCTGATTCATTCAAGTCATAGTCTAGTTCAGAGATGACAGGCAAAAACGTCGTCCACGGAGTGTTTTGCTTTATGCATTCGCTTTGACATTTCGCCAGATGTCAGTGCCATTTTTGCCGTTGTTTGCGCCTTGCTACTCACACGAGTGCAGGAAATCTCGGTCAGACCAATGAATCTGACTTTGCGTCTTGCAACGAGAGTCCAACTAAAACATAGCGGTTGATTTTGTCACAGTTTATAGTCAATTACCATCATCAACTCCTCCTTTTGACAAAAGTCGACATCAGCCCTGAATGAGTTCATGAGGTGCCAGTTCTTGTTGTTAATTAAACCCGATCTTTAATTTCGTGGCTTGTGGCTGCTCTTGTGAAGCATTAGCAGAAATTTCCGAAATTGTTGATTTTCACTTTTTTAAGAGCTCCATTAAAATGATTTGGGGACCTGGGAAGATCGACATTCCTGAGACCTTCACTTATCTTTATTTTCAGATATTGTATGATGGACACCAGTTGTTTTGGCTCATTTTGTATCTCATTATTCTTTGGCTGATAATTAATTCTTTTAGGGCAGATGTCGACTTTTGTTGACACAAGGAGTCGAGGGTGGATATCAGGGACAGCGGGCGAAAGAAAGCTGTAAATGTTGATAAAACTCACCATCATGTTATAAGTAGATCCTCCTTTCTCGGAGGACTGTTAGACTTGTTGACTTGATGTTGCACGTGCGTGAGTGGCGTAGAGTAAGCAACATCTAGAATGGCATCAGTGTCGGCCGTGAGAGCGAAACAAATGCACAAAGCAAAATACTCTGTGCATTTTATTTCTTTCTTTATTTATTTTTTGCGTATTATAACTGAATTGGACTCTTGACTTATCAAACTCCGATTTTAATGCAAGTGATCTGGAGATCAAAAAACAAAAGTCAGGTACCTCCATCAGCTAATTGGTCCCCAGTTGGTCCTGCAGCTGACGCGCCTACAGCAACACTCGCCTGGGAAGTCTACACAGACGCTTATCGAACTCCAATTGTGATGCATATGATCTGGAGATCAAAAAACAAAAGTCAGGTGCCTGCATCAGCTGATCGTAGTGCTGAACAGGCTCGTGTAGTTGATGCGCCAATGAAAACGTTCACCCTGGGAGGACTACACAGACATCGATCTGTGGGAGAGAAGCTAGCAACTGGACTTCACCAAACGATGTGGCCTGCTGGTGGACACTATGGATTAGCAGCCCCTCGACCAGCTTATGAGGGATGGGACTAACACGTACAGTATGAAACAAGTATACAATACAATACAATACAATTTATTTTTGTACAGCCCAAAATCACACAAGAAGTGCTGCAATGAACTTTAGCAGGCCCTGCCTCTTGACGGCCTCCCCAGCCTTGACTCTCTAAGAAGACAAGGAAAACTCCTTGTAGGGAAAAAAAATGGAAGAAACCTCGGGAAAGGTAGTTCAAAAAGAGACGCCTTTCCAGGTAGGTTGGGCGTTGTGACAGATAGGGGGACCTTGAACCCTCAGACAATACGTCAGACACCAGATAAAAGTCTAAATTATGAATTTATTATAATAATAAAGTGCACAAAGCACCCTCCTCTCCACCATACTCATATAAATAAACACAATTCACAATAATCAATAATTCTCTTCTCTCCCAGACGCGTTGCCACCCTGCCACCCAGCTCAGCTCATTTGTCTGGGACTTCCCAGTGTCCTTTATACTGCTTAACCCGGAAGTGTTTCATCCCTCAGTCCATGATTCCCCATCACTTCCGGGTTAGATAAAAAGTCCTCTTTTCTTCATCCCGGAAGTACGTTGGTCCTTCTGCCCCTGTGACTTTGACGTACTTTTGGATTGTACTGAACACCCATGTCTCTGGGCCTCCCTGCAGCATCCCCTTACGGCCCCCATGGTATCCAGCAGGGCTGTGAAGGAAAACTCCAATATCCTTGATCCCCTGCTGGAATTCGGGGCACCTCCATGCTGCCGGAAGGGCTCCATCTAGCTGTGTGGGGGTATTGGCCGGGATGAAAGTTTGAACAGCGTGCAGCGGGTGTCAAAAAGAAGGGGGTCAAATACAATACAATACACGGAACAGAACAAATCCTCAATACAGTATAAAAATAAAAAGTTTATAAGTACGGAGCAGAATTTAATAGTAGATGATATCACATAATATGATTTGGATTTGTATGTGAATCTGCCTACTGTAGGGGCTTCTGGAGCATAAAACCATATTTGTAATTTATGTTGATTTATGCGTGAAATCATTGCTTTGTGCGCAGTTTTTGGAAAAATATTCAGCCCTGGGACAAAAGAAAGAAAAAAATAATTAGCCCTAAAAGAATTAAGAAAAAAGAAACAATTAAGAGGTCTGAGCCTTCAAGAGCAGGTCAATTAAAACGAATTCAAAAGAAGTGAATTAGCAGCAGAAACAGGCCACTAATCAAGAAAAAGGTTTAGAATGAAAACCTGCAGCCACAGTGGTCCTCCAGGACTGGAGTTGGCGACCCCTGCCTTAAAAGATTTTAAAGAGAAAAAGACGACGAATAGTCACAGCCAGAAATGAGAAACACAATCGACAGAGCGCAAAAAAAAAAAAAAACGAAAACCAGAAGACAAAATCAGAAAGGAATACGCAAAAAGTCAAGCACCAAAACAATCAAGAAGATCGCATTAACAATGTAGTACACGTCAGACTTTGTGAGAACGGAACTGAAAAAACTCATTTGTTATAACGGGGATTTTGTCGGCACATACATTTGACGACGCTGACTGTGGAATGGCAAACTCGACAGCACCGTCTGGTATCACCGGCACTGAGAAGCTCCAACTTTTTTTCTGTAAAGTTAAATTTCTTTAGCTACATAAACGGAGCCCCCCGTGTCCACAGCATGCAGTCAGTATCTGTTCAGTCCCACATCAATACCATCTGCCGGTCTTCATATTTCCACTTGTGTAACATTAATCGTATTTGCCCTCCTTCCCTCACTCCCCTCACCACTGCTATCCTCGTTCATAGCCTTGTCACTTCTCGTCTGGATTATTGCAAATCTCACAAATCTCTTTATAAGCTTCAACTGGTCCAGAATTCAGCTGCCCGCATCATCACTAGAACCCCTCTATTCACCACATCACTCTCATCTTGCAGCAGCTTCACTGGCTTCCAGTTAAGTTCTGCATTGAATCCAAAAAATCTTCTGTTAACTTCTAAGGCTCTCCACAACCTCGCCCCTCCATATCTGTCCAACCTCCTCCATGTTGCCATCCCCTCTTGCACCCTTAGGCCGGAGTTATACTTCAAGCGACGCGACGCATGCGGCAGCGGACGCTCCTGCCACGCAAGAGTTGTAGTGTTTATACTTGCGCACGTACTTTACGTAAATCTGGAGGAATCCACTAGGTGGCAGTGCGAGATATTATCACGGTGAGAACATGTTCGGCTTCTCTGTGTTGTGAATTGCCTGGAACACTCATTAAATTCTGATGACACCTTACTGCAATATCTCTGAAAATTATGTTTATTGATTAAATCCATCAATCCAGGGATGTGTCCATTCCAGCAAGCATTGGGCACGAGTGAGAAACAATCCCTGGACGAGGTCTCCACTCATCGCAAGGTGAATACAAGCACTCGCATACACTAGCGGCATTTTAGCGGCACCAAATCCCCAAATCTTCATGTCTTTGGAAGGAAACCGGAGCACAGTATGGAATACAAGCAGGAAATACCAGCAACATAACTCCCTGCGAGACAGCAGTGCTATCACTGCCACCACCATGACACCCACATGTGTGTAATTATTAACAGTATTCATTATTTAAACGAAATTATATGTAAAATGTAACATACACACTTTAATGCATTTCATCATGAAAGTGATATCAAGTACAAATCTAAAGATTCTAAATGTGCAGAGAGTTGGATTATCATACATGTCATGTGTTCTGTGTGGCGATCTATTGCTGCTTGCCTCTGCTGTCAGGTCCAAGAAGCTCATAGCGATTAAAAACTGGGATGACGTTTACGATGGTCTGCATTAATGATAAAGTAAACTACGAGGTTAAAGTGGACAATTCGAGATTAAAGCGAAATTTCGCTTTAATCACAAAATACACGTTTTCACCGTGTCCTTTATTTTTTTTCTCAGTGGCTCAAATATAACGCTATACATTATGTTGCCGTTGTTAAGTTGCAAAAATAAAAAAATAAAAAAGACGGCACAAAAGATGGTATGTGAGACTTTTAAAATGTATCGTGTCATTACGTTCGGGAACTATCTACATGTGACAGAACGCCTCTATGCAGATCCTACGGGATGAATGCTTCGATGTGGTGAAGCAAAATGCCGACATACAGATGCATTCGCGGTGCTTTTATATTCAAGCGTTGCACATTCCCGATCGTAATGACACGCTACATTTTAAAAGTCTCACATACCATCTTTTGTGCCATCTATTTTTATTGGCAACTTCACATTGGCAACATAATGTATAGCACTGTATTTGAGCCACTGAGAAAAAAATAAAAGACACGGTGAAAACGTGTACTTTGTGATTAAAGTGGAAATTTTGGCTTTAACCTCGAAATGTCCACTTTAACCTCGTAGTTTACTTTATTTTTAAAGCAGACCATCGTTAACGTCATCCCAGTTTTTAATCGCTACGAGCTTCTTGGACCTGACAGCAGGTAAAGTAAAAAAATAAAAAACAGACGGCAAAAAAGATGGTATGTGAGACTTTTAAAATGTAGCATGTCATTAGTTTAGAAGGGCAACCCTGTCAGGGTCTTTGGGGTGACACCAGAGCACACTGCAGCATTCATATGATCCAGAAGTGCTTCCATCATTCAATACTGTAGCACCGGATGTACTCCAAAGTCCAACGTAAAATAATCTAACCTCACACAAGGGACACAGCATTCGATAATTAGGAGTGGAAGGAGAACGCTAAAGCATCACAGTTGTATTGTTCTGTGCTGGACTGACTTAAAGTACTTGTTAAGATAGTGTTGTTTTGGACTATTTGATGCCCCCTAGTGGTCACAATAAACTGATAAACATGAAAGGCACTATATAATAGATAGATAGATAGATAGATAGATAGATAGATAGATAGATAGATAGATAGATAGATAGATAGGCACTATATAATAGATAGATAGATAGATAGATAGATAGATAGATAGATAGATAGATAGATAGATAGATAGATAGATAGATAGATAGATAATGTGATCTATGGCCGGCTTGTCATCCCGGCCAATACCCCCAGGCCGCCAGGTGGAGCTCTCCCTGCAGCATGGAGGTGCCTCGAATACCAGCAGGGAATCATGGACGATGAAGTTTTCCTTTACACCCTGCTGGATACCACAGGGCCAACAGAGGACGCTGCAGGGAGGCCCAGAGAGTCATATGTGCCCTATAACCTGGAAGTACATCATAGGCAAAGCGACAAGGGAAATGACGTACTTCCGGGATGAAGAAGAGGACTTTTTATCTGACCCGGAAGTGATAGGAAGTCACATGGACTGAAGGGTTGGAAACACTTCCGGGTCAGGGAAGATAAAAGGACGATGGGAACTCCCAGACATCGAGCTGAGCTGAGTGGAAGGGTGGCAATGCGTCTGGAAGTGGAGGATTGAGTATTTTTGTGATTATTGATTATTTGTATGAGTATTGTGGAGAGGAGGGTGCTTTGTGCACTATTGTACATTAATAAAGTCAATTATTGGACTTTTACCTGGTGTCTGACATATTGTCCGAGGGTTCAAGAGTACGATAGCGCCCTCTGTCTGTCACACTAGATAGATAGGAAAGGCACTATATAATAGATAGATAGATAGATAGATACATAGATAGATAGATAGATAGATAGATAGATAGATAGAAAGATAGATAGATAGATAGATAGATATTCACACTCACTTTGCTCTGAACACACACTGGAATGACTCTAAAGCAAAACCATTCAAAAGAAAGAGACGCTCTGCCTTGGCAGTCCCTGTCCCAGTGAGGTGCTATACAGACATACTGCTGTTGGTATAAAGGACCCCCAGTAATGTTTCTTGACCCACTTCTGCTGAGTTATTCATAGACTGAAAGTCCTCAGTGTTGGTCTGTCACAGAGAGAATTTACAGCATTTTTCATCATGGCACACAGTTTCGTTTTATTTTTCTTATTTGCTACAAACTCCAGTAGGTCCACAGGGTGTCCCATCACTGAGCCTGTACCTTTTAACTAGCTAGCTGGTTCGGTGGGCCTCTTTTGAAATGTTGTTATCAGCCCAGCACGCCACAGCATAGAAAACTGAAAGCCTGCTCTGCCCCTTTCTGTATAGCTCCTCTGTGTTCTGAGACCAGTCCAATTTGTCATTTATGTAGACCCTCAAGTACCTGCAGGAGTTGACCACCTCTACATCCATGTTCTGAATAGTGACCGGACATTGAGGCTCTTTGGTTTTGCTGATGCTAAGTTACAGATAATTCTCAAAGTTCTCCCCATGACTCCTCTCCTCGGTCTCATCCCCCTTATTAGTACACCCAGTAAATGCAGAATCACATGAGAGTCCACAATTACCTTACTGGTGCAAAAACTTTAGAAATTCTGGTAACTGTATGAAATTGATAACAGATTTTCTTGATATTATTTTTTTTTTTTGCACTAATTTGTATTTGTATATTTAATAACATTTCTATCAAAAAGATACATAGGCATATATATATATATATACTGTGTATATGTATAGGTGTGTGTGTGTGTGTATACACAGACTTTATAAATATGAATTAGGCTCCTAAGCATTGAAAGAAGCTCACACAGAAAATTGCAGAATCAGTTCATTGTGTACACTCAGCCACCGGACAATCCCACTATCTGAAGAAAAGCCGCATTACGTTGACATGAAAAGGTGTTTTGAGCTCCATGGTGTCAGAATGTCTTGTCACAGGTCACATCTAAAACACTCGGCCTTATTCAAGTAACCGTCAAGACGCCGCCATGTAAGAAGACTCTTAGTCCAGATGTCACTCAGAGCCCTAAGTTGCAGCCTTAAAGTTCCCTTCAAGTCGGGTTGTTGATATTAATGAGTAACAGACAAACCTACCTGACTCATAACACCATTGCTCAACTCTGATAGTGTCTTCTTCAAACTGGAGTGAACTGTGGCACAGCGGCAATAAGGTCACCACTCCCTATGCTGCTGTTACCGCAATGAGAAGGCAGCTTAACAGAACGTCACCTCGAACTCACACCACAAACCCCGGATAAGGTGAGTGACGCGGTTAAGACAGAAGGGTGTTTTTTTCTTCAAACTTCACAGTTTTAGCTCCTCCATGTAATACTTTGCATTTACTTCCATCAAATTTCATCTGCTGCCAATCTGCCACCCAAGTCCCTCTGTGAGGATTCAACAGATTCTCAATGATCTGCCAATCCACCTATCTTGGTATCTTCATCAATCCTAACCAGCTTGTCACTTATATTCCTATCCAGATCATTTATATACAGGGTGGTCCAGATCTAATTATGCAGATCCACATTGTCTGGATGGCTTTGATTTATGCGGGACGATTCCAGTTCGGTGCAAAGACGACTCTTCATGTCGTCAGTTCACACACTTCTCGATGGTCTGGGATTTTTGGGGTGATTTAATAAGTTATAGTGTAATGAAAATTGCATAATTAGATCTGGACCACCCTATATATTAACAATAGCAACGGTTCACCGACAAAAGCGCGATGGACATATGCGCCCCGACAAAAGCGCGATGGACAAATGAGTGCCGACAAACCCGTTAACTGGTTTTCGACAAATGCGCACCGACAAAATCGCGAGAGTGGCCAAGAGAGTGGGACGCGTACGTGCGCATTATGTACACATTATGTGCTTGTTTATAACTCTTATAACTGCTGATGGCACGCTGCGAACAAATAACTCAGTCAAGGGTTGGCATAACGCGTCGTATACAAAGTGGAATTACCAGCAGTCAGGCAGCCAGCAAGTCTAAATACGCTCAACTATCAAGACGTCTTGCTGCAATTCTTCCTACATATGCAGGGCGTGATCTTTAGGACTATCTGCGTGCCGTGCTGATAATAATAATAAAAATAATAAAAATAATAATATTGACTTCTAAAATAAACATTATTATATATGCTTTAAGCTAGTAATTCATATTTAATGAAACTTTCGCGATTTTTCGCGATTTTGTCGGTGCGATTTTGACGCCGCATTGTAATCGCCGCTATTTTGTCGGCGCTCATATGTCTATTGCGCAAATGTCGGGTCAAAATAGCAACGGGCCAAGCACTGACCCCGGATACTTTTTAAAGGTTCTCAAGGTTTCTGCTTCAACTTCACGTCTTGATAGTTTGTTCCAGAATCCAGCAACTCTTTGCATAAAGAAGTACTTTATGGCTTCAGTCCTAAATGCACGTCTCCTTAATTTTGCTGATGCCCTTGAGTATGTGAGTCAACGTTAAGTGGAAGGTGTTCTGCTGGATCTCCTTTATCAAGACGTTTGCGGATTTTAAAATCCTGGATGAGGTCCCCACACAGTCTCCCCTGTTAAGAGTAAACAGGTTTCATTCTGTGAGTCGCTCACAGTAGGACATGTCCTTAAATCCTGAGATGCACTTGGAGCTTCAAGTGCTGCTGTGTCCTTCTTGTAATGAGGTGACCAGAACTGCACATAGGACTCCAAATCTGGTTAGTCTGATCATAACACCCCTCGACTTATATTTAACAGTTTTTATGATTTAACGCTAATATTTTATTTCACTTTTTAATTGCTTCTGTACATTACTTAGACCAGTGTGGTCTCAAACTCCGGTCCTGGAGGGCCCCAATGGCTGCAGGTTTTTATTCTAACCCTTTCCTTATTTAGTGTCCCATTTTTGCTGCTAATTAACTTCTTTTCAATTCATTTTAATTGACTTTCTCTTGAAGACTCAGACCCCTTTAGTTGTTTCTTTTTCCTAAACTCTTTCTGGGTGAAGGTCGATTTTTGTCAAAATTCAGGGGTAGAAGACAGGCCAAAAAAATCTGTCTTTGCTAGCCTCATTGATTTCACCTCGATTACTTGCACACGCGTGCGTAGCGAAGAGCAAACAACCTCTAAAATGGCGTCGACATCTGGCAAGAGACCAAAGCAAATGCATAAAGCAAAACATTTCGCGTATTATCGCCGAATCGGACTCTGACTTGTTGGACTCTGATTTCGATGCAAGTGATCTGAAAACGAAAGTGAGGTATCGGCTTCAGCTGATCAGTGGTGCTCAACGTGCTTATGTAGCTGATGTGCCTAAAGCGACGTTCGCCTGGGGAGGACCGCCACTTACAACAACAAGAGGTACAAACTAGATTGCATCGCACCGCCACGCAAAGACAGGCCAGGCAGCCTGCCCACCTCACATTCCTACCGGCCATCGAGCTGCCCCTACGCAGCCACCAGAGACGCTGAACGGGCGTCGACAGCAGTCACAGCAACAGACGTTGTACGTTGATTTACATGGGAAACCTTTGCTTTGTGTGCTTTTCAGAAAACTGACTTGCCTGCAAAAAATATTCAACCATCAAAGAGTTAATTAGCAGTCATGCAATAATGAGATACAAAATGAGCCAAAACATGACCAGCAAACTGTGACCATCATATAATATCTGAAAATAAAGAAAGATGAAAGGCTCAGGAAGGTTTGATCTGCTCAGGTCCACAAAACATCTGACCAGAGCTCTTAGAAAAGATGAAATCAACAATTTCTGAAATGTCTGCTATTACACAATGAGAGCAGCAACAAGCCATGGAATTAAATTTTAGGAAGTCACTGCACACTGGAGAGATTCCAAAAGACTGGAAAATGGCGAATATCATCCCATTATATAAAAAGGGTGACAGGGCAGATCCAAGCAACTATAGGCCAGTAAGCTTAACATGCATCACAGGAAAATGAATTGAAGGAATTATTAAGGATAAGATTGAGCAACACATGGCGAGGACAGGAGTTATTAGGAACAATCAGCGTGGGGTCAGGAGAGGGAGGACGCGTGTTACTAACATGCTGGAATTCTGTGAGGATGCTATCAAAGTGGAGCTTACGATATTATTGATGAGGACTTTCAGAAAGCATTTGATAAGGTGCCACAAGAGAGGTTGGGCATCAAATTAAAAGAAGTGGGTGTTCAGGGTGATGTTTTTAGATGGGTGCAGAATTGGCTCAGACACAGAACGCAGAGGGTGATGGTGAGAGGAACCTCATCAGAACTGGGTGATGTTAAGAGTGGTGACCAGCAGGGGTCAGTGCTGAGGACGCTTCTATTTTTAATGTATACAGTAGTACTAGGGTGTTGTTGGACAGTTATCCAAAAATCTCTTGACCATACATTGTTCTTCTCTCTCTTGTTAAATTAATCTTACCCTGAGTGAACCTGTTCATTTTTTACATTTAAAAATTTACCATTGGTGTTTCTTGTCCTAGTGTGTGGATATAAACACAGGAAACTTCAGTTTCTGTATTACATCTCGCCTGAAGAAGGGGCCTGAGTTGCCTCGAAAGCTTGCATATTGTAATCTTTTTAGTTAGCCAATAAAAGGTGTCATTTTGCTTGGCTCTTCTCTAATATATACAGTAGAAATTATTTAGATAGGAATATAAGGAACAAGTAGGTTGTTTGCAGATGATACCAAGTTAGAAGGACTGGCCGATTTCTATTCTGTTGGTTTTATATGTCACATTGTAATATGAGTACTGTCATTTTCCATGGATGAGCAGATAATTTGGAATCCGTTATATCATCACAGAAGGACTTGGACAGCACACAGGCTTGGGCAGATTTGTGGCAGATGAAATTTAATATCAGTAAATGTAAAGAATTACACATAGGAAGCAAAAATGTGAGGTATGAATACACACGGAAAATCGAGTCCACCATATGAGAAGGATTTAGGAGTCGTAGTGGACTCTAAGCTATCGACTTCACGACAGTGCTCAGAAACCGTTAAGAAGGCTAGCAGAATGTCAGGCTATATAGCGCCTTGATGTGTGCAGTACAAGTCACAGAAGTTTCTGCTCAGCCTTTTAAAACACTGGTGAGGCCTCATCTGGAGTACTGGGTGCAGTTTTGGTCTCCAGGCTACAAAAAGGACATAGCAGCACAAGAAAAGGTCCAGAGAAGAGCAACTAGGCTGACTCCAGGGGCTACAGGTGATGACTTATGAGGAAAGATTAAAAGAGCTGAACCTTTACAGTTTAAGCAAAAGAAGATTAAGAGGAGACATGAATGAAGTGCTTAAAATTATGAAGGGAATTAGTCCAGTGGATCAGGACTGTGACTTTAAAATGTTCATCAAGAACACGAGAACACAGTTGGAAACTTGTGAAGGGGAAATTTCGTACAAACATTAGGAAGTTTTTCTTTACACAAAGTATGACAGACACTTGGAATAAGCGACCAAGTAGTGTGGTAGACAATAAGACTTTAGGGACTTTTAGAACTCGACTTGATATTTTCTTGGAAGAAATAAGTGGATAGGACTGGCGAGCTTTGTTGGGCTGAATGGCCTGTTCTCGTCTACAGTGTTCTGATGTTCGAAAGAACGAGTTTAATAAACAATGAGACTCGGCGCCTAACTAAGCAACTGGTTGGAGTTTGAGGTCCTGACTTAGTTGGTCTTCTGTTGGCTCCCTCACTTCACATTTCATTTCTGTTTGGGTGCCATCAAAGGAAACAAATGAAGCAATTCAGAGGAACGATGAAGAAATTCAGGGGAACAAATCTTGAAAAACAAGTCAATTAAAATGAAAGGAAAAGGAGTTGATTAGCAGCAAAAACTGGTCATTAATTAAGAAAAGGGTTAGGATAAAAAGCTGTAGCCACTGCGGCCCTCCAGAACCAGAGTTTGAGATTACTTGTCTAACTAAAGTGCAGAAGCAATTAAAAAGTGAAATAAAATATTAGCCTTCAATCATAAAAACTTAAATATAATTCAAGGGATGTTATGCTCAGACTATATAACCACATCGGGAGTCCTGTGTGCAGTTGTGGTCACCTCATTACAAGAAAGCAGCACTTGAAGCTTCCCCTCCAGGACCGGAGATTGAGACCACAGCCTTAGACAATTAAAATGTTGCGGCAACATGAATCCCTAAATCCTTTTCACAGGTTGCTTCCTATAGCTCAGTGTCTCCTATTTTGTATTTATTTATAATTGATGTCCCTTTTGCCCACACATGACACCTTTCTAAGTTAAACTGCATTTTCCAGGTGTTCGCTCCGTTCCGAAGTCTTTTTGCAGCCTCCTCAGCGTCTGCTGTCCCTCCAATGTTAGTATCATCTGTAAACTAACTACACCAGAAACAATATCTCTCTATTATAAAAAAAAATCTTGCGACAAGACGAGACTTTTTTCCTGCGACGAGACGTGATCTTTGGAAGAGAGACACTTTCACGTCCCGTCACATCATACTTACAACCTTTGGAAGCAAGTCCCATGATACACATGCAGAGCAGATTAGAGATAATGGAAGTAGGAAAATTCGACAGTCTCAAAAAAATGAGAATAAAGATCGCGTTAGCGCAAACAAATGGAAGATATTACTCTGTGAAATAACGGAACAGCGAAAAGAGATCAAATAGTGTTTGAGGATGTCTTGGGGACAAGAGAGACAAGGCAGTGAGAAAAAAGGACAGCTGCTGTACAGGCTTTTAAACGTTCGAAGCGCTGGCCAAGATGCAGATCACGTGACACGGTAGACGCAGCAGCTGATCAAGCAAAGAGGAGGTAAAGGAAACAACTGTATTTGTTTCCCGTTGTATCACCATTTAAGAGGGGGTTTCGGAGAAGCGACCGCATCTCCTTGGGGTGAGTTTAGCCCCCCACTTCACAACGGCGCATACGGCTGGTTTGGCAAGCGAAGCGAGCAGGGGGCGAAGCCCCCTAGTCATTAACTCTTTTAGGGCTAATTCATTTTTCTTCAGCCCCTGGGCTGAATATTTTTCAAAAAAACTCAAAGCAATGGTTTCACACATAAATCAACATAAAACACTTATGTTGTCACTCTGTTTTATGTTCCAGGAGCCCCTTCTTCTTCTTCTTTCGGCTGCTCCCGTTAGGGGTTGCCACACCGGATCATCTTCTTCCATATCTTCCTGTCCTCTTCATCTTGTTCTGTCACACCCATCACCTGCACGTCCTCTCTCACCACATCCATAAACCTTCTCTTAGACTTTCCTCTTTTCCTCTTCCCTGTCAGCTCTATCCTTAGCACCCTTCTCCCAATATACCCCTCATCTCTCCTCTGCACATGTCCAACCCAACACCATCTCTCCTCTCTGACTTTGTCTCCCAACCGTCCAACTTGAGCCGACCCTCTAATGTCCTCATGTCTAATCCTGTCCATCCTCGTGCAAATCTTAACATCTTCAGCTGTGTCACCTCCAGCTCTGTCTCCTTCTTTCTGGTCAGTGTCACCGTCTCCAGCCCATATAACATAGGTGGTCTCACTACCATCCTGTAGACCTTCCCTTTCACTCTTTCACTCTTGCTAAATCAGGAAAAGTAACAGACCACTGATGACCCCATTCTCTTCTTATCTGAACTCCTTGTCTCCGTAACCAGCCTGCGCTCCAGTTTTGCAGGTTACCCTCCTGCCAACAGTTTCTGCTTCCAGATTAGTGCAGAATCATCAGAGAAGCTCTGCAGGAGACGTGAAGTGGTGGTGTATTTCTAGTCCAAGGTGGGCAGCATGAACATTAATGGAGACAGACCTGTTCCCTGTGGTGCGCCAGTGTTGCTCATACAGGCCGTGAGCCTCACAATCTGTGGCCTGACGGGCAGATTGTCCATTTTCCAGGACGCTATCTCTTATACCTGCAGTTGGTAAATGAGGTCAATCTCAGGTTCATATAGGAAAGGAAAAGAAAGAAGAGGCCCGGGCTTTCATGGTGCAGCTTTCAAAGAGCAGACTCAGCCCACCTCAGCTAATTTCTTTCCCTTAAGAATAAGAAAGAAAAACACTAAGAAAAGGTGAACACTATCCATTTTCTTAAGAAAGATCAAATGATGGTCAGCAAGTGAAAACATCAGCAGGTCTGTTCTTCATTATGCTGGAACCCTTTTAGGGGTGTCAGCCGCTCTACCTGTCCACAGGAATTCTGACCCATCTCACAGTCCCTTCTCCAACCTCTACCGTTCTTCAAGGCCTTTGTGAATCACATCCTGCTGCTGACAGGCTAGCGGGTGGGGTGGGGGAGGGCAGTGTGTGTCAGCCCCCCAACTCCCCAGCCGGCCAGCGCCAGCCTGTCCCTCTCTTCCATAAATCTGGTCTCGTTTCGTTTGAAAAAGACGACACCACATTGACTTGTGACATGGCAAGATGAAACGCGAGGTCTGGGCCGGCGTAGGAGCCGCGCAGATAAAAGTAATCAAATGACACCCCTGGAATGCAAATTGGCATTCTTGACTGCCGCACTTTCACGAGCATGAAACATCCCTGACAGCGCAGCGAGATTAGAACAAAATATTATAGAAAGCGAGGCGCTCAGAAAGTTTAACTGAGGAGTGAAACTGCAGGAGAATGCAGACACAGTGAGTGAAGTGGGGGGCACTGTGATATCACACGCCACCAGCCGCCCCTTGTTCTACAAGTTCACCCCTTCAGGGCCCCCAGAGCATATAAGGAACAGAACAAGTAAAATAAATGGCCGTGCTCGCTAGTAATTCTATAAAGTTTTAAATATTTCAGACATGTAGGCTTTGCACCTAAGGAACTGAGTTACCCAAACTATTCGATAACACTTCAGTAATTAATTTGCGTTCTGATGCTGGTCTTACTCATCACAAAATAAGTCATTATGATGGTAATTGATGAGACAAATTCATATTTAATTGCAGAATTACAGTATTTGAGGGTTCCTCTAGAACAGGGGTCCTCAATCACGGTCCTGGAGGGCCGCAGTGGCTGCAGGTTTTTGTTCCAACCCATTTGCTTAATAACAAGCACTTATTGCTCCAGTAACACTTCTGCTTCACTTCAGTTGTCACCCTTATTGCTTATTTTAGTCTTAAACAGCTGTATTCTTGGTTTTTAATTGCTCCAAATTAGCAATAACAATAATAATTACTAAATAAATTAATTTATCAAGTGGGGTCATTTTTGCTAAATCGCTTGTAATTCGACCTCTCCAAATTAGAATCATTGCTGTTATTGAACTATCTGGAGTATAAACACATGTTTGGTCTCTTTGTAAAGGTAACATTCTCTAGTTTCACCCTTAGTAGTCAGAATCACTGTAGGTGTGACTGATCAAAAGTTATGCACATTAGAACTCACAAAAAAAATGATTTTTTTGTTCTCGCCTAAGTTTTTTTATGAAAATAAAGGAAAATAAAGCTGCAGTAGGTAGGTGGGGACAGAAACACACTATGTACCAACAGAATAACTTGTTGACTACTCACATTTCAAATTTGAAAAGAATACCTGTAAAAATGACATTTTTACACCAGTTTTTATGTGGGCATGTCCAGGGGCTTTTTAGAGGGACCATTATCCACATTTTGGAACGTATGGAAAAGTGTAATAACTTTTGAATGCTTCAACCCACAGATATCAATGAGGGCTCTACTGAAAGCTTACACCTAAAGGAATCTATATCTACACACAGTGTCACTCTATTAGTTATAAAAATAATAAAAACAATAAAAAATACACATTTCTATGTAAAAATAGTCAATACAAGTCTTATGGGCCAAAAATATATTTATATTTTTATTTTTACTTTTTTTATAAAATGCACACAAACTATATACATTTCTTTTACAAACTGTTACAACACAGCTCAGCGTTTTCCATGTGCCACTTGATGGCAGCAATCACTAGCAGCAGAAAGCACAAGGGCGTGGCACGTCGCTCTCTGCCATTAGACGTCACCTGGGCCGATTGAATACTTTCACAACGCGTACATGCATCTATTATTTAATCGAGCGCTTATTTACGTTTATCCTACTTTATTCATATTTAAAATGCGAAAAACTTGGCGAAATCACAATAAACAACCACGCACCAACTCTGCAGACTGGCACAAATGCCACCTTCGCAGCTCATCGTTTGTTTACAAGTTAGTATGGCAAGTTACATATCAAAATGCTCGGCTGCTCATTGGCTGTAAGTTTGGAGTGTCAGTCACAGTGTCCAATCAGACTGGTAGATTCTACCAGGGTTTGGAGTTTACGTCATCCTTCAGCTGTCTGTGACACTCGTTGGCTATACGAGGTGCCAGTCAACCCCAGACCCGTCGTAATTGGCCAACTTAGGTGTCGATCAGAAGCTAACACTTCCGTGTTTCATGCGGTAGCATGGTTATCACCGACAGAAACAAATTACGTCTGATATGATCAATATAAATGAAAAAAAATTACGTAGGTGGTCTCAAGTTATGAAACGTTTTCTGGAGTTTTTGTCCCTTTGAGGATATATCGTGTGTTTTGGACCTAAATCGTTTTACTGGATTATATTCGCTGGAGCCTTACGGACAGAATGAGATCAATACTGCTCGGAAATATTGATGTTTGACTTGCAGGGGGTCTTCAAAGGTAGGGAAAGTCAACTCTTAAAAGTATGTACTTCTCTGTAAAAAAGGCTTTAGTGTCAGTGCTGTGGTTGTTGTGTGTCAAAATGGTTTATATCATCAGAAAGACGAGACTTTGAAGTTTCATTTGATGGGTAGTATGTCGAGGTGCATGACAGAGGGGCATGCACACATTACTGTAACGTTTTTAAAACGCTGTTATGTCCCGGGACCGGTACGTGTGCGCGTTAATAATTAATAAATAATGTGAATTTCCCCTTGGGATTAATAATCTATCTATCTATCTATCTAACATGAAAATGACCAAAGAGAGCAGCATTTCTCCATTTAGCTTGATACCATTTACACCAGTGTGTACTTATCATGCACTATTGGGTTTAATAAAACACTTGGAAGGAAAGTGAAGAGAAAAAAGTGAAGGACTGAGAACTACTCCTCCATTCTAGCCTTTAAATCATTTGGATGATATCCTTAGAAAGGGAAAGAAAATCGAGAATATGAGAGTTACCTGACATAGCAGAGTTAAAGCAACTAACAAGCTATGAAATTAAATTGTTGCCAAGAATTGCTTTCTTCCTTTTTTTTTTATTTTACTACAATCCATACAAAGCACTCAGGTTTTTACAAAAAGAAAAATCGAGTTAAGAACAGATCGATCCCCACCCCTGGTCACAACAATTGCTTTCTAATTAAGCAAGTGGGTTAGAACAAAAACCTGCAGCCACGGCGGCTCTCCAGGACTGTGATTGAGGATCCGTGGAACTGAGTTACCCAAACCATTCGATAACACTTCAGCAATTAATTTGCGTTCTGATGCTGGTCTTACTGATCATAAAATAAGTCATTATGATGGTAATTGATGAGACAAATTCATATTTAATTGCAGAATTACAGTATTTGAGGGTTCCACTAGAACAGGGGTCACCAAGTCCAGTCCTGGAGGACCACAATGGCTGCAGGTTTTCATTCTAACCCTTTTCTTAATTAGTGTCCTGTTTTTGCTGCTAATTCACTTCTTTTGTATTCATTTGAATTGATTTGCTCTTGAAGACTCAGACTCCTCAGTTCTTTCTTTCTCCTTAATTAGCAGCCAAACAATAACGAGATACAAAATGAGCCAAAACAACTGGTGTCCATCATACGATATCTGAAAATAAAGAAAGGTCTCAGGAATGTCGATCTGCTCAGGTCCACAAAGCATTTGACCAGAGCTCTTAGAAAAGAGAAAAGCAACAATTTCTGAAATATCTGCTATTGCACAATGAGAGCAGACAACAAGCCACGAAATTAAATAGCGGGTTTAATTAACGACAAAAATCGGCACCTCATTAAGCAAGTGGTTAGGGTGAAATTGGTTGGGAGTTTGAGGCCCTGACTTAGTTGGTCTTCTGTTGGCTCATTCACTTTACTTTTCATTTCTGTTTGGATGCCGTTTAAGGAAAGAAATGAAGCATCTCAGGGGAACAAAATCTTAAAAAAGCAATTCAAATAAAATGAATTCACAAGAAGTTAATTAGCAGCAATAACACAGCACTCAATTACAAAAAAGGGTTAGAATGAAAATCTACAGCCACGGTGGTCCTCCAGGACCCCCTGCTAAACACCAGTGGTATCAAACTCCGGGCCTAGAGGGCCAAAGTGGCTGCAGGTTTTCATTCTAACATTTTTCTTAATTGGTGACCTGTTTTTGCTGCTAATTAACTTCTTGTGAATTCAGTTCAATTGACTTGATTTTTCAGATTTGTTCCCCTGAATTTCTTCATTTCTTTCTTTAAATGGCACTCAAACAAGAAATGAAATGTGAAGTGAGGGAGCCAAGAGAAGGCCCAACTAAGTCAGGGCCTCAAACTCCAACCAATTTCACTCTAATCAGTTGCTCAATTAGTCTTGTTGTTAATTAAAACCGTTACTTAATGCTGTGGGTTGTTGCTGCTCTCATTGTGCATTGGCATACATTTCCAAAATTGTTGCTTTTCTCTTTTCTAAGAGCTCTGTGAAAATGTTTTGTGGACCTGAGCGATCTTTACTCCTTCCTTTTTTTGAGACTGTCAAATTTTCCTATTTCCATTATCTCTAATCTGCTCTGCATGTGCATCACGGGACTTGCTTCCAAAGGTTGTAAGTATGATGTGACGGGACGTGAAAGTGTCTCTCTTCCAAAGATCACGTCTCGTCGTAGGAAAAAAGTCTCGTCTTGTCGCAAGATTTTTTTTTATAATAGAGAGATATTGATTCTGGTGTAGTTAGTTTACAGATGATACTAACATTGGAGGGACGGCAGACGCTGAGGAGGCTGCAAAAAGACTTTGGAACAGAGCGAACACCTGGAAAATGCAGTTTAACGTAAAAAGGTGTCGTGTGTGGGCAAAAGGGACATCAATTACAAATAAATACAAAATAGGAGACACTGAGCTATAGGAAGCAACCTGTGAAAAGGATTTAGGGATTCATGTTGACGCAACATTTTAATTGTCTAAGGCTGTGGTCTCAAACTCCGGTCCTGGAGGGGAAGCTTCAAGTGCTGCTTTCTTGTAATGAGGTGACCACAACTGCACACAGGACTCCCGATGTGGTTATATAGTCTGAGCATAACATCCCTTGAATTATATTTAAGTTTTTATGATTGAAGGCTAATATTTTATTTCACCTTTTAATTGCTTCTGCACGTTAGTTAGACAAGTGATCTCAAACTCTGGTTCTGGAGGGCCGCAGTGGCTACAGCTTTTTATCCTAACCCTTTTCTTAATGAGTGCCCTGTTTGTGCCGATAATTAACTTCTTGTGAATTCCGTTCAATTCACTTGTTTTTTCAGATTTGTTCACCTGAATTGCTTCATTTCTTTCTTTAAATGGCACCCAAACAGAAACGCAATGTGAAGTGAGGGAGCCAACAGAAGACCAACTAAGTCAGGGCCTCAAACTCCAACCAATTTCACTCTAATCAGTTGCTTAATTAAAACCGTTATTTAATGCCGTAGATCGTTGCTGCTCTCATTGTGCATTGGCATACATTTCTAAAATTGTTGCTTTTCTCTTTTCTAAGAGCTCTGTGAAAATGTTTTGTGGACCTGAGCAGATCGACATTCCTGAGACCTTTCTTTATTTTCAGATATCGTATGATGGACACCGATTGTTTTGGCTCATTTTGTACCTCGTTATTGTTTGACCGCTAAGGAAAAAGAAACAATCGAGGGGTCTGAGTCTTCAAGAGCAAGTCAATTCAAATGAATTCAAAAGAAGTTAACCATCCAACCTCTGCTCCTTAGGGACAAGCTGACTGAGATGGGAGTAGATTCACACCTGGTGCCATGGATCGTGGACTATCTTACAGACAGACCTCAGTATGTGCATCTCGGGAACTGCAGGTCTGACATTGTGGTCAGCAGCACAGGAGCACCGCAGGAACCTGGACTTTCTCCAGTCCTGTTCAGCCAACATACATCGGACTTCCAATATGATTTGGAGTCCTGCCACGTGCAAAAGTTCACTGACGACACTGCTATGGTGGGCTGCATCAGGAGTGGGCAGGAGGAGGAGTACAGGGAGCTAATCAAGGACTTTGTTAAATGGTGCGACTCAAACCACTTACACCTGAACACCAGCAAGACCAAGGAGCTGGTGGTGGATTTTAGGAGGTACAGGCCCCTCATGGACCTCGTGATCATCAGAGGTGACTGTGCAGAGGGTGCAGACCAATAAATACCTGGGAGTGCAGCTGGATGGTAAACTGGACTGGACTGCCAATACTGATGCTCTATGTAAGAAAAGTCATAGCCGACTATACTGTACTTTCTGAGAAGGTTGTCATTCTTCAACATCTGCAATAAGATGCTGCAGATGTTCTACCAGGCGGTTGTGGTGAGCGCTCTCTTCTACGCGGTGGTGTGCTGGGGAGGCAGCATAAAGAACAGGGACGTCTCACGCCTGGACAAACTGGTGAGGAAGGCAGACTCTATTGTAGGCACGGAGCTGGACAGTTTGACATCGGTGGTGCTGAGCAAACTCCTGTCAATCATGGAGAATCCACTGCATTCACTGAACAGGATCATCTCCAGACAGAGGAGCAGCTTCAGTGACAGACAGACTGCTGTCACCGTCCTGCTCCACTGACAGACTGAGGAGACCCCAAACTATGTGACTCTTCAATTCCACCCGGGGGAGTAAATGCTAACATTACTCAAAGTTATTGTCTGCTTTTACGTGAATTTTTATTACTCTTTAATATTGTTCTTTGTATCAGTATACTGCTGCTGGATTATGTGAATTTCCCCTTGGGATTAGTAAAGTATCTTTCTAATTAGCAGCAAAAACAGGTCACTAATTAAGAAAAGGGTTAGAATAAAAAGCAGCAGCCATTGTGGTCCTCCAGGACTGGAGCTGGCGACCCCTATTCTAGAGCACGGGTGTCAAACTCCTGTCCTCGAGGGCCGCAGTGGCTGCAGGTTTTCATTCTAACCATCTTCTTCATCAGTGAGCCATTTTTGCTGCTAATTAACTTCTTTTGCCTTAGTTTTAATTAACTTGACTCAGGCCCCTTAGTTGTCTCTTCTTCCTTAATTAGTAGCCAAACAATAAGGAGACATCAAACGAGCCACCATACGACCAGCTCACTGGTGCCCATCACATAATATCTGAAAATAAAGAAAGGTGAAGGTCTCAGTAAGGTTGATCTCTCAGGTCACCAACACATTTTGTCAGTGGTCTTAGAAAAAAACAGAAAAATCAACAGATTTGGAAATGTCTGCAGTGGCAGAATGAGAGCAGCAACAAGCCATGGAATTAAATAACGAGTTTAATTAACAGCAAGAATCAGCTTCTCATTAAGAGACTGGTTGGAGCTTGAAATCCCAGTTTAGCTGGTCACCTGCTGGCTCGTTTCACATCTTATTTCTATTTGGTTGTCATTTAGTGAAGAAAGAAATACATTTAGAGTACCACATCCTTAAAAACAGGGCTATTAAAATGAAGGGCGAAGGAGTTAATTAGCAGTGAAAAGTACTCACCGATTAGGAAAAGAGTTAGAATGAAAACCTGCAGCCACAGAATGAGAGCAGCAACAAGCCACTGAATTAAGTAACATGCGTAATTAACAGGAAGAATCAGCTTCTCATTAAGAGACTGGTTGGAGTGAAATGGGCTGGAGTTTGAAATCCCAGTTTAGCGGGTCACCTGTTGGCTCGTTTCAAGTCTCATTTCTGTTTGGCTATCATTTAATGAAGAAAAGGAATAAATTCAGAGGACTGAATCCTTAAAAAGATGGCTATTGAAATGAAGGGAAAAGGAGTTAATTAGCAGTGAAAACTACTCACTGATTAGGAAAAGAGTTAGAATGAAAACCTGCAGCCATTGTGGCCCTCCAGGCCCGGAGTTCGACACCTCTGTTCTAGAGGAACCCTCAAATACCGTAATTCTGCAATTAAATATGAATTGCCATCATAATGACTTGTTTTATGATCAGTAAGATGAGCATCAGACTTTCAAGAGCAAGTCAATTCAAATGAATTCAAAAGAAGTTAATTAGCCAAGTGTTAAAGTGTGCTGCATACAATCCTCGCAGATATGCGATCGATTCAGCTGTCAGGGGCAGGGGGTCCCCTCTTGGTCATTACAGGTTTCAGATACTCAATCATTTCATCGAGTAGAGGGGGTACCCTTCATCATTCTGATGCGCGGTTATTCCTTTGTGTCCTCAAATTGGGAGTGGGGATTGGTGAAAAGGCCCCTTGTCGTCACAGGTCCCTGGGCACGCCTGATGGTAGACTTCACAAACCAAAAAAGAATTTAAACAGAGCCAGCGATTGCTGCTGCACCTGTATGGCCTTCACACAAGCACCGCCCCCTTCAGGCAGCACGCTAGCAGCAGTCCGAAAAAGGGGGCGGGGTCACGACACACAACACAGAACATCGTCACAGAGTCTTCAACTTTGACATCCCCTGCGAGTTCTAGTCCTACTCAGGCGACGAGATCAGTAACTGCCATCTGCAAGTCGTGTAAAGTGACATCCGCTTTAGCAGCAGTAATTGGTCACAAATGAACAAAGAGGCAGGAACAAAAAACCTGTATCCACTGCCACCCTCCATGATCTGAGTTGGACATCCCAAGACTGAAGGGACATGAGCGAGTGTGAACAGATAATGACGTGCCTTAACAGGAACGTCGAACATGGCAATTACACAGCACAATTCACCTTAGATAGCTCACAACATAACAAAGACCAATACGAGATCACTCAAAAGCCAGCAGACACAATGTCATACATTTTTTTTTTTTTTTTTTGAGGACTCACCAGAAAACATCTGTTCACTCACTGAGCGGCAGCTGCAGAGAAGGATCTCTTTAATCTGCGGCGCAGTGAAATTATGACATTGTCTCGCTGCACTTCTGTTAGCCTGTGAGGCAAGTCTGGAGGAAATTCAACCCAAAAAAAAAAAATCATGCCCTCCCGCTTTATTGGCACAGGAAAAAAAAAATACAAAAAACAAAAGATTTATAAACTTCTCTATGGAGAAGAACAAGAAGACGAATTAGTGAGCATCAAGCCGATGAAGCAATCGCGCTGTTGCGAGACAGTGTTGCTGATTCCAACCTGCTCACACTCAAACCGCTGGCAACACTTTTCCAGTTAATTATGTTTTCTAGGCTTCTAGGCTTTAAGCTGTCATCTACGTGGGTAATTCTCCTCTGATGCGTGATGTGTTAGAGCTTGACTATAAAAATAAAAACAAAAAAAAAAAAGCTTGAACATCACTTTTTGTTGTTCTTCACATGTTTCTCAAAGAATATTCAGAAGATTCCAAACCCCCCCAATGATCATACACACTTGTGTGTTACTCTTTGGTCAATATTTTCAAAAGATGATCCAGCTGTGGAACAGCCCACCATTTCGTTATGTCAGGCCTTTGCTCTGTCCACTCAGCGTATGGCCGATTAGGGTAATGTCATGGGATTTTGATACAAAATGCAAGGAAAAACATGAAAAGAAAGCAGATCAGATCAGAAAGACTATAAAAAATTTGTGAATTTCCCCTTGGGATTAAAAGAGAAGCCAAGCAAAATGAAACCTCCCCTTGGGATTAATAAAGTATCTATTATATAGTGCCTTTCATATCTATCTATCTATCTATCTATCTATCTATCTATCTATCTATCTATCTATCTATCTATCTATCTATCTATCTATCTATCTATCTATCTATCATTATATAGTGCCTTTCCTATCTATCTATCTATCTATCTATCTATCTATCTATAATATAGTGCCTTTCATCTATCTATCTATCTATCTATCTATCTATCTATCTATCTATCTATCTATCTATCTATCTATCTATCTATTGCCTTTTGCCTTTCACTCACTCTATCTATCTATCTATCTATCTATCTATCTATCTATCTCAACAGGAGAGTCACCCTACCAGCAGCTGGCCTTCTCACCACTCTACTGGTCTGTAGGCCTCCTGATCCCTGGCCTCGTTTGCGCTCTCCAGACCGAGACTTGGCTTCCCTAACGACCAGGATGCTCAAGCCTCCTGACCCGCTGCCTTCTCTGCCTTACGCAGCCAGCAGTTCTACTACCAGTCACTCCCGTTCCTCCATAAAATGTTCAGCGGGAGCGCCCACTTCCAACTGCCCTAGGTGCTGACCAAACACCCCAGCTAGGGCTGAACTGTCCAGCTGCCTGCCTGCGAGCCTTCACTCGCTCGCTCACTCACTCGCACCTGCTCTTTCGCTCTCTCTCCATGCTGCTTGTTGCTTGCTGCTCTCCTGCAAACACCTTCTTTTTTCCTTCCTTTTTTCTTCTCCTCCTTGCTGCCTCGCGCTTCTATTTATGACGGGGACGTGACTCACCTGTGGCAATCAGCGGCTCCCAGTAACAATTACGGATGCGGACGACTCCCCACCTGTGCACTTAAGTGAGACTCGCCCTCACCGCAAATCACCCCAGGAACCACTTCAGCCACACATCACCACGGTGATTATTTGTTTTAAAAATGGCCCTTTGACATGAGCTGTGGACCCGCTATACCACGGTGACACAGTGGCTAAGGCTTTGGATTTTTAAGTTCTGAGGTTATGGGTTCAGATCCCACTACTGACACCACTGTGAGACCGTTACAAAGTCACCACACTTGCCTGTCCTTATGTTTCAATGCATTTAAACCTCTAGTATACCTTTACAGCGGTGATTCCCAACATGGGGCGCATGCCCCATTGAGGGGCAATTTGATTTTTAGGGGGGCAATTTGAAAATTTAGGTATGTTAAATTATAAAATGAAAAAAACAGAAATTCACTGTTAAAAATGATAGAAAAAAGTCAACAAATAATTTGTATTTTTTAAAGAGACATTTATATTGTTTGCTGATGACATTGTGATCTGTAGTGATAGTAGGGAGCAGGTTGAGGAGACCCTGGAGTGGTGGTCTAGAGAGGAGAGGAATGAAGGACTTTTCCCACTTTACAGATGCAGCAAAAATATAACATATTTATTATTATTATTATTATTAAGATGCTTTTATCCAATGTAACTTACCAAGCAAGTTAAATAGCGCAAGCATCAAAATCATCCCATGTACCTCTAATGCGTATTTTTCATGTCACCTTTGTTTTAGGAATTCTCTGTCAAGCCAGCAGCCCCCAAATGACACAGGTTGGCCGAGGTAGCTTTCCTGACACTGAAGATGCCCTTTAAAGTGACAATTTAATAATAACAAAAGGAAAAACAGAAATATGGCACTTGTTTCTCATTGCTATGATTAATTCTTTACATTTTTTTTTTTTGTTCTTTATGTCACCTCATACAATTTCTTGTATTAGGAATTTGTTAGTTTTCACATACCCCTTGGGGTCAGAGCGCAGTGTCAGCCATTACACAGCACCCCTGGAGCAATTGAAGGTTAAGGGTCTTGCTCAAGGGCCCGACAGAATGGGATTTCTTTTGGCAGTGGCGGGGATTCGAACCAGCAACCTTCAGGATACCAGCACAGATCCTTAGCCTCAGAGCCACCACTGCGCCCTTTACCCTTTATATTATAAAACAACAGCAAACCACAAATCTCAGGTTCAAGAGTGGACTAAAACTAGACCAGGGCCCAATGATACTTTCAGGGCATTGGAGACAAGTTTAAAATCTGTTGTCAGTACCCCCGTTCACCTAAAAGAAGAGCATTGCAGTAGAAAAATCTGTCCAGTTTATAAATGATGATACAAACTAACACTCAAAAAATGACCAAAAACACACTTCCTGGGCATTACGTGCAAATCACGTGGGCAATTCAGAAGTGTTGCAGCATGGCATGTCTGGAGTTACATGCTGCCAAAATTAGTCAGACATTTCCTAACCCGCTTCATCCTGAACAGGGTCATGGGGGTCTCTGCTGGTCCTATCCCAGCTAGCATAAGACGCAAAGCAGAGAACAAACCCTGGAAAGGGCGCCAGTCCATCACAGAGCACACACACACACACACACACACACACACACACTAGTGCAAGATAACAAATAATTAAAAGGCTTTTAGAATCGAATGTCAGTGTTTTTCTTTGAATAAGACATTTTTTGATATAATGTAGATTTGAATTTTATGCATTCTAACAACCAACTGCACCTCAAACATTATAAGTCACTTTGAATAAAATTGTCAGCCTAATAATAAGTAATAATAATAAATATTTGTAGGTATATTCACTGAATTTAAAAGCAAACAGTGGGAACAGCTTGTGGAAGGCCCCCTTGCTGTTCCAGCATGACTGTGCCAATATGTACAATGCCAGGTCACAGACATGGAGGAACTTAAGTGGCATGCATAGAGCCCTGACCTCAACGCTACTGAAATCCCCTGGGATGAATTTGAACGCCAGGCCTTCTCATCCAGCACCCTCACAAATGCCCTTTTGGCTGAAAGGGCACAAAATCTCACAGCCACACTGCAAATTCTTGTGGAAAGAAGAGTTGCGGCTGCTATAACAATAAAGTGGAGGCACTCTCCATATTAGTGCCCATGGGACATCCAACAAGCTCAAAGGGGTGTGGTGGTCAGATGACGACAAATTGTCAGCCATATAATGTACTAGGGGGCTCCATCCCCTGCTCGCTTCGCTCGCCCACCCCTCGGTTTGGTTATCCGGATATACAATTTAAAGAGATTATTGTTATTTTCATGGGAATTGTTACATACTCTTTCGATTCTTTTGTTGCATCGTTTCTCCGTGATCATAAATATACGCCTGACCGAATTGGGGTTTCTTCGATATTAAACTTGTCGTTGCTTTAATTGTTGCGGGACCTCAGATTCTCATAGCGTATGGTTTATTGTTGTGTAAATCTACATTTTGTGCATTGGATGGTGCGAACACGAAAAGATTATTGTAGCCTCGGATATTTTGCCTACAGTATTTCACCAAACAACAAATCTTTTCATTCTCGCGGATACGCCTCTTCAATGGGAAGCAACACTACTTTTCTCTGATGGCAACACGAATGAGACGATCTACAAGTCTCCGACTTAAACTGTAAAGCCTTACAATATCTCCATACTTCTGACATATCACTTATGCCCATATATTTGATCTCTTTTTGCTGTTCTGTTATTTCACCGAGTAATAATGTGCTAATGTGATCTTTACTTTCCCGGAATTTGATACTTTCGAATTTTACCACTTTCATATTCTGTAGCTTGCTCTGCATGTGTATCGCGCCAACGTTTTTGAACGTTTTTATGAAGTCTTTTCTTTCTGATACTGATTGGACCTACGAGGTTTTCATTTCCACTTGATTCTTACTTTAATTATTTGCTGAATTTGTCTATAGATTAGTATTGTTCTTTTTTGCCTTCTTTTCCTGCCAACGCTTTCGTGTCTCTTTTCGACGCGCTGCTCTTTCTTCTTCGCTTAGTCGTTGACGTGTCATCTTGAACGTATAAAATTTTTAAAAGCTGGGAGCACATGAACTGTGTCTGCCAAAAGCATTCCAACAACTGAAAGGTTAGGTGTCCGTGATCTTGTTTTAAACTGGTTGTAAGTAGGGCGTGACGTGCAAAAGTCACCATCTTACATGTCTTGCTTCCAAAGGTTGTAATGTCTAGTCTCGCGGGACGTCAAAGTGTCTTTCCGAGAACATCACGTCTCAACCCAAGATTTTTTTATTATAATAGAGAGATATACGGGACATTCTGTATCACAGTGGGCCAGAGCACTGAGCACAAGGCAGGAACAACGGGCACCAGTGCATCACAAGGCCTACGCACACACACAAGGCAGGTTTGTAATCGCTGATCAACATAACCGGCACGTCTTTGGTGATATGGAAATAAAAGGCGAGTAGCAAGAGGAAAACTGATAGAGACATGTGGAGAACCTGCAGAGTCCATACTGACAACAAGCAGGCGCATAGTTTAACATGGGATACCAGCCATTGTCTCTATCTCTCTCTGTATATATATATATATATATATTGTGGCCGGGGATGGAGCCCGGCCGGGACGCCCAGGAGGACCAGAGGAGGGCTTGTGCCTCCTCCAGACCGAGAGGGGGCGTCCGTCCTGGTAATACTGGAGGCCAGTGGGAACAGCTTGTGGAAGGCCCCCTCGCTGTTCCAGCATGACTGTGCCAATATGTACAATGCCAGGTCACAGACATGGAGGAACTTAAGTGGCATGCATAGAGCCCTGACCTCAATGCTACTGAAATCCCCTGGGATGAATTTGAACGCCAGGCCTTCTCATCCAGCACCCTCACAAATGCCCTTTTGGCTGAAAGGGCACAAAATCTCACAGCCAAACTGCAAATTCTTGCAGAAAGAAGAGTTGTGGCTGCTATAACAATAAAGTGGAGGCACTCTCCATATTAGTGCCCATGGGACATCCAACAAGCTCAAAGGGGTGTGGTGGTCAGATGACGACAAATTGTCAGCCATATAATGTACTAGGGGGCTCCATCCCCTGCTCGCTTCGCTCGCCCACCCCTCGGTTTGGTTATCCGGATATACAATTTAAAGAGATTATTGTTATTTTCATGGGAATTGTTACATACTCTTTCGATTCTTTGTTGCATCGTTTCTCCGTGATCATAAATATACGCCTGACCGAATTGGGGTTTCTTCGATATTAAACTTGTCGTTGCTTTAATTGTTGCGGGACCTCAGATTCTCATAGCGTATGGTTTATTGTTGTGTAAATCTACATTTTGTGCATTGGATGGTGCGAACACGAAAAGATTATTGTAGCCTCGGATATTTTGCCTACAGTATTTCACCAAACAACAAATCTTTTCATTCTCGCGGATACGCCTCTTCAATGGGAAGCAACACTACTTTTCTCCGATGGCAACACGAATGAGACGATCTACAAGTCTCCGACTTAAACTGTAAAGCCTTACAATATCTCCATACTTCTGACATATCACTTATGCCCATATATTTGATCTCTTTTTGCTGTTCTGTTATTTCACCGAGTAATAATGTGCTAATGTGATCTTTACTTTCCCGGAATTTGATACTTTCGAATTTTACCACTTTCATATTCTGTAGCTTGCTCTGCATGTGTATCGCCAAGCGTTTTTGAACGCTTTTATGAAGTCTTTTCTTTCTGATACTGATTGGAC
Organism: Polypterus senegalus; assembly: GCF_016835505.1. Taxonomy (NCBI): domain Eukaryota; kingdom Metazoa; phylum Chordata; class Cladistia; order Polypteriformes; family Polypteridae; genus Polypterus; species Polypterus senegalus. The sequence goes on from NC_053160.1 coordinate 8,590,462, forward strand.
CTACGAGGTTTTCATTTCCACTTGATTCTTACTTTCCTTATTTGCTGAATTTGCACATAGATTAGTATTGTTCTTTTTTGCCTTCTTTTCCTGCCAACGCTTTCGTGTCTCTTTTCGACGCGCTGCTCTTTCTTCTTCGCTTAGTCGTTGACGTGTCATCTTGAACGTATAAAATTTTTAAGAGCTGGGAGCACATGAACTGTGTCTGCCAAAAGCATTCCAACAACTGAAAGGTTAGGTGTCCGTGATCTTGTTTTAAACTGGTTGTAAGTGGGGCGTGACGTGCAAAAGTCACCATCTTACATGTCTTGCTTCCAAAGGTTGTAAAGTCTAGTCTCGCGGGACGTCAAAGTGTCTTTCCGAGAACATCACGTCTCGACCCAAGATTTTTTTATTATAATAGAGAGATATACGGGACATTCTGTATCACAGTGGGCCAGAGCACTGAGCACAAGGCAGGAACAACGGGCAGCAGTGCATCACAATGCCTACGCACACACACAAGGCAGGTTTGTAATCGCTGATCAACATAACCGGCACGTCTTTGGTGATATGGAAATAAAAGGCGAGTAGCAAGAGGAAAACTGATAGAGACATGTGGAGAACCTGCAGAGTCCATACTGACAACAAGCAGGCGCAGAGTTTAACATGGGATACCAGCCATTGTCTCTATCTCTCTCTGTATATATATATATATATTGTGGCCGGGGATGGAGCCCGGCCGGGACGCCCAGGAGGACCAGAGGAGGGCTTGTGCCTCCTCCAGACCGAGAGGGGGCATCCGTCCTGGTTATACTGGAGGCCTCGGGTAGAGGGCTTGGAAGCCCAGCCCTGTAGGGACCCGTGGCCACCGCCAGGCAGCGCCCCAGTGCCTTATTATCCCGGGAGCCCGGCACTTCCGCCACACCAGGAAGTGCCGGGGGGAAGACGACAGGGGACACCCGGACGGCTTCCAGTTGTGCAGCCGGCATTTCCGCCACAAGGGGGTGTGTCCGTGGGAGATTGCTGGGAAGCAGCTGGAGCCCATCCGGGTTCCTATAAAAGGGGCCGCCTCCATCCAGTCAGCAGTGGATGTCGGGTGGAAGTGGACGGAACTGGAGAGAGGACTGGAGGCGGCCAGGAAAGAAACGCACAGGAACTGTGAGCCCTGGACTTTGGGGAATCGGTGCAGAAGGTACTGGGGTTTGTGGTGCACGTTCAATTTGTAAATAAACGTGTGTTGGGTGAAACAAAGATGTCCGTCTGTCTGTGTCCGGGTCAAAGTTCACTATATATATATATATATGTACATTGTGATGGACAGCCGGGTCCCACGCCCATGGGCAGCACAATACCTCCCCTGGGACGCTTGGTGGTAGCCACCCTGGCCAACGGTGATCCCCCAACCTTTCACATGGCTCCATGAAAGATGGAGTCTTCCACAGCCTGCTTGGGAGCTCGAATAGCCACTAGGGGGAGCTGCATGGAGTCAACAGCCCGGCTGGATGAGTCCTCAGCCCCACCCGGAAGTGTAATTAGGACCAGGTGGTCAAGCACATGGAACACTTCCGGGTGGGGCTATAAAAAGGGCCAAGAATCGGGAGGAGGAGGAATAAGCTAGAGGAGGAGTGCTGCTAAACGAGAAGAGAGTGTTTTTGTGTTGTAATTGTGCTTTTGGGACTGTGTTGGGCTGTGTGGCACGGGGAAGAAGTCCACTATATATATATATATATATATATACTGTATATATACAGTGACCTCCGTAATGTTTAGGACAAAGTCACATTTTTTTTTCATTTTTTTTTCATTGATTTCCCCCTCAGCTCCACAGTTCAAAATTATAAACCATAATATACACGGGTGGGCAAAAGTAGGTTTACAGTTGTGATTACACAAGATTTGCAATTTGAGATTATAACTAATGTGCCATTGTGCCATTCCTTTCAGTTAATAAAGTTAATAAAACGATTGTGATAATCATAACCCCGCATGTCTCTGTTCATAACAAACAACTGTAAACCTACTTTTGCCCACCATATATATATATATATAGGCAGAGTGGAGGCTCTGAGGTTAGGGATCTGCACTGGTAATCAGAAGGCTGTCAGTTCAAATCCCGTAAAATGCCAATAGGGACTCTGCTCTGTTGGGCCCTTGAGCAAAGCCCTTAATCTGCAATTGCTGAGCGCTTTGAGTAGTGAGAAAAGCGCTATATAAATTTAAAGAATTATCATTATTTATATGTTACCGGCAATGTATGAAATGCAGGCATTGTACAGAATGACGAAAATTGGGTGTCAAAGTATGAAATGATTAACATGTCATGCATTTCCTAGGCATTCTATGAAATGCCAAAAGACAAACCGGCAAAGTATAAAATATAATGACGTTTCTAATGTCACATGCCAACAAGTAGGTTCATATTTTACATTCTCTTGTTTTCCTCAATAAGAAAGTCTTATACTTTATTTTGTATTTCTTTCATTTTCATATACGTCTTTTCAATAAAAGCCTTTTCATGACTCTCTTTTAATACTTTACCTAAATAGCATTTGTCATTCTATATAATGCCAAGGTATTACATACAATGCCTAGGCAAAGTATATATAATATTAAAATAATTCAGATATTTCATACTTTGCCTAAACACGCCAGGCATTCTATACAATGCCTGCATTTCATACATTGCCAGTAACATATATATATATATATATATATATATATATATATATATATATATATATATATATATATATATATATATATATATACAGTATATACAGAGAGAGAGAAATTGCATATTATTTATGTGGATCTTACAAATAAAATAAATAACCACCATTGGAATATCCATCCATCCATTTTCTAACCCGCTGAATCCGAATACAGGGTCACGGGGGTCTGCTGGAGCCAATCCCAGCCAACACAGGGCACAAGGCAGGAACCAATCCTGGGCAGGGTGCCAACCCACCGCAGGACACACACACCATTGGAATATGATAAACATAATCAAATTATACAAAGAGGTACAACAACATATAAAAAGTTTCATGCAATTTATGTAAGCAGTAATTCTGTATACAGTATATATATATATATATATATGTCTGCATGTGTGTGTTTGTAGGTTTATAAGGTCAACATTGTCTGGTGTACAGACTGAGTGTGTGTGTGTGTGTGTGTGCAGTAGACAAACTATAAATACATAGTTAAATGTTTCATAACTGAAAATCTAACATTATTAGATTTCACTGAAATGCTAATTATACATTTTGTATTCAATATTAGTATAACAACTACAGCGTCATACATTATTAAACACCCTACAAGCAAAACGTCTCTGTTACATATTTGTACGTGTAAGTATATCCGGTATGGACAAATAAGCATCTTATAAATAAAATATCAATATTATTGAACTACACCGCAATACATATCAGTCCAGGTAAATAAAATTTAAACACAACAAAAGCTGGATTGGTAATTATTAAGAAATTCCTTTTTATGATATTGGATTAAGCAGGTTCCATTAATAGATGGATGGATGGGTGGATATGTAATATATTTCACTGTATATGTGTGGCCTTAAGTATCTCTGTATAGATATGTGCTAAATGTGTATGTGTGTTATAGTCAAAATTCACATTTAGTCAGTCAGTCTCCACACGGGTCTGCTGGAGCCAATTCCAGACAACACAGGGCACAAGGCAGGAAACAAACCCACAGGGCACACACACCCCAAGGACAACTTAGAATCGCCAGTCCACCTAACCTGCATGTCTTTGGACTGTGGGAGTGAACCGGAGCACCCAGAGGAACAAATCTTAGGCTGGGCAAACACACACACACCAAGCACACACTAGGGACAATTTAGGATCGCCAATGCGAAACCCACGCAGACACGGGGCAAACATGCAAACTCCACGCAGGGAGGACGCGGGAAGCGAACCCGGATCTCCATACTGTGAGGCAGCAGCACTACCCACTGCACCACCGTGCCGCCCAAATTCACATTTATTATTAATTACAAAACAACACTCTCAAACCCATGTAAGTTAAGTTGGTGTAATATTTCAAATGCAGCCACATTAAAGCATGAATTATGAAAGTTCGTACTTGTGAAAAGTCCACAGTGATGTCATACTGTACACTGACATGTATTACCAAATCTATTATGCCACGACTGGCTGCCATACTCTATATGTATGTGATTGTATATATTTATACTGTAGATGGCACACTTGATGAAAGCCTTACAGACAGATGTTGTGTCTTTTTCCATCTTTCCTTCTCAATGTTGGCAAAAAACCTGAGGACATTTTTTCCTTTGAAGATGCACACTGAAGTAACCCTACACTACCTCCACAGACAGATAGAGTGTGTAGTACATACCAAAAAGCATTTCACTATGTCACTACATATTGTACTTTTTAAGTGACAAATAAAATTTGAGATTCATATATATATATAAGAGGGACGTTCAAAAAGTTTCCACACTTTCATATTTTCATTAGAAATGGTGAAGGCGGGCGGAGTAGTAACTGGGCATTAAAAAGTTGGTACGACGCCGGGACAATCGCATCACAAACGAAGGTGACTGTGTAGAAAAGGGATGTCATTTGTGTTTGAAATTCTTAATAAACAGAGTTTAAAAAAAAGTGCGGAAACTTTTTGAACATCCCTCGTACAGTATGTATATATAGATATATATATATATACACATAAAATAAAAATCTGAAATTGTTACAATCATACATTACTATAAAACCCTATAATGTTCCACCACACTTGGTCTGGGATACAAATACTGTAACACTTGACTGTATTAGTATGCACTGTTAACATTCTTATTGACAATATAATATAACAACATATCTATAGCTTTGTAAAATGAAGTTTCTAATAATTACAAAGTCCACATTCTCATAATGAAGTAAACCCACGTCTGTGTGTCACGAAGAGCCTGTAAGGTAAAAGCCTGCAGCTGCTTTACTTGGATTACAGGACCTGAGCTGGCCTCGGCTAAAAGGCTCCACTACTTTAACACTCAGGCACACTCGTATTAATGCGCTGCACAAAACATCTCTAAGCACAAATTGCACATTCTTACAATAAAACAAATGATTTCCTTCACAAGATGCACTGAACGTGAAACAACTCCGCCATGCTTGCATTCAGCTGTTGCACGCTGTACTACAATGAGCAGCTTCTTACAATGGAAACTTTTACACGGCCGATTTGATACAATGGGGTGCACCACCAAACCAGCGTAACGGTGAGAGAAAGTCCTGCTTATAACATCTAATGGAAGTGACGCAGCCAAAGGTCTTTTACACTTGAAAAATCAGCACTAACTAATGTTGGAGTGAATTTGTACCTTTCAGTATTGTTGTACCTGAAACACAGCCAGTGACATAATAAACATATTAGTTACACCCTACACAGTCAATCATCTCTCATGTGAAACATTTACCTTTATTCAGTTTCATAATCCATCCATCCATTTTCTAACCCACTGAATCCGAATACAGGGTCACGGGGGTCCGCTGGAGCCAATCCCAGCCAACACAGGGCACAAGGCAGGAACCAATCCTGGGCAGGGTGCCAACCCACCGCAGCAGTTTCATAATGTGTCTACAATTCATATTTTAGTATAATAAATTGGAATATAATAAACAATATAATTTCATAACTCCAATGTGAGATATCTTTTTGGCAAATTAAATAATGCATACAAACTTAATATTCAGATGTGAAGGTATTAGTTTAATAAGTTAGAATATAACAATAAATATAATAGTTTCACAGCTTCTTTGTTTTCAAATATGATGCATAGTCTTAATATTCAAACATGAAGGTATTGTTATAATAAATTGAAATATTATTATAAATAATACAACTCCAATGAGAAATATTGTTTTCAAATACAATAATACATGTAAGACTTAATGTTCAAATATGACGATATTAGTATAATAAATTGGAATATACCATACCGTACCATTTTCTCAACCCGCTATACCCTAACCACAGGGTCACGGGGCTCTGCTGGAGCCAATCCCAGCCAACACGGGGCGCAAGGCAGGAAACAAACCCCGGGCAGGGCGCCAGCAAATTGGAATATAATAATAAAACTAATACAACTCCACAACTCCAATGCGAAATATTTTTGTTTTCAAATATAATAATGCATGTACACTTAATATCCAAATATGACAATATTAGTATAATAAATTGGAATATAATAATAAAAATAATACAACTCCATAACTCCAATGTGAAATATTTTTGTTTTCAAATATAATAATGCATGTATACTTAGTATCCAAATATGACGATATTAGCATAATAAATTGGAATATACCATACCGTACAATTTTCCCAACCCGCTGAATCCTAACTACAGGGTCACGGGGCTCTGCTGGAGCCAATCGCAAATTGGAATATAATAATAAAAATAATACAACTTCACAAATCCAATGTGAAATATTTTTGTTTTCAATTATAATAATGCATGTACACTTAATATCCAAATATGACAATATTAGTATAATAAATTGGAATATAATAATAAAAATAATACAACTCCACAACTCCAATGTGAAATATTTTTGTTTTCAAATATAATAATGCATGTTGACTTAATATTCACATGTGACGATATTAGTATAATAAATTGGAATATACCATACCATACCATTTTCCCAACCCGCTGAATCCTAACTACAGGGTCACGGGGCTCTGCTGGAGCCAATCCCAGCCAACACAGGGCGCAAGGCAGGAAGTAAACCCCAGGCAGGGCGCCGGCAAATTGGAATATAATAATAAAAATAATACAACTTCACAAATCCAATGTGAAATATTTTTGTTTTCAATTATAATAATGCATGTACACTTAATATTCAAATATGACGATAATTAGTATAATAAACTGGAATATAATTATAAATATTTCAATTTCAAAACTCCAATGTGACATATCAATATGTTTGCAAATGTACTAATGAACGTAGGATTCCTATTTAAATATTTAGACATCAGTCTAGAAAAACGGACTATAATTGCAGATGTGACATAAGCTGAAAGCCCCCCGAGTTTTCCATGTCGGCGTCCATCACCGAACGTGCAGCAGCTGAACTCAAGATCTTAACACGTAAACTGACCTGCCGTGTGAGACACGCGTTCCACACAAACCAGGTGCCGCTCTGACACACCCGATTGTCACCAAGGACACACTTATGTCCTGCTATAATTATCTGATCGGACTTAACAACAGATACAAGCTTTTAGTGCAGTAAAAGCTCGAGATGCGCTACAAGGCAAGACGCAAGTCCTGCTGTCTGTTCTCTAAATACTTACAGGCAAACAGTTTGACACTTGACGACAAATTTATTGTTTAACATTTGCCAGATTTCTTATAAACGAAAAGCGTACATTATAATAATATAAAAGTTCTATCCGTGTTAATTATAAAACTCCTTCCAGGTAAAGTTTCATATTGACACAATGCGTTAAAGTTTGGTGCCTTGCTTAAACACACGCTGTTCACAATTCGAATGCTTCTTATAAGAAAAACCTCCGCACCTTTCTAATAAACTGCTGCTCATCCCCAAATATCTTTAAAGTTTAAAAGTCAGTGCACGATCTTTTAACTGTGACAAGTTTCATAAAGACCTCGCAATCGTGTTGCGTCTATTATATTAAGTACAAGGGCACGTGCTGCTTCTTTATTTTCAGTAAAGAGCCCCCGCTTTTCCAGCTTCTCAGATTTTTCCAGTCACTTTCGTTCCTAATTCAAAGCCACTGGACAGCCCAAGCTACCTTCTCTTTCTCTGGACAGACGCCGTCCGCCACTCGCCGCTCGTTACACTTCACGTCATCCGACCTTAACGAGACGTCTACGCGGTTACAAAGTCTACCTGGCGAGCGGAACGTGTACCCCCCTGCTCCCCCACCCGTGGAGTTTGATGAGGGAGGGGGTATCCACATTGTCTTCTATGACTTATACAGATAGGTAACACAGTAATGTCTTATAATTTAACCCCGCCATTCCGACACAGGACCCCGCTGAGTTCGCTGCCACTAGCGGACAAATTGCGCCGCTTCGTCCCCCTGATCGAGAGGGGACTCTCAAACGTCTTTGGGGTAGTAATACAGTAGGAATCATTAAAAAGAGTCACGAGAAGGCGACGAGGGTCTCTGTCACGCTGTCCGTGTCCCGGACAGGCAGGCGCTGCACTCCCAAAGGCCATCACACTCGTCTCAAGCACAACAAGCAGCAGCAAAACAAGAAATGTTTCTCAAAGTTTGGAGAGGCACACAAATCGGGCATGAAAAGAACCAAAATGCGAAAGTTGTAAGTGGGCTCATATTTACCATTTGTGCATGTTGTCTCGCTGCTCCCGCGGCTGCTCGCTTCGCCTCCTTCGTGTCAGCTTCGCCCTCAGGTGGGGAACTTTTTCACTTTCAGTCTCTGAAGAAATTAAAGGAGGAGAAGAGGAAGAAAAAAAAAACGTCTCAAGGTGTCGCCTGTGCCGGCGCTCACCCTCGTGTTGCTTCACTTTTTTGCCTCAATTTTATTTTTAAGTATGGGAGGGTGTGGGGGGCACTGGTAGTCTTCTGACACCCGGGGAGGAGGGGGGTGTGGTGGTCGCGAGGTGGCTTAAAGTTGCCGCTATGCCGCTTTTTTTTTCCAGAGTTACAAAATGTTGAGGAGGACATGCAAACCCAAAAAAAAAAAAAAAAACTGAGGAGGATGGCGATGTCTGTCTTGGGATGGGGCGGGGGCTGACGGGAGTGGGTGTGTGTGTGGGGGGGGTGTTCTCTCAAATTTCCGACAAATCAGTGAGAAATCGGCGCTGCACCCATCATCTACAAGAAGCAGGAGAGTTCTGATAAAGAAAATAAATACGATACGAAATGACACGAAGCCAAAGCTGAACAACGCCGCGGAACAAGAAGAGTCGCGCCGCGTCTGCAGCTTCGGAGAAGAGAAGAGACGGGACGGATCGGGACGGGGGGCCAGCGATCGGCGACTCACTCGAGGAGCTCACGGCTTCCTCCGGAATGCCACACCACCGCCGCCGCCTGCTCGCGCTTTCCCGTCTAACTTTTTTTTTTTTTTTTTTTGGCCGCCACTGTGTTTGGCGTGCAGGCTGAAGAGTCACATCTGTGAGTGACACGGAGCCAGCTGAGTTAAACCCTTCCCCGCGGGCACGAGGAGTTAGCGGAGCCCAAACTGACAGACAAGCATAGCGGCAGCCGATGGCCTGCGGGGCCTAAAGGAAAAGGGTGTGCGTGTGTGTTATAGGCGGGGGGGAAGGGGGTGGACATGTAGGGGCAACAGGGGAAGATTACAGAAAATTGTGTTTCAGAGTAAACGTTAACAGCACGCCGTGATTCAGAGACCGCGTCAACCAACTCCCACAAGTCAACTCTAACCCGATTTTGTTTTAGTGTGCCAATCTTTGTAGTTTATGGCGCACGAGGTGCCAACACTCTACAGCTCTGTTTGTGGATCGTGCGGGTTCCGTAAATGGACGGATGGATGGATGGCAAGCACGGGCAGCTGAAGTGATTCATTCAGATTCTCACGTTGAGTCAGTGGTGAGACTGATTTCTAAGTGGTGTCTTTCCAAGGTGATCATCGTGCCAAGTGCTTAGCAGGCGTAGCGTAACGCTTTGGGTTTTTTTTCTGCATTTGGAACAAGCAAGGAGTCACGCGGGAGGTCAGTGAGCCGACCACCATCACATGGCGTGGGCCTACAGCGGAACGTCTTCATCACATTGGGCCTGACGGGGAAGGTGAGGAGGATCACAACTCATTAGTCCCGATTTACACCGGGACTGCCCCGACTTCAGGCTGTGCGTCCCGACCAATCATTTAAAAGCAGCATGTCCGGGATTATACAGGCTGCTCATCTCATGGACGTTTAATCGTTCAGCAAACATGGCTCATCCGACACAGGCAACGTTCAAATGTACCGCGATTATTATTAACACTCGGAAATCCAAGGAAAGGGACAGCCTTCGCACTGCGCTCAAAACTCCAGGTGGAGCACCCACCTCCCAAATTCCAAGGGGGCAGCCCCAACCATACTCTTCCATTATATATATATATATATATATATATATATATATACAGTAACTGTATGCACAGAACTCCAAGGGGGCACCCCCAACAAGTCCACGCTCTTCCATGGATAATTGTGTGCTCAAAACTCCAGGGGGAGCGCCGCCACCCCAAAAAAAAACTCCCAAGAAGGCAACACAACAATCCCCGACCATGTTCTTCCATCTTTTATACATGTAACTGTGCAGGCACGCCAACTCCTCGGGGGCACGCCAACACGACCACCCTCTTCCATTTTATATACAGAATAGCTGTACCCTCTGGTTGCGCCAACATAGTAATGAAACAGGACAAGCTTTAAAAATCAATAGAGGTTGGCACTGTATCTGATCGTGTTCAGCTCTGATGGGGAGGAAAGCACGTGGCCGTGATATCTCTGACAATCAGAGGCTACCCCTCAACTACAACAACAACATTTATTTCTATAGCACATTTTCATACAAACAGTAGCTCAAAGTGCTTTACATAATAAAGAATAGAAAAATAAAAGACACAATAAGAAAACAAAATAAATCAACATTAATTAACATCGAATAAGAGTAAGGTCCAATGGCCAGGGGGAGAGGAAAAAACAAAAAAAACTCCAGATGGCTGGAGAAAAAATAAAAAATTTTACAGATAAGATATGAAAGGTATTGATTAGATAGATTAGATAGATAATTCACTATATGATAGACAGATACAGAGTCTGTTCACATGCACTCTAATCACCAAGTGATTTACAGAAGCCCAGTTTCAAAACTGCCATGTTTACCCCTATTCCATTAAGACAAACTGGGCTGACACATGTCAATTTCTTGGTGAGTTACATATACATATACATATATACATATACATATACATATACATATACTTATATATACATATACATATATATATATATACATATACACACAGCACAATCCCTCCTAACCGGTCACCTTGGGACTGGACCCATGGCCGGTTGCCGTTTTGGCCAGTTAATCTGACGCATACCTATTTTCATGTAGAAAAATATTTCTAAGGCATGTACTGTACCTCTTCAACGTTCTTGAAGAAACCATATCCACAAGGCTTCATCCTCGATTTCACAGACGTGTTTTTTTCTCGTACAACAACAACGTACTAAAACACACGTAGCTCTGATCTCTCTCTTAAAAATGTCAAATGTTACTTCTTAACAATCTCTCGATGATAATGCCTGTTGAACAAACAGGTATCTCTAGCTAAGCGGAGGTAAGGTGCACTCCAACACGTGATGAGACGCAGACCAACTTGAACAGAGGCTGGCGAGTGAATGAGGAAGGCCCCGCTGTCGGCCTATAGCCACTCTGTTGGATTTGCATAAATACATCAGCACCGCAAGAGAACCGTGGAACTTAGCCTAATGAGAGAAGTCGTAAAATCAACCGGAAAGTTCAAGCAAATTATAAATCCGTTAAGTAATTCTCTCATGAAAAGTGGACAGACATACAGAGAGAACGCGCTTGGAGCACAGAATTTTGAAAACTGTTTCTTAGCGAGCACCTATGGGGCCAAGGATAACTCATCCATCCATCCATTATCCAACCCACTGTATCCTAACTACAGGGTCATGGGGTGTGCTGGAGCCAATCCCAGCCAACACAGGGCACGAGGCAGGAAACAAACCCTGGGCAGGGTGCCAGGCCACCGCAGGGCGCACACACACTAGGGACAATTTAGGATCGCCAATGCACCTAACCTGTATGTCTTTGGACTGTGGGAGGAAACCCACACAGGCATGGGGAGAACATGCAAACTCCACGCAGGGAGGACCCGAGAAGCAAACCCGGGTGTCCTTACTGCGAGGCAGCAGCGCTATGCACTGCGCCACTGTACCTCCCCTATATTATATTATATCATATTATCCATCCATTATCCAACCCACTATATCCAAACTACAGGGTCACGGAGGTCTGCTGGATACAGGGCGCAAGGCAGGAACAAACCCCAGTCAGGATGCCAGCCCACCGCAGGGCGCACACACTAGGGACAATTTAGGATCTCCAATGCACCTAACCTGCATGTCTTTGGACTGTGGGAGGAAACCCACGCAGACACGGGGAGAACATGCAAACTCCACGCAGGGAGGACCCGGGAAGCGAACCTGAGTCTCCTAACTGTGAGGCACCAGTGCTACCCACTGTGCCACCGCCCCCAAGGGTAACCTACATTCCAAATTTCAAGTCCTCATGGTTCAGGAGATTTCATGATGAGTGAGTCAGTGGTATTTGGCTCTTATATGCTGCATGTAATTACTAGGGGGCTCCATCCCCTGCTCGCTCCGCTCGCCCACCCCCGGGTTTGGTTATCCGGATATACAATTTAAAGAGATTATTGTTATTTTCATGGGAATTGTTACATACTCTTTTGATTCTTTGTTGCATCGTTTCTCCGTGATCATAAATATAAACCTGACCGAATTGGGGTTTCTTCGAAATTAAACTTGTCGTTGCTTTAATTGTTGCGGGACCTCAGATTCTCATAGCGTATGGTTTATTTGTTGTGTAAATCTACGTTTTGAGCATTGAATGATGTGAACCCAAACAGATTATTGTGGACTCGGATATTTTTGCCCACAGTATTTCATTAAACAACAAATCTTTTAATTCTCGCGGATACGCCTCTTCATTGGGAAGCAGCACTACTTTTCCGTGATGGCAACACGAATTAGACGATCTACAAGTCTCCGACTTAAACTGTAAAGCCTTACAATATCTTCATACTTCTGACATATCACTTATGTCCATATATTCAATCTCTTATTGCTGTTCTGTTACTTCACTGAGTAATAATTTCCATTTCATTGGCTAATGCGATTATTACTTTCTTTTTTTTGATACTTTCGAATTTTACTACTTTCATATTCTGTAACTTTCTCTGCATGTGTATTGTGCCAACGTTTTTGAACGTCTTTATGAAGTCTTTTATTTCCGACTCCGATTGGACCTGCAAGGTTTTCAATTCCACTCGTCCGAGCTGATTATTACTTTCCTTATTTTCATAATTTGCACATAGCTGCTCTTTCTTCTTCGCTTAGTCATTGATGTGCCATCTAGAATGTGTAACATTTTTAAGAGCTGGGAGCACATGAAGTGTCAAGTCAGTCATTCTTCAACCCGCTGTATCCTAACTACAGGGTTACAGGGGTCTGCTGGAGCCAATACCAGCCAGCACAGGGCGCAAGGCAGGAATAAACCCCGGGCAGGGCGCCAGCCCACCGCAGGGCACGCACCAGGCATACACTACCATCTAGAACAGGGTTGTCAAACTCCAGTCCTGGAGGGCCACAGTGGCTGCAGGTTTTCATTCTAACCATCTTCCTAATTAGTGACCAGTTTTTGATGCTAATTAACTTTAACCTTAGCTTTAATTAGCTCGACTCAGGTCAGTCGCTTTGCAATCCGCTATAGCCTAACACAGGGGTCTGCTGGAGCCCCTTAGTTGTTTTATTTTTTCCTTAATTAGCAGGTGGACAGTAATGAGACATACACCAAGCAGGACATGACCAGCTCACCTGTACCCAGCAAACAAAATCTGAAAATAAAGATGAAGGTCTCAGTAAGGTTGATCCCTCAGGCTACCGAAACATTTTAGGAGTTCTTAGAAAAAAAACAGAATATCAACAGTTTTGGAAATGTCTGCTGTGGCAAAAAGAGAGCAGCAACAAGCCATGGAATTGAATAACAGGTTTAATTAACAGCAAGAATCAGCTTCTTATTAAGGAACTGGTTGGAGTTTGAAGCCCCAATTTAGTTGGTCATCTATCTGTTGGCTCGTTTTATGTCTCATTTCTGTTTGGCTGTCATTTAATGAAGAAAAGAATCAACTCAGAAGACTTAATCCTTAAAAACAGGGCTATTAAAATAGAGGGAAAAGGAGTTAATTAGCAGTGAAAACTGGACTCGGATTAGGAAAAGGGTTAGAAAGAAAACCTGCACCCCTGCGGCCCTCCAGGCGTGGAGTTTGACACCTGTGATCTAGAACGTATAAATCTTTTAAGAGCTGGTAGCACATGAAGTGTCAATCAGTCACTTTCCAATCCGCTATATCCTAACACAGGGGTCAGCTGGAGCCAATCCCAGGGTGCAAGGTAGGAAACAAACCCTGCACAGGGCACACACACACCAAGGACAATTTAGAATCACCAATCCACCCAACCTGCATGTCTTTGGACTGTGGGAGGAAACCCACGCAGACACGGGGAGAACATGCAAACTCCACACAGGGTGGACCCGGGAAGCGAACCCAGGTCTGTTAACTGCAAGGCAGCAGCACTACCCACTGCGCCACCGCGCCGCCCAAATTCACATTTATTATTAATTACAAAACAACACTCTCAAACCCATGTAAGTTAAGTTGGTGGAATATTTCAAACGCAGCCGCATTAAAGCATGAATTATGAAAGTTCGTACTTGTGAAAAGTCCACAGTGATGTCATACTGTACACTGACATGTATTACCAAATCTATTATGCCACGACTGGCTACCATACTCTATATGTATGTGATTGTATATATTTATACTGTAGATGGCACACTTGATGAAAGCCTTACAGACAGATGTTGTGTCTTTTTCATCTTTCCTTCTCAGTGTTGGCAAAAAACCTGAGGACATTTTTTCCTTTGAAGATACACACTGAAGTAACCCTACACTACCTCCACAGACAGATAGAGTGTGTAGTACATACCAAAAAGCATTTCACTATGTCACTACATATTGTACTTTTTAAGTGACAAATAAAATTTGAGATTCATATATATAAGAGGGACGTTCAAAAAGTTTCCGCACTTTCATATTTTCATTAGAAATGGTGAAGGCGGGAGGAGTAGTAACTGAGCATTAAAAAGTTGGTACGACGCTGGGACAATCGCATCACAAACGAAGGTGACTGTGTAGAAAAGGGATGTCATTTGTGTTTGAAATTCTTAATAAACAGAGTTTAAAAAAAAGTGCGGAAACTTTTTGAACATCCCTAGTACGGTATGTATATACAGGGTGACACAGAAAAACCCAATAAAAATAGAAGAAATCTAGGGGTGGGGATCGATTTGTTTTTAACTCAATTTTTCTTTTTGTAAAAACTTGATTGATTTGTATGGATTGCAATAAAATTAATAAAAAGGAAAAAAAATAGAAGAAATCCAACAAAACAAATGTTATTGACAGCAATTGAACCACTGCAGTGTACAACTTGCCTTTTAAGAGACAGTAATCCAAATTATCAATGTCTTTAAATGACGTCCTGTAGGTGGCGTCCTCCTGTACGTATGCATTCTTCCAATCTGCTGTTGAGGTTCCCCATTGATCGCTGCAACATCTCAGCTGGGATACCACGAATCTCGTCTTGAATTCTTTGTTTCAGTTCATTCAGTGTCCTTGGCCGAGTCGTGCAGACCCGACTCTTAAGGTGGCCCCACAAGAAAAAATCACAAATGGACAAATCCGGTGATCCTGAGGGCCAGGGAATGTCACCGAATCTTGAGAGGACACGGTTACCGAACAATCCTCGCACAGCTGCCATTGATTGCCTTGCAGTTGATTACTAAATGGCGAGATTGTTAGGTAGATTGCCCAGAGGGGACTGGGCGGTCTCGTGGTCTGGAACCCCTACAGATTTTATTTTTTTTCTCCAGCCTACAATAAATATAGAGAGAGATGATAAATCACCTCATTCTAGTTTTTATAACTTCACTTTAACTTAATCCTGATACTCTGTATGTCCAATTCTTCATAATAATTATTCACAGTGGCTCCAAAATCCATACTGACCCCAACTCTCTCTTCTGTTTCTTTTTCCGGTTTCTTTGTGGTGGCGGCCTGCGCCACCTCCACCTACTCAAAGCATCAGGATGCACCAACATTGATGGACTGAAAGCCAGAAGTCTACGTGACCATCATCATCAGGTCCTTCCATGAAAACCCTAAATACAAAGAGGACTGTTTGACTTATGTTAGGTAGATTGCCCAGAGGGGACTGGGTGGTCTCTTGGTCTGGAACCCCTACAGATTTTATTTTTTTTCTCCAGCTTTTGGAGTTTTTTTTTTATTTTTTCTGTCCACCCTGGCCATTGGACCTTACTTATTCTATGTTAATTAATGTTGACTTATGTTTATTTTTTATTGTGTCTTCTATTTTTCTATTCTTCATTTTGTAAAGCACTTTGAGCTATGAATATGTGCTATATAAATAAATGTTGATTGATTGATTGTTTACAGCTCAAGGTCTCTGTTCTGCAGTGCTGCCAACTGTACATGGCTGCCACTACGCATTTCCAAAGTTCCCGTTTTTCTGTGTCACTCCAGTATATATATATCCATCCATCCATTTTCTAACCCGCTGAATCCGAATACAGGGTCACGGGGGTCTGCTGGAGCCAATCCCAGCCAACACAGGGCACAAGGCAGGAACCAATCCTGGGCAGGGTGCCAACCCACCGCAGGACACACACAAACACACCAAGCGCCAATTTAGAATCGCCAATCCACCTCACCTGCATGTCGTTGGATTGTGGGAGGACACCCACGCAGACACGGGGAGAACATGCAAACTCCACGCATGGAGGACCTGGGAAGCGAACCCATCAGGTCTCCTAACTGCGAGGCAGCAGCGCTACCACTGTGCCACCGTGCCGCCCCCAGTATATATATACATAATATAATTTATTTTATATACATAAAATAAAAATCTGAAATTGTTACAATCTTACGTTACTATAAAACTTAAAATTCTTAATAAACAAAGAAAATTTGGATATTTTTTTTCCAGTTTCAGTTGTTTCTCCAATTAGATGACAGGCAGGTCAAGTGATTGGCTCAGAGTCACATGATGGCCAGTGGGATTTTAGCCATGAAAACTCTTAAAAATATTGTATTTTTGAATGGACTATTATGTTTCTTTACTGGGTTGTGTGGTCCCTAGTAGAACTAATGCCTAACATAATGGCCTTTTAAATTGTTTTAATCACTTGTTTGGCTGGCATCTTTATCCAAGTGGACTTCAGACATTTGAGATTCGATTAATTCTATTTCTGTCGTTTTATTAATTGGATCAGAGGTCAGGTGAAGTGACTTGCTAAGGGTCACATAGTGACAGTAGTGGGATTTCAGCCAACGCCACTCTTAAAAATGCTGGTTCTTCAATGGCGTCTTATGGTTCTTTACTGGATTGTGAAGCTCCTCACAGAGCCATTGCCAGACCAAGCACCATTTCATTCTGGGAAGGGTTCTTTGCATATGAAGTTGGTTCTTTGTGGTATGAATAAACTTCCTAATATGTGGTAAAACAAACTGAAATCTTTAATGTATGGTAGGCTATACCTACAAGGCCACGGACAGATTAAGAAAACCTGAAACTTGGCCTGTGTTACTGAATGCAGCAAGTGTGCTTTTACAAATCAGGGCCCACTGCTATTTCACAGATCCGTTACCATCATTTCCTAGTCATTTACTGGATGGAGTCTGCTACGTGACCAAATAAGTAAAAGTTCTTTCTGGAACCTTCATGTGGAACCAAAAAATGCTCTGCTCTGGCACCTTTATTTTTAAGAGTGAACCTCTGGGCTTCCACTCCAAAGCCTTAACCACCTGGCTGAAGATGCAGAGAACAAAGCAGTGAGCCCATAACCTGCAGGAGAGACTCTACAAGTCTTTCTTAAATTATTTTTAATTTGTCAGACTCCTGTATCCGAAACAGCTTACAATATTTGAGACCCAGTTGGTTCCACGTTTTTGGTTTTTTTTTTTTCCAGTTGGAGCACAGGTAGGAGGTGAAGTGACTTGGTCAGGGTCACACGCTGTCAGTAGCGGGGCACAAACCCACAACCTCCAAAGCCTTAACCCCTGCGCCACAATGCCTGTTTAAAAGCCCACCTGGTGTGCCCTTCACGTCCTGTTTAGAGTTCTGTAGCCCTCAGTGAGTGACAGCTAAATTGGTCAGGAATGGCATCAGCCACATTAACCCCCCATACAAGTCTCGCATTTCCTTCTTACTGCATTTCCTCCAGCAGCTGTGACTTTGTGTTATGAAAACTGGGCTAGCTTTGTTGACCAGAAAGGATTGTTAAAAAATAAATCAATATAAAAGTAATACATTAGAGCATGATTTCTATATGTTGATGTTAAGAAGAGCCTGTAATATCTGTCTTTTTGGCATAAGTCTAACGAATGCCAGTCAGTCAGTCACCTTCGAATTCCACTGCTTTCATAATTTCTAACCTGCTCTGCTTGTGCGTCACACCAATGTTTTTGAACGTCTTCATGAAGTCTTTTCTTTCTGACCCCGATTGGACCTGCGCGGTTTTCAATTCCACTCGTCTGGGCTGATTATTACTTTCCTTATTTTCAGAATCTGCACATAGCTGCTCTTTCTTCTTCGCTTAGTCGTTGACATGCCATCTAGAATGTATAACATTTTTAAGAGCTGGGAGCACATGAAGTGTCAAGTCAGTCGCTTTGCAATCCGCTATAGCCTAACACAGGGGTCTGCTGGAGCCAATCCCAGCCAACACAGGGCGCAAGGCAGGAACAAATTCTCAAACCCATGTAAGTTAAGTTGATGTATAATATTTAAAACGCAACAACAGTAAAGCATGAATTATGAAAGTTCGTACTTGTGAAAAGTCCACAGTGATGTCAAACTGTACACTGACATGTATTACCAAATCTATTATGCCACGACTGGCTGCCATACTCTATATGTATGTGATTGTATATATTTATACTGTAGATGGCACACTTGATGAAAGCCTTACAGACAGATGTTGTGTCTTTTTCCATCTTTCCTTCTCAATGTTGGCAAAAAACCTGAGGACATTTTTTCCTTTGAAGATGCACACTGAAGTAACCCTACACTACCTCCACAGACAGATAGAGTGTGTAGTCAGTCATTCTTCAACCCGCTGTATCCTAACTACAGGGTCACGGGAGTCTGCTGGAGCCAATCCCAGCCAGCATAGGGCACAAGGCAGGAATAAACCCCGGGCAGGGCGCCAGCCCACCGCAGGGCACACACCAGGCATACACTAGGGACAATTTAGGATCACCAATGCACTTGACCTGCATGTCTTTGGACTGTGGGAGGAAACCCACGCAGACACGGGGAGAATATGCCAACTCCATGCAGGGAGGACCCGGGAAGCAAACCCAGGTCACCTAACTGCGAGGCAGCAGCGCCACCAGTGCCGCCCTTCTAACAAATGTACTGTATGAATATTGAATAACAATATTATTAAATATTATTATTATATAACCTGCAGTGGGCTGGCACCCTGCCCGGGGTTTATTCCTGCCTTGCGCCCTGTGTTGGCTGGGATTGGCTCCAGCAGACCCCCGTGACCCTGTAGTTAGGATATAGCGGGCTGGATAATGGATGGATGGATGGATTATTATATGACATGCAGGCAGCTGCTAATAGAGTATGAGAACAGAAAGGGTGAAGCACAGTGGGAGATGGGGGTCTGCCTTGTAGGAGCGGGTAGACTTCTACAGCACAGAGTTTGGAAAAAAAGGAAGGAGCAGCGGAAGGTAGGAGTGAGTATAGGAAGTCAGGAGATCACAAGCAGGCGTGTGTGTAGGATGCAAAAAGACAACATGTGAGTGGCAGAAGACAAACTGGTTGTTCTAGAGGTGTGCACCGTTACTCCCATACCGGAGTGGAGGACTGGGCACCGTTTGTTAAACGAACTGAAACTCGAAGGAAACCATTGAAACTCCATTCTTCAGAATCGTGTTGGCTTATTGAGGGAGTCGTTACAATAATTAGTTAGAGCATTGTTTCTGTATGTTAATGGAAAGAAGAGACTGTAATATCTGACATTTTAATGATAATAATAATGGGTGTGTGTGCGCGCGCATCTGTGTGTGTTCACCCCGCGATGGACTGGCGCCCTCCCCAGGTGTTGTTCCCGTCTTGCGTCCCGGGCGTATTGGGTTAACCTCCAGCTGTCCCGCAAATCTGCTCAGACTAAATTGATGGATGGTTAATAATAATAATTTCTTATGTAAGAAATTGTTACAGCATTCGTCGCTGACACACTTTTACGTGGCATTTCTTGTTTCTGTTTTACAATAATAGCATTTAAGGAAGAATTAAAATGTGGATTATTTACTAAAGACGTTCCTCGATTACAGTGCCGAATAAAAGAGAAGCTGAAGGTGTGAATCTCGTCATTTAGTTAACACGTAAAAAAAAATAAAAATAATTAACGAGCAGCCTTTATTTTCTAAGCGATTCGTTTAAAGCGGTTTGAGCAAAGGAACATTGCTATATGAACAAAATGTGTTATTATTATTGCTGTTGTTGTGATTGTTATAATCAGTAGTAATAGCTGTAGTAGTAATATAAAGAAAACTGAAATTGTATTTATTGACGTCTACTTTTTAAGTTTCTGTTACTATTAAAAATACATTGATAATCAAATTTTTGACTAACACAATAAACTTCACGGACCGATAAAGTGGATGCTCAGAACCGGGGCCGTTCTTGCTCGCATTCTTCGGGCTCTCGTTGCAGTCCAGCCGTTACAGCGCCCGGTTTAAGTCCGCAGTTATGCGCAAAGCCGAGGAGGACGCGTTTCTACGTCGTCGTCCGTTAACGCTGAGACTTCTTTTCCAGGTCAAGTGTGTTGAGAAAGTGAAACCCATACGCGCCCTTAACAATACCAAGGAAAGCGAGCGGAAGGCGGACCCCGCACTCCCAAAAGTTCGGTATTTTAATCACTCTGCGTGTCCACGTTTAAGCACCAAATAAACGCGACTGCTGTATGGGCCGCGTTCTAGATTGGCCACGGAGACGACTAAAAGCCGCGTCCTGTGCAGACATGTACAGGTATCATTAGAATTAGAACACGCGAGCTAAATCGGAGATTGAGGGTTGATCAGGTACCGTCTTGTCACCACTGCAAAAAATCGTAAGAGGAATTAATCAAAATAAAATAAAATATTCACATAATGCACAATGTGGAAGCAGTGATTTTTTTTACAGGATCTTACAATTGCCTAGTGGGAATAAATGGAATTTCAAGAGGTCACAACGCTTGGGTCTAAGGCTATTAATGATAAGATAGATAGATAGATAGATAGATAGATAGATAGACAGATAGATAGATAGATAGATAGATAGGAACTATATAGATAGATAGATAGATAGATAGATAGATAGATAGATAGGAACTATATGATAGATAGATAGGAACTATATGATAGATAGATAGATAGATAGATAGATAGATAGATAGATAGGAACTATATGATAGATAGATAGATAGATAGATAGATAGATAGATAGATAGATAGATAGATAGATAGATAGATAGATAGATAGGAACTATATGATAGATAGATAGATAGATAGATAGATAGATAGATAGATGTGAAAAGCACTATATAATAGATAGATAGGTTTCAGCTACACTCTTCTATGAAAATGTGATATAAAAATAAAAATGACAGTTATGTATCAAGCCGTGCATTTTCTTACAAGTTCCCTGCAATAAAACAGACTTGTACGGCATGCATTCATTTTCACATTCTCTTCTCAAGTTCAAAACCATTGCTATCCAGTGCCCATCACTTTATTCTTATTTAGTGCCCTTCTCATTTTGGATAGGAAGTGTACTGCAGTGTTTATGCCAGTAGACTTTGAGGCACAAATTTGCCACCGACTACCATGCCACGGACGTGAAGAGAATCGAGACCCCTTGATTTTAAATAAAAGAAGCTCTTTCGGTTACTGCCGCTTGTTATTTATTTATTTATTTATTTATTTATCTATCTATTTATCTACCTATTTATTTATTTATTTATTTATTTATGTACGGACCTTGCAGCTTCTGGCTGATTGTTGGCTATACGTATTGTGCGGTCACGGTGTTGATAATTTATTTTTTCCCCCACTTTTTCAAGCTGCACATGCTTCGTTTCGCCATTTTTAACATAAATTCTTGCTACGAAATTCAGTAGTTTTATAAGGTTTTCAAATATGTAGTTTTTTGCTTTCTGGATAAATAAATTTCAGCCCTGTGGTAGATGTACTGTATGACGGGGATTCATAGCAACAATGTGGTCCTCTTGTTTGTCAGATCGCCACTCTTTTTTTTCTCAGTCCCCACACTCTCCGCGAGTGTCTCACAGGTTAGAATTGAAGGTCCACGGAATACGACAGTTAGCATGTGCTAACTGGTCACGACACTTTAGGACAGTTTTGAAGATTACAGCGAAAATTATATATATTTGACTTCAAGCCCTTTTTGCCTTGGCCGTTAGATTAAGAAGAAGCACCGCTTTTAAAGATACACGCAGTTAGCCCATCGGATTTCCGAGTCTCCGCCCCAATAATTACCGGAGTCCCGGCTCACACCGTCCGAGTGTTCGTGTGCTTCACTTCTCGGATACATTGAGGTGTCGTTAATCATCTGCTGCTCGATTGGAAGCGACGGACTGCTGGAGATAGGAAGGCTTCACGTAACAGTGCATTGTGCCATTTGAAAACGAATTAATAAAGAGAAAGTCGCAGCGCTGACCCTTCGTATTGCGTACTGGCCGTTCTTGACTCCGCGGCTCTTATCGTCAGCTCACGGCACGGGCATTTTTTCCGCGTGGAGATTACGACGAAAACTAAAAAGTTCGCTTGTATTAAATGAAGCTGCTCGAAGAAAATAAACATAAAAATAACAAAAATAAAGTGAAGAATTGACAAACAAAAGTAAACCCTTTACGTTCTGTCGATCTCTTGGTTTCCTGACACAGCGTTGTAATTTTATAAGAGTCCAGTAATTTAGTTTAATTCGATGGATTTAATTTTTGGGGGCAATTTTGAATGAAAGATAGATAGAAGTGATAGGCACTATATAATAGTGTGAAAAGCACTATATAATAGATAGACAGATAAATAGAGTGAAAGGCACTATATAATAGATAGATAGATCAATAGATAGATATAGCATTATATGATACATAGCTAGATATGAAAGTCACTATATAATAGAACAGATAGACACATTGATTGATAAGGTGCTACAAAACTCAGATATATTTTTTTTATTTTTCAAAACACCTTCGTTTTAACATATACACAACAAAAAATAAATAAATTTAAACATGACTTCAGATATGACCAACATTGACATCAAGTTATATGTTAAAACATTTTTTAAAATAATACGAATAATACACATCATTCAAACATTTGGATATCAAGTTCATCATCATTCACAAAAATCCGTTCACAATTTTCCATCAACAAAAACTGAGAACTTCCTAAATATTGAAGAATATTCCAGACAAAATTAACTAAATAAATATGCAAATAAGTAAAAGTACAGTGAAATGAGACAATAAATAAATAAAAGAGCATGAAATGTGAGTTTAAACAAATACATGTATAACAGAATGTTTCTGTTGCTTATTTATTTCTGTATGTATGTATTTATTTCTTAATGTATTTTTTTATTGTTTTTGTCCTAGTATTTCTCCAAATGGAACATGAAATTCAGCTTGAATTTAAAACTGTCACTTTCACTTGTCACAGCTGAGAGGGCGGGCTCTAATGAGTGCTGTGTTATGATTGGTGAATCATCCACCGAGTGGGCGTACCTGTAGTATCTTGGGGTTCATGCGGCTGCTCAAAGCTGTGACTGTGCACATTGACTACAAGTGCAAGAAAAAGCTGCCCAGAATTGCTGTTGCCACGTAGCTTCTTTAATTCTACAAATTCCAAATTCCTCATTAGGAGCCTGAATTTGAAGTGTCTGCTGTAAATCACAGGGTCGTCTTACCAGCATCATAGGCCCCTGGGCAAAGTAGCGTGCTGGGGCCCCTGTTTTGATAGCAAAACAGAAGCATACATAAGGCATCAGAAACACTGTGGGCCCCTGGGGTCCCTGGTCAGTGCCCATTGTGCCCATACGTTAAGACGACTCTGTGTAAATGTGGTATTTGATGACTGAAGGTTTAAGCTCAGAGTACTGACAATTCACCAATTAAAAGACAGCACTTTCTAGAGCCCGCCCTCTCAGTTTTGACAAGTGACAGCTTTCATTTCATTGCATATTTCATGTTATGTGTGGTGTCGGTGACATAAATAGTAAAGAAATTGTTAAATAAATACATAAAGAAATAAGTTGCAAAACTGCATCTCAACCAACAAAATTATATTTAAGATAAAAGTAATTATTTATACTTACATTATATGATGTTGTAATTTATTTATTGTCACATTTCACAAAATGTATTTACTAATTAATTAATTGATTGATTGATTTTTGTTCAAAATATTCCTCCATAATATAATAGCCCAAATGCTTTTACAGATACTGAAACCACTGATGAATTTATAATATGATCAAATCTACTTTCAATCTGCTTTTAACTAGCACTTTAAACGTTAGTAAAGCTTTGGTTGTTAAAGTGTTTTAATTTTTGTTTCTTGGCAATTGAGCAGTTATTTGTAAGTATTGTAGACTTCAGTTAAACCAAAAACAACAGTTTGTACTACTGCCAAGAAACAGACAAGTGATTTATTTACTGAGATAAACTGGGAGAAAAATGAAACCAAAGAGCATCAAAGTGAGCCTAACTACCAAATCCTAATGAAGAACAAGAATCATCCATCCATCCATTATCCAACCCGCTATATCCTAAGTACAGGGTTACGGGGGTCTGCTGGAGCCAATCCCAGTCAACACAGGGTGCAGGGCAGGAAACAAACCACGGGCAGGGTGCCAGCCCACCGCAGGGAACAAGAATCAAAGTCGAAAAAAACATTCAAAGAGGTGAAACCAAACAAAACTTACAAGAAGCTCAATAACAGACAATTTCTTTTAAGCATTTCTTTGTTTTAGAAGGTTTGTATCTGCAGATCAGATGACAAAACGAACTCCCCAGCCATCACAATTACCTACAGGTCACGACCCTAGAAGCCACACCCCTAGCAACACAGGAAGCCATGCCAACAACAGCTCTCAAAATGGCGGCTACAGAAGAACCTAAAACATGGCGTTTAAGATGTTAGAAAATAGCAAACAAATTCACGAAATTCCTGATCATGACAACTGCAAATTCTAAATTGAGTTTCATAAAAGCCGCCTTTCTCCCTCATTCACTGGTCAAGAGTCCTGTCTGCAGTTCAAATGTGTAGATTTTTCTGGAAGTAACTTTTAACACTACATTCTCAAAAAAAGAACGCGTTTTTAATGTTCTGAGCATAGCACTGGATAACAGACAATAATGTGGGAATTTTTTTCCTGTTTTCCACGGACATTTTTCATGTCGTTTGCCGTTGTGCTGCATTCGTTTACTATGTCATAAACCTTTTCTCTCCAATATGCATGAAAGTATGAGATTAATTTTTTTTCTCAGTCACCACTCAAACTACATGCCTAACTAACATATAAAAGAGCATCATTTTTGGGTGGAGTAGCCCTTTCCTCTTTTTATCGGTAAACTTGAATGAAATGGCTACTGAACTTCCAGGTTATAAAGGATCATGTGTGTGATGTCACAGTTTCCGATGTCCAGAAACACGCCCCCAGCAACCAGCCTAGCAACAGAAGCACAAAACTGCACCATCTCTCCAGAGTTGTTTAATTGGGTTCAAGTCCGGGCTTTGGCAGGGTCATTGAAGGACAATCCCAGAGTGGTCCCTCAGCCACATCTGCTTTGCTTTTGCTTTATGCTTAGGGTCGTTGAAGCCCAGAGTACACTGGGGCAGGTTTCTTTGTACTTGCTCCATATTCCTTTCTCTTAACCCAGTCTTGTCTCCCTGTCCCTGACGGTGCCACCACCATGCTTCACCATTGGAAAGGTACGGTGAAGGCGATGAGTGTTACCTGGTTTCCTCCAGACGTGACACTTAGAACTTGTGGCCACACCATTCAATTCTGGTTTCGCCAGGCCAAAGAATCTTATTTCTCACAAGCAGAGAATCCTTTAGGTAGCTTTTTGCAAGTTCCAAGTGGGCTTTCATGTGCCACCTCACCATTCTGTCATTAAGGCCAGATTAGTGGAGTATTGAAATGATGATGGTTGTCCTTTCTGATCTTTCTTCCACCTGCAAACAGGTGCTCAGCCAGAGTGACCATTGGGTCCTTGCTCACCTCTGTTACAATGGCCTCGCTTCACCAGTTACTCATCTCTAGGATTACTCATCATTGTGGCAAACATCTTCCATTTGAAGAATTATGGAGGCCAGCTGTAGGAAGAGTCAGGGTTATTACAACTTTTTTCCATTGGAGAATTGTGGAGTCTACTGTGCTCTTGGGAATCCTCAATGCTGCAGACATCTTTTTTTTGTAACATTCCAAGATCTGTGTCTCGACACAAGCCTGTCTCTGAGTTCAGAAGGCAATTCCAGTGGGACCTTTGATAGAGAGCTGTGTGCCTCTCCTAATCAGGTGCAGTCTATTGAATTGGCCACAGGTGGACTCCAAACATAGTGCAGATACATCTCAACGTAGATCAATAGAATAGGAGGAACCTGAGCTGAACCAAAGGGTCTGAATACTTTTGTTAATGGGATATACAGTATTTTTTTTTTAATACATCTGCAAAGCATTTCTAAAATCCTCTTTTTGCTTAGTCAGTCAGGCATATTCGGGAAAAGATGAATTTAAATGATTTTAGCAGAAGGCTGCAACATAAAATGTGAAAAAAGTGAGGAGGTCCGAAGACTTTCATAAAGATAATGTATAATAACAAAGTAAAATTTAATACAAAATACCAAAACTAAACCCTACAATAGACGTACGCCCTGTGCTCGCTGTGTTAGGCTCCTTTGCTTGCACCCTGTGCTCACTGTATTAAGCTCCTTTCCTTGCACCCTGTGCTCAATGTGTTAGGCTCCTTTCCTTGCACCCTTGCTCACTGTATTAAGCTCCTTTCCTTGCACCCTGTACTCACTGTATTAAGCTCCTTTCCTTGCACCCTTTGCTCAATGCATTAAGCTCCTTTCCTTGCACCCTTTGCTCAATGTGTTAGGTTCCTTTCCTTGCACCCTTTGCTCACTGTATTAGACTCCTTTCCTTGCACCCTGTGCTCATTGTATTAAGCTCCTTTCCTTGCACCCTGTGCTCGCTGTGTTAGGCTCCTTTCCTGGCACCCTTTGCTCGCTGTGTCAGTCACCTTTCCTTGCACTCTGTGCTCACTGTGTTAGACTCCTTTCCTTGCACCCTTTGCTCACTGTGTTAGGCTCCTTTCCTTGCATCCTGTGCTCACTGTATTAAGTTCCTTTCCTTGTGTCCTGTGCTCATTGTGTTAGGCTCCTTTCCTTGTACCCTTTGCTCAATGTGTTAGACTCCTTTCCTTGCACCCTTTGCTCACTGTGTTAGGCTCCTTTCCTTGCACTCTGTGCTCACTGTGTTAAGCTCCTTTCCTTGCGTCCTGTGCTCATTGTGTTAGGCTCCTTTCCTTGTACCCTTTGTTCAATGTGTTAGGTTCCTTTCCTTGCACCCTTTGCTCATTGTGTTAGGCTCCAGCTCCTAGCGACTCAATTCAGGATGAAGTGAGGTGAGAAAATGGATGACTGGTCAGAAAACAAAATAAAACATTGCATAAAATAACATAACAGAACATATCAAAGCCCAGCAGAACAGAATATAGCATAACAAACTGTTTTATAACACAACACAATATTACAAATGATAATATAATCAAACCTAGCATTTCATAGCATACAATTCACAGACTAAACTCAATCCAATTCAGGATCCTGGTGGGAGCGACAGAATCAGGTCCAAGTCAAGGACCAACCCTGGATAGGCTGCCTGTTCGTCAAGGCCACAGTGCCACACCAAATAAAAACAAACTGAAGATTAATAAAAGAGGCATGGGATCTTTTTTTTTCTTTACATACAGTTCATTTTCAAATCTCTGGTTTGTCTCCATGAAAGGTCTTTCACCACAGCCTGCTGAGTTCTTAGAAATCTTGTAACCGTTATTTTAAGGATTCTAATGCCTATAATTTCTGACAAAGACAAATGCAACATTAAATTATCTTAGTCTGCAGTTGCATTTATTTCATAACATCCAGCCATTTTCTGAATGTACTTTTTCCATTACAGGGCTGTGGGGTCTACTTCAGCAGCCTAAGATACCCAGTACATACCAGCTCCAGATAGTATGCCCGTTCACTGCAGGGCATCCTCATCTGCACCACCACACTGTGCTCATTTGGAGCTGCCAGTTGTTGTAATTTGCAATGGAGATGTAGAATGAAATCCAAAGGACCTGGGATCTCCAACATACACAAATGAATGTGGAAATGAACTCAAATATTCAGAAGACGTCTGCTGAGGTTGCAGGAGGAAGGTGCAAACTAAACACAGGCAGTGGCTAGACTCGCAATCGAGTTGGGCTTCAGCGGTGCCGACCATTGTGCCACCCACATTTACTTTTATGGAGAGAGAAAACAGACACAACCCGCCACCACCTGGGTCCCTTTGCCCTCACGTCTTGCTCAACTGCATTGCCAGGTCAGGTTCTTCAAGATCATCGAGTTTACCGGATTGTCTTTGGTTTCATTACTTTGCTTTACTCTAAAGAGAAGATTGGATTGGAGATTTCTTTTTTTTTTTTGGATATGGGGAAAAGGCTTTGGTTTCGACCCCCCGATCCTGAAGTGCAAACACATGATAAAGTTTCTAGATTTACATTTGAGGTGAATGATATGCCCACCAGGATTAATGAGGCAAAACTGGATAAGGGCAAATTCATATCTGAAATGTTTATATCGTGTAAGTGCCATGCATGATTATCCGTCCAAAAGGAAAGGTGGTTCCTTGCCAGGAAGGGAGGCCAAAATGAAAGGACAATAATGGACTGGTGTCCCTACCAGGGTGGAAATGAATCCATTAACCTGACAGGGATGCCAGAATAATGGAAAGACCAGGGAAGTTAGCCTTTTCAGAGTATATACTCCACCGACACATTAGACGGCAGCACTCCTATGTTGCTACTCCCATTTACCTGCCTGTGGGGCAAACTGGGAATCGTAGTCCCGGGGGACATCCTTACTGCATGGCATGGGTGCTACAGGGATGAACTGTCCCTGTTTTGTAGAAACTCCCATCGGACCCAGAAGTACCTCCCCTGGACCTTGCTCAAACACTGGAAGTACGTTCAGGGTCCGGATTAAAAAGAAGACCTTTGCTTCACCTTGGGGAGTCAAATTGGGAGGCAGAGGACAACAACCTGGAGGAAGAGAGTAAGAAAGAAGAACAGAAACAGGAAGGATTCATCATTTCTATGCATGGTGTGCTGTGGGAAACATTCCTTAAGGACTTGTAAAGGTATTTGAAGGAAATTAAAACCACTGTATTTGAAGCTGAGACTGTGTTTATGTCAGTTGTGTCCTGTGTCTGGGGATCACTAATGCCTCCTACCAGTAGGGGGTGCCACTGATCCACCAACCCCAAATGCAATTAAGCCAAACACAGTTTCAGGTTCAAGTAAATGGAGTTATTTCATTATTCACAATATCTTCTAGAATAGACAAAGTCTAAATACTACCATCAAGTACAATACACTGTCTTTTCCCACTCCTTCCATTCCACCAGCTGAGCTTTGACCTCTTAGTCCAGACTCTGACCTGAGTATGGCAGAGTACATCCAGTGCCAGGGCAGAGCCCGTAGGCACCATTTCCAGGTCAGGCAGAAGCTCCCCAAAGTACAGAAAATGTCTCCCATCAGTGCCATCTGGTGGCCCTCAGGGACACCGACAGGGTTGTACTTTCAAACTACAGGTCCCATGATACCCTGTGGGTGTCTGGGTGACTGGATCAGAGCTGTCCCAGTTCATCCATTTTAACCCAAATGCCCTGATTGGGATAGGAAGTGCTAGCCATTCCAGCCGGGTTACATCTCCCATTATGCTGTCCATTCAATATGGTCTCCTGGCTGGATAAGACATCACTCTCCATCCTAATTGGGATGCCAGTCCATCCACTCTGAGAGAGACTGTGTGTGTGTGTGGGTGAGTATGCCCTGCACGGAACTCCACACTCATTCAAGGTAGGCATCTGCCTTGTACCTGATGATGACAAATAGGCTTTGGCTCCCTGAAATAATATAATATAATATAATATAATATAATATAATATAATATAATATAATATAATATAATATAAAGTGCCCGATTTGTCAGAGGAGTCTTTGTAATGTGGTGCTCCTTATCACAGTGCCTGGCGAGCCCTTGAGACGGCACCATGCCACACAAGTTGACTGTAAATAGAAACCTATAGTTATGCGCTCATTTATTTGAGAAGGATGAAAATACCTGTATGAAGTTGCATATTTTTCCATCATCTCATACCTGACAATATATACTTAAAAAAGTACTGTATATAAAGCAGTTTACTGCACGTTCCCCTGGATCAGACATGACAGCAGTGATGCCAGTACTGTACAGACTGATTTGTGGAGTGTGTGGCACGTGACACGGTGACCTGCTGGATATCTGCAGAAGGCATTACTGTCTGACACCCCATTAACATCCCCATGATGCAACCAGTTAGAGTACATGTACATGTACCCTTGGGTTACAGTCATGTCAGAACACTGTTATGGTGGATTTGAATAGCATGAGGAGCAAGGAGGATGCAGATGGCTTTGTTGGTGCCCCCATCTTGTTTGCTGAGATTGTTACCTCTTTTGAAGACCATTTTTGATGTTGTCTTTGCCAGCTCTTTCTGGTCAATTTCAATCATACCTCTCCAGTTTCTCCAAAGTGTCAGCTCTCCTTCCTGGTCCATATGTGATACCTCCACCTGTACTGCAGCACCACCTGGTGGTCACTCATATAAACTGCAGTCATAACCTCTCTGAGGTGGGCGAGAAGCATCCAGCTGCAGAGCTGCAGAGCCGCAGGTCACCACAGTTCTAGACCAGAAGTTTCATGACGGAAGCGACATTACCTCACATCTATGTTACACACTAACCACAGTTTTTAAAATGGCCTATAGGGGGCACTATTGTTAAACTCTCATATAATTTTAAAGAATATAGATTGCAAATTTTATATGATTAATTATACTTTATTTAAATATATTTAAAAAGTACTTTAACATTTTAGAATGGATTTTTATACAGCATAACTCTTATTTATTATTGTTTATTTAATTTTATACTGTACAATAAAATGGATGGTTGAAAAGACAAATGAATACGATAAATATTTGGATCAGTGTACCCGTGCAAGACTTAAGTCTCTCTTACCCTGTCCTAACCTTAACTTACCACAAACCCTAACTGCCTATACCAAGGGTTCTTAATGTCGGTCCTGGGGACCCCCCTGTAGCTGCAGATTTTTTTCCCACCAGCTTCTGTTTTTAATTGGCATCCTGGGCTAGTTAACTGAACTGTTATATTTCCCAGATTCTGTGTTTTGGGAACAATATAGAAATTAGAAAACTACGTCTGGTAAAAAAAAATATGTATTAAAATGTACAAAGCAGTTATATGGTGTCACACACGTGCGATTAGGAGACAACTAAAGGGCCTGAATAATAGTAATTCCATGCCTGACCAGGGGGTGGCAAGGTGCACTAATTGTCTCTCTCAATTCCTTACAGACCATTCTCGGGAAATCCCGCCCAGTTCTGGTGCCACCAATGATGTCACTTCCGGTTCCGGCCCAATGACATCACTTCCTTTACTTGTCTTTAAAAGCCACCATTTTAAGGCAGCTATTCAGTTCTGTTTTGGACTCGCATAAGTAAAGAACCCTGAATAATGCACTTCTTTGCAGCCAGGATATAATATGCGGGTGGCTGCCCATAGGTGGATTGGCGATTCTAAATTGGCCCTAGCGCGTGCTTGGTGTGTGGGTGTGTTTGTGTGTGTCCTGCGGTGGGTTGGCACCCTGCCCAGGATTGGTTCCTGCCTTGTGCCCTGTGTTGGCTGGGATTGGCTCCAGCAGACCCCTGTGACCCTGTATTTGGATTCAGCGGGTTAGAAAATGGATGGATGGCTGCCCCAAACATTTTCATGTCTCATTGTGCTTTTTGTGACAATGGAAATAATGTATTTCTTTTTCTTTTTAACAATACTTTCATCGTGATTTTCATTCTAATTGTTTAATTAATTCATTGTTTTCTAATGAGTGGGTCTGACACTAAAGTAGCTGCAGCCTTTTATGATTCAGTGTCGTTTGCCTGTGTGTCTGCTCTGCTTGTTTTCAATGGTCATTAACAAGATACAATGAAGGGAGCAAACTGCACAGATAAAGGGCAAAATAGAATAAAATCAACAAAAGAGAGTTAAGTGTTTAAATCAATAGAAAAAGGAGAAATGTTTCTTAAATGTCTTAAAAATGTAAAAATCATCCTGCTGTGCTTTCTTAATTTCAAATACAGTGGGATGCAAAGGTTTGGGCAACCTTGTTAATAGTCATTATTTTCCTGTATAAATCGTTGGTTGTTACGATAAAAAATGTCAGTTAAATATATCATATAGGAGACACACACAGTGAAATGAAGTTAATTGGATTTACAGAAAGTGTGCAATAATTGTTCAAACAAAATCAGGCAGGTGCATAAATTTGGGCACCGTTGTCATTTTATTGATTCCCAAACTTGTAGAACTAATTATTGGAACTCCAATTGGCTTGGTAAGCTCAGTGACCCCTGACCTACATACACAGGTGAATCCAAGTATTTAAGGGGGTCAATTGTAAGTTTCCCTCCTCCTTTAATGTTCTCTGAAGAGTAGCAACATGGGGGTCACAAAACAACTCTCAAATGACCTGAAGACAAAGATTGTTCACCATCATGGTTTAGGGAAGGATACAGAAAGCTGTCCCAGAGATTGAAGCTGTCTGTTTCCACAGTTAGGAACATATTGAGGAAATGGAAGACCACAGGCTCAGTTCAAGTTATGGCTCGAAGTGGCAGACCAAGAAAGATTTGGATGGACAGAAGAGACGAATGGTGAGAACAGTCAGAGTCAACCCACAGACCAGCACCAAAGACCTACAACATCATCTTGCAGCAGATGGAGTCACTGGGCATCGTTCAACCATTCGGCGCACTTTACACAAGGAGATGCTGTATGCGAGAGTGATGAAGAGGAAGCACAAACAGAGCCGCTTGAGGTCTGCTCAAGCACATTTGGACAAGCCAGCTTCATTTTGGAATAAGGTGCTGTGGACTGATGAAACTAAAATGGAGTTATTTGGGCATAACAAGGGGCGTTATGCATGGAGGAAAAAGAACACAGCATTCCAAGAAAAACACCTGCTACCTCCAGTGAAATATGGTGGTGGTTCCATCATGCTGTGGGGCTGTGTGGCCAGTGCAGGGACTGGGAATCTTGTCAAAGTTGAGCATGGATTCCACTCAGTATCAGCAGATTCTGGAGACCAATGTCCAGGAATCAGTGACAAAGCTGAAGCTGCGCCAGGGCTGGATCTTTCAACAAGACAACGACCCGAAACACTGCTCAAAATCCACTAAGGCATTCATGCAGAGGAACAAGTACAACGTTCTGGAATGGCCATCTCAGTCCCCAGACCTGAATATAATTGAAAATCTGTGGTGTGAGTTAAAGAGAGCTGTCCATGCTCGGAAGCCATCAAACCTGAATGAACTAGAGATGTTTTGTTAAGAGGAATGGTCCAAAATACCTTCAAGCACAATCCAGACTCTCATTGGAACCTACAGGAAGTGTTTAGAGGCTGTAATTTCTGCAAAAGATGGATCTACTAAATATTGATTTCATTTCTTTTTTGTGGTGCCCAAATTTATGCACCTGCCTGATTTTGTTTGAACAATTATTGCACACTTTCTGTAAATCCAATAAACTTCATTTCACTTCTCAAATATCACTGTGTGTGTCTCCTATATGATATATTTAACTGACATTTTTTATCGTAACAACCAACGATTTATCCTGGAAAATAATGACTATTAACAAGGTTGCCCAAACTTTTGCATCCCACTGTAAGTGAAGAGAAGAAAAATCAGCTAATTAGTTGAGATCAGTGTTACCAGTTGTCATGGATTATGAATCTGGTTGACGCAAAAACCTGATGACACATTGGACCCCCAGGACTGACTTTGAGGACCCCTGGTTTGTACTACACGTCACCCACCCAAAGCCCTAACCTTAACTTCCCTCCTAAACTGCTGGTCTATAACTGCTGCCCTACACCTGCAGAGACCTCTACTCCTCCATCTCTTCACCTTCATCGTATTCCATGACAAAAAAACTGAAGCCTAATATTGCGGTGAAATATTGCTCTGTGGCTCCACACTTGTCCATTATTGAAGTGGGCAACCTCAAAAGCTGACTGCTAACCCATCTGCCATGGTCCAGTCAAACAAACTGGTAGGCTCTTTACAGAGTATCTCCTATTGGGATCTGTTATTACCCACTTGTGAGACTCTGGCCTGAATAAGCAGAGCGTATTGATGAACGAACGTGTGGATGGGTGGGTCTGGACTTTATAAAGATCTCATATTGGGGTCTCTTAGTGTCTACTGCTCTGAGACTCTGGCATGGATAAGCAGGATGGATGGATGGCTGTATAGATGAATGCATGTGTGGATGGATGGGTTTGTATGTAAGTATTGATGGATGAGTAAGGACTGTACAGAGCGTCTCTTATTGGAGGTCTGTTAGTGTCCACTGCCATGAGACTCTGTACTGGTTAAGCAGGGTGGATGAATGGATGGGTTTGTATGTATGCGTTGATGGATGGATGGATGTATGGATGGGTCTGGACTGTATGGAGTGTCTCTTATTGGAGGTCTGTTAGTGTCCTGTGGAAAATACTCAGACCTGACACACACAGGCAGATCCAGAATGTCATAAAACACACACGTTTTATCTGTGCAACTCACAATAACACCAACGATACGTGCACCAACCATCAACTCAATCCCTTAGACTCTTCTTCTTCTCTATCGCCTCTAACTCCTCCCAGGCAAGCTCTCGTCTACTTCCACCCAACTCCGGCTCCCTTGCTGGAGTGAGGCGGCTTCTTTTATACTTCCCCCGGATGTGCTCCAGGTGCTTCCTGATCTTCTCCCAACAGCACTTCCTGGTGTGGCGGAAGTGCTGCTCTTGCACTTGTTATAATACATTTTTCTTTAATATTTTATGTCACTGTCCTGAACAACACTGTTAAAGTCTCCATTCACATGTGCATGCTAAGTTTGGCACACCGGGGCTCAGCATTTAGAATTGTCAACCAAGCATTGGATTAGATAGCCTAAGACAACTGGAGGATTGTATAGTCAGCCTAAACACAGAACGGTATTCCTGTCCTCTGTCAGTACAAAATCTTCTTTCCTTGTTGGGAGAATGAGAACCGGCATGTAAGCATTATGATATTTCTGTATTTTGTGGAGGAGGAGTTCAGTCCCTACCTGCACTTGTTTGGAGACAGAGAAGACCAGTAAGTGAAGCAGACAGTATAAAAAGTCTTGGACAACAGCAAAACCCTTCGAAGCTGTGTCGGACCTCCGTCCAAAAACCCACTCAGCATGGTGACGAAAAAATGGCAGACTGCTTAGATCCAGATTCCCACCTAGATAAAAGTCTGTCATATGCTTCCCGTCCAGTAAATGTAAGCTAAAGTATATTTTTTCTCATGTGATTCTTATACCGCCTAATCACGATGGGAGGGATATCGCCTTTTCTGTCATATTACTATATTGTTTAGTTACTTAATGTGCCTCAGTTTCAAAAGAACACATTTCCAGAGAGCTAATGCCTCTTAAGGAAACAGCACCCGGAAGCACTCCAGGCATACCTGGATTCTTCTTCCGGCAGCACTTCCTGGTGTGGTTGAAGTGCTGTGTTCCAGGGCTCCATAACTTTCTGGGCACCCCCTGGCGATGACCACGGGCCCCAACCGGGATGAACTTCCAAGCTCTGCTCCCATGGTCCCCACACAGACCAGGGTGGCTGCCCTCTCGTGGCCCTGGGAAGATATTGCTCCTCTCCCGGTTCCTCCAGGCGACCCGGCTGGGCAGGACCTCCAGCCATCCGCCACAGCCCACTGCCATGAGACTCTGTACTGGGTAAGCAGGGTGGATGGAAGGATGAGTTTGTATGTATGCATTGATAGACGTATGGGTGGATGGGTCTGGACTTTATAAAGATCTCATATGGAAGCCTCTTAGTGTCCATTGCTCTGAGACTATGGACTGGATAAGGGGGATTGACCCCCCTTCTTTTTGACACCCACTGCATGCCCAACCTACCTGGAAAGGGGTCTCCCTTTGAATTGCCTTTCCCAAGGTTTCTTCCATTTTTTCCCTACAAGGGGTTTTTTTTGGGAGTTTTTTCTTGTCTTCTTAGAGAGTCAAGGCTGGGGGGCTGTCAAGAGGCAGGGCCTGTTAAAGCCCATGGCGGCACTTCTTGTGTGATTTTGGGCTATACAAAAAATAAATTGTATTGTCTTGATAGATGGATGGATGGCTGGATGGTTTTGTATTTATGCATTGATGGATGTATGTGTGGATGGGTCTGAGTATCTCCTATTGGGGTCTGTTAATTCCAGCTGCTCTGAGACTCTGAACTGGATAAGCAGAGTGGGAGGACAGATAGGTGTATGTACAGTATGTATGGATGGATCAATAGATGATGTCCCTTTTCAGATCTCTACCATCTGGGGGCTTTCCTAAGCCTCAATGACCCCTCTGTTTACTCCCATTCACCAGAGGTCATATTTCATAAGAGCTCCAGGGGTCATTCAGGTTTGGACAACATTCCAGGCCGGTCCTTTTCTTTCAGTCCCAGCCAGCCCCAGCAGCTGCTGCATACTTTTCCTCACCGCGTCCCAATTGCTCATTGCAAATGATTTGCCTGCGTCGGCTCCTTCTTCTCTGCAGCGTCACTCGTCATTATTAGAGGCAGTGACTAAGCCCTCTCCTCGGGGAGCATACTTAATTCTGTTTAACCAAACATGAGCTTACCTTTCATCTCTCTGCTTTTTGCTTCGGCATTGTCTTTTTGCATTTGAGTTCTCATTGTGGGGCTCGATGTCATGTGCCACCCCTGCCTCAGTAGAGCTGATTGCCTGTCAAGAGGGCACCAGTCATGAGGAAACTCCCTGCTGGGGTAGATAGGCAGAAAGGCATCCATTGATCCGGCCTTGTGAGCCGATATTAGAGTTTCACTGCAAAAAAAATCGTTTCAGCCTACCAGTTAGTGCCTGTCATTTTCTTCCTTTCCAGAATGATCCCCTTGTCCAATTACATTTACCCAGTTCAATCATTTAGGGTTACCAGCTACACCCCTGATCTTCCCTGCTGCTGCTGCTGCAGCAAATGTGCCTTCAGGTGGAACTTCTCTTCATTTCATGTATTGATTTATGTAGCTGATGTTTTCTTACAAAGTAGATTCTAAATTTCAATGGTTCACCTACTTTCATTTTTTGCTACAATGAGAGCACCGGCAGATGAAGTGACATGCAGAGGTGGACAGAGCGATGGCGACTGAAGTGGCAGGCAGTGTGACCTTTCGGCTAAGACACTGAGTTAAAAACCCGAGGCTGTTGGTTCAGTCGCCGCACAGGACACTCTGAACAATTCATCTCAACCACTCCAAATATTGTACTTTACCTGACAGGAAAGACGCTATACAAATTCAGGCTGTTTGAACTGGTAATGTAATCCACTGTTCAGTCTTTTTGGTCTCCAAATGTGGCTGCTAGCCTTCACCAAAGTGTTCTTCTTGCTGGGTTTGGCTTTGTTTACCAAATTTTTCCCTGACTTACATGAACTTTTTTTTTTTTCTAGCTCCCCATGATGGTTTTTGAGGCCGGCGTGGCATCATGCAGGTTTAGCAGCCATGTTACCACCTTATCTCTCATACCTTCCCGATTTGTATTGAGCATGTGCACAACTTTCACGCAGGCTTACTGTAAACGTCCTCCACCTCACACTCATGTGTGAATAATTCATGGCGAATACTTGGCATGGCGTGATGTCCACAGCAAACAAACTGACATTGGCCAGTGTGGATCCAGTTTGGGCAAACATTTTGGCCGTATATGGGCAGCCAACAATGGCCCAATTAGAATTTGCCCCAAAACACTGGTCCAGTGTGGGCAAAAAAACAGGGAGCCCAAATTTGGTCAAGAACCTGAAACCAGTCCATACCTCGCTAAGCCTTACTGGGCCATCCATTTAGTTCCCATACCTGCTTATCTAAGGTAGAGCTATAGGACACCTGGAGTCTATCCCAGCAAATAGTGGACACAGGCAGGAGCAACCCCTAGACAGGGCACCAGCCCATCACAGGGTGAACACACTCACACACACAAACAACATAGGGCCTATTTGGCACCGCCAGCCCACCAAACCTGCATGATTTTAGGCTGGGGAGGGGGAACCAACATGAACATGCAAACTCCATACAAGGAGAACTAAAGACACATACCTCGATCTACTTACCATGAGCAAGCAGCACTACCACTGCACCACTCCTTAGTGGTGCCCTCTTTGAAACCTTATTTTAATGTTTAGTTGTTTTTTTATCAATAACAAATATATAATCATGAAGATTTACAATTTATAATTAACTAGCTGTGCTATCCATCTAAGATGGGTTGAAATCTAAGTAATTAACATTGACCTCTGCATTAACGTCTGCAGTGTACCATCTATTGGAATGCATTTTGTAGTGCATGTTGAATTGAAATGCATTGCACTTGCCATTCCAACAGATGGCACACCACAAACATGTATAGTAATAAAATGCATTAATACAAATGTTTGTTACATGTCACCTGTTGGAATGTCAAATTCAATGCATATATCTCTGTTACATGCCAATTGGTATAGAATTAGTAAAAAGAGGGTTAATGTTTGTGATGCGCCATCTGTTGGAATAACAAATGCAATGAATGTCTGCGTTATATGCAATATGGTGTGAGATTAATAAAAGTAGTATTAATGCTTGCATTGCGCCATCTTTTGGAATGACAGGTGCAATGCATATTTCTGTGTTATATGCCATTTGCTATGGGATGCATAAAAACAGTGTTAATGTTTGTGACATGCCATCTGTTGGAATGACAAATGAATAAATGTCTGCGTTATATGCCATATGGTGTGAGATAAATAAAAGTAGTATTAATGCTTGCATTGTGCAATCATTTTGGAATGACAGGTGCAATGCATATTTCTGTGTTATATGCCATTTGCTATGGGATGCATAAAAACAGTGTTAATGTTTGTGACATGCCATCTGTTGGAATGACAAATGCAAAGCATATATTTCTGTTATGTGCCATTTGGTATGGGATTAGTAAAAGCAGTATTAATGCTTGCATTGTGCCATCTTTTGGAATGACAGGTGCAATGCATATTTCTGTATTATATGCCATTTGGTAGAGGATGCCTAAAAATAGTGTTAATGTTTGTGATGTGCCATCTGTTGGAATGACAGATGAATACATGTCTGCGTTATATGCCATATGGTGTGAGATTAATAAAAGTAGTATTAATGCTTGCATTGCGCCATCTTTTGAAATGACAGGTGCAATGCATATTTCTGTGTTATATGCCATTTGCTATGGGATGCATAAAAGCAGTGTTAATATTTGTGACATGCCATCTGTTGGAATGACAAATGCAAAGCATATATTTCTGTTATGTGCCATTTGATATGGGATTAGTAAAAGCTGTGCTAATGCTTGTGAGGCGGCATTTGTTGGAATGACAAATGAAATGTATATGTCTTTGTTATATGCCATTTGGTTTTGAATTTTATTACTGCAAATGTTTGCAATGTGCCATCTGTTTGAATTGACAGAGACATAGCAACTGAACAGGTGCTCAGATATGTTCTTATCCATTTATTAAGGTGGATAAGAAATGTAATTAATAAAACAAAATATAACTTTAAACTATTTATTTTTACAAAACATAATATGCCTTTGCATGTATTGGTGCTTGTCCAGCTTTTTTTTGTTTTTGCAGGGTTGAACATTATCAATAACATAACAATTGTACAATTTCAGTCATTATACAGTATAAACAATACTTTTTGATGTTGTTCAAATTGTTATTTATACTGTACTTCTACAACCCAGCAGGAAAACAAATTCTGTGTGTTACTTACTCTGCAAGAACATTAAAAAGTGGGAATCTAACAGTGTAGTGATTACATTTCGCAGCTTTACCAAGCCATCACTGGGCCAATGAGGGACTCCCTGAAAATTTACCTGGGGCCCCTTGTTGTAGCCCCCACATTGCAGTATTTAATTGGCTTTTCATCTGCCCATTGACTGCCCGCCGTATACATGTTTGCTGGGTTATTACCCGATTGGCATGCCAGTCAGATTTGCACCCCACATGTGTTAAAAAGAACAAACCTCAGAGTGGTACACCAGCTGACCTTAACTCTTTTAGGGCGGATGTCGACTTTTGTCAACAGGAGAGGTTGAGGGCAATACTTAACGGTAAATGGTCACCAGACCAACTGTTACGTGTTAGTTTGGCTCTCTGTGCTAGAAGGAAAGTTAGCTTTGTTGAGTTCTCCGAGATTCCCTGCGCTTGCATGAGTAGCGAAGAGCAAGCAAAGGCCAGAATGGCATTGACATCTAGCGAGAGATCAAAGTGAATGCACAAAGCAAAATACTCCATGGACAATGTTTGGCATATTATCTCTGAATTGATGGGAGTGATCTGGAGATCAAGATTGAAAACGAAAGTGAGGTACCGGCATCACCTGATCGTGTGTAGTTGACGCACCTACGGCAACGTTCACTTGGGAGAACTGCCACTTACGATGACACAATGTACAAACCATTGCATTGCACTGGAACCATGACCATTGAGTTTTTTGGAAAAAAAATATTCAGCCCCCAAAGAGTTAATGAGGATATTATGAAGATACGTCATTGTCCTGTGTAGATTCAGCTTCTTACACTCCTCACTAAGTGGGGTAGTGACAGGGACAGCACCCCTAAGTATGTAACGCTGATCCCTTGGGTGTCAGTCGTTGTGATAGGAGCTCGAGAGAGACACACACCAAGATAAAAGACTCCAAGGAGAATTTTATCTGCACTAGGCATGGTGGTTGCCTCACAGTTCAGGTCACATCAGTAATTGATCTCCTTCCCCACTGTCTTCAGGGCATTACGGATAAATTCCCAAACATTTCATTGTGTTTGACAAACACAGGAGAAGCAATTCCAGCAGAGTCCGCTCATCCCTAGTGGCCATGTTGACACTTTACTACTGTGATCATTCTTGGCTTCTAGGATTTGAACATTCAGTGCTAGCATTTGATGTGCTCTCTACACTTACTCCCACGCTACATAGAATATCAAGCAACAAGCATTCTCCAACATTTCTGGTCTTTAGTAAATGTCTTCACTTCACCCCAACTGATGTTCAGCACTTTCAGGGCTTGTACCATCATTCTTCTCCCAGTGTTTCACAGGCATCCTTTTGGTCATTTGATGTTGGGAGAGGGTAACCGCTATGGAATGGACAAGCAGAATCCCAACACTTACTACTCAACATGAGAGATCAATTTTCAACCACATGATGGCGCCAGAGCAAACCGACATTGGTGTCCAATGACCAAAATCAAAGGCGATCTTTAGGTCTCAGCCACTGGATGAACTGAATCCAGGGTGTTACTCTGCCCTTCTCTGAAAACTCCTTGTTGTTAGTGATAGTAAGATGCTCTTCCATTGGGCCATTAAAGGGGAGAGAGGCAACTGGATGTGTCCGACCTCAAGCAAGCCCTCATGAATGTGATGGAGTGGTCCACCAGTGCTCGTTTTGAACCAGCCCTCCATCTTGGTGTTGTTAGTTGGTTCTTTACCCACCGCAATCCAGGGGTGTGAGACACAGAGGAGTGGAATCGGCACTTCATGAAAGATTGATGGCGAGTAGTCCTAAAGCGGACTATTGGCCTCCACTACTGTGCCACACGCTCCCAGCTGCTTCATTCCAGTGCTTGTACACTTATTCCAACCCCGCTCCTTCTCACTCCTCTCATCATCAAATGCAATGATATTTTGAAACTTTCAACAAATCTTCTTCTTCTTCTTTTGGCTGCTCCCCACAGCAGATCATCTTGTGCCATATCGTCCAGTCTTCTAGCTCTTGCTTTGTCACACCCATCACCTGCATGTTCTCTCTCACCACATTCATAAACCTTCTCTTAGACCTTCCACTTCTCCTCTTCCCTGACAGCTCTATCCTTAGCATCCTTCTCCCAATATACCCAGCATCTCTCCTCTGCACATGTCCAAACCAACACAATCTCGCCTCTCTGACTTTGTCTCCCAACCGTCCCACCTGAGCTGACCCTCTAATGTCCTCATTTCTAATCCTGTCCATCCTCGTCACACCCAATGCAAATCTTTAACTCTGCCACCTCCAGCTCTGTCTCCTGTGCCACCATCTCCAGCCCATATAACACAGCTGGTCTCACTACCGTCCTGTAGACCTTCCCTTTCACTCTTGCTGATACCCATCTGTTACAAGTCACTCCTGACACTCTTCTCCACCCACTCTACCCTGCTTGCACTCTCTTCTTCACTTCTCTTCCACAATCTCCATTACTTTGTACTGTTGATCCCAAGTATTTAAACTCATCCACCTTCACCAACTCTACTCCTTGCATCCTCACCATTCCACTGACCTCCCTCTCATCCACACACACATGTATTCTGTCTTGGTGGTCCTACTGACCTTCATTCCTCTCCTCTCATATCTCCACCTCTCCAGGGTCTCCTCAACCTGCTCCTTACTATCGCTACAGATCACAATGTCATCAGCAAACATCATAGCCCACGGGGTCTCCTGTCTAATCTCGTCTGTCAACCTGTCATTCACCATTGCCAATAAGAACGGGCTCAGAGCCGATCCCTGATGTAATCCCACCTCCACGTTGAGTTGAATTGTCCCTCTATAATTGCAGTGCTCTTGAGTTTTAAACCAACTTACAGAAGTGCAGCTGTTTGTTATCACTGGCGACTTTTATCTAACGACAATTTAAACCAAGAACTAATGAAGTTTATTCCAGGAAAGAAAATGAAACTCGACTTCTTGGAGCTCCTAGCTGAAATTTAAAAGAATTAGTTTGAACAGTTGAACTTCCTTCACAAATTGGGTAGAGCAGAGAGCCTCGGCATTATTCAGACTGTTAAAATAATCACTTAAAAGCAGCTAATTATAACAGTGATGTACCTTTTAAATGGATACAGCAAAGCTCTTAGCTAAGTGCAGTCCCAACAAAACCGATCAATAGCAGCAATAAGTGGCCGCCTATTTACAAACTAGAAGCACCCCCTATACTGCCAACCAATATAATTACAATGGCAAAAGAGCCCTGGAGCGGACGTCCATGTTAAAAATGAAACATTGTCTAGGCGCACTGATCAGCTACTACAGTACTTTAAAAACACCTGCCTCACATTGTGCCACCAAAACAGTTCTGACCCCTTGAGAAACTGACTGCATAAGACCTCTGAAGAAGTCCTGTGGTCTGAGGACTGATTGAGATCTTTGATGTTAGGTAGAATGTCTAGTGTGGGCTGGGTGGTCTCGTGGCCTTGGAACCCCTGCAGATTTTGTTTTATTTTTTTTCTCCAGCTCACTGGAGCTTTTCATTTTTTTGCTTTTTCTCTCCTCCCTGGCCATCTGACGTTACTGAATTCTTTATTCTTCTTCTTTCGGCTACTCCATTGCCACAGTGATTCATCTCCTTCCATATCGTCCTGTCTTCTTCATCTTGTTCTGTCACACCCATCACCTGCATGTCCTCTCCCAGCACATCCATAAGCCTTCTCTTAGTCCTTCCTCTTCTCTTCTTACCTGACAGCATCTCTCCTCTGCACATGTCCAAACCAACACAATCTCGCCTCTCTGACTTTGTCTCCCAACATTCCAACTTGAGCTGACCCTCTAATGTCCTCATTTCTAATTCTATCCATCCTCGTCACACCCAATGCAAATCTTAACATCTTCAACTCTGCCATCTCCTGCTTTCTGGTCAGTGCCACCGTCTCCAATCCTTCCATTTAGTTTATAAATATCAACCTTCCTTCTCTCCATCATATCGGCTAACTCTCTCCTCTTACCAGTCATGCTGCCCTCAGTTTCACTCTCTTTATTTTCCTCCTCTCCTCCTGCCTCTGGACACGTCTCCCCCTTCTTCTTCTACCTTGTTTTTATATTCTTCATCTTGTAAAGCACTTTGAGTGACATCATTTATATGAAAAGGTGGTACAGAATTAAATGTTGTTGTTGTGGTCTCTGGCACCAAGACGTTAGCAGCAGAGCCCTTTAAGTCTTGTAAGTTGCCAGGAGCGTCTTCCATGGATCAGGCATGTTTTTCCAGCACATCCCGCAGATGCTCGATCAGACTGAGATCTGGGGAATCTGAAGGCCACGTCAACACCGTGAACGTTTTGTCATGTTCCTG
The DNA here is from genome assembly GCF_016835505.1 of Polypterus senegalus. NCBI lineage: Eukaryota > Metazoa > Chordata > Cladistia > Polypteriformes > Polypteridae > Polypterus > Polypterus senegalus. The sequence goes on from NC_053160.1 coordinate 8,634,968, forward strand.
AAACCATTCCTGAACAATGCTGGTAGGGCTACAATGTATTGCTGAAACAGGCCACTGCCATCAGGGACTGTCGTTGGCATGAAGCATATAAAGCATACATCTGAGCATCATCTGCTTGCTTAGTCCTTTGCTATTCCTAATTTCCTGAGTTCTGATCCTCGTATTATTACTGCAGTGGCAGGGTTCCTTCTTCTTCTTCATGCTGGAAGCGCACTGATTATAATCGGCCCCCTATTGAATCCCCCTTCAGGAATGGAAGGGGTGTATGTGGTCTGCAGCAACCTGTAGGTAGATAGTACATGTCGAAGTAACATCCACAGAATGCCAGGACCCAAGGTTCCCCAGCAGAGCATTACCCAGATAATCATGTTTCCCATAGTGCATCCTGCTGCCACAAATTACCGCAGGTAAACGGCACACACACACCCGGCCATCTACATGATCCAAGAGAAAATATGATTCATCAGGAAAGGCCACCTTCTTCCTTTGTTGCATGGTCCAGATCTGACAACCATTGTAGGGCAGGGGTCAGCATGGGCACAGCAGCGATGCACTGCGTGTTCTGACCCTTTCCCCTCATGGTCAGAATTAGGTTTTTCAGCAAGCTCTTCGGTGGAATCGCACCAGACAGGCTAGCCTTCATTCCCCATGTCCATCATGACCCTGCCACCAGTTCACCAGTTGTCCTTTCGTGGACTACTTTTGGTAGCATACCACCAACAGCCCACAAGACCTGCCGTGCTGGAGATGCCCTGATACAGTCTGGCCCTTGTCAAACTCACTCAGATCCTTACGCTTGCTCATTTTTCCTGCTTTCCACACATCACCTTCAAGAACTGACTGTTCACTTGCAGCATATCTTATCCTACACTTTCACAGGTCCCATTGCAACGAGATAATCATTGTTATTCACTTCACCTGGCAGTGGTCTTAATGCCGTGGGTGATCCATGTATATCAACCAGGAGAAGAGTTCAAGAAATGGCGTAAATTCATTAATTATAGTTTTACATGTCTTGATTTCCAGGGGGGCGGCACGGTGGCACAGTGGTTGGACGGTACTGCCTCACAGTAAGGAGACCCGGGTTCGCTTCCCGAGTTTGCATGTTCTCCCCGTGCTCCGGGTGCTCCGGTTTCCTCCCACAGTCCAAAGACATGCAGGTTAGGTGCATTGGTGGTCCTAAAGTGTTCCTAGTGTGTGCTTGGTGTGTGGGTGTGTGTGTGTGTGTGCCCTATGGTGGGCTGGCACCCAGCCCGGGATTTGTTCCTGCCTTGCACCCTGTGTTGGCTGGGATTGACTCCAGCAGACCCCTGTGACCCTGTAGTTAGGATATAGAGGTGGATGGATGGATGGATTTCCAGGGGTTGTTACCTTAATAATGCAACATGTAAACAGGCAGAATACGTCGACAGCCCATCATAAGACTTTCCCTTCTCGGACCACACGTCACTAAGTACATATTAGCATCTGCTTGCTTAGTCCTTTGCTTTTCCTATGTTCCTGGGTTAAGATCCTCATATTGTTACTGCTATGGCAGGGGTCCTTCTTCACTTCATGCTGGAAGTGAACTGACTGTAATTGCCATACCCCCCATTAATCCACCTTTTGGAATTACTATGCATCTGCTTTGTGTCTCATAAGCAAACAAAGAAAAACTGTGACCATGCAATGCCATCAGAAAGTCTTCAGACTGTAAGGTTGTGTCTGGAGTCTGGGGCTCTGTGGTGCCCCCTAGAGGTCACAACATATACAGTGCCTTCAGAAGGTACTCGGTTCCCTTCACTTCATTCATTTTGTTAAGTTGCTGCCTTGTGCTAAAGTAATCAAAATTTTTTCTGTCATCAAACAACACTCAATACCCCAGATCGACAATGTGAAAGCAGGTCAGGTCAGGTTGGGGAGCCTGCACTGGTACAGCACGTTGCTGCACCCACCACACGACGAAACAACTCAGGATCCTGATTGGCAAAACCTCTAGGCAGACACGCGGTTCAGTCCCACCCTCCAGAAATGACCCTCTGTCTGCCACAGCCAGGTATTATATAGGTGTCTCCTTGGCCTGGTCCAGCCACTCGGGTCCCCAACAATGAGGGTCCTGCAAGCCAGGTCACCCTCAGGGAAACGTGCCACATGGCCGTAGGGCCGTAACTGACGCTCCCTCACAATGCAGGTCATGTGCCTCATTCAGGACTCCGTAAGCAACACAAAGTCAAACAAGCGGTACCCAAGGATTCTCTGAAGAGACACACATGAAGGAGCCCAGTCTTCATCTCAGGTCACTGGATAGCCTCCATGTCTCACAACAATATAGACAGCACCAGGACTCTAAAGATTTGGACCTTTGTCCTTTTGCAGATATCAGGAGTGTCACACACCTCTACTGATTTTATAGGAAGAGTCACCAGAGACATGAATGTCACTGCCATGGTAAGTAAACCTCTTGACTCAGTTGGCACTCTCTCCACACATCGCCTCTGTAAGAGACTCGTGTTTGTATCTGGCCGAACAGCAATAAAGTTTCTACTTCTTGAAAAACCTGCTGGACTTTTCTGTGCAACTTTCTGATCTAAGCTTGACAATATGTTGTGACCTCTAGGTGGTGCCACAGAGCCCCAGACTTCAGGCACAACCCCACAGACTCAAGCCCTGGTTCAAATTAGTGAATTTATTTAACAATGTACTTCCACAGAGGCTCACAAAATACATTTCTTTTCTATTCCTTAAGTCTCCCCTGGCGTGTTTTGTCCTTCCTCCGCACCAACTATACAGGACCCAGGAGTACTTTCAATGCCAGGATGTTGCAGGGACAGCCAATCCTTGCAGCTCCCCTTGTTGGTACCCACAGAGCCTAGCAGGGTTGCCCCATAGGATCACAGATCCCAGTATGCACTGCAGGTATGTGTATGCCCTGGCTCGGAAATGCTGTCGATTAGCATGTCGGAGAGCATACAGTCTAGGAAGGCTGTCTCCTCCTGCCCTTCCATTATACTGGCCACCCGGCAGCATACCCGCTTCTGTTTTCATCTTGGCATCTCATGTCCACCTACTGTATTTGTGGCCACTCACTTACCTTGTCCTTCCGGCCACTGAGGGAACTAGAAACCATCCTGACAGAGATGCTAGCCCATGGCTGCTGTCCATCACAATGTATAAACACATATATGATGTCACACACGCATGCCTGGGAGACTTGTAATTTCACGTCAAGCCAAGGGTTGGCGCTGTCTTGTAAAGCTTCTCCTCTCCATAAACCAACATCTCACTGGTACATGACAACATTTCTGGTTGCAGTGGCTTCTGGACCTGCCCCATCAGCCTCAGTGGCTTCATAACCAGCACCACCACGGTCTTTCTCCATTCTGATCTGAGTCTTGCGTCTGGAAAAACATTTCTCTTAATACATGTTAAAGTCTTTTAATTATTTTGTCATTTAATGTTGTGAAGAACAACAAAACACAGCGTGAAGGTTTGGGGTTTTAGCCCCGTATACTGTAACACAAATCAGTAACGTATCAGCATTCTTTTTTTTACAAATCAAAACAAGGACATAGAAGGATGGGAGGACAGACAATTTATACGGGTTGACCGGGATTTAAACAGTGGGATGCTGGGAAAATCGTGGTGCTGGATGGGTAGTTAATGTCATCATAGGAGGACTAGAGGGAAGAAAGGAAGTGTTGTGGCTTTTTGGATCATCCAGGCAATGTTACGGCGGTGGCTCCTCGATCTTGCTGAGAAAATAAGAAGAGAAAGGCTAGTGCGTCACCGTTGTCCCCTGGCTCGTCCTTAAACTGCTCTCCATGCGCTTGTGCGTGACAATGTACAGGGTTTTCCTGAGGGTGCCCCAAACCTTTACCTTTGTTGTGTACTTCATTAACAGTGACACTCGTGATACTGCTGGCAGCCATAGTCCTGATGCTGCTGGGGTGCCCAAGCCTGGTGCTGATGCTGCTAAGGTGGTCAAGCCTGGTGCTGACTGGTGTGTATATTCTGTAGGCGGAGCTCTGACTTGGTACCTGTCATTATAGGAGACCCTCTTCCTCCAGCCTATGAGTGTCTCTGAGGGAAACAGATGTGACCATGAAAGTGTTTATGGATAGGGGCCTAAAAGGAACTCATGTGGGTAGCCAGGGAACTTGAAATATTGAGACTGTTACATACAAGAGTTCAAAAGATGTGAGGAATGGAGGTGAAGGAGAGTGGCAGGTAGGTGTTGGGAGGTGAGAAGGGAGTGTACAGTATATTAATGGGATTGAAATGAGCAAACATGATAGGCACTGATGTGGTGGACACTGGACAAGGGACCTTTCAGAAAGAGTTAAGAGTTCCAGAAGGCTTTACTGTTTCCTGTTTTGTTGGTTACTCCAAGTTCTCCTGTAATCACATAAGACCTCCAAACTCCGTGAGATCACTTCAGAAGTTTTTAGATCCAGCGTCTCCTGACTCAGCAGTAAGAGAAAATCCCCACATATGATATACCGTCAGACTCGTCTTGATGTCTGATTATGTGAGAAACTGAACTTTTTGGGGTCCCCCCCTTATTTTTCACCATCTAACCCCCCAAAATAAAACAAATTTTTAGGCTATGTTTGTGTAGGAAATTCCACCCTTATAATAAAGAGTAAACCAATCGATATCTTAAGCAAAAATGATGAGAAGGAGCTGAAGTTGAGAAAGCCACACCAACAGACCCCAGGTGTTCTCCACCCCCTAATGGAATGTGAGAGGTCAAAGTTACTCCTTTTCACGAAACTCTGAAAAAATGAGGATTGCTAATATTGGCATGCGGAGTCAGGTTGCTGATCCTAAATATGGTCATATTTTTGATACTTGCCAGTGGTCCTAACTCTTTAAGTGTCACTCCCAGAAGGTTAAAAATGACACATTTCAAACATGAGCATGTGACGTGTCATTTTAGACTATTTCAAGGTCAGGGATTACAAATATGGTGATATTTTTAAGTTTTTTCAGTTACAATCGCAGATATTTAGATGTTAGATATTTAAATTGAAACACAAATTTTAATATTTTAAATATTTCATACAACTATTCCTGTTTATTTGTACTTCTGCCTCATGAAGTGTATCATTACATTTCTTATGAACACCCCAAATTAGGGCAGCTCATGCTAATGTCGACTTTTTACTTTCTCGTATACAAAGGAGAGGGAAAGTATTGAATTGTCGAAAAAGTCGATGTCGAGATTTTGATGAATCTTGACATTTTAGACTTCCCTGAGTCTGGAAATACCGTTTTTGGAATTTTGTGTCTGACTGTGTACGTATGCAAACACGACAACTTGAGTACACTTTCACTTTGGTAAACCAAGTTGTGCATACAAGTATAAAGTACAAGACGCAGATTTCTAGTAACTTTTGAGCTATTTCCGCTAATCGGAAGTGGTACTTTACCTTTTATGCATGCAGCTGCAGAGTCCGATTTATTCAACTTTACTTTTATAATAATTGTTCAATATATTATTAATTTGATTTGATTTGTTGTCGATGGTTTTTTAATGTACATAATATAAAAATATAACAATTGTCTTGTGGTTTACTCTTGTGGTTTACACAAATATCCATTCCCATATCTGAGCATACGAGAAAGTCTAGGGAAGACCACTAACAAATTTTTATTATTTTGTTAATTAATCATTTCTTCTTTAAACTCCTTTAGTCACATTGGTGTCATTCTGGATTCAGGATCATCTCACACTGAAAAGCTGTGTGGGTTCAGCTCGGACACCGTAATGGAAAATGGGAGCTCATAAAATGGATGGCTCTTCTCAGAGATCAGATGGAAAGCTTATGTTAAGAAAGGACCATTCAGCTGTGTGGTCAGGTGGCCAATGGATTGGTGGTCACTAAAAATGAACATCAAAACTTCTATCAGATTCGAGCACATTCAGTTCTGGAATGAGTGACCCACGAGGCTAATCAGCCATCCCTTTAGCTATTTTCCTCACTAATTTCATTCCTTCTGTCTTTCCTTAAATGTCACATTTCAGAAGTCAAAGTGATTATTTTATAGAAATCAAAAGAAAGCAGACACTACCGAGCACAAATGAGGAATCCCAAGATTAACAGTTCAGGACGACCTGCGTTTGGTTCACTGCCACTGAATAATGCTGAGACCTTAGACAAGTGACGCTCGTGACGCCGCTGGCAGCCATAGTGCTGACGCTGCTGGGGCGGCCAAGCCTGGTGCTGACGCAGCTGAGACCGACTTCACTTATGCTGACTGGTCCATGACAACTGAATCCTTCTCTGCCGTGGATAACCGGCCCCCTGACTGCCCTGTCCAGCAGACTGTGACGCTCATGGGGATTCATTAGCCTTGTCCCAAGATAACAGCCTCGAGCTGCCACAAAGACGCTCTGAAAGCCATTTATTTTACAGTACAGTCAGATAAGGAAAAAGGAGTTACATACATACATATAGAGAGTGAGATAGGGAGGGAGAGTATGCATATGTACATAAGTATATAAATAAATAATCTGTGTATTTCTCTATAACAAAATGCCTGATTCTGTACTTCTGATGCACCTGCCAGTAAGCCCATCTGCACCTTGGTGAGTCCTACTTACTATTCACAAATTAAACCACATTCTTGAGCTGTCATGGGACTGAAGTGACACATCAGCTAAATTAGGCAAAGCCACACTTCATGAATCAATCTTTAAGGCATATAGCGCCTTTTGTGACTAAAGGACTTTGCATAAACAGCACAACACGAACCCAGGCACTATATACAGTATATATATTTTTTTTATCATGGTGTCTCAGATGGGATGGGTGGTCACACAGTCTGTGATGAAACCCAAATATCCCCATCTGTGCGCGACAGTTTCTAGAGTTGTACAAAGAAGTCCGTCCTCACTGGGCACCTGCTCAGTCCAAAGGCTGGTACGGTTGACTCTGAATGCAGTTATTACAGGTCTGACCACAAGCACCTGGGCTTGGGCTCCTTCCCTTCCTTATGCTTATGTTCCTTTTCTTTGATTTTTTTTAATCATTTACTATGGTAATTATTGTTAATTGTGTTCTTCACATATTATTTAAATAATATATTGTAATGTATTGCTGTTTTTATGCTTAAAAATATTTATTCTCTAAATGTCTTTCTGTTCCAGTTTTATGTGGTTGGTTCCCCAAGAGGCGGGTCCATCTGTCCATCACAGTTAAGGGACCGCCCCCAACCCTAGAAATGCTGAAAAAACAAGCAGTCCCTTGCAGTTCATTGAATGCAATGGGACTGGTGAATTTCTCTTGCAATTGCACAGTTCTGTCTTGTGAATTTATTGGATTGTTGACGTTTTGCTCTGTTTTTGACTTTGCCTGCTGGATTTTTGTTTTTGGAACTTGTTTGCCTTGGATTGCCTTTGATGTTTCATTTACCGTTTTTGGCCATTTTATGTGCATTGGAGCTTCACATGTTCTTCCAGTCTATGACGACCGACCAGTGTGGTGTGCTGGGCTGGTAACATCAGTTGAGGAGAGGACCATTGAAAACAACAAAGTCATTAAGATGATAAACTCAGTTATGGGATGCTTTTTAGACCCGCTGGCTATAGTAGTGGAATACAAAATGGAAACAAAACTGAGTGCCATTATGGACAATGTTGTGCATCCTCTGTCTGACACACCAACCTTAAAGACTTTCAGACAATGAATTGTTTAGCAGAAGTGTGTCAGGAAATGCAAATGAGGCTCCTTTATGCAAACCAGCATAATGACTCAATGTGACTTTTAACTTTACCACTTCAGAGTTTTTTCTTCTTTTCTGAAATTCTTCTGTGTGTTTTTCAGGGGGTTGCTGTTGTTTATTCAAATGTTTCTTGAGTATCTCTGAAATTTTCCCTTGAGACAAATAAATTATTGTCTATCTATCTATCTATCTATCTATCTATCTATCTATCTATCTATCTATCTATCTATCTATCTATCTTATAGTACATTATCTATCTATCTATCTATCTATCTATCTATCTATCTATTATATAGTGCCTTTCACATCTATCTATCTATCTATCTATCTATTGTAAGGGACGGCTGGCAGCTCAACCCTGCTGAGATGGAAAGATGGGGGAAGGCAGGTTCTTTTTGGGGATCTGCTTCCCCCAGAATGCAAGATGGCAGCTCCCCTGAAGGCATCATGGGATCTGGAGTTCTTTACCTCAGCCCTGTTGGTTACCATGGGTGCCGTCCATGGGGTGCTACAAAGACTGAGGAGCCGTATGGCATGGAGTTTCCATTTTACCCGGAAGTGATTACAGACCATGTGGGCAGAATAGCAGAAGAATTTGGCTACTATAAATGGACTTGCCTGCTTCACAGAGATGAGCCAGAGGTGGGCAGAAGGTGGATGAAGCTTGCTGGGAGAAGCAGAGGAGGAGGCAAAGACCAAGGGACAAAGAGAGAGAGAAAGAAAAAAAGAAGTATAACTGTGTACTGCACTATTCTTGTACTTGTGGCTGTGGTGGTTGGAAACACTTCGAGAAGAATTTCCCACACAATAAAAATGCTCTTTGGTGCTTTTAACTTATGTTCTGTGTCTGTTGTGTTGGGTTTGGGGAGCTGGAGTGCTCCTTGGTGTCCACCCTATCTATCTATCTATCTATCTATCTATCTATCTATCTATCTATCTATCTATCTATCTATCTATCTATCTATCTATCTATCTATCTATAGCTTAACTTTATTTCTCTCCAGTGGGAAACCACAAAAATGCATGTCTTGTTGTAAGGAGCACAAAAACCAGACGCATCAGCAAAGGACATCTGGTCAGATGAGTCATCTTTCACCCTGTGTCCTACATCTGGATGGATGTCTTCAACCCCTAATTGTCTACTTCTCAACAAGGTGTATGATTCACAATAGTGTGACTAGTCATCTTCTCATTAGTTTACTCTGCCAAGTCATATAACATCCAAGAAATATGAAGCCATATTAGCAGAACATGTTCACCCTGTGGTGTAGACATCACTCCCTCATGGTATTCCCGTCTACTGCTAAAGTAGCTCTAGATTGGTTTCCAGTAGAACAGAATGAACTCAAACTCCTTCCATGCCCCCCTCCATTACCAGATCTAAACCTCAATAAACCTTGATCGGAAGTTTTGGAGTGCAGAATATTAAGAAGATTTTCATCATCCTCGTCCCTCATTGAGCTGAAGGATTTCCTTGGTTAAGAACAGTGTGATATCACAGCACACACACTTCTAAACTTGAACGACAGGATTATAGCAAGAAGTACTGAAGCTGTTCTGAAGACAAACTTCTTATTAGGAACATCATATTACTATATTGTAAGGAGTTTCCATTATTTTTTGTCTACTACTTTATCTTACATATCTTACATATCTTACGCCAAGCTTTACACCAGTGGTCTCAAACTCCAGTCCTGGAGGGCCGCAGTGGCTTCAGGTCTTCAGTCTGACCCTTTTCCTAATTGGTGACCAGTTTTTGCTGCTAATTAACTCCTTTACCTTTCATTTTAATTGACTTGTTTTTAAAGATTTGTTCCCCTTAATTTCTTCACTTCTTTCCTTAAATGGCACCCAAACAGAAATGAAATGTGAAGTGAGTGAGCCAACGGAAGACCAACTGAGTCAGGGCCTCAAACTCCAACCAGTTGCTTCATTAGAAGCCGATTCTTGTTGTTAATTAAACCCGTTCTTTAATTTCATGGCTTGTTGCTGCTCTCATTGTGCAATAGCAGACATTTTTGAAATTGTTGATTTTCTTTTTTCTAACTGTTCTGGTCAAATGTTTTGTGGACCTGAGCAGATCGACATTCCTGAGCTCTTCACCTTTCTTTATGTTTAGATATTGTATGATTTTCACAGTTTGCTGGTCCTGTTTTGGCTCATTTTGTAACTCATTATTGTTTGGCTGCTAATTAAGGAAAAAGAAACAATTAAGGGGTCTGAGTCTTCAAGAACAAGTCAATTAAATTGAATGCAAAAGAAGTTAATTATCAGCAAAAACAGGTCACTAATTCAGAAAAGGGTTAGAATGAAAACTTGCAGCCACTATGGCCCTCCAGGACCGGGGTTTGAGACCACTGCTGGCCTTTAAAAAGCTAAGTATGTGACAACTTCTGGGGTCACTTTCAGTCCCCTCAGAATTTCATCTGGGTCATGGACTGGTCAATAGTTAGACTAGAGATGCCATTTCAAAGTGCCATCTAGTGGCCTCGCAGAGAGACTTTCTATCTTTAGGGTGGTCCAGATCTAATTATGCAACTTTTAATGCAATGCAGGAAAACAATACAAGACAAAAGAATTGTTTGAAATATCTTGTAATAAATGAAAATGGACTTACATTGAATTGATGCACTGATTTTCCATGTAATGTCCCACTTGACCTCCATTCAGTTGGATACAGGCTAGGAGTCTTCTGGCTACAGCATCACATGCGTCTCGGCACATTTGCAGAGGAACTTTCCTGAACTCCTCAACAATCGCCAGGCACAGATCCTCCAAACTGTCAATAGGATGCGAGTGGACCTTGTCCTTAAGATATCCCCAAAGAAAAAAATCTGGTTGGGTAAGGTCAGGTGACCGTGGAGGCCATTCAACAGGCCCACAACATCCTAATCACTGGTTTGGAAACTGTTGGTCAAGGAGGTTCCTCACATTTATCGCAAAGTGAGATGGAGCCCCGTCCTGTTGTCACCACATACGGATGAAGTTCTGTATGTTCTGTATGTTCTGCAGTTCTGGGATGACACCATTCACAAGCAGGTTGAGGTATCTGTCCCCTGTGATATTTCCTTCAAGGAAATATGGGCCAACGATACCATCATAAGACCCACCAGCCCATACCATCACTCCCGGGGACTTGTGTTAGACTTCAATGGTAATGTGGGGGTTGTCTGCGCACAAAAAGACATAGTTGTGTCTGTTGGTTGGCCAGTCGCAGTTACTACAGTACAAAGGACTGGACTGACACAGACCATGATGTGACTCCACGACAAAACACTTGGTGTAGTCGGCAGGATTTGCATTATTGAAGTAGATTGAGTGTAGTGACCATGCTACGTAGAAGCTAGGGACTGAATGAGAGAGGAAGAGAGCTCAGCTGACGAGATCAGGAAAAAATCTGGTTGGGTAAGGTCAGGTGACCGTGGAGGCCATTCAACAGGCCCTCGACATACTAATTACTGGTTTGGAAACTGTTGGTCAAGGAATTTCCTCACATTTATCACACAGCGAGATGGAGCCCTGTCCTGTTGCCACCACATACGGTCGAAATTCTATCTGTTCTGCAGTTCTGGGATGACACCATTCACAAGCAGGTTGAGGTATCTGTCCCCTGTTACATTTCCTTCAAGCAAATATGGGCCAACTATACCATCATAAGGCCCACCAGCCCAGACCATCACTCCCGGGCTCTTGTGTTAGACTTCAATGGTAATGTGGGGGTTGTCTGCGCGCAGAAAGACAAAGTTGTGTCTGTTGACTGAGCCAGATGTGTGGAAAATGGCCTCATCAGTCCACACCACATTTCGAGCCAGTTCCAGATCCCCCTCCAGTCTTGCCAGCCACCCTTCCGAAAACTCAATCCTCCTGTCGAAGTCATCCTCGTTAAGAGCATGAAGAAGTCGTGGATGATAGGGTGTATGTTTCATTTCATGTAACATCCTCAGCACAATGGTTTTACCAATGTTCACCTTTGCAGACAATAGTCTGGATGACTTTGATTTATGCAGGGGAGATTCCAGTTCGGCGAGAAGAAGATTCTTCATGTCGTCAGTTCACACACTTCCAGGATTTTTCAGGTGATTGGCACTACCAGTCCGGTCAAACATTTTGTTGATTTGGGAGATCGTGTTCCTATGCACTGCAGGCGGCCCAGATTCCTCCAACATCCTGTGTTGCACCTCGGAAACATTGCCCATTATCGAGAAAAGGCGAACACATCGCACCCGCTGTTCGACTGACAACCGTCTCCCTGCTATTTTGGAATGCAGAGCAGGTGCTGTCATCTATCGGCAACAAAAAGAATTTTTGTGACTTCTCTATTTAATAAACTTAATAAGTTATAGCGTAATGAAAATTGCATAATTTGATCTGGACCACCCTTTACATGGACAGTCCACACATGATGTAATAAAGCTCCCCACTGCCCCCAAGTGGCCTGAACCTCACAAGTTCTTTAGACATATTAGTTGAGTCGGTCTGCTGACCCAAATGGCTTGTTCTATGCCAAAGCGATCCTTAAGGGTTTCCATTTCTTCTGCTGTATTCTACAAGTGTGACAAAAGTGTACATTTAGTTCCTGCCTGTGTAGTTTAACTTCCTGCAAACCCAGAGCATAATTAAAAATGACACTAATTCATTGTAAAAAAGCAAACAACTTGATATTGGCACTGCATTTAACATTCGGAACACAGGGGCTTACTGTGCAACGCGATTTATTTACTGTAAAAATCAAAGCTGCTCTAAACACTGAAGAATAATGAGCCAACCCAGATGAGGTGGCAGGCGGAGACACCGGGGTTTCTCTGGGCTCCCTGTGGCACACTTGTGAATGCAGCATGAGAGCAGCGCCCGCCGCCTGGGACTGCAAATCCTGCGTCAGACACCTTCGATTCTCAGAAGAGGAGAAGGAAGCAAACAAAAGCAGACAGTGGAAGAAGAGACTCGTGTCTCAAAGAGGGGGCTTCAGGAGACAACTGCGGGAGTTCATTGTTAATTATTGAGTGATTTTGCCATTTTATATTTACTCAGAATGCAGGCGGCACGGTGGTGCAGTGGGCAGCTTCCCGGGTCCTCCCTGCGTGGAGTTTGCATGTTCTCCCCATGTCTGCGTGGGTTTCCTCCAGGTGCTCCGGTTTCCTCCCACAGTCTAAAGACATGCAGGTGAGGTGCATTGGCGATCCTAAATTGTCCTTAGTGTGTGCTTGGTATGTGTGTGTGTGTGCGCCCAGCGGTGGGCTGGCTCCCTGCCTGGGGTTTGTTTCCTGCCTTGCACCTTGTGTTGGCTGGGATTGGCTCCAGCAGACCCCTGTGACCCTGTAGCTAGGATATAGCGGGTTAGATAATGGATGGATGGATTATTTCACATATTTGCATTATTGAAATGGATTGAGTATAGCGGTCATGCTATGCAGAAGCTGGGGACTGAATGAGAGAGAGAGAGCACAGCTGACAACATCAGGAAGTACTTCACTGTGGAGATGGAAGGTGGAGGCTGAGTGAGAGAGTGAGAGAGTAGAGAGTGAGAGAGACTGAGTGAGTAGATAGATAGATAGATAGATAGATAGATAGATAGATAGATAGATAGATAGATAGATAGATAGATAGATAGATAGAGTGAAAGGCACTATATAACAGATAGATAGTGTCAGGGATGCCGGGGCAACGACCCGGCCGGGACGCCGTGAGGGACCAGATGTGGGTCTGCGCCCACCCTGGATCACGTGGGGGCCGCCTTCCTGGTTGCTCTGGGGGCCACAGGTTGAGGGCATGGAAGCCCCACCCTGTAGGGGCCCGTGGTCACCGCCAGGAGGCGCCCCTGGGGACCTGTTACCTCAGCACTTCCACCACACTAGGAAGTGCTGGGGAGAAGAATTAAGAGGATACCCGAAGAGCTGCCGGGAGAACAGCCAGCACTTCCGCCACTCTGGGGCGTGGCCAACAAGGGAATGCCGGGAACCACCTGGAGCTCATCCGGGAGAATATAAAAGGGGCTGTCTCCCTTCATTCGTGGCTAGAGTCAGGTGGAAGAAGGACAAGGCATGAGAGAGGTGTGGAGGCGGCCCGAGAAGAAGGCATTTGTGGCCAGGACTGAGTGTTGGGGTGTTTTGTGCACATTGGACTGGGTCTTAGTGACCATAAGTATTGTAAATAGTTGTAAATAAACACGTGTGGTGGTTGAAGAACAACATGTCCGCCTGTCTGTGTCCGGTTCAAGTCCACAATAGATAGATAGATAGATAGATAGATAGATAGATAGATAGATAGATAGATAGATAGAGTGAAAGGCACTATATAACAGATAGATAGATAGATAGATAGATAGATAGATAGATAGATGATAGAGTGAAAGGCACTATATAGCAAATGGATAGATAGATAGAGTGAAAGGCACTATATAACAGATAGATAGATAGATAGAGTGAAAGGCACTATATAGATAGATAGATAGATAGATAGATAGATAGATAGATAGATAGATAGATAGATAGATAGATAGATAGATAGATAGATAGATAGATAGATAGATAGATAGATAGATAGAGTGAAAGGCACTATATAACAGATAGATAGATAGATAGATAGATAGATAGAGTGAAAGGCACTATATAATAGATAGATAGATAGATAGATAGATAGATAGATAGATAGATAGAGTGAAAGGCACTATATATCAGATAGATAGATAGATAGAGTGAAAGGCACTATATATCAAATAGATAGATAGATAGAGTGAAAGGCACTATATAACAGATAGATAGATAGATAGATAGATAGATAGATAGATAGATAGATAGATAGATAGATAGAGTGAAAGGCACTATATAACAGATAGATAGATAGATAGATAGATAGATAGATAGATAGATAGATAGATAGAGTGAAAGGCACTATATAACAGATAGATAGATAGATAGATAGTGAAAGACATTACCGTACCTTCAGAAAGTCTTCAGACCCCTTCACTTTTTTCATATTTTGCTTTGTTCCGTCTTGTGCTAAAATCATTTTAATTCATTCCTACCCTAATCAAACAACAAAGCCCAAGAATGGCAAATGAAAACAGGATTGCAGGCATATTTGCAAAATTGCTGAAGATGATCAACTGAAATATCTACAGAAGTATTCAGACCATTTATTTAGTAGTTTGTTGAAGCCCCCTTGGGTGGGACTGGACCGTGTGTCTGACTGGGAGGTTGCAAACCGGGATTCCAAGTTGTTTCGTCGTGTAGTGGATGTGGCAATGCGCTGTACCAGTGCTAGTAACTAGTAATTAATAATAATAATAAATAATCACTACTCAAAGTGCTTCAGTGAGTGGGAAGCCATCTGGATGATGTGTGGGCAGCCATTTTTGCACCAGTATGCTCACCACACATGAGCTGTTAGGTGGTAAAGGAGTGAGAGAGATAGCCAGATGGTTAGGGGGCCAGAATGACCAGGCCATGGTGGACAATATAGGCAGGACATCAGGATACACCCTACTCCTTTACAAAGGATGACCAGGGATCTTTTATGAGCACAGAGAGTCATCCAAAGAATGAGCCCAGTGTCCTCATCACTGCACTGAAGCAGTGGCATAGCATGGGTGTCAGCCACCCGGGGCAGAGGAAAATTTCGCCGCCCCCTTATTTAGGTATTTCAATTTAAAAGACTAAAATATACCGGAATTCTTTGCCGCCCCCTAAAAGTGCCGCCAGGGACGGGCCGCCCCTGCCGCCCACACTACGCTACGCCACTGCACTGAAGCACTGGAAGCCACACATTCAGAGCACAGGGTAAGCACCCCCAGCTGGCCTCACCATCACCTCTTCCAGTAGTAACCCCAGCTTTTCCTAGATGGCCTTCCATCCAAGTAGTGGCCGCCATAATCAGGCTTAGCTTCAGGTGGACGACCTCGTGTGAAGTGCAGGTGGGATGGCTGCTGGCATCTTGTGTTTGTCCTTCCTAATCAGTCCAATCAACTGAACTGATCACAGATGGACTCCAAAAAAAGGTGTAGAAACATCTCAACGCGGATCAGTAGAATAGGATTCTCTAGGAATACTTGTGTGAATGTTTTTTTGTTTGAATACATTTTCAAAAATCCTAAAATCCTGTTTTCTCTTTGTCATTTTGGGGTATTAAGTGTTGCGTGATGTAAGAAAAAAATTAACTGACGTGACTTTAGCAGAAGCATGCAGCAGAACAAAATTTGAGAACTGCATGAAGGGCCTTTATATAAAATGTCACTTACACAGATGGCATAGTTGTAAACAGGTGAGCATCTTACAGCTCTTTAATACCAAATGGATACACTAAAGTCACCCAACTGTATGAGTTATCAGCCTTGTATTAAAATGTACTTACATCGTAATCGATTTATATAGCGCCTTTCATGTATTAATTTTTCAGGCCGTATTAATTCTGTTTAGATTAAACAGCATTGGGCACAGAGCAGGGGCACAGGCACTGCCAATCTACTGCTGCCAGGCTTCACCCTGGTGGCGTGAGTGGTAACACCAAAGTCAAAGAGGAAATTAGCGACAAGCACGGGCAGAGCATGCCAGCAGCACACAGATCCTTCGCTTTGAGCCGATGGCAGGTCCGCTGACTGCTTTCCTAATGAGCTCAAGTGCTTTAAGCAGTAATCAGTATTGTCAAATAATTCTAGCCATCTCTCCATTTTTTTCCTGCAATTAATGACTAATTAGGATCAATAGCTCATCTTAATAGAGTAGAAAATCCGAGCCGCACAATTCCCACTTGTCTAGCATTCCCAACTTACTTTTGTTTCAGAATGAGAATTTACAAAGGGAAGTTGAATCTAATTTATTAGGAGCCAGAAACGAGATGTATACATTTGGAACCCAAAGGCTACAGGCATATCAGGGCATACAGGTCTCCCCTGCTGTCAAAAGCTAATCCATTCCAGAAGACCCCTGTACTTTTCATAAAAGAAACAGAAATTTGCCAGTAAATTAAAGAAAATGTTTTAAGTATTGCTTAATTCACATAACATAGAAATACATGAACATGTTAAGGGGCGGCAGGGCGAATTATACCCTATCTATCTATCTATCTAAAGCCAGAAGGTATCCAATTGTCAGAACCCAAACACTCTCACCTTAACCCTCCTAACAATTCAAAACATCGACTACACCACCCCAAATTTACAATTTACAATTACAATTTATTTTTTGTATAGCCCAAAATCACACAAGAAGTGCCGCAATAGGATTTAACAGGCCTTGCCTTTTGACAGCCCTCTAGCCTTAACTCTCTAAGAAGACAAGAAAAAATGGAAGAAACCTTAGGAACGACAGTTCAAAGAGAAACCCCTTTTCCAGGTAGGTTGGGCGTGCAGTGGGTGTCAAAAAAAAAGGTTATAAAAAGAATATAACACACAGAAGAGGACACAAGTAATCCTCAATACAATATAATAGTGCAATAGACATATTACAAGTACAGAGCAGAATTTAACAGTAGATGATATTACATAAGAGGATTTGGATTTGTTCAGAGTCCTGGAGACCTCGGCCATCAAGCCGCCTCCCCCTATTGGCCATTCCACAGCCGAGACGGCCAATCTGATGAAAGGACCCCTCTACCTGACAAGTCCTGCGATCCTCCATCAGAGATGACTTCACCTCAGGCAGGCAACTTGGCAGGTGGGCAGTGGCACAAAGTGCCACATTTGAGTACCGAGAAGAGAAACAGAACAGGCGAGGGTTAGTAACAAATTCTAACTCTCATGTTACTGATGTTTTAGTGCTAATGACTAACAACAGAGATGCAGTCTGTACAGTTAATCAGCAGCTCTAGGCAGGGTGTGCTATTCACCCTGCTGTTATACACCTAAAATTTGGAATAGCTTGCCAATAGGAGTTCGCCAGGCTAATACAGTGAAGCACTTTAAAAAAATTGCTAAAAACTCATTACTTTAACTTGGCTTTCTCATAGCTTCATTTTAGTTTAATCCTGATACTCTGTATATTCCTTAATTATCATTATCATTCCTGGTGGCAACGTAATCCATACTAACCCCTACTCTCTCTTCTGTTCTTTTTCTGGTTTTCTGTGGTGGCGACCTGCGCCACCACCACCTGATCAAAGCACTGTGATGTCCCAACATTGATGGATTAAAGGCCAGAAGACCACATCATCATAATGTTCTTCCATGTGAACCCTAAATACGATGAGGGCTGATTGAGGTCATTTCTGTCAGGTAGAATGCCCAGAGGGGGCTTGGTGGTGTTGTGGCTTCAGAACCCCATGCAGATTTTATTTTTTCTCCAGCCGTCTGGAGTTTTATTTGTTTTTTCTGTCCTCCCTGGCCATCGGACCAGTCAGTCATTGTCCAACCCGCTATATCCTAACATAGGGTCACAGGGGGTCTGCTGGAGCCAATCCCAGACAACACAGGGCGCAAGGCAGGAACAAATCCCGGGCAGGGCACCAGCCCACCGCAGATGTTAATTAGTGTTCCCTAATTCTATTTTCTTATTTATTTTTTATTTTTTCTCTTTCTTCATCATGTAAAGCTTTTTGAGTGACAGCATTTGTATGGAAATGTGCGATAGAAATAAATGTTATTGTTGTTTTTGCTAAACTGAAGTTGTGAGTCTTCAGCCGGGATTTCAAAGCTCAGACCGAAGGGGCATCTCTTATAGGAGCAGGCAGACCACTCCACAGTTTAGGGGTCCCCTGTAACTAAAAGCTCGACCTCCCATTGTTATTTTATTAATCCTTGAAATCATAAGCAGACCGGCAAAAAATTTGTCAGGTATGGGGAACCCAATGGTAATCCACACTAATTCACCACCACTGCTCAGGTACTTTTTGTTCCATAGTTGTGTTTGCGCAATAACTTCAAGACACCAATGTCACCACTCTTTTGATTTTTTTACTAGTAAAATAATCAACAATGTAAAAATAAAACCAATAATTAAAACTTTTGTAACTCCCTCATATCCCAATCAATACCATTGAACAAAAATGTCAGAGTTGCCTAACATCATTCATTGGGTGTCACGTAAATTGCTTCCTTAAAGAAACAAAAACAAGAGAAAAAGAGAGCAACCTTTTCCTCAGGGTGTCATCTTAAGTGATTCCCGCCCTAACACCATGCACGCATTCGCCGTCCACAAGTCTGCCACCCGGTGTCTTCACGTACGCCCTCCTTCAGCGCGGCATCTACAAGAAAACGAACACTGGGCAGCACAACACGTGTAACATCAGTCCGATACACCACAAAAAACGGGGCTACTCGCACTCTGTCTGGGCCGTGGGTCACACACACCACGTGCCCGTCGCTTGTGCCTTGTGGGACACTATTCTTCTGTCAGCCTTGTACAACTGCGATACTCTGCTCTCCGCAGACACCCCCTTTTTGTTCTCCTGCATTTCTCCACGATGCACCTCCGAAATGGAAAGGGGATCCAAAACGATAATCACCACTGCTCTCATCCGTCTTTACAATGCTTTCTCCTTCTCCATTACAGCACCGTACGTCCCTTCACAGTATTAAAGGGAACAGCTGCACCACTTAAAAACGTACAGCCCTGCCTCCATCCCATACATCGTTTGCCTAAAATCTACATCATTTGGCATCCATTGGTGGACCCAACAGTCAATTAAAACATTTACATACAAATGTCCAGGTGTAGTAAATTAGCTTGAATGAAGGAAAAAACAAAAAGGTGCTCCAATCCAACAATGCCAATTCCACCCTGTAACATCCATGGGTAGTTCATGCCATCACGATCTGACCTTAGTGTCACCTGCACTGCCGTCAGGATGTTTGAGTTTGACTTCTTCGGCTGATCCTGTTGAAGAGAGAGGTCAAGGGTGCACCAGGCAAGCACAAGGGTGCTCCAAGGATGGGTACCGGGCCCTCTAATCTTCTCGCCCTTACTAGGCCCTTTCATCTCATCCCATCATCTGTCTTGGTTTTCAGGAGTGCCTGTTGTTCCCTCCAGAGTTCCACATGGTATCTGCTAGAATCTCTGTATGTATCACTGATACTGCAACCTGGATAATGGAGCACCATCTTCACGTCAACATTGCTATCCCAACTCATCCGTCTATTCAGCCCCCCATCTATCACTAACACCTGCCAAGCCTGTGCACAACCTCGAGGTGGTGATCAATGATCAGGTATTGCAATGGTCTCTAGATCTTGTAGATGCAAGTTCAGCCAGTATCTGACAGAGTATGCGACACAACTCCTGGTCCAGTCTTACGTCTGGACTGCTGCAACTCTCGACTGGCAAGGGTACCAACCTGAGCAACTGAAATTTCACATTGCCACAAGTATTCAAACCCTTTTTCTTATTATTTTGTGGAAGTCCCCTTGGCAGTGTTTCCAATGTGGTTATGAAATCAATAAAGATCATTTGAAATGCTGGTGTTCAACCAGCTGAGGTGGGCACATCTCACTCCACCTTTCAGATCACTACATTGGCTTCCACTGTTATGACTAGGAACCCCAAGGCACGTCAAGTCCCAAAATGTTCCAAATATGCTCACTCGAGGGGGATATCCTGTAAAACCTTGGCTAGATAAACGGGCAAACACAGAAACGTCATAAAGTTGAAAAGTTTCTACTCTTCGCGAAAATGCTCTGTCACACCCAGAAGCTCTATAAAACTCAATGGAAGCATGGAGTTTGCCTAAAAGCACAAGGCAATCCAAGGCAACCCCACTGTCCAAATATGGAAATCCAGTAATGTAGTCAAAGAAACGGAGCATGAAGGTCCAAAATCTCAAAAAAGCTAACAAAGCACAGACAAGGCATAAGAACTCCCCAAACTCCCAGAGGGCAATCAACATGAACCGCCAGGAACTGTGGGAGACCTCCTGGATTTAGAGGGCGGAGAGCACTTTCTGATTGGCAGGGGGCCCTGAACCCTCGGGGACCACCCACAAAACATAGGAAACATATGTGTACACATTTCTATGCAATTTTCCGTTTATACATCAAAATCACCGTCTAAAAATGCGTGCGTGAACGTGTCTCGAGCGTCGCCCTGAAACATCCATATATGGAGCATGCTTATCAACCTCATACATATGCAGTCACGATGCTGCAGAACTCCATTGGCTGGTAGAGCAGCCTCACTCCTGGTGCATTGAGACCCCTGCATTCAAGATTATTTGGCTGTACTCTGCAATTGAGAGCACAAGATCATGCGTGGCATTACAGGCACCTCTCCTCTTTGGTTTAGGGGTCCAGGAAAGGCGTAAGGCACCAGCATCTGAGCAGGTAGCGGTTATCACATGGCACATATAAGTTTGGTCGTATTGAATGTCAATATGCAAATCTATGCTAATGAATCGTAGTAAGCATCAGGAACCTGGAAATCTTAATAGCTCATCTAAGACACACAAAGACAGATTTTTCTTTCATTATCTGATAATGGAGCATTAGACTCAAACAAGTGGCACAACCCACACAAAATGATCACCAAAGTGTGTGCAATTATTGACTTATCCTCGTATTTCAGCTACGTTTTTTTAACTACGTGACACTGTAGTCACTGTCAAAGAGCTTGTATTAAACTGACATGTAATTACATTCTGTTATTGCTGTTATTTTCTGTCTTATTTGACTCATTGTTAGAAAAGTCCACCTTAGGAAAAGGATGAGTGTCTGTTTGTCTCTGTGTTCGTCTGGTTTCTATGTCATTGTTATTCCAAGTGATGGCGCATCACAAACATTTTTTGTAATAAAATGTATTTCACTTGTTATTCCAACAGGTGGCACATCGCAAAAATTAACACTGCTTTCGCGAATCCCATACCAAACGGTATATAACAGACATATGCAATGCATTTGTCATTGCAACAGATGTCGTAACATCAACATTTACACTGCTTTTGCAAATAACATACGAAATGGCATACAACAGAGCCATATACATTGCGTTTGTCATTCCAACAGGTGGCACCTCACAAACATTAACACTACTTTTACAAATCTCATACCTAATGGCATATAACGGAGACATAAATATTGCATTTGTCATTCCAACAGATGGTGCCGAATCAATATTAACACAGGTTTCGCAAATCCCATACCAAATGGCATATAACAAAGACATATGCATTGCATTTGTCATTCCAACAGATGGCTCAAAATCAACATTAACACTGCTCTTACAAATCCCATACCAAACAGCATATAACAGAGACATAAACATTGCATTTGTCATTCCAACAGATGGTGCATCACAAACATTAGCACTGCGTTTACGAATTCCATACCAAATGGCATACAGTAATCCCTCGCTATATCGCGCTTCGACTTTCGCGGCTTCACTCTATCACGGATTTTATATGAAAGCATAATTAAATATATAACGCGGATTTTTCACTGCTTCGCGGGTTCTGCGGACAATGTGTCTTTTTACTTCCTGTACATGCTTCCTCAGTTGGTTTGCCCAGTTGATTTCATACAAGGGGCGCTATTGGCGGATGACTGAGAAGCTAACCAATCAGAGCACGCAGTTAAGTTCATGCTTGCTGAATGCAATGTTAACCAGGAAGTCTCGTCTCGCTCATTCAGCATCAACGTGTTTCGCTGTGTAAAGAGTTGTGCTCTTTTGTGTTTATCTTTGTGCGTAGTCAAGCCCTTCATTATGGCTCCAAAACGATCTGCTACTGCTTCAGGGGCCGTGCCCAAGCGCAAACGGAAGATGTTAACGATTGCCGAAAAGGTAAACGTTTTGGATTTGTTGAAAGCTACAATTCTTTTTATTTAAAAAGTAGGAAAGGAATAGATAGATAGATAGATAGATAGATAGATAGATAGATAGATAGATACTTGCATTGTACGTATTTATTGCTAGCGGCCTGTCTATCGTAATGGCTGTAACATATGTGATATCGGAGACACTCAATATCTTTAAAATAATATTTAGGTTTTACTATATATAAACAGTGTGTTTATATACTGTACATAATTTCAATGAATCTTACCTAATATCTAAGAGAACACAAAGGGATTATGCAGTATAACTCTGCAGGGAATATTTATAAACAGTGTGGGAGAGTTTATAAGGGCTTAAAATATATAAAAATAACCATAGAAACATATGGTTTCTACTTCGCGGATTTTCACCTATCGCGGGGGGGTCTGGAAAGCAACCCCCGCGATCGAGGAGGGATTACTGTATATCAGAGACATATGCATTGCATTTATCATTCCAAGAGATGGCTCAAAATCAACATTAACACTGCTCTTACAAATCCCATACCAAACAGCACATAACAGAGACATATACATCACATTAATTAAAATAATTAAGTATTGCGTTGAGGAAGAATTTGGCTTTCACATTTGGGAATAAATCATATATATATTGTGGACTGGGTTGCCCCCTTTACAAAGTAAACAGGAGCTCGATAGTGCTGACATAAATGTAAATTGTCCCAATGGCTACAGCAATTGATGCATTTCAAAGGCTTGGGGGGCTCCATTTTTCTCAAAGGTTTGGGTCCAAATTAGACAACCGACATTTGTGGGACATCTCCTACCAGAAGGGGCATGGTCACATGCCCTCAGGGGGCATCTTCTCTGGGCTGAAGAAAAAAGAGGCAAGCCTGTTGATGGCAGCACCTCCTTTTGCCCAAGTAGGGCATTACATACCTGGGATGAGTCTTTGAGGTGTCCCTCATGCGTGACAGTATATGCACACAGTATATCGGTTCCTGGGTTTATAGGATCGTTATTATCAGGCGTACAATGCCGCGGCTCCTCTTTACGGCCTGTCAGATCTTCCTTGAATGTCCCTTCTTGAAGAAGAGACGATTTTTGAAATACTTTAAATCGCCGAGCCTTAAAACTCTCAGCAAGAAAGGGAAATAAAATGAAACCAATTACAAAGTGTGAAGAAGTGCAAGGTGCTGCAGCCTGCTGATCCCTTTACGTTACCTGTGGACCGCGCCAAACCAGGCTGAATAAAAATGCAAGCAGCTCGGGTAAGCGGAGCACTACTTGCACGCAGGCCCAGGTGAACAATGTCTGCTCCAATTACCTTTAAGGGAGTTGGGAAACTCTGCTCAGGGTTCCTCTAAAAGAATATTTTCATTTATTTCATCCGTAGAGCTTCACAAAAGTTTATTTGCAAAGTTAATGGCTCTCTGGGAGCCTATCAAATGTTAATGATGTATTTAGTGATATTTCTTTTCTTTATCCTATTGCAATTTGATGAACTCTACGTACAGCACATATGGGACTTTTTGTTTTATTTACTGTTTTGCTAAGAGTGATATAATTATGGGTTTGCACCAAGGTGAATATAAGACTTGAGTCCTATAAGGTGAATCCCATACAGTATTCCGAGTATTTATTGTAATGATTTTTCAAGTTTGTCCACTTTTATCTGAAAGATTAATTTCACTATCGGCCAAAAGATGAAATACAAACATGTGAAAAAGTAAGTACACCCCATGAAATGTTAAATGTTTTATTTCTTTCGTAACACATGTGGACTGTCACGCATGTCAGAGGAACACCTTCAGGGCTCATCCAAGTTATGCAATACCCCACGGAGATGAAAGGGGGCGCTGCTGCTAACGGCATCTAGGAAGACCTAGGCCTCATGCATAACGCCGTGCGTAGAATTCACACTATGACAGTCAAACGTACTAACCTCCAATTCCTGTCCTTACTTTTCTTTCTCCAAATACCCAATCACCACACAATCAGCTCTGTAGCAGAAGTTAAGCCATCTGTAAGCTTAGAACGTCAAATCTTCAAAACTTTTAAGGAACATTGAAATATCTTCATGGTACATGTTAAATTATTCTATCCATCCAGTGCCACTCCAGTCATAGAAAGAATAGGCGAGCCAGGAACAATCCGTGAATGCCAGCTTATTTATTAACAATATACATTATTTAATTAAGGTAAAGTTTTATTTTGCTACATTTCATCTTCAAAATAATATCGTTATCATATGTAAATACGCGCTTTAAAAAGTGGCACAGGTTGTGCAATATGATAACTGTATTGCAAGTTAACAGTGAGGTAATTGTACTAATAAGTACAAACAGTTCTACAAGGAGCACTTGATGGACAGATTGAGTGCATTTATAGTTCTTGGGATGAAACCGCGAGGTCCGTACAGGAAAGGCTTTGAAGCATTTGTCGTATGAGAACAGTTCAAATAGACTGTGCACATGGCAGAGGCAGCATGTGCTTGATGCTGTATACCGATAATTCTCTTTCCAATCAGCTGCTGAGCTGTGATTATACATTCAGATACAGCGATATAAATACTCCGAGTGGTGCAGTCAGAGTAATATGGAAAAAGATGATCCGCTGTGGCAACCTTTAATGGGAGCAGCTGAAAGAAGAAGAAGAAGAAGGTGCAGTGAAAGTAACAACGCTAAAGCAGCTATTATATTTAGAACAGTTTGACCATTCTGTGGACCATTATATTGTTACAAGTTAATTACAATCAGATGCATTAAACTAATAAACAATATGTGGTTAATTTCAGTGTATTTATAAAACCTCGTCAGCAATGTGGATCTAAAAAAGACAGGAAAACCACACTGGAACAGTAGCACTGCTTTGACGCTGGGTGCCGCCAGTCTGTAAAACCGAGCGGAGAACTTGCATACGACAGGGTTTGAGCTACCATGGAAATGTGCGTGGCTTTACAGCAAGTTTAGGTTTTATACATCACGATTTGAATGTGGAAACGGGCTTACGCAACATTTTTGTGCATATGCACCGTTTATACATGAGGCCCCTGGACAATGGGAAGAAAAGTGCTCACGACAAATAAGGCAAAGGCAGAAGGACTGAAAAAGAATTGCTCTGTCAAAGGGGTGCTTGATGACCTCAGAATGTGATAAATGAAATGTATGCCCTGCTCTCATCAGGGTAGACATCTGTCATTATTTATGAACCATTAAGAAAATGGAAATGTGTAATTTGTAACAAATAGACAAGCCAATGTGTGTCTTTTTAAAATTCATGTCAGCCTCCTTCCTCTGTTTACCCAAAACTAATAATATGAAGAAAATATGCATTCATCCTGTTTTAATACCTAAGACGTGTTAATCAATTTAAAAATAGCCAGCATTTAAAACTCATGGAGAGCAGAACTTTTAGGACCTTCAGATCTCAACTTGGAGATGTTGGACAATCTCAGTGAAAAGGATGGACAAACTTTTTGAGCTGAATGGCTTGTTCTTATCCCAGTTTTCTAGTTTTCTAACGTGTTTTGCATATTTTAGTCATATGACTGGATAACGGACTTGTGGATAATGTGACACAAGGAACGTGACATTTTTGTTTTTCTTGCCAGGAATGTAGATAGATAGATAGATATGAAAAGCACAATAAAATATATATAGATAGATAGATAAATATGAAAGGCACTATATAATGAATAGATAGATAGATAGATAGATAGATAGATAGATAGATAGATAGATAGATAGATAGATAGAAAAGGCACAATATAATAGATAGATAGATAGATAGATAGATAGATAGATAGATAGATAGATAGATAGATAGATAGATAGATAGATAGATAGATAGATAGATAGATATGAAAGGCACTATATAATGCAAAAGGCACAATATAATAAGATAGATAGATAGATAGATAGATAGATAGATAGATAGATAGATAGATAGATAGATAGATAGATAGATAGATAGATAGATAGATAGATAGATAGATAGATAGATAGATAAGAAAAATCCTTTTATGTGATATAGTCCATCCATCCATTATCCAACCTGCTTATTCCTATCTACTGGGTCACAGGGGTCTGCCGAAGCCAATCCCTGCCAACATAGGGCGCAGGGCAGGATACAAACCCCAGGCAGGGCGCCAGCCCACTGCAGGGCACACACACACATACACACACACCAAGCACACACTAGGGACAATTTAGACTCGCCAATGCACCTCACCTGCATGTCTTTGGACTGTGGGAGGAAACTGGAGCACCAGGAGGAAACCAATGCAGACACGGGGAGAACATGCAAACTTCACGCTTTAGGTTTGCCTGTTTTAGGCAGCTCGTGTAATGTATTTTGTGCTCCATGGATCTTTTATTAAGAAAAGTATTTTTTGTGTAATATTTGTTTTTTTGTTATTTATGAAGAATCTTTCTCTGCTTTTTTATGGTTCACAAGCTGAAGTTTGATGGATCCTTCCACATCTGGGGCTTATGGCTACAGTTTTTGGGAAGTTTGCTATGCTATGGCACTCCCAGGTTAACAACAGTATAGGAGAAATGAAAACAGGGGCTGAGGCACTGCTTTAAAGTTAACACACCGAAAAGAAAAAGAATATTGTCTTCAATGGAGGTAGGAAAAACCTCTCACAGTTTAAAAAAACAGTTCATACAGTTTTAAAAAATGAGGTTCCCTTAGAAAATGAATGACCTAAAGCCATTATAAGTTTGTGGCTACAGATATTTGGGAGCAACAAAAGGAGCAAAAACTATGAATTTAGTGTGTATATGTTGGCCAGAATTAGTTGAGTTTCAATCAGTTTTTCCATTATTTTGTAACGGGTTCCTGATTGAAAAATCACTCTGGGAGCAAACAAATCAAGAGTCTATTGTAGCTCCTCTAGCTTTAGGTCAATAATTGAAATAAATGTGTGAAACCCATTCATTCTTCTTTTTAGGCTGATGTTAAATGTGTTGTAACCTCAAGGTGACGCCACTGATCCCCAAATCACAGACATAATGTCCAAATACAATTGTGGTTCAAATATGCTGGGTGGAGTGGTGGTTCTGAGGCTAGGGATCTGCGCCATCAGTCAGAAAGTTGCTGATTCTACTCCTGTAAACAGCAGAAGTGACTCAATGCCGTTGAGCCCCTCATCAAGGTCCTTAACCTGCAATAGCTCCATCCTGGGTATGACATTAAACTGCCTCCAGCCCTGCAAACAGGTCCTCCAATTTACAGGGAAATTTTGGGGGTTGATGACAAGATTGGCACAGCAGCCATCGTAAAAAACCTCCACTACATTGGATAAATTTGTGTATGGATCAAACTACTGTGTACCAATCCAGAAGCTTCAGTTTGTATTAACAATATTATTTCAGACTAGTTTAAACTAGAATGTGGTACGAGACAAGGATGCCCCTTGTCACCACTACTTTTTGCAATCTCCATTGAGCCACCGGCAGTTCACTGTCAAAATGCTTATGAGATAAAGGGGATTATCAGAGAAGGACTTGAACAGAATGTTTCTGTATGTGCAGATGATATGGTACTGTATATATATCTGATCCACAAAATACTGTACCTGTGGTCTTAAGAGCACTAATAGAATTTCAAAAGATTTCTGGTCTCAGAATTAATTTGAATAAAATTGTGCTCTTCCCAGTGAACTCTCCAGCACACAATATTAGATCGGACACCTTCCATTTTATCATTGCAGGTTCAGTTTAAATATCGAGGGGTCAACATCACCAGTCAACATAAAGCTCTTAATCAACAAAATTTTGCCATCTGTATGGAAAAAATTAAGCAAGACTTGCATAGATGGTCTAGCCTCCTTCTCACTCTAGCTGCAACAATTAACATTGTTAACATGGATATCCTTCCAAAGCTTCTCTTTTTATTTCAAGAATTTTAATTTTAATTTGAAGAAATTAAATTCAACCATAACCTTATTTATTTGGAATTCAAAACATCCACGTATCCAAAGGGTGACCATAACAAAGACATAAGGCGGAAGGTGGCATGGCATTACCTAACCTTCAGTTTTATTACAGGGCTGCGAATATACAAGCTATAAAAACCTGGGCATGGACAAATGAATGAACACCCACAGGCTTGGTCCACAATAGAAATAAAATCCTGCAGTACTTCTTAATATTCCTTGCTTTGCATCCCAGTAAATACCACCAATATACTAACAACACAGTTGTGCGTCACTCACTCAGAATATGGAGCCAATGTAGGAAGCACTTCAAGCCAGAGAAGCTTTTATCCGTGGCACCTCTGCATGATGACCACCTTTTTCCACCCTCTCAAACATATGCAGTTTTTAATGTCTGGAAAACTTTGGGGATAAAATCACTTAGAGATCAGAACATAGACAACGTCTTCGCATCCTACGAACAATTACACTCTAAATTTAACTTTTCCAGCAACATATTTCTTTCACTACCTTCAAATCAGAAACTTTGTTAACCAGAACCTGCCCAATTTTCCTCACCTCCCACCTACCTCTACCCTGGAAAAATATGAATCAGTCTTGAGGACACTGTAATACAGGAGGTCCTTGGGTTACGACACAGTTCCGGTCCTACAGCGGTGATGTAACCCGAATTTTGGTGTAAGTCAAAACACACCCTAGCCTAAGTCATTTAACTATCCTAACACATTTGCAAAATCATAATCTAGAACATAAAAACACAACTAAGCCACAGAAAAAGAAAAAGGACATAAATATACTGTGTTGTACACTGTACTGTAGTAACAGAATGAGTGTAAAAAAAATCCTTACATTTATTCCTTCTCACGTCTCATTTTTTTTAAGTTTTCATGGGAATGAGCGTTGTAGACTCGAAACGTTGTATGTCGAGATGTTGTAACACGACGACCCCCTGTACTGTATATAAAACCTTTTTAATTTTCCTCCCTTTCAAAGATCCCAGAGTACAGTGGGAAAAGGGTCTCTCACTCAACATCTCAGAACAGGAGTGGAAGGTAACAATGCACAGAATTCACTCGAGCTCCATATGCGCAAAGCATACAATTTTTCAACTCAAAATTATATATCGAGCGCATCTGTCTTGTTCAAAATTGTCCAGAATGTTTCCAGGGTAAGATCCAACCTGTGAACGCTGCAATCGAGCTCCAGCCTCACTGGGTCACATGTTTTGGAGCTTCACCTATTTAACATAATTTTGGACCAAAATCTTTAAATGCCTATCAGACAACCTGGGCGTCACAATCCCTTCTAACCCACTAACAGCAGTGTCTGGTGGGCTCACAGAGGGGCTTAAAGTGGAGAAGGACAAACAAACTGGAATGGCCTTTACTACACTCTTAGCACGTGGACTTATCTCGCTCAATAGGAAGAATCCTAACTCACTTTGTGAGGGACAGTTGCACGTTACTGTGCTGATTGTACAATTGCTGGCCTAATTCTTCGGTTAGAAAGAACCGCAGCTACAGCAGAGAGTAGATAACACCCTTTTCCAGCTTGTTTCAAGTATTTTAATAGATTTGTGTATGTAAGTGTATGTGTGGTACCTAAACAAAAATAAATGAATACAATAAGTGCACAAATACAAATGAAATACATATATGCACATAACTAATTAAATGTCAAAGTTACATAGTATTCAAGAAGAGCAATGTTAAACATAACTCAACTTTACTTATTGTTTAATCAAACCAGTAGGTGGCACTATTGACCAGAATAAAAGGTACAGCGTAACGCAGTTCACTGACAAAAGCGCGATAGACATATGTGTTCCGACAAAACCGCAATGGACAAATGACAAACCCGCTAACTGGTTTTCGACAAATGCGCGCCGACAAAATCGCCACAACAAAATCGCGACAGAGGCCAAGAGAGTGGGATGCCCTTGCTTCAATTCTTCCTACATATGCAGGGTGTGATCTTAAGGACTATCTGCGTGCCGTGCTGATGGCATGCCGCGTCTCATAATATTGACTTCTAAAATAAACATTATTATATATGCTTTAAACTAGTAATTCTTATTTAATGAAACTTTCGCGATTTTGTCGGGACAATTTTGTTGGCACGATTTTGTCGGCGCGTTTTAATCGCCGCTGTTTTGTCGGCGCGCATATGTCTATCGCGCAAATGTCGTGTCACAGCGTAAATGCCCAAGACGGAATTCGTTTACAACAAAAAAAACTTTTACATTTAATACCGCAAGAATCAACACATTTTAACGTCCTGGAGCGAAGTAAAGTACAGCACATCTCTCTCAAATGGTCAACAGTGCACAGACTTAACAATATGTTCATTCGCAAACAGCAAACATAGCCATAATAGCGCTTTTGTATACTTGCACTGACCGCCAACATAAGTTGCAACTTTAACTAAGATATTAAGTTACAGTGAACGCTGCAAAAAAGAAAACGACTTACTTTGTCAGTAACGCACAACACACAGTTGCAAAAGGTAACAGCAAACTGTAACTTGGAGAAACGCAAACAAGCAGGTCGAGACTGTGAGCACGTTACAATTCAGGAACAAAACGCTGTGCATGCGCAGTAGTCTTGTAAGCCGAGTCTTGCCTATGTTCAGCATAAAGCAGGGAACTTTGTACACACCTTCTTTAAGTCAGTAGGTAACTGATGTTATATACTGTTTGAAAGTGGAAAAAATCAAATTCGCACTTAACGGATCTGTGCAGAACTTTTTCAAAACCTGGCAGGATCTGATCAATAACATTTTAGAATAAGCTTTTAAAGAACTGAGGAAGCGGGTTCTCGCCCATCTTTTACTCCATTTACCTTTATTCATTTATCAATTTATCTATTTACTTAATTTTACTAGCTTAAAGTTTTACTCTGCTGGCGTAGCTCTCTTTCTCAGTGGTGGGGGTTGATTTGTTTTGAACCTTTTTGTTTTTTTTGTTTTTTTTTGTAAAACTTGAGGTATTTTTATGGAATGTTGTTTGATTTTTAATAACATCAATAAAATAAAAAAAAAAAACAAAACAGTGTTTCAGTGTGATGTTGAGGTGTCACCCACTGCACTCGGGTCCCAATCCAGGTTTCTGTTACCGGATTACACACAGCGCAGCCTTTTTCTGTTTGGCTGTGTGACTGAGCCCTGCGAAGGACTGGCATACCGGCACGTGTGGCTCTCGCCTTATGCCCACTGCTACTGGAATAAGAATAACGCCGGTATTTTTACTTCAATAAGATATTACTTTAAAAAGTAGTTGGACTTCATAATGTATGTGTTACTTTTAATGTGTTATCTTACTGCTCTTGAGATTCTGTTGCTGAGTTTAGCACCGGACGTTCAGCTCACCAATAGAAATTCTGAAATATCGAGACAGATTATCTCAATCATAATGCCATCTGCCGAACATTTGCCTTTGGAAACGTATTTGTGACACTTGTGGCTACTGAACGTGTCTGCGAAGCAAGGCTGACTGAGTGCAGTAAACATGTACAGGCTACAAAATCCTTAACAGTAACCCAAGTAAGAGTTTACATGGCGATATAATTGGGCATAGATGCCACATGGGCTGCATGGATGGCCAGAAGAGGGGATTATTTCTTACCCGAACGGGAGGCTCCTAATAGGCAGACATGCATCCCAGCCGGGGAGGAGAAGTGGATCAAACTCAGAAAGAAGGACCAGAAAGGGTGCACGGACAGCCCACAGAAAAATGAAGATGTCGCTGGAGGCTTTTTCCTCTTCCAGAAGGATATTGGTCCCCAGTAGGAAACCAGCAGGGCATGCTGGGAGATGTAGCCCAGCAGATCAGCCCCGCCGGGGTCCCTGGGTGCCGCAAGGTGGCGCTGCAGGGAGACAAAGCTCCCTGTTATAACAGGCTTCCATGTGCAATTGTCCTGGAACCGGAAATACTCCCGGGTCCATTATAAAAGGGACCACACTCCTTTATCCAGGCGAGTCGGAGCTGGAAAGAAGGAAGGCAACACTCCACTGGAGGAGGGCAGGGTGGTGGGTGAAAGAGAATATTCTGAGAAGAGAATGGGATCTGGACTTTGTGTTACTTTTGAGTATTGTGGTGTAATAAACACACCTGTATTTGACCCTGACTTGACTCTGTGTGTGTTCATGTTTGGGGGTTTGGGGCTTGCTGACGCCTCTGGTTACATCACATGGGTTATTCGCAGAGAAATCTACCTCTGTTAATCTGGTTTCTCAGAGGCCATTGATCCAATTTCTCTAACCCTCTAATGAGGGTTTACATGGCAGTTTAGAAATCCGGTTTAGGTAAATGCACTAAATGACCAGAAGAACAAAGGATGGTCATTCATAAACTCAAAGTAAGCCATTCCCCTTGAATGCAAAAGCACATCCAGGCGGATCTGTTCTTCTGTGATAGAAGAGTAATTGCCATTGCCATGCAATGACATTGTCAAATGTGAGTTGTGACAGAAAAATGCTCAACTCTTCAAATGTTAGTCTTGGCGAGGTTTGCTGCTTTACAGTTAAGTTCGGTCCTGCAAAATGCGTCTGCCCTCAATCTGCCTCAACTTCAAGCTGCAAAAATCATGTTCAGTGAAGAAAAACGGTGATTTCCATTCTGACAGGCCCATTCCAAGACCACTTTGCAAACCTGACAGTTGTGCTGCGGCTGACTGATCATGTAAAGGTGAAGTAATGGCAGAGCGCGGAAAAGGAAGGGGAGCTCCTGTAAACCGTTCTGGCCGTGTAATTTTTGTTTTCATGTATTTTCATGTAATATGATATTTTATTTATTTCGTTTGAAACAAATGGGGAACAGTAACACCTGACCCCAGCCTCTTCAAAAAAAAATGGGATCGCCTTAAAAGAGACCAAAATCAGATTTTACAGAGTGGCTTCTTCAATAAAAGAAGAGAAAACAAAAGGCCCGTTAATTGCTTGGTATTTTTAGTATGAAAGAAACCGTTTGTATGTCTACAAGTTTGCCTCTGACTTCCTTCAAGTTGTCGAGTTTTTTTTTGACAATTCATTTCCATGGCTCTCATGACAGTTGGCGTGCCAGCTGTGAAGATGCGGCCAGTCATAACCATACTTCATATACAATCTGTCAGGAGTCTGATCATGACGAAAGTATTCATTACTTATGCCAGATATGAAATGTAAACTACAAGCATTTATAAAAGAAATGTAAACCGATATGAAAGCTCCAAATAAGTTTTGCTCACCTTTGAAGCAGTGAGATGCTCCATGCAATGGCAGCTTGGCACAGCCTCGGACTCTGGGCATTTGGAGTTGCCATTGAGTGTTATGGTGTTATGAAATGGAGGTTCTACTTTTATTTCAGACATGCCATAAAATATTCACAAAAGATTGTCTTGCAAATATATACACAGTTCACCACTATAACATCCAGCAGCCATACCACCTGCCCTACAGGAGAGGATGTCCACCTGAAGAGAGGCATGTTCAGGCTCGGCCAGTACTTGGATGGGAGACCAACCAAGAAAAAGCTGGGGTTGCTGCTGGAAGATGTGTTGGTGAGGAGGCCAGCTGGGGGCCCCTACCCTGGAGGTCTGTGTGTGGATCCCAATGCCCCAGTACAGTGACAGGGACTCTGTGCTGTAAAAATGGCGCCGTTCTTCAGATGAAACATAAAACCAACAACATTTATTTATATAGCACATTTTCATACAAAAAGTAGCTCAAAGTGCTTTACATAATGAAGAATAGAATTTGATTCAGGATGCCAGTCACTCTGTGCCAGTCACCAACCTTGCCTCAGGAAAAAGAACCTGACACCATCACATGTCCTCCTCCATGTTTGACAGCTGATGTCACACACTGAGAAAGCATCCTGTAACCAACTCGACGGCATACAAACAACAACAACATTTATTTATATAGCACATTTTCATACAAAAAGTAGCTCAAAGTGCTTTACATAATGAAGAATAGAAAAATAAAAGACACAGTAAGAAAATAAAATAAGTCAACATTAATTAACATAGAATAAGAGTAAGGTCCAATGGCCAGGGGTGACAGAAAAAACAAAAAAACACTCCAGACGGCTGGAGAAAAAAATAAAATCTGTAGGGATTTCAGACCATTAGACTGCCCAGTCTCCTCTGGGCATTCTACCTAACATAAATGAAACAGGTGCTGCCAATCTGTAGTCAATATAGATCCATGGTCATCCTTCGTAAAGAGTAAGTCAAGTCAAACTTTATTTATAAAGCGCATTTACATCAGCTGAAAATTAACCAAAGTGCTGTACAAGAAAGGATAAAAGAGGCAGAAAAAAAAATATATATATCTAATGAGAGATACCACGTGGGAATCGGCATCCCAGCTGGAAAAGAACTTGCATCCTTACCCAGCAGGAATGCCTATAACGTGGAAAATGTGTTTTGCAGAACAGTTTCTTCCCCAAAACATCAGAAGATCTCCCTGTCTTTGGTTTCCCACTTGGACACCCGCAGGGCATGCTGGAGATTGTAGTCCCGTGGAGCAGCCTTATCGGTTTCCAAGGGAGCCTTTAGGGCTCTTGTCTGAACTTATCATGACTTACAAACCAGAGTGCACATTAAGATCTCAAGATACCGGTCTGCTTTTGATTCCAAGGATTAATAAAATAACAGTGGGAGGTCGAGCTTTTAGTTACAGGGCCCCTAAACTGTGGACTGGTCTGCCTGCTACTATAAGAGATGCCTCTTCGGTCTCAGCTTTTAAATCCCAGTTGAAGACTCACTACTTCAGTTTAGTATATCCTGACTAGAGCTGCTGATTACCTGTACAGACTGCATCTCTGTTGTCAGTCATTAGCACTAAAACATAAGTAATATGATAGTTATAATTTGTTAGTAACCCTCACCTACTCTGTTTCTCTTCTCGGTACTCAAATGTGGCCCTCGGTGCCATGGCCCACCTGCCAAGTTGTTGTGCTTGCCTATGGTAAAGTCATCCCTGATTGAGGATCACTGGAATCATGGGAAGAGAGGTCCTTTCATCGGATTGGCTGGCCCAGCACTATTTCAGCCGTGGAATAGCCAAATGGGGGAGGCGGCTTTATGGATGAGGTCTCCAGGACTCTGAACAAATCCAAATCATATTATGTGATGTCATCCACTGTTAAATTCTGCTACATACTTCTAAAATGTGTATTTTTATACTGTATTGAGGATTTGTTCTGTTCTGTGTATTGTATTGTATTGTATCGACCCTCTTCTTTTTGACACCCACTGCATGCCCAACATACCTGGAAAGGGGTCTCTCTTTGAACTGCCTTTCCCGAGGTTTCTTCCATTTTTTCCCTACTGGGGTTTTTTTGGGAGTTTTTCCTTGTCTTCTTAAAGAGTCAAGGCTGGGGGGCTGTCAAGAGGTAGGGTCTGTTAAAGCCCATTGCGGCACTCCTTGTGTGATCTTGGGCTATACAACAATAAATTGTATTGTATTGTATTGTATTGTAGGGGGAGCTGAGGGCATACATAAACCCTACCTTTCAGGACTTCCCATTGACCCGGAAGTACTTCCTTCTGGCTGTGTCCTGGCACTGGATGTACTCCCGGGTCCGAGCATAAAGAGGACTGTCTTGTGTGGTTTTGTCTCTGGTGTTTTGGGGTTCACTATTGGTCACAATGGTGCGTCCCAATGTCCCAGCTAAAATTACCCACCACAGCCTAGTCATTCTGGCCCCCTAATCATCCCCCGTCTCACACTGGCCATCTCTCTCTCACCCCTACACCACCTAACAGCCCTGCTGGGTTCCATGGGGGCCACCAGGGGGAACTGCAGAGCCCTACTTTGTTGGGCTTCCACCTCACCCGGAAGTATTTCCAGATCATGCTAATGAGCCACCGGAAGTACTCCCAAGGTGCGGCATAAAAGTAGCCTGCTGCCACTGATACAGAAGCCAAAGTCAGGAGGGAGAGGAGTGGAGGTGTAAGGACGGAGAAAGAGGAAGAGAAAGAAGGCAAAGACAAAGTGCTATGTGCTCTATTTGTTATGGGGCTTTTGTGCTGTACTTGGTGCCAAACTGGTGGGAAACGTTTCCAACTGAATAAAAGCCTGTGTGTTGCAGGGACTTGTGCCTTGCATCTGACTAAGTCGGGTTTGGGTGGCTGGTTCGCCCCCTAGTGGCCACACCATCTAAGATGAAGAGTTGAAATCTAAGTAATCAACACAGACCTCAGCGTTAATATTTGCAATGCACCATGGAATGCATATGTGTCTGTTATATACCATTTAGTATGGCATTTGTAAAAGCAGTTTTAATGTTTGTGATGCATCGTCTGTTGGAAGAAACAAATGCAATGCATACAGTATGACTCTGTTATATGCCATTTTGTACAGGATTGGTAAAAGCAGGGTTAATGTTTGTGATGTACCATATGTTGGAATGATAAATGCCATGTATTTTATTACTAAATATGTTTGTGATGCGCAATCTTAATGTGACAGACTCAGAGAAAGAAACTTGTTTTGGAAAACTAGATGAAGAGATAACTTATAGAGTGCAATGTGGATGGAACCATTGGAAAACGGTATCAGGAGTGTTGTGTGATTGAAGAATTAAGGGGAATGTTGAAGGTCAGGTTTTAAAGACAGTGGTAAGACCAGCAATGATGTGTAGAGATGAGATATGAGAAGTTAAGGGAGAACAGAAGAAGACCCGGGAGTATGGTGTAACAAAAAAAGGACAGAATGAGAAATGAGACAATCAGAGGTACAACCAAAGTGGAAGAGATATCTAAGAAAGTATGGGAAAATACCGTATATACTCGTGTTTAAGTTCTCCCACGGATAGGTCAGGGTTTGATTTTACTGTATCATTTCCGTTATTTTATAATGTTGGTCGTTTAAGTGGATAAATCACACTATTGGTCCAAGAGATTATGATATGCTAACGCCCACCTGAGAGAGTAACCACAGAGCACACAGCCTTTTGTTCTATGTATTGTGCCTACGTGACCACACGGTAATACCCGAACTTTTCTGAAGAGACGTTTGCACTGATTTGTGTTTTTTGTATCTCACACCCTCATATACCTTTATCGTAAGAGCATCCCTTATCTACGCTGGAACATTCGATCAGAAGAAAATATGAAGCTGATTTTAAATTAAAAGTCGTTGAAGTGGCGAAAGAAATTGGTAACTGCGCTGCTGCAACAAAATTCAATGTGTCTAAGAAACTGGTGTGAGATTGGAGAAAGCAAGAAGATGGTAAAAAAGAAAGTGTCCTATTTTTGAATGGGCATATAATTCAGGGTCTGATTTTATAATCGATTATTTCAGGTTTCAAGACCCGACTTATACACGAGTATATACGGTAGGTTGAAGTGGTATGGACATGTGATAAAGAGAGACAATGAATATGTGGGTAAAAGGGTGATGAAGATGGAAGAACAAGAGAAGAGAAAGTGAAGGAGGCCAACGTGGAGGTGGATGGACAAAGTTAAAAAAAGATCTGAAGGAAAGTGCTTGACTGACAAGAAGGTGCAGGACCACGCTGAACGGAGGAAGGTTGATCAAGCAGATCGACCCCACATAGAAGTGGAAAAAGATGAAGGGAAAGAAGAAGAAGAAGCAGTAAATGAGAAACAACAAAAGACAACATCTGGAGAGGAAGACTGACAAGGAGCAGAAGCCAATTTAAAATAGTTTCAGAAGAGGGAGGTCATGTTTTACTAACATGCTGGAATTCTATGAGGAGGCAACAAAAGGATACGACCAGAGAGGAGCAGATGATATTATTGATGTGGACTTTCAGAAAGTGTTTAATAAGGCGCCACTTGAGAGGGTGGGCATCAATCTAAAAGAACTGGGAGTTCAGGGTGTGGAGTGTAGATGGGTGCAGAATTGGCTCAGACACAGGAAGCAGAGGGTGCAAGGGTGCAAGGAACCTCATCAGAATTGGGTGATGTTAAGAGTGGCGGCCAGCAGAGGTCAGTGCCGGGGCTGCTGCAATTTTAATGGATATAAATGATTTAGATAAGAATAGAAGTAACAAGCTGGTTAAGTTTGAAGATGATTCCAAGATAGGTGGATTAGCAGATAATTTGAAATCCGTTATATCATTACAGAAGGACTTGGATAGCATACAGGCTTGGGCAGATTTGTGGCAGATGAAATTTAATGTCAGTAAATGTAAAGTTTCACACATAGGAAGTAAAAATTTGAGGTTTGAATACACAATGGGCGGTCTGAAAATCAAGAGTCCACCTTATGAGAAGGATTTATGAGTCATAATGGACTCATTACTATGAACTGCCAGATAGTGTTCAGAAGCCATTAAGAAGGCTGACAAAATGTCAGGTTATATAGCGCCTTGATGTGTGAAGTACAAGTCACAGAAGGTTCTGCTCAAGCTTTATAACACACTGGTGAGGCCTCATCTGGAGTACTGTGTGTAGTTTTGGTGTCCAGGACATAACAGCACTAGAAAAGGTCCAGAGAAGAGTGACTAGGCTGATTAGAGTACTACAGGGGATGAGTTATGAGAAAAGATTAAAAGAGCTGAGCCTTTACAGTTTTGGCAAGAGAAGATTAAGAGGAGACATGATTTCTTCCTTCGGCTGCTCCCATTAGGGGTCGCCACAGCAGATCATCTTCTTCCATATCTTTCTGTCCTCGTCATCTCGTTCTGTAACACCCATCACCTGCATGTCCTCTCTCACCACATCCATAAACCTCCTCTTAGTCCTTCCTCTTCTCCTGTTACCTGACAGCTCTATCCTTAGCATCCTTCTCCCAATATACCCAGCATCTCTCCTCTGCACATGTCCAAACCAATGCATTCTCGCCTCTCTGACTTTGTCTTCCAACCGTCCAAAGAGGAGACATGACTAAAGTGTTTAAAATTATGAAGTGAATTAGTACAGTAGATCCAGACTGTTATTTTAAAATGAGTTCACCAAGAACACAGGGACACAGTTGGAAACTTGTTAAGGTTAAATTTCGCACAAATATTAGGAAGTTTTTCTTTAAAAAGAGAACCACTGATACTTGCAATTAGCAACCAAGTAGTGTGGTAGACAGTAGGACTTTGGGAATTTTCAAAACTCAACTTGATGTTATTTTAGAATTAAGTGGATAGGACTGGCGAGCTTTGTTGGGCTGAATGGCCTGTTCTCGTCTAGATTGTTCTAATGTTCTAGTACTGTACACAAGAATAACTTCCCACTGAGTCCTATTTAATATTTGGAAGCAAATAAAAAAAGATGTATTAGAGGTCCTATTTAATATTTGGAAGCAAATAAAAAAAGATGTATTAGAGGTCCATAAGGAAATACTGGAAGAAGATATCCATGTAACAGTGAGATTAGGCCTAATAACTTCTGCCAAAGAAAGAAACAAAACAGGATATAACAGAGTGGTGTCCAATAACATCGTTATGCCAAGATTATAAAATTCTGGCAGGACTGATGGCTAATAGACCAGGAGAAACAGACAATGGATTCATAAATCAGGGCCAAGCTCTATGACTCTCAGGGACAAAAGAGACTGATCTGAGATTATTTAGAGCCACGTTGTAGTTATCTTAAATTTGGAAAATGTGTTTGATACAATTACTGACTCTCTGTCGTAAAAACCGTTTGACCTCTGTTTGCCTTTTCTGCATAACTGAATATTTTTCCCATTTAATTTGGCCTGATCTTTTTGTGTGTTGTATTTGTAGCCAGACTGAAATCTGAGAGAATATAAAACGACACCATGGCTGGGTTCATCTGTCAACAGTCAATTAAAGGGTAGTTAGGGCTGCTTGGTAAATACTTTTGGTAACCAGCAGGCCTGATTTAGGCCAACCCTCCCCAATATGAATTAAAATGACTTTGGTTAACTATCCGAGAGAATTTGTCAGCACACAAATTCTCGAGGCCCGTTACTCCACCATCAAAAAATTTTTTTGAAAATAGCAGGAAAACGTTGATGTCTAAGAGGAAAATGTTTTGCAGAGACATCAATCTTCCCAGAAGTGGCTGTTGTGCCAGAACCTCTCTGTTATTTCATGTTCGTTTTTTTAGATTATTATTATTATACATTTGGCAGATGCCTTTATCAAAGACGGCTTGCAAAATCAGGACACATGACAAATGTTTAGGTATTGTTGGAATACTATCGGGTTGAACACTCCACAGAACAACTGTATTTCTTTTCTTTATTACTTATCCCATATGCTTTGTAGGAATGTTTTTAATTTCTTGTTTGCTGAATTGAAGATCCACCTCACTCCCTCATTCATAGGTCCTCTAAGTCCCATGTGAATTGCATTTAAAGATCATGACATGCACAGATTTGTCCAGAATTATCTATTAAACAAGAGATGCATGGGATTTGCATGTTGTGAACAAACAACTGGATAACTGACATGCAGATTATATGACATGAGTAGCATGAAATTTTATTTTTTGCTTTGCACCCTCCACCACCATAACCTAGCAATCCGTGGAAGAGGAGCGACAGCTTTAGAGTCGTCAAATATGAAACCTTGGTTTCGATGGATCTTGATGTTTTAGGGTCCCCTGATACTGAAAACACTGATATCTCGATGATGGGTGTGTGTTTGTGTGTGTGTGTTACAGTTTTTTTATTACGGTCTACAGCTAAAACAACTGGACAGTAAAATACCAAACTCTAAACTTAAGCCTGTTATGAGATGACGATGTGCACTCTGGAGGAACCTTCAAATTAATTTTTGATAATTTCTCAAGAATTATGGCAAATACTATAATTCTGCAAGTAATTATGAATTCTACTCATGAATTGCTATTGTAATGACATATAAATAATCATTGAAATGTTAGCTTGGGTAACTTGGTTCCCAGGGCGCAAAGCCTACTGACACTCACATCTGAATTTTTTCTTCCTTCATGGATGCTTTTCATATTGTTTAGCTTGTATTCTGTTATTCATTGACATTTATTTATTTGGTGGATGGCTTTATCTAAGGCAACTTACATCATTTGAGATAGAACTGTTTACATTTTATTTGTTTTTCCAGTTGGAGCACAAGCAGGTTTAGTGATTTGCACAGGGTCACATGGTGTCAGTAGTGGGATTTAAACCTGTAACCTCAGGACTTGAAGGTCAAAAGCCTTAACTACTACGTCACATGGCAATGTCTGTGCTCCATGGTGGCTCCGAGGCTAGAGATTTGCACTGGTAGAGGTTGCACTCGGAAGTTTGAAATGCCAAAAGTGACTCTACTTCTTTGGGCCCTTGAGTAAGGCCATTAACCTGCAATTGCTCCGTCCTGGGTATGATGTCAATCTGCATCCAACCTTGCATGTTGGCCCTCCAACCTGCAGGAAAAACCTGGGGGTTGGTGGCAGAATTGGCACTCCAGCCACTACGAAAAACCTCACAATTTTCCATTCCATCTGAACTAGTGTGGTGCTGAAGTGCCATCCGTTGCATGGCTGCACTCGGGTCCTAATATGGGATCCTGAGTTGGTTTATCATGTGGTGGGTGTGGCAATGCGCTGTATCAGCGTGTGCGCCTAACCTCTCTCTCTCCCTCCTCACCACTTAAAAAACCACGGGGTACGTAACATATTAAACAAAATATCATTTTTGGGTGTTGTATTCCTTTAACTTGCATGACGCCATGATAAGAACTGAACTAACAATTTTGCAGTTTAAAGTCTAGGGGTCTCATTCATAAAACTCTGCATGGTTTTAAGCGTGAAAATATGTTGTCACACATGGGTGCCAGAGTAAAGTATGCAATACTGGGACAATGCTAACCATATCATCTCTTTTCACATCCTTAGCTCTGAGAAGCTGACCAAGGAGAGCACTCCAGTCACATCCCAACTCAATTAAGCCACGCCCCAACTGGTTGGGACGGTAAAAATCTGAAGGCTCCCAGAAGATGCCATCTAAGTTCTAAGGAACTAAGTCCCGTGTGAACGAGCTCCCAGACCTGCTCAACAGATTCAAATATTTTAAGAAGCCTTTGAGACTTAAAAGGGCAGCTTTTACGCCTGTTTTCTGTTGCACCTCTGCACACTCATTTCTGTTCAATTTTCTGGATATTGCCAGCAAACGAGGTGACCTGGTTGGCACCCCTAACTTTTCGTTGGTTCTCCACTTCTTTATTTGCCTGCCACAATGTATACATGCATATAGCAAAAATAATAATGATAAAACCTGGCACATTTCTTCACAATTTTAATCCTTTAGAAATCACAACCATTTTCTAAAGGTCATATCATGTTCTAATTTGCTTAATCGAGACGAGGGTTGCGGGGGGATAGCCTATTCCAGCAAACATAGGGCATAAGACAGCAACAAACCCTGAACAGGGTGCCAATGTATCGCAGGGCAAACAGACACACACACATAAGGGTAAATTTAGAATTGCCAGTCCACCTAATCTGCATGTCTTTGAACAGTG
The DNA here is from genome assembly GCF_016835505.1 of Polypterus senegalus. Classification (NCBI taxonomy): domain Eukaryota; kingdom Metazoa; phylum Chordata; class Cladistia; order Polypteriformes; family Polypteridae; genus Polypterus; species Polypterus senegalus. The sequence goes on from NC_053160.1 coordinate 8,677,700, forward strand.
GTGCATGCAGGATGTGAACCCTGGTCTCCTTGCTACCACTGCACCACCGTGCCCATCTTGTAAATGTGTTTATGTGAATGTGCTTCAAATGCCACCCAGTTGGCAAACTGAAACAACCATATATGGACTATGCTAATGAACTTTGTATAATGTATATGCGGTCACGATGCTGCAGACCTTGACTGGCTGGTAGAGCAGCCTCCCACCCGACGCATCAGGACTCCATCAGAAGACTCCTATGGTGAGCTCTCTTCTGTGTTCTGGGGGTCAAGGAGAAGTATAAGGTGCCAGCGTCTGAGCGGGTAACCACTATCACCTGGGACACGCAATGATACTATTGTGTTTACAACGAATAGCGTAGGTCATCTGAAACACTGAAGGTTCAGTCAACAAGCCAGCTGTTACATATAGCACTTTCAGGGAGCTGTCTGATCAGGGCTATTCTACCTTGAAATAAATGAATCATGGATTGACCCAGACCACCAAGTGACATTTCTCAGGCTCATATTGGCATCACAGATGACTCATTTGTTAATGGAATGTAACTGATTACAGCTTACAAGAGCAACTTTGTTCTTTCAAGGTGCTCTTATTGCAATAAGAGTACAGTCAATTGCTGTGATTATGTTAATAAAACCCAGACACTGCTGCAAATTTCCTTTTTATGTTGGCATTGTGGACGCGGCCCGGACACAGACAGGCAGACATGTTGTTAAACACCACCACACTATTTACAATAACTTCAAGTGCACACACGAACCCCCACACAGTCCTGGCCACACAATGCCTTCCTCTTTGGGCCGCCTCCACTCTCTCTCCTGCTTTGTCCTGCTTCCACCCGACTCCAGCCTCGAATGAAGGGAGACGGCCCCTTTTATTTCACCCCGGATGGGCTCCAGGTGTTTCCCGGCACTCCTCCCTGGACACGCCCCAGTGTGGCGCAAATGCCGGCTGTTTTCCCGGGTGTCCCTGCTCCTCTTCCCCCCAGAACTTCCTGGTGTGGCGGAAGTGCTGAGGTCCAGGGTCCGCAAGGCATTGGGGCGCCCCCCTGGCGGTGACCACGGGTCCCTACAGGGTTGGGCTTCCAAGCCCTCTACCAGTGGCCTCCAAAGCAACCAGGATGGCGGCCCCCACGTGATCCAGGGTGGGCATAGACCCTCTTCCGGTCCCTCAAGGCGTCCAGGCTGGGTCGTTGCCCCTGGCATCCCTGACAGCATTTACAAGCAAACTATACAGAAGCTGAATGTGGTACCTCATCACTCATTTATCGCTTCTAGCATTAGCGGGCATGACGGAGATGAAACTGGATGGGATTTTCCCGCTGGTAGGAGCCTGATGCCAGAAAGCCCACTATAAGAGCCAATCTTAGAAAGTTAAAGCTTTAAGTTAAACTTATATCAGTGTTTGCTTAAGTAGAATCTTATACATAAACATCTACGCGTGGAAGTGTGTATGACTGTCCGGCCCGGAAGTGAAAGGTGGAGTCGGGGTAAGGGCTCAACCTCTGAGAAAACAGAAAACTCGCTTAGCTGCTAATAACACAAGCGAGGTGAGCGCGTCAGCAAAATGAAACCTCAGATAAAGACAAAGTTGCTTAACCACTAAAATCGGCAAAACGTTATCCCTTTTACTTTTCTTCCTGCCACTAATGCACAAGCAAGAGAGCATGTTGGCATCATGAATCCTCCTAGGAGAGAGAAAGTAGTTATTTTCAATTACCTGACATTTCTACATTTCAGTTTTTTTTCTGACGATTTCAATAGTTTTTAGGACCATAGGCTTTTTACAGCACGGGCTTACACAGCTAGTAGAATATAATTTTCTTTCATAGCTATAGAAGATGGCACAGCCTTTACCCCCTGTAGTCAATATGAGATAGAACTTTCTTAGCTGTATCTGTAATACAGTCTGTTAATTACGTTGGTGTGTTTTGGAATAGGAACATGGCTAGCATGGACTGAAAGACCCATTTACAGTTTGTAGATGGGATAGACATACAGCTTTCTGACCATTTAGAAATGGTTCAAGGGATGAAACAAGATAGATAGATAGATAGATAGATAGATAGATAGATAGATAGATAGATAGATAGATAGATAGATAGATAGATAGATAGATAGATAGATAGATAGATACTTTATTAATCCCTAGAGGAAATTCACATAATCCAGCAGCAGCATATTGATAAAGAACAATATTAAATTAAAGAGTGATAACAATGCAGGTATAACAGACAATAACTTTGTATAATACAGTATTAACGTTTACCCCCCTGGGTGGAATTGAAGAGTCGCATAGTGTGGGGTCTCCTCAGTCTGTCAGTGGAGCAGGACGGTGACAGCAGTCTGTCACTAAAGCTGCTCCTCTGTCTGGAGATGATCCTGTTCAGTGGATGCAGTGAATTCTCCATGATTGACAGGAGTCTGCTCAGTGCCCGTCGCTCTGCCACGGATGTCAAACTGTCCAGCTCCGTGCCCACAATAGAGCCTGCCTTCCTCACCAGTTTGTCCAAGCGTGAGGCGTTCCTCTTCTTTATGCTGCCTCCCCAGCACACCACCGCGTAGAAGAGGGCGCTCACCACCACCGCCTGGTACAACATCTGCAGCATCTTATTGGAGATGTTGAAGGACGCCAGCCTTCAAATGAAGTATAGTCGACTCTGTCCTCTCTTACACAGAGCATCAGTATTGGCAGTCCAGTCCAATTTATCATCCAGCTGCACTCTCAGGTATTTATAAGTCTGCACCCTCTGCACAGTCACCTTTGATAATCACGATATATAAGCTTTAAACTTTTGTTAAAGAAGAACTTTTCCTTTTGTTTGCTATATCAATTTTTCCCTATTTTTGTGTGAACTGTCTTACTTTGAATTTTTACTAAAGCTTTTAAAAACAAAGATATTTTGTTTGTGGAATCACTTCAATGTGTCATACTTTTGCCAGCATTCCATAAAGGGTGCTGGAGAACTTTGGTAATTTTGGGTAAATACACCCAACAGAGTGTAACTGCAGACCGCAGTACCTATGAGGTCAGTCATGTAATGCCGCAACATCGAGAAACGCTCTCAACGTCAGTCAAGTAACACCCATCGCATTAGACGATGATTAGCGTTAGGGCCCCGTTACAATATGGTTAAGATTAGGGTTGTAGGAAGGTTATCTGACTCAAAGGGTGTTTTGTGACTGAAGTTGTGGGCCTAACCTGATCTATGTCATAGGTATTGCATGCTGCAGCTAGACCCTTTTCAATGCAGATGCACCCACCATTGGTAAAAGCTCGATATAAACAGTTAGAGCCCGATTTCAGGCTGTCTGTCCTTCTAATGTTAGGACCAATTCAGCACATCGTTCTGAAAGAATGGCTCTTGGGAACTTAAATCAGCTCATAAATGAGTCATCATCATAGGCAAAAAAAAATCCATTTCCTTCATATATGGTCATTTGCATAGACTTCAAGCAGCGCCACACAAACCATATTGTGTGAAACCGTGAAGCAACAGGGCGCTGTGACAAAAGTTGCTATACAAGCGCACAAACCCGACACAGCCAGACACAAGAGGCACACTGTTAAAACAAATGTTTTATTTTTCTCTACTTTTCTTTTCAACGCCTTCCCCGTTCCCCACAGGCACAACACATTCCCACAAGCACAGTACCACATAATTCTTTTTCTCTTTTCTCCTCCAGTCCTCTCTGGCAAGCTTGGTCTTCCTCCTCCCGACTCTAGCTACCGGAGTGGTGGCTGCTTGCTCCATTTATAGCCCACCCGTAAATGCTCCAGATGTTTGACGACCTATTTCCGGCTGCACTTCCAGGTGTGGTGGAAGAACCACCCACACAGGCTCAGGAAAAACTGCAGCGCCCCCTGCCGGCACCCCTGGATCCCAACAGGATTGTAGAGAGCGCCATCTCCCATGGAGCCCTGCGGGAATCCTAGGCACCACTGCCACCCAGGGGGGCTGCCATCTTGAGTCCCGAAGAAGGTACTGTTCACCCCCCCAGACCATATATAGAAGAGGTGTCCTGGCCGTCCACCACAGTGTATGATTTAGAGCAATCCATACGCAGGGAAGGGAGGGGAATCAAATCTGTATTCTTACTTAATGCAATTATTGATAACCAGTAGCTGCACTGGTCTGTAATGCTTATAGGTGACAAAAGGTAGGCGATATAAACTGAGGAAAGCAAAAAATTTTTGTAAATTAAAAGGGAACTAAAAAACAGTCTGGGCATCGTATTATAACTTTTAAGGTGTAATACGTTTGTCATGTGAACACATATATTAATAACGGCTTGGTGAAATAGCCAGCAATTGGAAGGTTGCCGGTTCGAATCCCGTAAATGCCTCTACTCCGTTGGGCCCTTCAGCAAGACCCTTAAACCTTCATTTGCTCTGACCAGAGTGTGATGTTAATCTGCATCCAGCCCAACAAGCACGTCATCAAATTGACAGGGGAAATCTGGGGGTTGGTGGCAGGATTGGCACTCCAGCCACCTTAAAAAATCTCTCATTGTTCCAGTGTGGTGCTGAGGTGTCACCCACTGCACTCGGGTTCCAATCCAGGTGGTCTGTCGTGTGGTGGGTGCGGCAACGCACTATATTCAGAGCATGAACCCAACCTCTCCTCCTCTTCCTCCTCCTCCTCTCTCTTTGATATGATTTATTATAAGTGTGGGTCATCATTTACCTGCTTTGGCTGCAACTCCCTACTTGACTGAGGGTGTCATCATTTCCCACTTTCTCCAAAATGTTTGCATACGGATGGGTCAGAGTTGCTGTAAATATACGTCAAGTTTTTTATTTTTTGTAAATACCAACTTTTGCACACATTTCGAGCATCTTTTTTGGCATATTTAAGTTTTAAAAATCTGACCCCTGGGCCTTAGACACTGAACCACATGGCCCACTTAAGGCTGCATTTAAGAAAGCAAATTTTGTATATTTCAAATGCAAAATATTAATTATTACAAACCGTAACATTCAGTATAATCCACTTATTTACCATTCACTTCAATTATTAAAATATACAATGACAATTTTGTAAATTAAGTGGTCAAAAGTTTCAGAACATCTCAGTATTTATGGAAATTCACTCAGTTTAGTATCTAGCTCAGACATTGCCCGGAGGTGTGTTTTTTTTGGGTTGTTCTCTTGTTGTAGGATGAACCCCTGACCTACTACACGCAGACCAGCAGGTATTGTGTGGTGGTGCAAACTGCTGAGGTAACCCTTTTGATTCAGGATGCCAGTCACTCTGTGCCAGTCACCAACCTTGCCTCAGGAAAAAGAACCTGACACTATCACATGTCCTCCATGTTTGACAGCTGATGTCACACACTGAGGAAGCATCCTGTAACCAACTCGACGGCATACAAACAACAACAACATTTATTTCTATAGCACATTTTCATACAAACAGTAGCTCAAAGTGCTTTACATAATAAAGAATAGAAAAATAAAAGACACAATAAGAAAACAAAATAAATCAACATTAATTAACATTGAATAAGAGTAAGGTTCAATGGCCAGGGGACAGAAAAACAAAAAACTCCAGGCGGCTGGAGAAAAAAAATAAAATCTGTAGGGATTCCAGACCATGAGACCGCCCAGTCCCCTCTGGGCATTCTACCTAACATAAATGAAACAGTCCACTTTGGATTTAGGGTTCTCACGGAAGGGCTTGATGATGATGATCATGTAGAGTTCTGCCTTTTAATCCATCCATCATTGTTGGAGCATCATGAAGCTTTGAGTAGGTGGAGGTGACGCAGGCCACCACCACAAAGAAACCGGAAAAAGAAACAGCAAAAGAGAGTAGGGGTCAGTACGATTTTAGAGCCACCATGAATAGTTATTATGAGGAAATTGAACATACAGAGTATCAGGATTAAGTTAAATTAAGTTAAATTGAAGTTATGAAAAGGCCATGTTAAAGTAATGTGTTTTCAGCAGTGTTTTAAAGTGCTCTACTGTATCAGCCTGGCGAATTCCTATTGGCAGGCTATTCCAGATTTTAGGTGCATAACAGCAGAAGGCCGCCTCACCACTTCTTTTAAGTTTTGTTCTTGGAATTCTAAGGAGACACTCATTTGAGGATCTGAGGTTACGATTTGGAATATAAGGTGTCAGACATTCCGATATATAAGATGGGGAGATTATTTAAGGCTTTATAAACCATAAGCAGAATTTTAAAGTCAATCCTGAATGACACAGGTAACCAGTGTAGTGACATTAAAACTGGAGTAATGTGTTCGATTTTCTTTTCCTAGTTAGGATTCTAGCAGCTGCATTCTGCACTAGTTGCAAGCGATTTATGTCTTTTTGGGTAGTCCTGAGAGGAGTGCGTTACAGTAATCTAGTCGACTGAAAACAAAGCGTGAACTAATTTCTCAGCATCTTTCAGTGATATAAGAGGTCTAACTTTACTTATGTTTCTTAAGTGAAAAATGCTGTCCTAGTGATCTGATTAATATGATTTAAAATTCAGATTACAGTCAACAATTACCCTAAGCTTTTTACCTCCGTCTTGACTTTTAATCCTAATGTATCCAGTTTATTTCTAATAGCCTCATTGTATCCATTATTGCTAATCACTAAGATTTCAGTTTTCTCTTTATTTAACTTGAGAAAGTTACTATTCATCCATTCTGAGATACAGGTCAGACATTGTGTTAGTGAATCAAGAGAATCGGGTCATCAGGCGCTATTGATAAGTACAGCTGTGTGTCATCAGCATAGCTGTGGTAGCTCACGTTGTGCCCTGAGATAATCTGACCTAACGGAAGCATGTAGATTGAGAAAACAGCGGACCCAGGATAGAGCCTTGTGGAACACCATATGGATATCATGTGTCTTGAGTTGTAATTACCACAACTAACAAAATATTTTCTCCCTGTCAGGTAGGATTCAAACCAATTTAAGACACTGCCAGAGAGGCCCACCCATTGACTAAGGCGATTTCTAAGAATATTGTGATCAATGGTGTCAAATGCAGCACTCAGATCTAAGAGGATGAGAACAGATAAATGGCCTCTGTCTGCATTCACCCAAAGTCATTTACTACTTTAACGAGTGCAGTTTCTGTGCTGTGATTTGTTCTAAAACCTGACTGAAATTTATCAAGAATAGCATGTTTATTGAGGTGGTCATTTAACTGCATAATGACTGCCTTCTCCAGAACTTTACTTAAGAAAGGCAGGTTAGAGATGGGTCTAAAATTTTCAAGAGCTGAGGGGTCAAGATTATGTTTCTTAAGTAGGGGTTTAACTACAGCAGTCTTAAGACAGTCTGGGAAGACCCCCGTATCTAATGACAATTTACTATGTCCAGAACATTATCAATTAGCACGCCTGATACTTCTTTGAAAAACCTTGTTGGTATCGGGTCAAGGACGAGGTGGAGGTTTTAATTGAGATATTATTTTTGTAAATCAGGTAAATCTATCCTAGTGAAAGAGTTTAATTTGTTTATAACAGGATGCTGGGGTTTAGGAGGATCCTTAGTGTTGGAGGGATATACTATGTTATTTCTAATATCATTAATTTTTTGATTGAAAAATACAGCGATAGCCTCACAGGTTTCACTGGAAGTACTTAGGAGGCATTCCTTTGAGTTACCTGGGTTTAGTAGGCGATCAATTGTAGAAAATAAGACTCTGGGATTACTAGCATTGTTATTTATAATCTTGGAGAAATAGCAGCGTTATTGTATTCTGTTATTTTAACTTTTAATATTTCATAGTGGATAGTTAGTTTAGTCTTCCTCCATTTACGCTCAGCTCTACGGCATGTTCTCTTTAAATCAGACACTCTTTGGGTCTTCCATGGTATAACAATGCTAGAAGATTTTTTCACTGTCTTTTCAGGTGCAACTATGTCAACAGCAGCTCTCACTTTAGTATTAAATCTTTCCACCTTACTATTTACATTATCCTCGCTATTATAGCTGGCACTATAAACGGACTGATTGCTTAGAATGTTTGTAAGTTTTAAAGCTGCTGCCGAGTCAAAGAAGCGTTTTTTAACAATATGCTTCTCATGAGTGTTTTTTATCATTATTTCTATATTAAAAATAGAAGAAAATGGTCTGATACACCAATATCAATGATCTGTTTTATATCAACTTTCAGTCCTTTAGTAATCACTAAGTCTAACGTATGACCTGCTTTATGTGTAGGCTGATTTATGAGTTGTCTCAAATCAAAAGAATCCAGGAGGTTCATAAATTCTTTTACTTTTAGATCACACTGATTATCTATATGAAAATTAAAGTCGCCAACTATTAGGAGTGTGTCATAGTTAGTAATTAAAATTGACATTAAGTCAGAGAATTCCTCAAAAAAAGACGCGTTAAATTTTGGAGGTCTATACACGGATAATACTAGAACTTGAGAATCTCAATGGATATGTAATGAACTGAAGATATCAAACTTTGATTCATCATTCCATAAGACTTTCCTCCAGTCTGCAGTAGTTCACAGCTGGTACTTCAAGGCCCTATTTTGTTCTTTAAGGAATGGCTTTCTTCCTGCCACTCACCCTAACAGACCTGCAGTACAAACTCTCCTCTTCACAGTAGACACTGACACTTGCTTTTGTCGCCCTGCACTGTTAAGCTGTGCTTGAAGTTGTTGTGCTGTGACGCGCCTGTGATCACACAAGCTGGTGACCCTCAGAAACTTGTCTTCTGATTGGCTTGTGACTTTGGGTCCTCCACATCTTTTCTTATCAGTTTTTTCCAGTTTCCAATTGCCTTTGGATTGTGTAGGACACCACTGGTTCACTCACATTTTTTTGCAATTTCTCAAAATGAAAGGCCTACACTTCAACGAATAATAATACTCTGTCTCATTTCACGTCTTAATTGTTGTTTTCTTGCCATTGCCACTGGTATATCATCCAAGTAGCACTTCAGAGGATGTAGTAACACAGTCTGCTCCAACTCTGCTTTAAGACAGACTTGGGGATTTGTAAGTAATCAGCAGAAGTTGGGACACCTGTGCAAATTGTTTGCTTCAACTTGCAAGGCTTCATTTACTTTAATTGCTGCTGAACATCTGTAGTTTGTAACCTATTGTAACCTATTTCCCTGAAGAAGGCCCATTTGCAGTATTCTGATATTTCCTTTTTCCAGTTTTTCCTAACTTAAACTTTAAATTTAAACCTCTCGCAGTTTACTGCTTATCTTTTCACCATTTTAGGTCATTCATTGCATTTCAACTGATTACAATTGAAGAAAAACCTGAAAAATGGAGGTGTTGTAAAACTTCTGACCGGTAGTGTATTCTAATGCTAAAATAACAAAGGAGTGGCTTCACAACAACTCTGTGACTGTTCTTGAATGGCCCAGCCAGAGCCCTGACTTAAACCCAATTGAGCATCTCTGGAGAGACCTAAAAATGGCTGTCCACCAACGTTTACCATCCAACCTGACAGAACAGGAGAGGATCTGCAAGGAGGAATGGCAGAGGATCCCCAAATCCAGGTGTGAAAAACGTGTTGCATCTTTCCCAAGAAGACTCGTGGCTGTATGAGCTCAAAAGGGGGCTTCTACTAAACACTGAGCAAAGGGTCTGAATACTTAGGACCATGTGATATTTCAGTTTTTCTTTTTTAATAAATCTGCAACAATTTCAAAAATTCTTTTTTTTTGTCTGTCAATATGAGGTGCTGTGTGTACATTAATGAGGGAAAAAATTAATTTAAATGATTTTAGCAAATTGCTGCAATATAACAAAGAGTGAAAAACTGAAGGGGGTCTGAATAGTTTCTGTACCACCCACTGTATATATATATATTTGCTTATTTGTCTATATATGTGTTTATTTAAAGAGCTTCGGTAAAATGCCACATTTTGCTCTGGGACAAATAAATGTCTATGTATCAAAAATACAGTTAAAGAGGTATGTATTGATATAAATATAAATATAGAATTTATATTTATAATATAAATATAGAATTTAACCTGTTAAAGGTTTTCTTGACATTAATTTAAGGTTGAAAATGTGTTTTGTGAGAAGGATCCAGAAACATTTTCCCATCTTTTCTAAGAATATCAGAACACTAAGGTGTTCTGGATTGATCAACAAAATGTGGTGAATTACTTTGTTAAATTTACTTTAAATTTGAATGACAGATATATTCTGTGTTTCGAAAAGAATGATAGTAATCCTAAAATTACATTTCCGATTAACCTGTAAATAATTTTTGGACGATATCATATTCATAAACTGAAAATGTCTCGAGGAAAACCAAAATGTAACATTTTCAATACTGAACTTGGTCATTACTTCCAAACTATAAATGGTTGTAAGAACTACTGATGCGATTAATGTAATTGACATAGCTATATAATGTGCCTCTGTGCATTTTTTTATGTCTGTATTACGCGCGTATCGCACAGCACTTGAATACCATTTTTAAGTATTATATACTGTTGGTTGTATTTTGTAATATATTTATTTAAATACCACGAAAAAAGTTTTCAACACTCACTGATTTGCGTTTAAGTTAAATAAATGCACTTCCACATTGAAAACAGTGACGTCACCATTTTATGTCCCAAACATTTCAACTTTTTTGCAGGGCAGCAAAGCGGCAACGAAAACCGTTCGCTTCTAAGAACTGTCCGCGCTGGCGCTCGGCTCCGCCCCCTGCCGCGCGAGCCTGCGCACACAGCACTCGACCGTTACTGCGTCATCTATGACGCGCAAACTTGTTCGGAGGCTTTCGTCCGGTCCAGTGCCACATTCTGATTAGCACTGTCGCGAAGTGTCGCGTAACTTAATACGCAGTATAATTTGCGGCAGCGAATAGCGCGGAGGTTTGAACGAGAGAAACGGCAACAGGCGGCTGTTACTGTGTGATGCTGGATAAACTGGCGATGTAGAGCACCCTCTACGGGAACGAGAAAAAAACGGTGCCAGTCACGTTTTGGCGACGTTATCCTGAAGTCACCGTAAGCCCTGTTCTGGTCAGCGATTACCCCCTTGTTTATCGTGGGGGGGGCGCTGTTTTGTGCTGTTGTCAAGGCAACCGAACAACTGCTGAAAGTTCAGCACCTGTTGGATTACCTTCTCCTGGGAATTTCAAGCACAGACAGGTAAAGTACAATTTAAAACTCGCGACTGAGTAAAAATTCGCTGCAGATGCTGTGGCGATTAAAGTGTCGCTTCGTGTACTCCCGTGAAACTCAAAGGGATTCTCGGTGAAAAAGCCCAAACGCTTGTCCAGTTTCCTGGTAGCTTTTGTTTTGTTTGCGTGTGCATCCAGTGCTGATGCGAGTGACTCGCTGTTGACCAGCGACTGTCGCCTTGTCGGTGTGTGCGCGATTGCATCCATCCATCCATCCATCCATGCATGCATGAATTGGCGTCCCGGCCAGGACCGTCTCGCGTTTTATCCTCAACGTTATCTTGTAATGCAAGCTTAAATTACATAGGCCCTCCATACTTGAGTCTTGAAGCTTTCGCGAGTCGTCTATATGAAAACCAACTTGTCGTGTCATATTATACGCTTACTGCGACTCTTATTTTATTATTTTTGTAAACCTCATTTTGCCACATTTTTTTCTTTCTTAAAGAGATCGACTCTAAACCAAGCATGGCGTTCCAGGGAGAAAGTAAGCGCTTTCCGGTGACCTCAAAGAAGACTGAGCATCCCCGCATTGCATTGCTGGAAGAAGAAGTACGGAACCTGTCCGAGGAGCTGATCCAATGCCAGGTACTCCCTGATTGGGGAAAATCGTGATTTGGTTAGATAGATTAACAGATGAAGAAAGTGCCCTGTGGTTAGATTACTGTTTGCATTTATGGAGTATACATCCAAAAAAAAAAAGGAAATCGGTAATCCTCTTTGTTGAATCTCCATTGAAACATAAGTAAGAATTCTGAACAAATCAACAAACAGAAAACTTTTAGCTGAGCAGGGTGATGTTTCATTGAGCACTGAAGTCTGCAATGGTGCAGGATTTGGCCAACCCAGTGACTTGGTATGCACTCTTGGTCCTCATAATCTTAGAGACACTGGCTGTGTTACCTGACTTCACTGCCTGGGAAACTCTCTAAGACAATGTGCTGTTGGTGAATTGGATATATCAGAAGTAATAGTTAAGTAAGTGCTTTTCTGTATAACATATTTGTATTTTTTAACCAGGGGCTAATAATATTAATTCAATGAGGCTTCTTACTCTTGAGTAAAACATTCCTGCTGTTCCTAGTGAATGACCTAGGGTAGTGTTGATCGGCAATATTTGCCAATACAGTACTTTTCACATAGTGAATAAATGCTTCGTTTTCTGGTGACATTTTTCAACGAATATTTTTCAGGAAGTTTGCTGTACGGCTGGCTTAGACAAACGTTTTTCCCCCAGTGCCCTGTAAGGTTTTGCGAGGTCAGGGTGACATCCCAGAGCTGTTACAGGCAATGATGGATGAGACACCTTTCTTCCCTCCTGGTACTCGACTTTCCCACAGCTGGCATACACCCTTGAACCTGGGACCAAGAACATCAATAGACATAAACTGACATGGACTGGACAATGAGGACACACACAGACAGATCAAGGGCTGGTGCAAACATGCCTACTGCTTTGGTTTCAATAGTATTCCAAAACAAAAATAAAGTGCAGTGCAGTCATCGTAATATATAAATAAATAAAAAGTAATAATAAGTGGTATCCAGTGGAGGTTAAAATTAATAAACCAAATGCAAGTTAAAATCAAGGTTAAATACACAGTGAAGATAAATCCATAAAAATCCCTCTTGAACCTCTGTGCTTCCTTGTAAAAACTGACACATCTTCATCTTACCTGTTAGGAGATATCCTCCGATAGCAGCAGACACTGGCACTCTTGTAATAAAAGTGGCATCGTTACCTTTTTCAGTATACTTTATACATAAAATATATGTTGCCGTGCCTTGCATAAGTGAATAACGTTTATGGCACAATAACAATTCAATACATTTATGGTCACTACAGTATTTGGATTTAATAATCATCACGTGGGAATAGGCTGACTCGCATAAATAAGTACCTTTAAAAAGAATCATGGCTGGTGTGAGTGAGTTTCTAAACTCATGTGGGATGCCACCCATGGGGACGACACGCGGAAGAGTGTCCTAAAGCAATCGCAGTCTCCCAGCACTGTAGCAGTGTGCCGTATAAGCGTATCCAAAAAGATCGCGGACATGCTATAAGCGCCTGCCGTTGATGGGTGATACAACGAACATTATAAAGGTCCTGCTACAATAAATAGCCGCGCTGTTGCTGTTTCAAGCTGAATAAAGCTGGTGTTGTTAAAGTACTGAGACTTGGCTTCGTGATTTGGGGCGCAAGATGGGGACTCGCACTTCACAGCACACACGTGCGCGTGCTCACACACACGGTCACAATGCTGTAGTAAACAGTATACGCTCATATGGATGTTGACTATATGAGTGAGGCACGCAGACTCAGACGGAGAATAGGAGACGATTGCCCTCAAGAAGAGGGAGAGAGAGAGAGAGAGAGAGAGAGAGAGAACCACCATCGGCTCAATTATGATCACATGACACTCAGCGGACAAAGTGTATCCATACTACTCGTATTGCAGGACATCGCTCGTTTATCAAGTCAAAATTTATTAAAAAAATTTAGCTCGTCTTGCAAAACAATTGTAAACCAAGTTACTCGCAAACCGACGTTCCACTATATATATATATATATATATATATATATATATATATATATATATATATATATATATACACTGTGTGCACAATTATTAGGCAAGTGAGTATTTTGACCATATCATCATTTTTATGCGTATATTCCAACTCCAAGCTATATTAACTTGAATGCTTATTGGATTTAAGCACGTCAGGTGATGTGTATTTGTGTAATGAGGGAGGGTGTGGCCTAAGGAGATCAACACCCTATATCAAGGTGTGCAGAATTATTAGGCAGCTAGTTTTCCTTGGCAAAATGGGCCAAAAAAGAGATTTAACTGACTCTGAAAAGTCAAAAATTGTAAAAAGTCTTTCAGAGGGATGCAGCACTTTTGGAATTGCTAAGATATTGGTGTGTGATCACAGAACCATCAAACATTTTGTTGCAAATAGTCAACAGGGTCGCAAGAAAGCGTGTTGAGAACAAAAGACGCAAATTAGCTGCCAAAGATTTGAGAAGAATCAAACGTGAAGCTACCAGGAACGCATTATCCTCCAGTACTTTCATATTCCAGAGCTGCAACCTACCTGGAGTGCCCAGAAGTACAAGGTGTTCAGTGCTCAAAGACATGGCCAAGGTAAGGAAGGCTGAAACCCAACCACCACTGAACAAGAAACATAAGTTGAAACGTCAAAACTGGGCCAAGAAATATCTGAAGACAGATTTTTTTCCAAAGGTTTTATGGACCGATGAGATGAGAGTGACTCTTGATGGACCAGATGGATGGACCTGTGGATCAGTAATGGGCACAGAGCTCCACTCCAATGTGGAGGTGGGGTACTGGTATGAGCTGGTATTTTTAAAGATGAGCTAGTTGGACCTTTTTGCATTGAAGATGAACTCAAAATCAACTCCCAAACCTACTGCCAGTTTTTCGAAGACACTTTCTTCAAACAGTGATACAGGAAAAAGACCATGATTTTTATGCAGGCCAATGCTCCATCACTGGCATCGAAGTTCTCCACTGCGTGGCCAGCCAGTAAAGGCCTTAAAGATGAAGGAATAATGACATGGCCCCCCCTTCCTCATCTGACCTAAACCCTACCGAGAACTTGTGGGCACTTCTTAAACGCTAGATTTACGGGGGAGAAAAACAATACACCTCTCTGAAGAGTGTCTGGGAGGCTGTAGTCACTGCTCCACAAAAAGCTGATCGTCAACAGATCAAGAAACTGACAGACTCCATGAATGGAAAGGCTTATGACTGTTATTGGAAAGAAGGGTGGCTATATTGATTTATTTTTTTTGAAATGTCAGAGATGTTTATTTGTAAATTTTGAGGTGTTTGTTTATTATTCTCACTATAACAGATGAAAATAAACAAGTGAGTTGGGAAAATTTTCATTTTTCATTTAGTTGCATAATAAATCTGCACACTAATAGTTGCCTAATAATTGTGCGCACATATGTATTCCCCTGATGATGTTCACACTCACATTTCCGTTGTGCAACATTCAGGTTTCAGGTTTATTAACATTTTGGATTGACTGATAGCACTGTGTTTGTTCCATATTAAAATTAATCCTCAAAAATACAACTTGCCTAATAATTCTGCACTCCCTGTGTGTATATATATATATATACAAATTTTTTTTTTTTAAATCCCTTCTTTAGCCGATATAAATTGGACCGCTAACTGGGTCACTTAGATAGCCGGAGTTTTGCAGTAGCTCGTGTGTTTGATCGTACGTGCAGGATGACCAGTGTGTTAGAAGAAAAGAGATCTCAGACTGGCCGCCCTGTATGTCAATCAAGTGGCAAATGCCATACGGAGGATATATGATAGACTAACTTTTAAAAAAAAAAAAAAATTTTAATGCAACGCGTGGACACCCCTGTCTTAGACCAACCCCGAGTCCGAACTTTTGGAATTGTGTGAGTGAATATGATAACTTGAGTACGCTTTCACTTAGGTCAGCCAAATTTTGCATACAAGTATTAGGTACAAAACATAGATTTCTGTCAACGTTTGTGCTATTTCCACTAACCGGACGTGGTACTTTACCTTTTATTCATGCAGGTGCCGAGTCCGATTTGTTCAACTTTACTTTTATGATAAGTGTTCAATATATTATTGATTTGATTTGTTGATAATGGTTCTTTAATGGACATAAAATAAAAAAATATAATCATCGTCTTGCAGTTTACTCCTCAAATATCCATCTCCATATCTGAGAATACGAGAAAGTCTAGGGGAGACCACTCCCAATTTTTATAATCATTCTTAGTAGGTTGTGTAAATTTTTAGTCTTTTTTTGTGTGAATTATTTCTCATTTTATTATTTTGTTTTGTTATTACTGTTACTCGCATGCGTGCTGAACATTTAACAGCTTCACAAATCCTTTCTTTGCCTGTGTTATGATACGTCATCAGCTTGCATGAGCCTCTCCCAATGTTTATTGTAGGGGAATTGTACCAGCAGAGTTTGAGCACTCGTATGTTTTCTGTGTTGACATTTCAGCGTGTTAATAAATATTAACAGACAAAGGAGCTCAGTGTGGTTTCATTACCCCTTTGCGGTGGTTTGCACCTGCAAACTGTTTAGGTTTAGCAGAATTTGGATTTCATTTCAGTGCTGTGTGTTCAGAGATTGACACCCAAACTCCCCAGAACTGATGGGGACAGTAAATGTATTTGAATCGTTTTCATTCACTAGCCATTAAAGTAGTTGTTTATACAAGTTTATAGTTTTCTTTTCTTTAACTTTTGCTGTTTACAATTTTGTGCACTGCTTACTTGTTGTGATGTTATTTTCCTCTTTTTATTGCCAATAAAATACTAAAAATGGATTGATCCTTAATATGATAAATAACTTGAAAACTCAGTCATCTTTGTAAGTGGGAAAAAATGAAGCATTTCTTTTTTTGTAATTTTCCTTAATGGAACTTTATCTAAGTCTATCTTGTGTCTCTTGCAGGCAGACAAAGAGTTTGTGTGGTCTTTATGGAAACGTCTTCAAGTTGCCAATCCAGATTTGACTCAAGCAGTCAGCTTGGTTGTGGAAAGGTGAGTTATTAATAATTACTTTGCACAGATACCCCTGATCAAACATTTTGCTCTTGCACCGGCATGTAATATTGCGGAACTTTATAAATGGATAATTATTTTTTATTCTGAAACAGAAATACAGTATATGAAAAATGCAAAAGTGAATGCTTACCCTCTGAGTCAATGACTTGATAGGGGCCTCTTTGGCACCAGTGTCAGCCTTGTGTCTCGTTTGCTATGTCTGTATTCACTTTGCACATCTGGATTTGGGGATGTTCACACATTCTTCTTTTCAGGTTTACCCCAGCTCTGTCTTCAGAAACATCTATGAAGCAGAATCTTTGAAATATTTTCAGAGATTTACAATGTGATTCAAGTCTATTATTTTGACATTTCAAATCTTTTTATAAATCTGCTCACGTGTTGCACTACTGGAATGTGCTTCTTGTTTCCTCAAGTCTGTGGTGTTCTGCTGTGTTTGGGTTTTGTCACCTTAGAGCAGGGGTTCCCACCTTGGGTTGCCTAGACCCCAGTGGAGTTTCAGTACTTTTCGAAGGCATTGTATACAACATAAGCGCCTCGGAGATTGGCTTTAGTAACAAACACACACACACGCACACTGAAATGGAGACAGAGAGACGGCATTTTATAAAGTCTTACATGTTAAGTGCCTGTCAATTGGATAAAATTGTTGTTACCAACATGCATGTTGTGAATTGGTGATACAGACATGGTGAATAAGGGGTTATGAGGCCTCCAAAAGGCTTTACTGGCTTGGCCAGGTCTCCTTTGCCTTCCCTGGAGAAGGCCGTATCCCAACAGGCTTAATCCAGCTTTACTGTCCTGCTTCACGCTTTGCAAGTACAAAAGAGATTTAAGCATTCAAATGAAGTTTATTAGGAGGGTAACCATAAACTCCGGCTTGTGCACAGAAGAGTACTGAAGAATCTTTATAAATCTAGAATTTATATATACAGTAGAAAAATACAAGCAAAACGCTAAAAAGAGCAAACATAGATTAAAGGTTCTGCCTGAAAAGGCAATCCACAGCAAACAAAGTTCTAATGCAGTGTCCGGCACCAAAATCCTTTATTCAGAAGCAAGAGATGAAAGAATAACCAGAAATTCAATTTAGGAACAGTAATACTCACAAAAACTCCAACCATAAATGAATGCTGGACTGCTGGATCCTCCAGTAAAGCCAGGAGGAGGGCCTAGCAGCTGTGACATCAGGATGACCACGCCTCTTGGGGCTCCTCCCACAAGGAACAAAGAATGGAGGCATTTTTAGGAAGAGAGCACATAATAACAGCCCAGCAACATACAGTACATGAAAATAAAGCATGCTACTACTTAAAAACAGCAAAAGTAACAATAACATACATAAACACACATTAATACACAACAGTGCAGCAGTGGCATGAACCTATATTGTTGTTAAAGGAACAGTGTGCAGCTAATTTTAGTTTTTGGTTTAAGTGCGGCAATGTTCTTTATTTTTCTTTTGTAGAGATTGTTTTTTAAGAAAATCTACCGAATCCTTGAAAGCTGCTCAAATTTGTGTTTGCTTATTGATGGAAATTGTTTTGTCTAATAGCATTATATTAATCAACTAAAATTTACTACCATATTTTTGTCTGTTTTCTTTGTGCTTTTTGACAATATGGCGTGTTTTCTGGACACATCATATTAGTGTTTATGTTTACTAGGCAGTTTTTTAACCAGATAAAGTACTTAGTAGGGAGTATTGAATCAAGAAATTACTGTTCATCTAGGGCACAGCTTGTTAATCTAATTCAAAACTTTGACTTTCAAGTATCTATTAAAGTTTGATATTAGGGTATCACTTTAGGTGTCCCAAATACGCTGTACTTACATTGTTATTATCTGTATAATGACAGAATAACTAGGTGTTATTACCTTGTACTTACTGTGTAACACAGTGTGATACTATAAGTACTCCATTGTAATAGTGTTACACTGTATTACACAGTAAGTACAAGGTAATAACACCTAGTTATTCTGTAATTATTCAGGTAAATACATGGTAAGTACGGAATGTTTGGGACACCTAATCTAAAGTGATACTGATATTAGTTTGAATCTTGTATTATTAATGTCGTCTTTGCTTTTTTCTATTGTATTACATTAACTATTTGCAAAGTGCTTTGAGTATTTTAAAGGTGCTATATAAATGAAATGCATTATTATTATTATTATTATTATAATTACACAGTACCATGAGTTCAGGTGTTATTGCTAGCCTGGCCAGTGTATCAGCATGGAGTTTGCATGTTCTCCCCATGCATATGTGGACTCGGTTTATGTAACTTCAGATATTGTTTAATAGCTGGATATCAGAAGTGAGTCAATAATGTCTCTCAATTGCCAAATCTGTTTATTCCTACACGTGGTGTTAAATGACATCCTCCCTGTTTAGGCTCACAGGGAGCTCCTCAGGTTTTGCATGTTACTTAAGTGAATGACCTGAGATGTCGCTATAATGGACATTCAGTATTTAATGTAAGTGGTATACTTGTAGAAAGGAAGTGTATATACAGTATATCAAAAACTGTCATCTCTATTTCTACTATTATTGTTATTAACACAGTTCAAGTAGTGAGTTCAACAGTACATCAAAAAAAAAAAAATAGCAAAGTAAGAATTCTCTGGAAAAAAAAGCACTTTGAAAGTTTCAAAATAAGTCAATGACATATAAAAAAAATATGAAGAGTATGTTTCTGCTCACCAAGGGAATCTCAAAGATAAAAAAGAGTGTGTTTTTTCAAATTAAATACTAATTTGCTTAAAGTTGTTGTAGGTTAACAAATGGCATCCAAGCACACATTACTAGATTTAGCATTTTTGGATGATTCTGGAAGCCTTTTACTGTCACATTATTGGGAGAAAATTGAGTTCTGTCACAGAGAGTAATATCATGTGTATTAAGTTGACAGGAACAACATGACTGATATAAAGTTTGACAAAAAGAAAACAGTGTCTTTACACATGCAGAACTGCGTTCTTGTGGACATTTTCAGTGAGTAGCACAAAGCTCATAAATTGTAACAAAAACTAAAATTTGATTGCAAAAAATGTGAACGAAATAAAAACAAAAAAGAAAAAAAAATTAGAAAATGGCAAAAAATGAAAAACTAAAAATGAAAATTAGAAAGTAGTGAAAAACTGAAACTAAACAAAATCTAAAACTAGAAAAACACTTTTGGGCAATTGTAGGTCGCATGTTTAAGACTAAAAACTAATCAGCTCCAGTGAACTACAGTAATAATATTAGGCAGGTTTTTTTTTTAGTCTGATGCTGATTCCGATTCCCAACTCTTTATCCCTTTAAAAAACTTTTTAAGTAACTTAAGTAACCTTGCGCCAAACTGCATCAGTGACCTTCTCCATCACTATGTGCCTGCTCGCTCACTAAGGTGCTCTGATTCTGGCAATCTTGTTGTGCCCCACACTAATCTACACTCCATGGGTGACAGCAGGGCCTTCAGTTGTATAGTGAGGGCCCAAACTCTGGAATGACCTACCGAAATTAATCAGGTCAGCTGACTCCATGAATTTTTTTAAAAAACAACTCAAAGCTCATCTGTTCAGAAAGGCTTTTAGCTCTACTTGACTTTATTACCCTTCTCTCAGTTTACCTCCATGTCAAGATGCTTATGTAACTTGTATATGTGCGTGCTAGACCTTCAATTATGTTGTTTGTTAGGCTAACTCTGAATTTACTATCTTAATCTTCTTTATTTATTTATTTATCTGGTTTGTACAATACTATTTACTGTATACCCTGCCGTTCTTTCTTATATTCTGTAAGTGCCTGGAGCATGGGAAAGGTGCTATATAAATAAAATGTATTATTTATTATTATTATTATTATTATTAAGCTCCTGCATTACCAGACGCAGAGAAGCCTTATAACCTATATTAAAGTGTTAACATTGTTATTTTTATAATAAAACTATAGGCGTTAACTGTTCGTTTTTTATTAACAAAATGAAATTCTTTGTAACCATGAAAATACTAAAATCCAAATAAATTTGTACAACACACCTCACTCGGTTATGAGGAATCTCGATGTAGCCTTCCTCTTTTTTAAACCCTCTGAAACGCCATCTTGCACACTTGGGGGCCCAATCTCAACTCCATGGACCCCTGACCTGCACAAGACCTTCGGCTCCTCTCTCTCAGTACCTGTTACCTGCCACAACAAACCTGTACTTAAAATGCATTACTGAAACATTGACATTTGGTCAGTTGTGTTTATACAACATCAAACCCAAGCGATTAACCTGATTTTATTAGCTGAATAGCTACCCTACAGTATTCTACATAATTTACAGAAGAATAGTTTGTGGTGGGATTTCTCTTAACATGAAGAGCTGACAGCTGGAGGAAGCACAACAGTCTTTACACACTATACATTCAATAATAAAACATACTACAGTAAAATCTCTCTAATACATTGCAATAACACAGATTTGAAAATGATATGATTATCGTTTGTCACAATCAGTCACAACTTTCCTCGAGCCGAGACTCTCCTTACTAAGGCTGAACGAACTGTGCAGTGCTGGACAGTAAGGAAGACCGAGTTTTCAAGGTAAGACGATTCTACTCATTAATCATGGCACCAAATTGCATCAAGTTAAGAATTTCACTGTACTTTGAACTTGTGACAATAATGACCATATAAACCTTATAACTCAACCAACCAATGTAGGCCAATACCTAACACTACATTTAAAATTTATCAGTGGTTCTCAAACTAATTTCTGGAGACCTCCTGTGGTTACAGGATTTTATTTTATCTATTTTCACAATCAGTTAGTGTGTTTACATGCGCTTTAATAACCTGGCTACTCACAGAAACCTGCTTTCTAAAATGCCATGTAAACCCTTTTTCCAGTTAGGGAACCTAGGTTTTTGCTCTTTGACAAACCAGGTTAACACACCTAGATTTCTCCACGAGTTATCTGGCTATGTGTCCATATAAAGCCTTGACTGGGTTACAGTTAAAGATTTTGTAGTCTGTGTTTGTCTGCTGCACTCCATTAGCCTGTGAATGTTTTAGCTTTGCAGATGCTTCCTGCAGCAACTGGTAGAAAAACAGTAGAAACACCGACATTATTCAACTTCTTGAAGCTAATGCTCAGGTGATTGCATTATTCTTTCTTCTGGTTTTAATAGTCTGTCTCAATTGCTAAAATAATGTTGTTAGGCTGAACGTACAGCGCCAAACTCAACAGCACAATCCCATGATCAGTGGTGGAGAGTAACACATTAAAAATAACGTGTTATGTAGTCTGAATATATATATTTTTTTATAGTAACGAGTAACCTAAAGCAGTCGTTATTTTATTGACATAAGAATGCCTGTATTGTTCTCCCAGCAGCATGGGATGTAAGACAAGAAGCAAACGTGCTGGTACATCGCTCCTTTGAAGGACCCAATCGCACAGCCAAGTAGAAGAGTGTTACCGAAACATACTAACAATATGTCAGTTTAATTTTAATTTAGCTATTTACTATAGATATGTTGAAACAGCAATGTCAGGTGACTCAATGGCCAGTATTCATGCCGCTAATCTTCAGTGGTTTAGGATGGGAATGTAAAATGGGAATGGATGGTGTATACTTCTAGCACATGAAGGGCTGCAGATTATATTGTGGCCTGGTGCAGGAATGAAAGATTGTTGAATAATGATTTGGGGTGCTAGCTGGGTCATCATGTTTAATGAAAAGGCAAAATAAACAAAAACAACGTCCGTCATGGCATTAAATGTCCTTGGTTTTGGGCCTAGAAAAAAAAAAATCATGCAGAGCTCTCTCGGGTTGTCACTTTAAGGGAGGCACGTCTAGCAGCACTTTCCTCTGGCAAATGACTCATCCTCCTCCTCTTCCTCCTCCGGTGGCTTTGTTGGGGCAGAGTCAGGTAACCTCACTGGGCAGTTTCTCGGTGCTGCAGGAAGAGAAGGAGAAGACCGCGTTAGCACTAGCACCAACCTCATAATATACCATGATGGAGCCTTTGAGGAGATCCACAAATCCACATACATGACACTGTATATGTGTATGTATATGTGTGTGCGTATGTATGTATGTGTGTGTGTGTGTATATATATATATATATATATATAGTAATAATCAAACAAGTCATAAAGGTTTGGGGTTTTTTAGGCCCCGTATACTGTAACAAAAGGTCTTCAGAATCTCCAAAAAATGGAAAATTGCATCAGACAATCAGGGATTGTTACACGGACATTATAAAGAGTGGACAGGAAATTAGGGACATGGAATGCTGGGAAGGCGTGGTGGTGGATGGGTAGTGGACGTCATCAACGGGGGACCAGAGGAGAGAAAGGAAACCGGAAGTGATGGCATTTTCTTTATGTGAGATGGATCATGGTGGCGGCGGTTCGTCCTTTCTATGGGAGAAGAGAAAGAGGGGTTATTACCCTGCCTTTGTCCCCTGGCGTGGGTCCTTCAGCTGCTCCCCATGCGCTGGTATGTGACTATATATATATATATATATATATATATATATACTAGGGGGCCCCCTGCTCACTTCGCTCGCCCACCCCCGAATTTGGTTTACCGGATGTACAATTTAAAGAGATTGTTAGCTTCATAGGAATTGTTACATAGGCATTATTTTCACGTTCACTTTAAAAGTTTTGTAAAAACAATACTTGTCCTTTATTTTTGGCCCTGGGCGTGGATACATCAAGTATAACACTGCTCAGTGTGGCTGAACGCATGCTAAGGAGAAGCCATCAGATCATCCGCTGGGTTTCTGCTGCTGGCGAACTGCATGTTTTGCTTGTTGTTTGTCCTTGTTTAAGAGCTGGGAGCAAGTTAGGTATTTGTATCATGATCATGAGATTTCATGATCTCTAACCTGCTCTGCATCTGTAAAGCGCCAACGTTTTTGAACTACTTTATGAAGTTCTTCTTTAAGCCCAATTGGACGTGCCTTGTTTTTCAGTTCCACTTGTTCTGGGCTGATTATTACTTATTTTCTGAATTTGCACCCAGATTATTCTTTTTCTTTTTTGCATTTTCTTCTCTCTAACGCTTTTGGGTCTCTCTTCTCCGCGCTGCTCTTTGTTCTTCACTTAGTCGTCAATGTTTCATCAATAACGTATTGTCCTTATACGCTTTATATGTGCTGAGAGCCCTGGATCTGTGTGTGCTCAAAGCCTTTACATGACGGAGTGTTTTGTTGCCCGTGGTCTTATTTGATATTGGTTCTAAGTAGGGTGTGTCTTGCAAGAATCTTAAGTTCTATGTTCCCGCAAGACAATCCTGGGTCAATCTCTTGGCACAAAGTCTCATGTTTAAGGTCCCCGTGAGACGCTCCGTGGTCAATCTTTTTCGTCTCGCAGGTCTTTTAAGTGTCTTACCTGATCATGTGAAGATCACGTCTCGTCTCCCTAGTCTTTTCCCTCTTAGGATTTTTTTTTATAATAGAGAGATATATAAACACACACAGATACGTACATAGGATGCAACTTTTGAATTGATTGAAGATCTGCCTTTCCCCTGATTCATTGGTCAAGAGTCCTGTCTTCCACTGTGTGAATTTATTCTATGCGGATGCCGGTCACCTGACTTTGAAAACACCTAGCTCCCCATATATATAGGGATTATTGTTGGGTCCCATGTTCCTTGTCGAGCACACGGGTCTGCTGTGGAATAGCATCTGGTAATGCCCCCTCTGCATGCGATCAAATCTCAGTCCAGGCTCTTTTCACATGTAGCTCCTGGTTGCTGAAATGAGCTGCCCACCTCCATTTGAAACTCTGACTTCCTTAATGTGTTTAAGAAGCATTTGCAGACTCTTGTTTGGTTAATTTCTGTCTAACTGTTATTAGCTATTAGCCATTAGCCTTGTCCTGTAACACTTGTCCCCAAATTGTCTCCCGGATTGATGTTTACTCGATTGTGTTGTCCTCTTTAGTAAGTCACTTTGGATAAAAGTGTTTGTTGAGCAAGTAAATGTAATTGTTAATTTACACCTTTGTAAATTTTAAGATTACCAAACACCATAAGAAAAAATTAAATCCATATCCCCAACATTGACATATTCTAGGAACTCCTAGCTTATGCAGCACCTGTCTTCTATTTTATTAAAATGCCAAATACTGCAAGCTAATGTAGGCCAATGATGCTTGATATTCATTGAATTGTAATGTGTAATTAGTTGGGTTTAACTGATAACAATAAAGTGTCAAGATGGCCAACAAATATTTTTGTAAAATATTCCAGAAGCAATTTTTACTATTGCTTGTGAATCTTTTATTAAATGAAAGATAAACATATTCATTTTTCTGTTAAACTACTACATTTCTTTGTAAACACCAGTGTGATGGCAGGCTGTTTTTATTGTGTTTATTATATTTTTCAGTGTGTACTTTATTATACATATGCGAGGGGAAAGTTGGCTTTGCAACTGGTAGTCTCTTTTGTTCCTCGCTTTTTATGTTGAAATAAAGAAGTAAGCCGCATTCCACAGAGGCCAGGTAACACACTCTTTGAATGATTTGTATCAGCATATCGGCGCATAGACTACTGACATGATAATTGCAGTCAGGTCTGCAAGCTTGTGGGAATTCAGCTGGTCTTGTACCAACTGGATGGCTGCTCAGGACACAGCTTGATTTGCAAGGTGCAAGTTAGCATTTTATTCAACAGAGGCAGGCATCATTTAAAATTCCCTGAGGGAGAAACCCTGGTGATCTGCAGATGTTGAGACAAACTGGCCTGAAACGTGGAGCTTTTTTTTTTTTTCTTTTCTGAGAGCTTTCAAAGGCCGGTTTAAATATGAGAGACATTGGAAATGATTACAGTACATGAGGGATTGTGAACCGAATTTCAGTTTGATGTCATCTTAATTACAGTATCTGATGATCAGCGTAATCTCATACCACTGCTGATTGACATACTTCTTTTGTTATTTGCACTTGGGGAGCAGTAGCTGTTTTTCCCCTGTTAAATCTTTCAGTTTTCTTTAACCATAAGAGGTTTTACATTTTATTGTATTCAAGATGTGTTAGAGTTTGATTCTCTTGTACAGTCAAGGTCTTGGTACAATAATGATTTTCAGCTCTACTCAGGACACAGTAATTTACACCCTTTTGGTTTCTTAATAATATGCTTCATATCTTTGCACGTGTTGTCTATAGCTTATTGATTGTTTTTACAATCTACAAATTATTATTTCTTGTTCAACTCCTTTTGTATTGTACAAATAATGTACTTAGAGGAATGCGCCAACCAAACTTGATAATTTTATATATTGCTTACTTTGTGTAGTTTGTATTAATGGTAGATAAATCTTTAAGCTCTTGATTTCATGGGGAGAGGAGAAAACAGACTTTCTGATAAAGTGGACATCTATGGAGATGCTCCTTCCCGAAAACCAAAGGACCTCACTGTGAAAAATCCTGGCAATGGCTGGTATGAATCTGAACCCCGGGTTTTCTTGGTTCTGACTGTCGTGATGTTGAATCTGTTGTTGAAAAGCAAGCAGTGGAATGATGCAATAAACTGCAGAGATGAGTTTGTAAATGAACGGGTAAATTGTCTCCTTTCTCCTCTCTCACTCTCTCTCCATCCTCTCGCCTTCGCTCCTCTTTTTTTTAAATGCAAAATGTCTCGGATGTATCTGGTGAGTTTAACAGGTGATATCCATCTTGGGGCTGCGGTCTCTCTCCATCATCCTTCCCCTGTTCGCGGGCAACATTTACTGATGCACGTACAACGAACAGTAAATGAGACGATGAAATGAAACGCACTTGACGCAAAAAAAAAACCCAAATACTTATTATTATGTAGCCCCGCTGCAAGAGGAAATGGGAAGAATAGCTCATTGAATTTTCTTCATTGTCAGTGTCTCTTTTTTACTTTATGGTCTATACAGTACAGTACACATTTTTAATGATATGCACAATATTTGTTTATTTCTTGTTCATTTCTTTTTATTTTTTTGTTTTGCACAATAAAATATTTTGAATATAAATTAATTAGATCAGCTGATTCCATTCTTTTAAAAAATCAACTTAAAACTCATTTATTCAGCAAGGGATTTAAGTTACCGTGGCATTCTGACCCTTCTTTCAGTTGACCTCTCTGTTCAGGTGCTCAGAATAATTTGCATTTTTATCACAAATTCTGTTATTTGGTCAGAGTCTTGTTGTAGTATTTGTATTTTTGTGCTTTACCATCTGTTGGTCTAATCCAAAGCTTTGTGTTTCCTATATTTATAGCTTTTTAATATGGTGGGTCTCTCTTGAAGTGATGTTACAGGCCCAGCACACCACAGAATAGAGCATTGGACTTGCCATCACAGAGCCGCAGGACTCCCTTTTTTTATTTCCATTTTCCATTTTCTTAGAACTATGGATTCAGTAAGTTGTTGGAAACATTTCTTTGGGATTTTGGTTCATGTGGACACAATAACATGACATTGTTTTGCAGATTTGTGATGCCACGTGCTAACCTCCTGTTTTGTTTTATCAAACGCTTGCCATGTTACCTGTCAAAATATTTGCCATCTCTTGCCCTACATGTACCTTCAGTGCCATTTCCTTGGTATCCACATGTGTCTGAACCTCTCTTCCACTGGCGTTGCCTCTTTAAAGCGTGTTCCAGTAAGGGGTTGCTTCTCAGACTCTGTCATTCCTCACATACTGTCCACTTTTATGGCTCCCGTCTTATGGTGCTATACTTTTTACTCCTCCTTCTGTGTCTCTCACTTGTACTTCTTCTTTCGATTGCAGTCACCAATTCCAAACGGACCAATCAGATTGCTCCGAGGTACTGAACACACAGGCCTTCGAGTTTTATTATATAGTAGATAGATTCTCTATTGGAGTGAGATCTGGGAACTGTGATGGCCGCTGGAGAAAAGTAATGTCACTATTTTGGTTATGGCATCAGCTGTCCTGCTGTGAAAGTACTGATATAAAACAGTTTTGGTGATCAGCTTCGCCAAAGGGTTAATGAATCCTACATAAATTTGAAAACTGGATTTGTCAAATTAGGCGTAGGCGATCTTTCCACAAAATCATATCATGATCCTTTTAAAACTCATGATCCACAATCTGAATTGCAATCCTATCTTTTCAATGTGGCAGACACTTAAGAGAGTATCTGGACTCAAACTCGTCAAGACCTAAGTAGCACTTTATTTTAAATATCAAACAAAGTTGAATTCAATTGTTCTCTCGTTCACTTGCTAAGCGGAGTTAAGGAACACGCCCCAAAGCTGGCGAGTGAGTGAGGAAGGCCCCTTCCTTCGGCCTGCTGTGTCTCTCGGATTTGTGTAAATCAATCGGTACCGCGAGCGAACTATGATACTTAGCAAAATGAGAGAAGTCGCAAAATCAACCATAATGTTCAAGTAAATTATAGAAAAAAACAGATCTAAATTCGTTAAGTAGTCCTCTTGTGAAAAGCGAACAGACATACAGACAGAGAGACATTGGATTTTATATATTATATATTATATATTAGTAAACCTTCAAAATAATGTGCAGTTAAAGTCTCAACAGCATTCTCTGCATTTCTGGAGCTTAGTAGAGCCTGATAACTCTTAAGAATCTTCACCAAGCAGCCCCGAAAATGTCTGCTTGGTTTGGGTCTCCATGCCTTTTGCCTTTTCTGACATGAATGTCATGAAATCAAAGTTCAGAACAAGACTGACAGACGAACATTAAAATGACTCCATAAGAGTGAACCTGAGAGGCTCCACTCCACCATACACCTCAGTGCCAGTCATCTGACTAACTCAAAAACACATCACACATGCGACTGGTCCTGTGAATAAAGTGACACAGTGACATGTGACAAAATGACAAATGGATTTGGAATTGCTGTGTTTTGTTTTGACAGCATTCATGTTTTAATTCAATAGTGTGAAATGCATACAGACATACAAAATGCACTTGCAGGTGAACAAAATATTTTTTGTGATGTTTTAATGCAAAATGTGAGTTGTTGACCACCAACATTTTGTAAATGTTCAGGCAAAACAAGTGTATTCAGTTTGTTTGGGTTGAAATAAGCTATGAGAATAAATGTTAGAAAACATGAGTAACTCTCGGCCATTTTAATTTTGTAAAAGTAGCTCTCGGGGGGGAAAAAGGTTGAAGACCCCTGCTCTAGAGCCTAAAGTGTGTAAAAATCCCAGAAGAGCAGATATTTTTGAAATGCTAGAACTAACATGTCTGGCACCAACAATCTTCTGATGGTGAAAGTTACTTAAATATAAATAATTTTAAAACAAAATTGATGCACAAACACCCAAAAATTGATGCAGGGAAGTAGGGGATATCCATCCATCCATTTTCTAACCCGCTGAATCCGAACACAGGGTCACGGGGGGTCTGCTGGAGCCAATCCCAGCCAACACAGGGCACAAGGCAGGAACCAATCCTGAGCAGGGTGCCAACCCACCGCAGGACACACACAAACACACCCACGGGCCAATTTAGAATTGCCAGTCCACCTAACCTGCATGTCTTTGGATTGTGGGAGGAAACCGGAGCGCCCGGAGGAAACCCACGCAGACACGGCGAGAACATGCAAACTCCACGCAGGGAGGACCCAGGAAGTGAACCCGGGTCTCCTAACTGCGAGGCAGCAGCGCTACCACTGTGCCACCGTGCCGCCAAGTAGGGGATACACTACAGATAATGATAGAATGACAAATAGACAAAATATCATCAGATTGATATTTATATTGCCCTCCATAATGTTTGAGACAAAGACACTTTTTTTTCCCCTTGATTTTCCCCGCTGCTCCACAGTTTAAAATTACAAATCAGACAATTCAGACATCGTGATTAAAGTTCACATTGCAGACTTCATTTAAGGTGATTTGCAGACATTTTGGTC
The DNA here is from genome assembly GCF_016835505.1 of Polypterus senegalus. Lineage (NCBI taxonomy): Eukaryota > Metazoa > Chordata > Cladistia > Polypteriformes > Polypteridae > Polypterus > Polypterus senegalus. Next base: position 8,707,314 of record NC_053160.1, read on the forward strand.
GCACTATGTAGGAACGACATCACTTTTTCTATACGGTCCCCCCACTTTAGGGCACTGTAATGTTTGGGACAGTTGGTGTCACATATATTTGTGAGTCCTCAGGTGGGTTTCATGGCTTCATAAGATACTTCAGCTTGTTTCTACCCTTTGGAGTCTGTAGTTGCCATTGTTTAACATAAGGATAAGTGCAGTGCCAGTGAATAACAAAGAACTCATCATGACTCTGAAAAGCAAGATAAAAACCATTCAAGACATCTGTAAAATTTTAGGATGACCTCAATCAACTACTGAATAAAAAGGAACAACATACTGGTGAGCTCAGTAATCGTAAAGGTAGTAGTGGGCCATGGAAGACCTCCACTGCTGATGATAGAAGAATCCTCACTATGGTAAATAAAAAGCCCCAAATGTCTATGCGACTGATCAGAAATAGTCTTCAGGGAGCCGATGTGTGTGTGTCAAAGACAACTATCCGCTGAAGACTTCTTGAAATGAAATACAGAGGCCACACGGCACGATGCAAACCATAAAACTAGGATGACCATATTACAGTTTGTGAAAAAAGGACTTAAACGAGCTTGAAGAATTCTGGGAAAAGGTCTTGTGGACAGATGAGACAAAGATGAACCTTATCAGAGTGATGTCGAGAGCAAAGTGTGGAGACGAGAAGGAACCGCCTGAGTTCCACAGCAGACCACCTCATATGTTAAACATGGTGGTCCTGGGGGTGTTGTGGCTTGGGCATGTATGGCTGCCACCGATCAGGGCACACTTCTCTTCATTGATGATGGAACTGCTGACAGCAGTGGCACAATGAAGAACCACTTACACCTGAACACCAGCAAAACCAAGGAACTGGTGTTGAATTTTAGGAGACGCAGGCCCCTCCTGGACCCTGTGATTATCAGAGGCGACTGTGTGCAGAGGGTACAGACCTATAAATACCTGGGAGTGCAGCTGGATGATAAATTGGACTGGACTGCCAATACTGATGCTCTGTGCAAGAGAGGACAGAGCCGACTATACTTCATTAGAAGGCTGGCATCCTTCAACATCTGCAATAAGATGCTGCAGATGTTCTACCAGACGGTTGTGGCGCCTCTTCTATGCGGTGGTGTGCTGGGGAGGCAGCATAAAGAAGAGGGACACTTCATGCCTGGACAAACTGGTGAGGAAAGCCGGCTCTATTATAGACACGGAGCTGGACAGTTTGACATCTGTGGCAGAGCGGCGGGCGCTGAGCCAGGCTCCTGTCAATCGTGGAGAATCCACTGCATCCACTGAACAGGATCATCTCCAGACAGAGGAGCAGCTTCAGTGACAGACTGCTGTCACCATCCTGCTCCACTGACAGACTGAGGAGACCCCACACTATGCGACTCTTCAATTTCACCCGGGGGGGGGGTAAACGTTAACATTATACAAAGTTATTGTCTGTTTTTACCTGCATTTTTATCACTCTTTAATTTAATATTGTTTTTTATCAGTATGCTGCTGCTGGAGTATGTGAATTTCCCCTTGGAATTAATAAAGGATCTATCTCTATCTATCTATCTATCAATGAATTCTGATGTATGTAGAAACCTCTGGTGGTGTTAATTTCCAGTAAAGGCCTTCAAACTCGATGGACGGCACTTCATCCTACAACAAGATAATGAGCCAAACACACTGCTGAGGCAACTCAGGAATTTGTCAAAGCTAAAAAAATGCGAAATTCTTGAACTGCCAAGCCAGTTAACCCGAATTAAATCCAATTGAGCAGGCCTTCCATATCCTGAAGGAAAACCGTAAGGGGACAAGCCCCCAAAGCAAGCAGGAGCTGAAGATGATTGCATTAGGTGCTTAGAAGGGCATCATCAGAGAAGATCCTCAGCACCTGATAATGTCTTTGAATCTCAAACTTCAAACAGTCATTGCATGTGAAGGATACGCTACAAAGTCCTAAATATGAAGGCTTTAATAGGCCTGCCATTGTCGCGATGCCCTGAAATGGGGGGGCCATATAGGAACAGTGGTGTGTGACTGAAATATCTACAAATCCCCTTAAATGAAAGTCTTCAATGTGCACTTTAATCACGATGTCTGAATTGTTTGAGTTGTACTTTTAAATTGTGATCTAGAGGGGTAAATCAATGAAAAAAAAAACGTGTCTTTGTCCCAGACATTATGGAGGGCACTGTAAAAGTGTGCTTAGCTCCTACCATACCTAATCCCTTTCAGTGTTACAAAGGCATTTCTGTTTGATATACCTGCTTCTTGTCTTCAGCCTTGTCGCTCCTCAAGTCATTTTTGTGTTTAAAAAAGAAATAAATAACATTTTGAAGTTGTTTGCCCAAGACTTTGAGAGTCTGTCCTGCTTTCCCAGCTTTTGATGGAAGCTTACTTAGAACATCAACCTGTAATCATTCTGTGAAAAGGCTGCACACACATTAGAAATGAAAACACTGACTAAGGGATGAAATTGTTAATAGCCTCTTCACAGTTTCACCTGAGCAGCCAGCGAGTTGTGCCCTTTGTAACTCTGCTTTTTGTACAATAATGTGTTGAAATGGGCAGATGGGGTTTATTGAATGTAGCAACAAATTAGTGATTAATGTAATACATTGAAGGCACCACGCTCTCAAGAATAGGAGGAAAATATAACAATTGGAAGTATTACTCTTGTCTGTACCATTAATGACTGCTAAAATGTGTGGACTTTAAGGCTCTTGCTTTAGACAGCTAGTGACAGTGTGGTTAGGCAAAAGGAAAAAAAGCATACAGTGGATTCGGAAAGTATTTAGATCCCTTTACTTTCTGCATCCTATATTGTGTGTGCGTTTAATTTTAAATGGATAAAGTTCCCATTTTTGTTCATAAATCTACCCTTGATTACCTATGAGGACAAAGTGAAAACATGTTTTCAGAAAGGTTTGCAGATTTTTTTTTTTTTTTTAAATCAAGTATTCTTTGTCGTGGCACTGCAAATTGTGCTCAGGTGCCTCCTGTTTTCTTTATTTCTTCTTGAGATCATTCTAGAACTTAATTGGAGTCCACATATGGCAAATTGAATCGATTAAACATCGTTTAGAAAGACACATACAGTGGTGTGAAAAACTATTTGCCCCCTTCCTGATTTCTTATTCTTTTGCATGTTTGTCACACAAAATGTTTCTGATCATCAAACACATTTAACCATTAGTCAAATATAACACAAGTAAACACAAAATGCAGTTTTTAAATGATGGTTTTATTATTTAGGGAGAAAAAAATCCAAACCTACATGGCCCTGTGTGAAAAAGTAATTGCCCCCTGAACCTAATAACTGGTTGGGCCACCCTTAGCAGCAATAACTGCAATCAAGCGTTTGCGATAACTTGCAATGAGTCTTTTACAGCGCTCTGGAGGAATTTTGGCCCACTTATCTTTGCAGAATTGTTGTAATTCAGCTTCATTTGAGGGTTTTCTAGCATGAACCGCCTTTTTAAGGTCATGCCACAGCATCTCAATTGGTTTCAGGTTAGGACTTTGACTAGGCCACTCCAAAGTCTTCATTTTGTTTTTCTTCAGCCATTCAGAGGTGGATTTGCTGCTGTGTTTTGGGTCATTGTCCTGTTGCAGCACCCAAGATCGCTTCAGCTTGAGTTGTGAACAGATGGCGGACATTCTCCTTCAGGATTTTTTGGTAGACAGTAGAATTCATGGTTCCATCTATCACAGCAAGCCTTCCAGGTCCTGAAGCAGGAAAACAACCCCACACCATCACACTACCACCAGCATATTTTACTGTTGGTATGATGTTCTTTTTCTGAAATGCTGTGTTCCTTTTACGCGAGATGTAACGGGACATTTACCTTCCAAAAAGTTCAACTTTTGTCTCATCAGTCCACAAGGTATTTTCCCAAAAGTCTTGGCAATCATTGAGATGTTTCTTAGCAAAACTGAGACGAGCCCTAATGTTCTTTTTGCTTAACAGTGGTTTGCGTCTTGGAAATCTGCCATGCAGGCCGTTTTTACCCAGTCTCTTTCTTATGGTGAAGTCGTGAACACTGACCTTAATTGAGGCAAGTGAGGCCTACAGTTCTTTAGACGTTGTCCTGGGGTCTTTGTGACCTCTCAGATGAGTCGTCTCTGTGCTCTTGGGGTAATTTTGGTCGGCCGGCCACTCCTGGGAAGGTTCACCACTGTTCCATGTTTTTGCCATTTGTGGATAATGGCTCTCACTGAGGTTCGCTGGAGTCCCAAAGCTTTAGAAATGGCTTTATAACCTTTACCAGACTGAGAGATCTCAATTACTTCTGTTCTCATTTGTTCCTGAATTTCTTTGGATCTTGGCATGATGTCTAGCTTTTGAGGTGCTTTTGGTCTACTTCTCTGTGTCAGGCAGCTCCTATTTAAGTGATTTCTTGATTGAAACAGGTGTGGCAGTAATCAGGCCTGGGGGCACGGAAATTGAACTCAGGTGTGATACACCACAGTTAGGTGATTTTTAACAAGGGGCAATTTTTTTCACACAGGGCCATGTAGGTTTGGATTTTTTTTCCCCTAAGTAATAAAAACCATCATTTAAAAACTGCATTTTGTGTTTACTTGTGTTATATTTGACTAATGGTTAAATGTGTTTGATGATCAGAAACATTTTGTGTGACAAACATGCAAAAGAATAAGAAATCAGGAAGGGGGCAAATAGTTTTTCACACCACTGTATGTATGGAAGGTCCACAATTACCCTATTTTCCCAAAAATAAAACTTACTACGAAAATAAGCCCTAGCATGATTTTCAGGCTGCTCTGTAATATAAGCCCTACCCCAAAAATCAGCCCTAGTCAAGATCGTCGGCTGAAAAGTAAGGCGCCTAAGACTGGGTTGATAATTCACGCGACGCGATACTTGTGCTCGAACACCTTGCCGCAATATCTCCCAAAAGAATGTTTAATAAATACATCCATCAATCCAGGGATGTGTCCATTCCAGCAAGCATCAAGCGTTAGATAGAAACAAAATCCCTGGATGGGACATCAGCTCATTGGAAGGTGAACACAAACACACACATGCACTGGTGTCTTTTAAGTGTCACTAAATCCCCAAACCTTCATGTCTTTGGATGGAAAACGGAGCACACTGTGGAAACCCACCAGGAAACTCCAGGCAGGGGAACATGAGGAACGTGACTCCCTCCGAGACAGCAGCGCTACCGCTTTGCCACCATGCCACCTTCATATGTGTAGCTACTGTATTAACAGTATTCATTATTTAAACAAAGTTAACGATTTATCTATAAAATGTAACATACATACTTTAATACATTTCATCATGAAAGCGATATTAAGTACTCTATAAATCTAAGAATTCTAAATGTGCAAAGAGTTGGAAAATCATAAATTTAATGTGTTCTGTGTGGTGATCTATTGCTGCTTGCCGCTGCTGTCCGCTCAGGAGGAAGCCCCAAAAGCAATTAACAACTGGGTCAGTTTTTAGATGACGTTTACGATGGTCTGCTTTAATGATAAAGTAAACTAAGAGTTTAAAGTGGACATTTCGAGATTAAAGCTGAAATTTCCGCTTTAATCACAAAATAGACATTTTCACCATGTCTTTATTTTTTTTTATCTGTGGCTCAAATACACCGGCGTACATTCTGATGCTGTTGTGAAGGTGCGATAAAATAAAATAAAAAGAAGGCACAGAAGATGGTACGTAAGACTTTTAAAATATATCATGCCATTAGGTTGGGGAATATGCGACATTTGAATATAAAAGCACCATGAATACATTTGTATGTCTGCATTTTGCTTCACCACATCGAACCATTCATCAAACATCGAAGCCCGCATATCGATCCTGTAGGATCCTAAAAACGGCTGGATTAGCAAGAAATTCATGCTGGTATTCAGGGTTTGAATGTGGAGAGTTATGATGACATTCCAGAAGAAGATGGCATGACTGTATTTGGATAAATGTATATCAACATATTTATATAGCACATTTTCATACAAATAATGTAGCTCAAAGTGCTTTGCATGATGAAGAAAGAGAAAAAAAGACAAAGAAAATTAAAATAAGGCAAAACTCATTAACATTTATTGTTGTATATGAATAAATATGAGACATCGCCTGAAAATATGGTCTAGTGCATCTTTTGGAGTAAAAATGAATACAAGACCCGGTCTTATTTTCGGGGAAATATGGTATTAACACTGCATGTCAGGATAACATCCATGCCATGAAGTCCATGGAACTCTCTGTAGACCTCCAGTGGTTAAGATGTGGTGAGGAATTGATCAGGTCAAGGGGATAAAACCATTTGTAAAGCACTGGGTTTGGGTTAGGGGTAGGGTTTACAATTAGATTTGGGGAACAGAGCTTTACGGCAAGCTCTGGCACACTGACCCCCTTGTATGAAAATCAAATTTCTTTTTTCTTTTTTTTTACACACTGAAAAATTATCTTAAAAACTAATTTTCATTCAAACCATCCAGGTAAAAGGTCCCTAATGCCTCTATCCAAAATCTTTCCTTCTTTAGTCTGTTTTATTCCATGACCTATTCTGTTCTATACCGAACGTGGGAGGCCAATGATTTTCTAGATGAACATGGTTGTACGAAACCGCCTGCTTTTTCCCATTATCAATTAGCCTAAGATGTTGGACAAATTGTGATCTTAAGACATTTTTGGTCTCCCCAATGTATATGAGACCATAAGATCGACCCTGAATGCCATAAATGCAATTAACAGATGTCAACTGAAAAGACTGATGGATCGGCAGTTCCCTAGGTATTTGTTTATTTTTTAACATTTTTATGAACAAAGGGTATTCTATTACCCAGGCACACTTGTTCACCTTTTTTTTAATCATACATGACGTGTGTACCAGCATATCCTTCAAGTTCTTGTTCCTACAATTTGCTACTATCACTCTAAAATTGCCCAAAGAAGAAACAATGTCCTGTACCACACCAAAATTAGTCTGCAACATCCCTGCCGTACATTGAGTCTGTGCCGAATAAGTAAAGACCATAGGTAAAATATTCTTCTTCACCAAATTATTTTGTAGGCTTAACTTCAAAGACTCGGCAAAAACCAATTGGGTCCCCACCGGCTCCACACCCATCTCCCCGCACTCCATTTCCTGCATCTATTGTCTCATCCCATCAAACCTCTAAAAAAAATTAGGGTACTTAAGTTTAGGCATGTGATTCACAATGTTAAAGTTAACATCAGGCATGCAAGAAAACTGATGAAGATTATGGCCCAACTCCGAATATTTAACATAAGGATGTTAGGATGTTAAGGTCAGGATAAGTGTTGGGGGAGCCCATCCCCTTCAAAGACATTCTCTTTATAAGGGTAATGTTAAACATCAAGGATAACCTGTTTCCCCAGTTGAATGTCCAGACAAACTGTAATTAGGCAAGAAGGGTATTTTGTCTGAGAGGCATCCAAGAAGGCAAAGATTACAGTAACAGCTCTTCGGAAGACCTCTACTGCAATGGGAAAAGGTGGATCATGGCACGAGAAAGGTTGAGAAACACTGCAGTAAAACCTGCAGAAATAAAATAGCAAATTAAATCGCCTTTCTAGGGGATAACTTGTTGGTGACAGGACTGGCACTGATCCAGCCTGGTGCTGAGGTGTCACCGTACTTGGGTCCCAATCCAGGTGTTTCGTTGTGAATGCTGCCAACCCACATAATTCAAATGGGTACATTTCCCATCATTTTCATAATCTGCTGGCTGCCTGTATCTTTACCAATGGCAGCTCAACATTGCTGGCAGTTCAAAACAATTCAGAGAAAACTGAGAAACTGTGTTAACAGTGGAATGCATTCTGAAATCTTAATATGACCACTCTTCTTAAATTGTGGTGACGTTGCACTCCGAATTCTGAAAATAACATTTTGAAAAACACTGAGCGCAGTTTAGTAGCATGGGGAACTTGAAAGCGAAGTGTCTAATTTGTGTATTGTTAATCTGTGACATACAATTTCAGTTAATGTGTTTAAAGATTTAGAAAAGTTCAATAGAGATGAAGAACAGTTCTAGGCATTGTGTTTATTTTCTGTTTTGATACCTTCTGTTCTTTGGTTGTCTTTCCAGCGATGTCTTACAATTTACACACTGTAGTTAAAATTGATTTACTTTGCTTCTTAACCCTCCATCCTCTTGTCTTTGATAAGACTGACCCCCATGCTGTGCCTAATAGACTTAGCGGAGCTGCCAGCAAGTCATGTGGAAAGTGCGTTTTGAAAGAGAGAGTGAATATTAACAAGGAAACCAACTTACCTGGATGGCTGCAGTTGTCTCGGATTATGCTGGCCTCAGGAATGTCTTCTGCAGTTAGTTAGAAGCTTTAATTCTGTGCTTCATATAAGTATTGTAAACCAAAAACTATTTCTTTTTATACTTTTAATTTGTTGAGTTGTTGATTCACTCTTCTTCCTTCAGTATGTGTTTTTTTTTTTTTTGGACAGCATCTTCAAGTAGGGGTGGCATGGTGGCGCAGTGGGTAGCACTGCTGCCTTGCAGTTAGGAGACCTGGGTTTGCTTCCTGGGTCCTCCCTGTGTGGAGTTTGCATGTTCTCTCCGTGCCTGCGTGGGTTTCCTCCCACAGTCTAAAGACATGCAGGTTAGGTGCATTGGCGATCCTAAATGGTCAACTATTGTGTGCTTGTTTTGTGTGTGCCCTGCGGTGGGCTGTCGCCCTGCTCGGGGTTTGTTTCCTGCCTTGTGCCCTGTGTTGTCTGGGATTGGCTCCAGCAGACCCCGTGACCCTGTAGTTAGGATATAGCAGGTTGGATAATGGATGGATGGATCTTTAAGTATTTATATTTGATTGCTATTAAAAATGAGTGTATAATTTGCTTTTATGTTTAAAGAACTAGGAGCTTCACCCCCTGCCGCCGTTGTGAAGAGGGGTGCTGAACGCACCCCAAGGAGACCCGGCCGCTCCTCCAAAACCCCACTTAAACAATGATACGATGGGGAAATTTTTATTTTTATTTATATATTTTTTTTAAATCTCCTCTTTGCTCGATCAGTTGCTGGCTTGCTGCTGCCATGCCACGTGATGTTCATTTCATGCGGTTGTACAGCAGCTGTCCTTTTGTCTCACTTCCTTGTCTCTCTTGTCCCCCAGACATCTTCAAACACTATTTGATCTCTTTTCGCTGTTCTGTTATTTCAGCGAGTGATATTTTCTGTTTGTTTGCGCTAATGTGATCTTTACTCTCCTTTTGAAAATTACTTTTGAATTTTCCTACTTCCATTATCTCTAACCTGCTCTGCATGTGTATCACGGGACTTAGTTCCAAAGACTGTAAGTATGACGTGACTTGACCATCTCACAGGATGTGAAAGTGTCTCTGTCTCTCTTCAAAAGATCACGTCTCGTCGCAGGAAAAAGGTCTCGTCGCAAGATTTTTTTTTATAATGGAGAGGTAATACATAATTTTACACACTTCAAGTAATTTGGTTGTTGCAAATAGAGATAAAAAACCCTTACCTTGATAAAGTAATTTACATACATTTTGGCCAAACCATGTGGAATTGACAACACTTTTTGTACACGGTCCCCCCCCATTTCAGTGCACCATCATGTTTGGGACACAGCAATGGCAGGTCCATTCTATTTTGTCCTTTGTCACATATCCCTCACATGCTTGAAGTCAGCCATTCATAGATGTTACCAGGTGCTGAGGATGTTCTCTGATGATGCTCTTCTAAGCCCCTAATGCAGCCATCTTCAGCTCATGCATGTTTTGGGGGGGGGCTTATCCCTTTAAGTTTTCTCTTCAGCACATGGATGTCCTGCTCAATTGGACTTGCATTGGGTGACTGGCTTGGCTATTCAGGAATTTTCCATTTTTGTATCTTTTTAAAACTCCTACGTTGCCTCAGCAGTATGTTTGGATCATTTTCTTTGAGCAGATCAGATGTTTCTCTAAACCTCTTCTGTCAGGAGTTCATCATCAATGAAGAGAAGTGTGGCAGCACTTGTGGCAGTCATACAAAACTAAACCATAACACCCCCACCACCATGTTTGACAGATGAGTTGGCCTGCTTTGGATCTTGGGCAGTTCCTTTTGGTCTCCACACTTTTCTCTTGCCGTCTTTGTCTTGTCTATCCACAAGGTCTTTTACCAAAATTCTGCAGGCTCTTTGAAGTCCTTTTTCACAAACTGTAATCTGGCCATCCTGTTTTTGTGGCTCTCTAGTGGTTTGCATCTTGCGGTGTGGCCTCTGTACTTCTATTCACAAAGTCTTCTGCTGATAGTCGGGCCTTACACGTCCACATCTCCTCCTGAAGACTGTTTATGATCTGTCACACAGATATTTGGGGCATTTTCTTGACCACAGTGAGGATCCTTCTGTCATCAGCAGTGGAGGTCTTCTTTGGCCTACCAATCCCTTTGTGATAATAGCTCACCAGTGTGTTCATTCTTCTTTCTTCTTCATGATATTTCAGACAGTTGATTTTGGTCATTCTAAGATTTTACCAAGGTCTCCAATGGTTTTAGTCTTGTTTTTCAGCCTCATAATTGGTTCTTCGACTTTCATTGGCACAGCACTTGTCCTCACATTGAACAATGGCAACCACAGTCTCCAAAGGGCACAAGCAAGCAAAGGTATTTTATGAAGCCATGAAATATACCCGAGGAATCACAAACATCTGTGATGTCAATTTACCCAAACATGATGGTGCTCTGAAATGGGTGGGGCCCCTCATGCAGAAAAAAAACTGTTGTGTTACCAAAATGTATACAAATCCCCTTAAATAAAAGTCTGCAATGTGCACTTTAATTCATGGCTGAATTGTTCGATGTGTAATTGTTAAAATCAGTCCTAAGGTAACTCAGCACTGACAGGAGAATATTCTGTCTATAGAACTCTTTCTTAAACTTTTTTTTTCTTGACTCAATTTTGCTCTACTTAATTGTCATTAACGATCATCATAGAATCTCTGCTAACAGAAGACCTGAGGGTTGGAGTGTAGTGTTGTCCCCACTTGGGAATCCATGGTGGCACTGTCGCTCAGGTGAGATGCCCCCTAGCGTTCCGGGGAAAGTATTGTCCTGCCAATACTCTCTCCCCTGGTCCTTCCATGCAGATGGCATCCTGTTCAGGTAATGGCCATGACCACCTGTCATCGAGGGTTGCTTCATTGATTTCTGTTATGTGATTTTCATTGTTACTCAGCTTTCTTCAATTGTATTTTGGGTCACAGACCTGTGTGGGTAATTGTTTCAGGAAGGTTCATCCTGACTTCCCAGAGCTGAACACGATTGGAGCCTGTGCAGTCATGAAATGGCAAGTTCTTTATAAGGATTAGACTTAAATGCAAATGGGATCAGAAGGTGTGGGAAGACTTGGGTATGGAGGAGGAGAGAGTACAAACACTCCAGCAGAGGGAGGCTGGCCCTGCAGTCTCTGAATATATTGTTATTTCTATTAGCCATTGTGGGCTCCTGATTTTTATTTGAGATATCTGATTTTTGTTTAGTTTAAGTGGTTCCTTCAGAGGAGCGGTTAGGAGCAGCTGCTGATACAGCCCAACTCAGGATCCCCGATTAAGATCCTGAGTGCAGCCATGCAATGGGTGACACCTTAACACCACACTAGTTCAGATGGAATGAAACAGTATGTAGGTTTTTTATGGCAGCTGGAGTGCCAATTCTGCCATCAACCCCCAGATTTTTCCCTGCAGGTTGGAGGGCCTTCATGCAGGGCTGGATGTAGATTAACATCATACCCAGGATAGAGCAATTGCAGGTTAAGGCCTTGCTCAAGGGCCTAATGAAGTCACTTTTGGCTTTTACGGGATTTGAACCTTCCGATTTCCAGTGCAGATCCCTAGCCTCAGAGCCACCATCCCACTTCCCTCAGAGCCCATTATTTTATTATTTCTTTCTTTTTGAAGGTTTTATTTAACCCCGACTATAAATAGTGTGTAATGTTACAGAATAAAAAACAGTAGTATCCAAAGCCAGGAAATCGCGCAGAGTCCGGAACCATTGGTGTTAGTGACTTTATTAACACCATAATAAAGCCGTGCTCTGTCCACAGAGAAAGCCTCTGTTCCTGAGCTTGGAGATATTATTTTTATAGGTAGCTTAACATATGGATTTATGAGATTTGCAAATCATTGCATTCTGTTTTTATTTACACTTTACTCAGCATCCCAACTTTTTTTGAAATTGGGGTTGTAAATAAAGTACTTTGACACTCCTGCTTATGCTTATAGTCAACACTTAATGGCATTTTGCCACCTTTGTCCGGTCACTTTCAGTCAAGCCCTCTTTCACATTAGGTTATTCTTATCCGTGCTCATTATTCATTATGCTAATCCTCCTCCCAGTCTTTGGCATCAGCTTTCAGGGTGTCATTTTACATTGATGGAGTAGTTAACATGTAAGACTCAGCGCATATTAGTGCATTCCAGTGTTTTAATTATCTAAGGTCAGTGCAATTTAGTGGTTAAACTAATATTGGTGAGATTTCAAGATGCTTTAAAAAAATAATAATGTCTTACAAAGTACCGAATCACATAGTAAAACAAGTACAGTACTTAGTTAAAATAAGTGCCTAATCATATAAATTCTAATGTCTTTGCACACCATATTGTAATTATCCAGTGTGTAATTGCACATAAAATAACCAGTAAATATTCATGTAGATATATTTCCATAGTAAGATTTTTGTTTTCACTTATTTTTATAGAAGATTGAATCAAAAAATAAAGTCAGATTACGGGGTAACCAAAAGAGAGAAGCTGACACAGTACAAGGTGTTTGCAGTGGCTTATGGGTAGTTTGAAGACACACAGCGCAGATTGAATCAAAAATTAAAGTCAATTTGAAAATTACGGGGTAACCAAAAGAGGGAGAAGAGGTTTGCAGTGGCTTATGGGTAGTTCCATAGGGTGCTGGGCGGTCTCATGTTCTGGAACCCCTGCAGATTTTATTTTTTCTCTCCAGCTGTCTGGAGTTTTGTTTTTTTTTGTTTTTTCTGTCCACCCTGGCCATAGGACCTTACTCTTATTCTATGTTAATTAGTGTTCTCTTATTTTAATTTTGACTTTGTCTTTTATTTCTCTTTTCTTCATCATGTAAAGTACTTTGAGCTACATTATTTGTATGAAAATGTGCTATATAAATAAATGTTGTTGTAGTTCAAAACTCACAGCACAGTGATCTGCTATAAGTCTATTTGAAGCCAAGGTCGAATGAGCATGGACCTTCTGCCATGGAATAGCAGCATTGTTGAGCGACACACCATAGATTGAGATTTATCTTTGGGCAGAGGGAGTCCAACCTGCTGAAATTCACAATGCCAATGTATAACTCTGACATTACAGGAAGGTTTTTCCCTTGCATTAGGCTATGTTTATTTTTAAAAACGTGCAATGTGCGCTCTGCTGTGAGAGAATAATATAGTTATCTGAGGGGTCACATAGTTAGAGGAATTATTGCCCATATTAATATCTAGCATTTATCTTAAAATTAGCCTGAAGGGTTAAGCAAGGCAGGTTGTGTGAGCATCAAGGAGATTGAGTGTTCTAGATGGGGTAAGACTTGACAGTTATTACGTACACAGTTTTCATAAAAGGATAAGATCTGAACTTGAGAGCTAGAAATGAGACTTATGTAAGTATATTGTTTGGGTGTGTAAGGTAGTAAACCAATCAGAGCAAATATTCAGATGGTTCAAACCAACAAACCAATCGGAGTAAATGTCAAGATGATGTGTAAGGCAATAATTCAGCACTATTATATAAATTCACTTGTTTACAAATATGAGCCTCTGTGTCCGTTCCTTCACAGGCTGCTGTGATGGAGTGTATCCCTCTTCATGAAGATAAATTAAAGACACAATGAAAAAGCTTCCTCCTGCCTGGTTCTCCTGGTTTATTGATTATTTAAATACCCAAAGGGGTCCTAGTTGAGGACAAAATTTCTTTTTTTTAACATATTTCCAGTTTATTTCTTCAGCACTGCACACAGCAACACACATTTATGTGTTCAATACGTTTTTTTTTTAAGGAGACTTTAGACGGTTTATCATAAATGTTTTGTCAGACCAGGTTAATGAGAGCATCTCTGGTCTTTGCAGTTTAAAATCACTGCCCCTACTGTGAGCACCGCCTTCTTGAATCAGATTGGCTTAGAAATGTGACGTTCAGTGAATCGTCTAAATTTTTCCCACCCACTCTTAAGCACAGTTCACTCATGGTTGTCTCCAGACGCACATATTATACGTTTGGCTTCAGGAAGACTACACCCAGACCAACCCTGCTCGTAGTGTCTTACCCCAAAGGTTCAGACCTGACTTGGTGAGTTTAACTTCATCTTGTTAATTTTAAACCTATTGGCTGATTGCTGTTTGAGAATGAAAACTGCCAGTTCTGATTAGTGCCTGAACAATTTGGGCAGCTCTTAATTTATCCTGCAGTTTAGACTGCATGCGCAAGATGAATCAAAGAACACATTGCTCATGATTATTAGGTTATGTGCATTAAAGTCAGCAGGCCATACAGTTGTGCTTGAAAGTTTATGAACCCTTTAGAATTTTCTATATTTCTGCATAAATATGACCTAAAACATCATCAGATTTTCACTCAAGTCCTAAAAGTAGATAAAGAGAAACCAGTTACACAAATGAGACAAAAATATTATACTTGGTCATTTATTTATTCATTTATTCATTTATCCAAGGCAATAGGCAGCTCAAACAAAAATACATTTTGGGGTGCCAACCTGGACATCCCTGTTTACTGAAGATTAGCATCACCCAAAGGTGTAAAAAGGAAACAAAAACTATGGCCACCAGAATAATATGGCTGGCACAATTTTGGCTTTTTGTCTGCTGTTTTAATGGTTATGGAGCTCCTTTGCTCTGGTTACTCTGGACAGAACTGATGCCTCCTTCCAGGAAGTTGTGTTTTTATGACCCAGGGACCGGAAGGGTTGGAGTCTGTTTCTCTGTACTGTAGAGGAAGAAAAAGACAAGACAGTTAGCAACAGCACCCTTTCTTGGCCTGGGGGTGATATCACGTAGCTGGGAAGAACTTGGAGGACAACACTCTGATGCGCATTCGTCACACAGCCTACTTAACAATTGTAACAATTTAACAATTTAATAACAAACATAAAAATTAAAGGAATCCTCCACCTGAAAGTATATATTTTTTTCATGTCAGTTACCCCATGTAGTTTTCAGGGGTGGGCAGGAAAAGATAAGTTTATGATAAAATACATTCTTGTGACCAGTGCTGTACAACAGCATATAATAAAAAATTATTCATGGAAAAATTAAAAATATCACATTAGTTGTCTCACAAAATCCACATGTCGAATACACAGTTGCATGGTCAAAAGATATTGTTAAATAGATACTGAAAAATCGGCACACATCATAAACGGGAAATGCAAGTGACATGCGATTACCTTTCTGAGCTGAGGAGAAGACACTTGACCAATAAATGAGGAGAGGTGGCCCTGGAGGGTATTAAAATATCATTTGGACTGCCATTTTAAGGCTATTCTTGTGCCATGTCCCAGGTGAGGAGCCGGCTGAAAATGTCTTTTAAAGGTTGTGACTGCATGATAAAAATGGATTTGTAGTTTTCAAGAAAATCTGGGAGTACTAGGGTGTACCGTCTTAGCCATTATGAATGTAGTGAGAATTCAAGCAAAATTACACCTTCATACTTAATAACTGTTCATCAATATTTTATTATCTAGATACTGTAATAAGAAACTATAATAGGTTTCTTTCTATCTGTTAGAGCATAATGTGAAAACCAGTCTAACTTACAATATAGGATAGCAAAGTTTTAGAAATGACTCTCCTAAAAGTTTCCATTATCAGCTGAAATAATACTAAATTAATAGCACTACATATCCACAAGATGGCAGCAACAAGTCAATACTGATCCTTACTGAAATTGCTTGGAAGGATCTGTACTTTATTTAAAATCTACCAATCTTATATTTTATTTTTATTCTTATTGTTATATAAAATGAAATGTCTGTCTGCCTGCCTGTTTGAGCATCACACAACAGCCACCACACCTGTTTCTACAAAACTTTGCAGATATTTCCGGTGTTGTCTAAATTTGAATGTATATGATATGTATAAATATCTAGGAAAAATAAACCTGAGACAACCTTATTATAAGTTCATTTTCACTGGGCCTTTACACCTTTTATCCTCATTTATCTCCAGAAATCAACATGACATCTGTGACATTTTTTTTTTTGCTCACTGACCATTAAAAATAATGGTGTAAGAATATGATGCAATTTTCAGGTGTTTGTTGACCACAACAATTATTTATTTACCAGTAACTTTGCACTGCACTTTATACACTTGACTTGAGCATTTCTAGTTTTCATTCTCTTTCTCTGTATGTTTAGCATTCGTTTGCTCAGAGGTTGATGCGCTTGCTGCTTCCTGAGCAGCTCTTCTTTTCTCCACCCTAGTGGCCTGCTTCTTCTCTTCTTTCATTGGCGTCTTTTCACGTTAAAACTGATTAAGTCAGTGTTTGTGCTGCAATTGCTTAGTACATTTTCCTTAATTTTTCACTTAAACTGCCACTTAAACCTTCAATCTGCTTAAGGAATGATTTCAGATATGGAGAGGTAGGGGAAGTGACGGCGAAGGTGGTAGGGAATGAAAACGGCGCCCGCATGCATTCATCACATAGCCGCCTTGCTGGCCGCTGCCGATAGTTGATTCTACAATAAAAAAAAAAAATAAAAAGAGGAATAACCTTGGAGGTCAATCATCACCCTGGAAGCAGATAGTAGACGCCACGTAGTATATGTGCACCAAATTTCAGGTCATTTGGTCAAAGGGTTTGCAAGCTACAGGTAATTTAAAATCCTAGACAGACACACGGACAGCCACGTTAGCCTATTATATATATAGATTTCTATTTTTTTTTTTAAGTGTTAGCATGTTGAAAATGAGCAAGATTTTTACGTTTGCCATTCCATAACTCTTTAATGATTGAGCATATCAAAAATCCATTCCCCTCTTTTATGATTACTCATTTTATTACAAACAAAAAAAAAGATCCTATTCAGTTTTAGTGTAGTGAGCAATGACTCATTTGTGACAATATCTGTGTTTGAGCTGGTGTGACACAAGTGTTTTGTGGCCGTGGCAGTGAGGTGGGAATCTGCCTGGAGTGCTTCTCAGAGAGGAGGAGGGGGTTTGTGCTGCTTGATCCTCATTTGTCTCTTGGCTGTCGAGTTATACTTTATTACTGCGGCGTATTCTACATGCTCTATAATGGGGTTGTTAAATATTTTAATATGAGGACCCAAATTAGAAAAATCCGCACCATCCGGGGAACAAGGTGGAGTATTATTACCATAGTGGCAGCTGAGCTATATATAGACAAATAACAATGGACATAAAAAAGCAGTAAAAGTTTTTGTTTCCATTCAAGCATATGTCTCATATGAATATCACTAAAAAGACAAATGTGGAAAGCAAACATACTGTATTGCTATTAAAACAATAATTATTTAAAACAAGGAGCATATTTATGATGTATATCACTGCCTGTGTAAATGTAAGCTTAAGCTGGGAGAAATAGATGCTTCTGTATAAGGAGTGTGGTGCAAGCATGTGACGATTTATGACAGGATAATATGAAAGGTCACTTAATGGTGACAGACAAGAAATAAAGTAGTCAAAAAATAATTAATCAATGCCGTTTATTGAACTTTTCCTACTTAATATTATGTTATTTTGTACGACTTTGTTCAAATGAGCTTCATCATTAACGACATTCTTCTAAATGAGTTTGCAAATTGTTCAGTATATCCCTGTTTTCATTTAACAATTCAATAAACTAAGTAGAAAAAGTATAGTCATGTAGCTAAATCATTCCTAAAACTGTATGTAGTATTTATATTATTATATGGGGGATATGATAAATCTTGATAACTGACGTCGTGCTGAACGCAGAGGTCTGCTACATTCTGCGTCATGTTTTGATAGTTTCTTGCAGTTCTCCATGGTGTAGCAAACGCATCCTTTACTCTGGTCCTGAACAATGAAAGCATGTACACCTCCGAATGGCTGAAAAAAGAAACAACAAAAACACAAAAGTAAAGTTAAGGCTTTGGAGGGGCCTAGTCAAAGTCCTGACTTGAACTGTATTGAGATGTTGGTGGGACCTTAAATGGGCCGTTCATAGTCGACAATCCTCCAATGTGGCTGAATTAAAACAATTCTGTAGAAAAGAGTGTGTCGCAATTTCTCCACATCGATATCAAAAATTGATCTCCTGTTCTAGACGGGTTGATTACAGTTGTTGCCCCTAAAGGTGGAGCAACCAAGTTTAGGTTTAGGGCCTATAACTTTGTCACATTTGTGATATAGGTGTTGGTGAACTAAATCAGATGGTCGTTTACTATCTGTGCGTTGTGGTTACTCAGGCTTTCTTTTTCTATCATACTAAATTTGTTTGTAGAACAGAAACAATTAAGTGTTATGAAAAAGCAAAAATAGAGGGAATCAAGAAGGGGCAAATACTTTATGACAGAACTGTATGTTGAGTTAATTCTTTGAACTCTGGCTTTTTACAGAGTCTCTTTAAATACAAAAGAGAGATTGCTGTTAGTATAAAGGAGCTCCTCTTGTGTTTCTTGACAAACTCTTGTTGAATGATTTGTTGGCTGAAAGTCCTCAATGTTGTTGTGTCAGAGAGAAGATGTGCAGCATTGTTCATAATGGTATTGCTATGACCTCCATGGGGTCCAGAGTGTGTCCCGTGCCTGAGCTTGCCCATTTAATTAGTTGTTGATTTGGTGGGACTCTCTTGAAGTGATGTTACCAGCCCAGCACACCACACTGGACATCACCAAGTTGTAGAAGATGTGAAGGATGTCGCTGCCCACATTAAAGGAGCACAATCTCTTAAGGAAGAAGAGTCAGCTCTGCCCTTTCTTTTATAGATCCTCTGTGTTACGAGACCAGTCCAACATGTCATTGATATGGATCCCTCAAGTACTTGTAGGACTGGACCACCTCCACATCCACTCCTTGAATAGTGACCAGATATGGAGGCTCTTTGGTGCTGTGAATGTCAATAAGCTATTGATGATGTTAACCGGTTGACAATTGTTCCTGTACCAAGAAACAAAGACTCTCCGCTGTCTTATCCCCTTTACCAATGCACCCCATAAGTGCAGAATCATCTGAGAATTTCTGCAAATTACATGACTTGATGTTTTAGTCATAGTCTGAGGTGTACATAGTGAAGAGAAAAGGAGACAGAACTGTTCCTTGTGGTTGTCCAGTGTTACTGACATTCTTATTAGAGACACAGTCCTTGAGTCCCACAAACTATGTTCTGTCTGACAGACAGTCCATTAACCAAGGACACCACAGGCTCATTCATCTGCATATCTCTGATCTCACCCCTCAATGGAGATGGCTGGGTTGTACTGAAGGCGCTGGAGAAGTCAAAAAGCATACCTAGGTGAGAATAAGCTTTGTGGAGCAGATGGATAATTACATCTTCCACTCCAATTTTTGTCTGTTAGGCAAACTGCAGTGGGTCCAGGTGGTCTACTACAAGAGGACTCCTATAGTCCAGGACCAGCTTCTGAAAGGTCTCAATGATATGAGATGTCAGTGCCACTGGTCTGTAGTCATTAGCTGAAGAGACCCCTGCCTTCTTTGGAACAGGAACAATGCAGGATGCTTTCCACAGCAGCAGCAATTTGTGAGGCCTTAGGGACAAACTGAACAGGAGACAGAGGACACCTCAGAGTTGGTCAGCGCAGGCCTTAAAAGCCTGAGGATTGAGTCCATATGGTCCTGCGTTTTTTTCTGTATGTAGCTTCCTTTGTTGTCTCCTTACTTGGTCTTTAGTTATGGACAACCCATACTGATCTCCATTCCAGTAGATATGATAGGATCTGTTGATGTAGTAGGGATGGTGTAGGGAGACTGGTCATTGGAGGAAGGTGACAACAAGAGGGAAAATCTATTAAAAAAATTGGTCAGGGTAGTTAGCTTTGCCCACATTTCCTTCTAGCACCTGAGCCCTGGATTACTTGAGTTCAGTAATGATGCCCTGTCCATTCCAGACACCCTTCATGTTGTTCTGAGTGATTTTTTTTTTCTGTTTTAGTTTTGTAAGCTTTCTTTCCTTCACTCAGCTTTTTCTTTAGCACTCTTTGTGCATCCTTAAGAGCCTTTTTGTCGCTGGATTTGAGTACTCTCTTTTTCTCTTTCAGGAGACCTGTTAGCTCCTTAGTAATCCATGGCTTGTTGATTGGAAAGGAATACAATGTCTGTGAGGTACCACAGTGTTGAAACAAAAGTTAATATCCAGTAGTCTGTGATGCAGTGACATTGTCCCTCAGTATTGTCATCCATGTGACTCGCACATCATTTCCCAGTCTGTCAGTTGGAAGCAGTAATCCAGAGCCATTTCAGCCTCCAGTCTCCACTTCCTCACTATTCTGGTGGTAACAGGTTGCCGTCTAATAACAGGGTTGTAATTGGGAATAAGATGAAATTAAAATAAAATACAGTTGTATTAACATTTTTTAAAATAGATTTTGATTATTTGAAGTAAAGTTCAGTGGGTGTCCATTGAAGTTGTGGATGTTGCATCAGAATCTAAAAGTAGACTAATATTCTATATTACATTGGAATGAAATCAGCATTTTCATATTTCACATTTTTTGTGTCTGCTGCAGACCCAGGGCTTATTGTTTGATCTCTTTGCTTTTCCACAGCTTCCCCTGCCTGTCATTGTTTTTTTCAATAACTAGTGCTGAATTTGATGTCTGATTTTTACTATAAATATATTAATTAAAGTCAAATTCAGCTATTGACATTAACATATATTTTTTTCCCTTAAGTTATGCTTTTGATGTTTTTTCCTAAAAAATATTTTGATCTCTTATCACAAAAGAAAAAAGAGCAGTCTAGATCAATATGCATAACATTTCTCAGAGAAACAAAGAAATTAGAATAAAAAGATGATCCTGCACTTCACTTCAGGTTTAAATAAACTTGATTACCCAAGGTGCTTGGAGAGGTAGAGAGGCTGGGCAATGAGAGAGATCAGTGAGGATAAATGGTCAGAGTCTTCAGTGATGTTGATGTGCTAGGAAGCAGATGGTGATTGTAAAAGTTCTGAGGTAAAGCTTTTGTGAAGCCTTTTCTCCAAATTTCTTACTCCTCCAAATCCTTTGACTTATACCAAATAGAACGTATACCAAACAAATTTTTCCCATAAGAAATAAAGGGAAAATGATTAATCCGTTCCCATCAAATAAAATTCTATTGTTATTGGCATATTATACATTGATGGGGTTGTTTAAAATAATTGAAACACTGCTTAATACAAAAATACATAAATACAAAAGTAATTAGGTGAAGTAAATGAAAATTAACCTCACTTTACTTTTTAATAACGTCTTTGTTTTTCACAATCGTAGATACCGTCGTTCTCGGCATACAGTAAGAGGCAGCCAAGTCCCAGATATGCATGCCACCTTCATACTTTTCAACAATCAATCCAAATTTACGTGAAAAAACACAAAATCACGTTAAAATTCACAGAGAGTTATAGCGCGGGTTGTTCACTGAATGCTAGCAACTGGCGTACTGACGCTCGTGGGCAGTCGTGGCTTTGTCTCGAGACAGGTAAACAAGGGTAGCGCACGAGTCGTATTCCAAACAAAGGTCGTATACCAAGCAAAATTTTTCACGTCCATACAGGACGTACACCAAGTTGGACTTAATCCAAAGCGGACGTATACCAAGGTACCACTGTGTGTGTGTGTGTGTGTATATATATATATATATATATAAAATATATATATATAATAAATATATATATATATATATATATATATATATATATATATATATATATATATATATATATATTGTCACAGTAGGGGGCACTATCGCTCCCTTGAACCCTCAGGTACCACACCAAACATCTGGTAAAAGTGCTACAATTATTCTTTTTATTATAATAATGTGCACTAAGAAACCCTCCACTCCACACTATTCATAAACAAACACAATCAATAAACCAATAAATCAATCCTCCACTCCCAGACACGTTGCCCTCCTACCACCCAGCTCAGCTCTCCGTCTGGGAGCTCCCACAATCCTTTTGTAGTTCCTGACCCGGAAGTGTTTTTCATCCTTCAGTCCATAATTCCCTATCACTTCCGGGTCAGATAAAAGTCCTTTTTTCACCCCGGAAGTTACATCATTCCTTCCGCTCATGTGACTTGGAAGCATCTCTGAACACACAACACGTCGAACCTTGAAGCAGGTGGGCTGCAACAGCAGGAGACCACACCAGGTGCCACTTCTGTCAGCTAAGAACAGGCAACTGAGGCTACAGTTCACATGGGCTTACCAAAATTGGACAACAGTAGATTGGAAAAGTGTCACCTGGTCTAATGAGTCGATTTGTGCTGTGACATTCAGATGATAGGGTCAGAATTTGACGTCAATAACTTGAAAGCATGGATCCCTCCTGGCTTGTATAAATTGTTCAGGCTGGTGGTGTAATAGTGTGGGGAATACGTTCCTGGCACACCTTGTTGGCCCCTTAGCACCAAGCATCATTTATTTGCCACATCCTGAGTATTATTGCTGACCGTGTCTATCCCTTTAGGACCGCAGTGTACTCATTTTCTGATAGAGACTTCCAGCAGAATGACACTCCATGTCACAAAGCTCCAATCATCTCAGACTGGTTTCTTGAAAATGACAATTAGTTCACTGGACTCAAATGGCCTCCACAGTCACCAGATCTCAATCCAGAGCACCTTTGGGATGTGGTGGAATGGGAAATTCGCATCATGGATGTGCAGGTGACAAATGGGCAGCAACGGTGTGATACTATCATGTCAATTTGAACCAAAATCCCAGAGGAATGTTTCCAGCACCTAGTTGAATCAATGCCAGGATGATTTACGGCTGTTCTGAAGGCAAAAGGGGACCCAACCCGGTGCTAGCCAGGTGTGCCTAATAAAGTGGCTGGTGAGTGTATCTAAATTAATTAGAACGTACACTGCACATGTCATTAGGGGTCCGGGATGTAAAGGTTATCTCTGTACACCTCTTTATACTTGAGATTGGATAACTTTGCATGTTTTGTCGCTTTGCTTTTAATCAGTTGACCTGGTTTTTCTGCTTCTTGCTTTACTTTTTTAACATTGCTGTTTGGTTTTTGTTATTAGCCTTTGATAAAAGACAGGATTGACTTTTTGGCTAAGTTCACTAAATTTCTGAGTTAAGTTTCATATCCCAAATCTTAAATAGAATGAATTATTTCTGTGTTTATGTGAAGGCAGTTACAACACAGGTGGGCAATGAGATGTGCACACTTGCAATTTCCAAATAGCAAAGGAGTAGTTGGCTAGCATTCTTGGCTGCATTCTTCGTGATTCAGTCAACCTCCTGAAGATTTCCTACTCTGTGGACAAAAAATGGTATACTTATTGAATACTTAACTTTTAAAGCATGTAGACAAGGGATGTCAAAGAAAATTTTATTGATGGTCAAAAATACCACTTTATAAACAATGTGGCTGAAAATATATCATAAAAATAACTACGGCCTGGTTTTCTTTACAAAAAGATACCTGTTGCGGAATATACTTAGTAAATAAAATCAGGAATGGTCTTCCCTAGACTTTCTCATATACTCAGACTAGCCATCCCCCCACGGCTTCGCCCATGTATTAGTGAAACAGGACAGTGAGGAGGGCCCTGACCAGCTATCTACTCCTGACGTCACTCTTCCCCCGACCTTTGGCCCGCAGCCTCTGTCTCAGATTAGCACGAATATATCGATCCTGCAAATGAACTATGATTCTTAGTGCAATGAGAGAAGTCGCAAAATCAACCAGAATGTTCAAGCAAATTCAATTCAATCAATTCATTTCAATTTTATTTGTCATTCAGCAGAACATCCAAGATGTGCCGCAGAACGAAAAGACGATGCACAAGACATTAATAAAAACACATGGTATTTAAAAGATGAACGGCGGTAGGAAAAAAACTGTTTCTAAACCTGGTGGTTCTTCATTTCAGGCTACGGTATCTTCTGCCTGAAGGCATGAGGGAAAAGAGCTCAGAGGGCAGGATGAGTGGGGTCTCTGGAGATCCGCACAGCTCTGGCCAGACAGCGTTGTTTTGCCAAGTCTTGTACATTAGGCAGCGGGGCTCCAATGATCCTCTCAGCAGCCCACATCACCTTCCTCAGTGCTTTCCAGTCCGAAGCACTGCAGCTCTTCTGCCACAGAGAGTTGCTTCTGGTTAGCACTCTCTCTATAGTCCCTCTGTAGATAGAGGTGAGGACTGACTTGCTGAGATGGGCCCTCTTTAGCCTCCGCAAGAAGATCAGGTGCTGGTGAGCCTTCTTGGTGATGGAGGAGGTATACAGGGACCAGGTGAGGTTGTTTGTCACATTTACTCCTAGGAACTTGGTAGACTGCACAGTTTCCACAGCAGTGTTGTTGATGTAGACCGGGGTGTGTGTCAGCTGTTTCCTCCTGAAGTCGATCACCAGTTCTTTCGTTTTTTCGACATTCAGTATCAGATTGCTTTTATCACACCATTCCACAGATGACTTCACTGCCTCTCTGTAATCCCCCTCCCCATCACCTCGAATGAGACCCACCCAAATTATAGAAAAAAAAGAGTTAAATCCATTAAGTAGTTCTCTCGTTCACTAACTAAGTGGAGTTAAGGTTACGCCCTGAAGCAGAAACGTGAGTGAGGAGGGCCCTGCCCCCCTCTCTGCAGCCCGATGAGCCTGTGTCGAATTTGCGCTAATAAATCGTTACCGCAAGTGAACTATGATACTTAGCGCAATGAGAAAGTGTCAAAATCAATGCAATGTTCAAGCAAATTATAGAAAAAAACACGATCTAAATCCGTTAAGTGGTTCTCTTGTGCGGACAGACATAACAAACGGGTCTAAAAAACGATAAGAAATGTCATGCTTGGACCACGAACTTTTTAAAACTGTTACTTGGTGAGCACCTATGGGCCAAGGGTAACCTACATTCCAAATTTCAAGTCCCAAGTCCTCATGTTTTGGGAGATTTTGTGATGAGTGAGTCAGTGGTATTTGGCTTATATATATATATATAAGATATGGGGATGGATGTTTGAGGAGTAAACCGCAAGACAATGATTATATTTTTATATTATGTACATTAAAGAACGATCAACATCAAATCAAATTAATAATATAAAGTTGAATAAATCGGACTCTGCAGCTTTATGAGTGAAAGGTAAAGTACCACTTCCAGTTAGTGGAAATTGCCCAAATGTTGCTAGAAATGTACATTTTCTACCTAATACTTGTATGCAAAATTTGGTTGACCTAAGTGAAAACGTACTCATGTAATCATGTTTACATACACACACACACGCACACGCACGTATACAAACACACAGATAGATTGGACTCTGGGAGGTCTAAAATATCGAGATTTATCAAAATTTCAGTCGATTTTTTGGACATTTGCAATACTTTTCCCTATGAGTCTTGAGCCATCATTTTAAATGAAATTTTAACATTGTCTCTTTTATTTATACCAGCCTGTGGAGCCCCCACATACCTTGTCTAATTATCATGGCAGACTGAATAAATCTAAGGAGAGCTTCCTTTAATCAGCAAGGTTTGTGTACATGTAATGATTACGAAGAATTCTAAACACACATATTAGCATACAGATAAATGGTATATAGTCCAGAAGCCCCTCTGTTTTAAGTATTATATAAATTCCTAAAATAGATACATAAAACTTTATCTGTCTCCGGGGGGGCATTTGCCTTTTTTAACAAGAGTGCATTAAAGAAAGATATCTAAACATTATATATAATCTTATTTACTAATTTGAAAGTGCTGGTACAAATATCAGGATGTTCTAGTTAAACAGGTAGGCTGTTTCAAGACCATTTTACACCCAGGTACCTCTTTGCTCGTCAAAACCATATATCCTGCTTCGCATCCCTCTTTATCAGCTTTTCTTTTCTTGGACATTCCAGTGGGTTATAAAAGCTACCAGCAGACACTGGAACCGAAGTCAGCATTGAGTGAGAAAATTACAGTGCATAAAGTCGAGTGAGTGGGGTAAACAGGACTCTGGCAAGAATTTGTAGAAACCTGCATTAACATGTGTTTCAATTAGATGGCACTTGACCATGTTAAGACACATGGGTGGAAACGTTGTGTGGACCACCAGGGGGAGTACCGCTGCCTAAACCCAACACAGACAGGTGTGGGACACAAATTCAAGGCACACATTTTTTTTTTGTGTCACGCCTTCCCCCATTTCCCACAAGCACAACACAGTCACTAAGCACAGCACAAATTCTTTTCTTCTTCCTCCTCCACTCCTCCAGACAACCTTCATCTACTCCCTCCTGACTCTGGCTTTCAGAGTAGTGGCTGCTAACCCCTTTTAATAAGGCACCTGGAAGTGCTCCAGGTGCTTGTTGACCTACTTCTGGCAGCACTTCCGGGCGTGGTGGAAGAACTGCCCATACGGGCTCAGCAGCAGCGCTGCCCCAACCCACCCCCACCGGGCAGCGCCCACAGAACCCAAAAGGGCTGTATCAAACTCCAACTCCCATGGAGCCCTGCAGGAGTCCGAAGCACCGCTGCAACCTAACCACCTAGCGCTCCGGGGGAGCTAATGCTCTGTACACATGCTTGGTAATGCATCAAGCAAACCATATTTAGAGTTGGTCAGAAACTGATAGCAATCGCATTTAACATAAATGTGAATACTAATGCGTACAAATGCATACAACAATCTAATCCGTAGAAGAAATGAAAATGTTTTCCTGGAGGCATCCATATTGTTTTTCCGAATGTTTTAATGGAAGACTGTCAGCTGGGGTGCAACGTCATTCCCAGCTCTGACTTCCAAGGTAAATGGAAATGCAAAATTAGCACCAGGGTGCATTTAAGGAAGCTCAAGGAAGTTAGTCCCGGGGCTTGCAGAGAACACACCTGACCTTGGAAGTAATTGGGGAGTTTTCCTCAGAAGTTGACCCCAGGCTGACAGAGACCCACTGAACATGGGAGTGGGTGTTGATTAATAACAACCATTTAGCTTGTGGGAGTAAGAAAGGCCAGAATCTGAGAAGAGGTACAGTAGGTGATTGGGAAATGCTTTACTGTGGTACTTTTATGGCGAGCAAGTAGGGAAGATGCCCCATGTTGATAGACAGAGTGACGAACCTTTTTAGAGGGATCCAGAGAGACAGTAAGGTGTCCTTACTGCTTTGTATATTTTATAATTTATTTATTTTCTTAATTCCTTCTGCACCAACCCCCTCTTGTGTTTAGGGGCATTACTTTTTAAGGTCAACAGAGATAATTTATAAGTGCCGCTTCTTTTCCCCACCTTTTTAAAAACGTTGTGAAAGTTCAGATTTTAATTGTATGTGGATGCACTCATTTTTACAAAGTATATTCTCATCTCTGTTTGATTTAGTTCATGTCACAAGGGGGTCTATCTTAACAACATCAGCTGCAAGACCGGAACAAGTCCTGGACAATGGCACCAAGCGATTGCAGTAGGGGTGTAAAAAAAATATTGATACACTTCAGTATTGCAATATTATAATTTTTGGTAGTGCATCGATTCTCAAAAACATAGCATTGATTTTTAATTACTAGTTTACATTTCAAAGATTCAATTCGTTTAAATTTCAGATCGCAAGATAGCAGCTAACGTAACAACATAAATTGAGACAGCAAATAACATAAGGGTTGACGTTTGTAGGCTTTTCAATTCTCGGGCGAGCGGATCTGGCAGACAACATGGATCGTGCAGTGACAAACTGAGCTGACTAGTAACACGACAACCGATGGCTGAATCCAGAGAAGTTAGACCGGCTCCTGCAGCGTACAAAGTGCAAGTGTGGGCTCATTTTGGCTTTCACAATAAAGAAAGCACTAAGGAGATTAACAAGAGCCATACCATCTGCAAATTGTGCCATGCCAAAATCAACTATTCGGGGAACACAACGAATCTGAGAGCACACTTAGCAAGACACCATTCTGATGTACAGATAAAGGAGCAGCAAACGGCAAGCGTTAAAAAAGTGGGTCCCTCTCAACTCACTGTGGAATAAGTTCACACATCGAACTCAACTGATGTAAACAAAATAACTCAGTCAATACTCTATTTCATTTGCAAAGATTTGCGCCCTCTGAGTGTTGTAGAGAATGCAGCCTTCCGAAGTATGGTGAATACAATGGAGCCTCGTTACATCATCCCCTCCTGACAACACATCAGTGACATCACTGTGCCCACGTTGTACAAGGAGGTAAAAAATGAAGGTACTGGAATCTGTCAGCTCCACCGCAAGAGTTTGTCACTGCAGAGAAGTGTTCTGAAAGCTGGGCATGTTGACCAGCTCATCTTCCTCCACAAAAACCTTGACATTAAAAAATAAGCACTGACATACATACAAACTGTAATAACGTGCAATCCAAGTTTAAGATCTGAAAATGTTCACTATCAATACAGTATATTCATATTTTCTTACATTTGTTTAATATTTTCTTTAGGAATCCTGCAAGCACTTTTAATTTTCACTGATATAGGCAGATGTAGTTACTTTTTTCAGATTTCAGAAAATATAGTGTTATGATGTTGGATGTTACAGGGACAATGCATTTTCTTTTATTAACCACTTGAGATTGAAAAATTAAAAAATGGCCTACACACAGCAGAATGTGAACCTTTAAAGCAGAATTTAATATATGCCATCATATGGAAAAGTTTGGGAACCCCTCTTAATTATTTGGATGTTTGTTTGTCATTGGCTGAGCTTTCAAAGTATCAACTTCCTTTTAATATCTGACATGCCTTATGGAAACAGTAGTATTTCAACAGTGACATTAAGTTTATTGGATTACCAGAAAATATGCAATATGCATCATAACAAAATTAGACAGGTGCATAAATTTGGGCCCCTCAATAGAGATATGACATCAGTACTTAGTTGAGCCTCCTTTTGCTAATCTAACAGCCTCTCAACGCCTCCTATAGCCTCTGATGAGTGTCTGGATTCTGGATGGAGGTATTGTTGACCATTCTTCCATACAAAATCTCTCCAGTTCAGTTCAATTTGATGGACAGCCTGCTTCAAATCATCCCATAGATTTTCGATGATGTTCAAGTCAGGGGACTGTGACGGCCATTCCAGAACATTCTACTTCTCCCTCAGCATGAATGCCTTTGTAGATTTTAAACTGTGTTTTGGGTCATTGTCTTGTTGGAATATCCAACCCCTGCGTAACTTCAACTTTGTGACTGATGCTCGAACATTATCCTGAAGAATTTGTTGATATTGGGTTGAATTCATCCGACCCTCGACTTTAACAAGGGCCCCAGTCCCTGAACTAGCCACAGAGCCCCACAGCATGATGGAACCTCCACCAAATTTGACAGGAGGTAGCAGGTGTTTCTCTTGGATTGCGGTGTTCTTCTTCTTCCCTGCAAAGCGCTTTTTGTTCTGACCAAATAACTCAATTTTTGTCTCATCAGTCCAAAGCACTTTGTTCCAAAATGAATCCGGCTTGTCTAAATGAAATATGATAAATAAATAAATTTGATACAACAAGCGACTCTGTTTGTGGAGTGAGTGCAGAAAGGGCTTCTTTATCATCATCCTGCCATACAGATGTTCTTTGTGCAAATTGCGCTGACTTATAGAACGATGTACAGATACACCATCTTCAGAGAGATGTTCTTGCTGGTCTTTGGAGGTGATCTGTGGGTTGTCTGTCGCCATTCTCACAATCCTGTCCATATGCCTCTCCTGTATTTTTCTTGGCCTGCCAGACCTGCTGGGTTTAACAGCAACTGTGCCTGTGGCCTTCCATTTCCTGATTCCATTCCTTACAGTTGAAACTGACAGTTTAAACCTCAGAGATGGCTTTTTGTAGCCTTCCCCTAAACCGTGAGACTGAACAATCTTTGTTTTCAGATCTTTTGAGAGTTGCTTTGAGGATCCCTTTCTGTCCGTCACTCTTCAGAGGAGAGTCAAAGTGAAGCACAACTTTTAACTGACCACCTTAAATACCTTTTCTCATGATTGTTTATGAAGTTCAAGACTTATCGAGCTCATCCAACCAATTTGGTGTTGCAAGTAATCAGCATTGAGCAGTTACAGGCATCCAAATCAGCAAAATTACAAAGGGACTCGCATTTTTGCACAGCCAGTTTTTCACATTTGATTTAATTTCATACAACTAAATACTGCTTCACTTAAAATCTTTGTTCGGAAAACACCCCAGTACTCAGATGTTCCTAGGAAATGAAAGACATACCACTGTTATCTTTTTTTTTTTTTTTTTGTTGAAAGTCGAGTCAATTATTATGCAGGCTGAGACGGGTTCCCAAACTCTGAATTTATATGTAACACTGTTTGATTTTTTTTTTTTAATTTACTCAATTTGTTTACCTAAAGAATCCTGCAAGCACTTTTATTTTTTACTAATATACTGTAAACAAATGTTAATTCTTTTGTTCAGATTACAGGGTATGCATTTTCATATAAACTACTTGAAACTTAGTGTGGCCGACTATGAACCTTTAAAGCAGGATCAAAAAGTACAGTGATAGGAACATGTTAATTCCTTTCCTCAGAAAGCACAAAAGGTATTGCTATGATGTCTGAACTCAAAGGGACTGTGATAAATGCAGTTGCAGATTCCACTGTTCTAACTGCATAAAAAAAGTAAACTTTTTTTTTTAACTCAGATTTTATGCATATAGTGGTGTCTTTTTCATACTATGATACATGTAGTTTTCCTAAAATTAGATTAAAATTTTTTTTAGTATATCACTTTACTTACAGTATTGCAATATATTGAATCATAACCCCTGTATTATGTATGATATGTATCGAATCACAAGATTCTTGCCAATACACAGCCCTAGATTGCAGGTCTAATTCATACACACGTCTCCACTCACATGGGGTCCGTTTATTATCACCTCTGATAAACAAGGCATGCATGTATTTGAGGATATGGCAGGAAATTTCACACGTGAAAACTTCACAGTGAGAGTGATTTAAATTCTGACCGCAATGCAGAACATGTATGTGGATAATACTGTAAAATAAAAAGAATAATTTGCAATGAGCTGGTCAGCAATGATAAAAAATGTAGCAGAACTTAAATAGTAATCTTCTTTTACAAATTTTACTTTTTGTCATTATATTTTAACATATTTAAAGTAAAATATTATTTCTTTATAGTTAATTTTATTTTCTTTAGAAATTTAGAGCGATGGTGACTAGAATAACCCATTCATTCAGCCCATAAAGCTCATCTATTCTTTTCACTTCACTTGTCTAAAAATACATCAAGTAGAGGTTTGAAGACCCCTAAAGTCTAGCTGTCCACCACACTACTTGGTCATTTATTTGTGTGCCTATGGTTTTTCTGGAGAAGGAAATCTTTCTAGCATCTGTGCAACATCTGCCCTTAACAAGTTAAGAAACAAATGTCCCTGAGTTCTTGTTGAAGAATTTATTTTAAAGTAATAGCAGGGATTTCCTGGGCTAATTTTAAACACTTCAGTCTTGTCACCTCTTATTCTCCTTTTGCCTGAACTAGAAGAGTTCAGCGCTTTAATCTTTCCTCACAGCTCATACCTCTTAGTCCTGGAATCAGTCTCCTGTGGAGTTTTCCCAGTGTCACTACATTAGAACATTAGACAACTCTGGACGAGAACAGGCCATTCAGCCCAACAAAGCTCGCCAATCCTATCCACTTATTTCTTCCAAAAAACATCAAGTCGAGTTTTGAAAGTCCCTAACTTCTTACTGTCCACCACACTACTTAGTCGCTTATTCCAAGTGTCTATTGTTCTTTGTGTAAAGAAAAACTTCCT
The DNA here is from genome assembly GCF_016835505.1 of Polypterus senegalus. NCBI lineage: Eukaryota > Metazoa > Chordata > Cladistia > Polypteriformes > Polypteridae > Polypterus > Polypterus senegalus. The sequence goes on from NC_053160.1 coordinate 8,739,242, forward strand.
AATGTTTGTGCGAAATTTACCCTTAACAAGTTTCCAACTGTGTCCCCGTGTTCTTGATGAACTCATTTTAAAATAACAGTCTTGATTATCTATCTATCTGTCTATCTGTCTGTCTGTCTGTCTGTCTGTCTGATTGATTACTGGACTAATTCCCTTCATAATTTTAAACACTTCAATCATTATCTTTTTTTTTTTATAATAGGAAGACACAAACTGAACCCAGTACTTCAAGTGCATTATATCAAGTTCGAGTGCTTTATTCTCATTGTGTAAGGCAGGGCCATTCAGTTACAAATTCAATTGGGCGAGATCATCAAACCAAGAAACTTAGCTGGGCAAGACATTTTAAGAGGCTGGTAAGCTGCAGGTATTGACAAATTTTAAAGCAACTCAAATGAATGTAATGAAAAATAAGTAATGTTTATTCATTGATTCCCTTTTAAATTTGGTCACATCTGACACCGGCACATTAAAAAAGTGTATAAAAAGACAATAAAAAAAAGCTATAACTGAACAGAATCTGAGGCAGTAGCAATCCGTTATTTCCCACTTTTTATAATAGAAAAATAAACATTTTAGTCCTATCTGACCCAGGCACATGTCAAAGTGAATAAAAACAAAATAATGCACAGTATTAGTAATAGACATTTGTTTCCCTATTGAAATAATATAAATTATTTAGTCATAATAATCTTATATATAAGGCAGACTGTAACAATCTTGCGGTCTTGTTAACATCTAGTTGATGCCCAGTAACCACAAGAGGGGGCGCCAGACAGCCCCAGACACAGCAGAACAGTTCACAATTTAAGAATATAAATACAATAAAGAGTTTTTATTTCACAAATCACCTTCCAATGAACACCTCTCCAAAAATTATCCACAATCTTGTATGTAAAGTACACTGCAACAATTGTAAGGTCTTGTAGGTTATCATCGAGTTGACACGCAGAACGTTTCTGGTGTGCTCCGTAAAAGCAACCAACAGTTTTATCATGAAAAATCCGTAGTATTATTTGTTTATCATTTAATATTTGTTTTGGTTTACTATATTTTCATGTTGCATTATTCTTATTGTAACAATGTTGTAGTGGTAATAGAATTAAATACAACTTAATAATAATATTAATTTACATTTTTTTCATTGTCAAAAATTCTGCATGTAAAAACTTATTACTACACCACAAAACAAACATTACTGTTAAGTTGTGTTTTTTTAATTAGATTTTTCTCAAACAATTTAAAAAAAGTTTCCTCCTGGGCAATGCCAGGTATTTCAACTAGTAATAATAATAATCATTTTTTCTTACATGAAGTTTTCCTCACTACTTGAAATGCTTTGTGCCCCATGTGGGACACGAACCCACGGTCTTTTTATTGACAGACCACTGCATATATATGACTCAAACACATCACAAAGTGCTTTTAACATAATAAAAGAGAACTATGAGCAGTATCAAAGCTATCCGTGCACAAACCCATAACAGTAGCTAATGTTCAGGAATACAGCGTCTGGCTCACTGGAGGAACTGTAGGGTGTTGTAAATCACCACATGTGTGTTGATATCGTGATATGTCTCACTACTGCATGGGCTGTGGCGGGTGGAGGTCTTAGTGCATGGGAAAGGCGCTGTATAAATAAAAATTTATTATTATTATTAGTGGAAAGCACTTTGTGAGGGCTCAGGGCACCTCCCTAGAGAGAGCTGAGTGACAGGATCAGGGTGAGACGGGAGCAAATGGTAAAAAGAACAGGAAGAGAGTCCCCACAGAGGAGGGGCTCCGTCAACAGACTGCTATCACCACTTGGAGACGCACAACAACGCACTGAATTGTGGACTGAATGTTGCTAGGTTACGCAGAGTGTTGCATTCATGGTCTGGTAATTGTGAAGGCTTGCGAAATGTGTTTTTCTCTGGCAGGACCACGGGATGGGCCTGTGGGCTGCCATTTGAATAGGCCAGGTGACAAGACAAGACAATGAAATCACATTTGTAACAATCCCAAAGGTACGTTTAAAATGTAAAAGGCAAATAGTTCAAATAGATTACAATACACTGAATAAGTACAAATTACGAATTAAAAACGGAATAATCATACAAAATTTGTTCAAAATATTAGCCGTATGCCATATTCAGTGTTAAATGTTCAAGTAACCAGGACATATTATTAGTGCATAGATGTAACAGCAGCATAGATTATTATTGTACATATTAATAAACAGTATAATACATGTTACCAGCATAGTATATTCTATGAATAATGATCTGAGGCTGAGGAGATACCAGAGTTCAACAAATTTATAGCAGTTGGGGGAAAAAGCTATTTTTTAGTCTGCTTGTATGTGTACAAATAGATCTGAAGCGCCTGGCTGATGGGAGGATCTTAAACAAGTTACCGTATGTCCAGGTTGAGTGATGTCCTCGACTGATCTTATTAGCTCTTCTCACACAGCAAGTGAGTCTCATATATAATTGTGTACAGAAGTGATGGCAGTTCAGTGCCAACAATGTCCTGTTTTTATCACCCACTGCAAGGCTTTTCTGGTGGCTTTGGTGCAGCTGTTGTACCATGCTGTTATGCAGTTAGTCAAGATGCTCTCTGTAGTGCATCTGTAAGAGATGACCATCAGCTTCTAGGAGAAGTTTTCTCAGGAAGTATAGGTGTCATTGTCTTTTGCCTACTGCCACTGATGTATTGTCAGCCCAGGAGAAGTTCCCTGTGATGGTGACTCTGAAAAACATAAAGCTACAGTCTCTCTCCTCAGCCTCTCAACTTGATAGTTAGCTGGACTGTAAGTACTCTTTTTAGTGGTCTTAAAGTCCAGAATGACTTATTTGCTCTTTTTGATTTTTAAGACCAAGTTGTTGGAGTCACACCACGCTGTCAGGTTCTGAACCTCTTCCTTATATGCAGCTTTATCGTTGTTTGATATGAACCCAATGACAGTTGTATCATATGGAGATTTACTGATAATGTTTGATTTATGGCTGGATTGATAGTCATGGATTAAAAAGCACCTAATGTAGGGGGGCTTTAGCACATAGCCCTGCGGCACATCAGTGCATAGGGTGAGGGTGGAGGATGTGTGCTTGTCCAACCCAACAGACTGGAGTTGGTTGGTTATAAAATCCAGTTACCAGTTGGAGAGAGTTACTCCTAGTGCATGGAGTTTGTGGATCAGCGGTGTTAAACACAGAGTGGTGGTGAACAGTGTCTGTAAGGGACAGTTGTGCGGTACTGTGCTGATTGTAAACCTGCTGGTCTAATTCTTAGGCTAGAAAGAACCGCAGCCACACCAGAGAGTAGCTGACACCCTTTTTCAAACTTGCTTGAAGTACTTTTAATAGTTGTGCATGCGTAAGTGTGTGTAGTATCTAAACAGAAATAAATAAATACAATAAGTACACAAATACAAATGGAATACATATATGAATATAACTGATTGAATGTTTAACTGGAACATTATTACATAGTATTCAGGAAGAGCAATGTTAACCATCAGTTCCTCAACTTTATGTATTGTTTAAACATACCAACTATTACCTAGAATAAAGGTACAACATAATGCCCAAGATGGCATTCATTTACCAAAAAAAAACTTGACATTTAATACTACGAAAATCAACATATTTTAACGTCTTGGAGTGAAGTATAGCGTATCTCTCCTTAAACAGTGCACAAATTTAACAGTATGTTCATTCATGAACAGCAAACATAGCCATAATTTTGCATTTGTATACAGTAATCCCTCGCTATATCTCGCTTCACTCTATCGCGGATTTTAAATGTAAGCATATCTAAATATATATCACGGATTTTTCACTGGTTCGCGGATTTCTGCAGACAATGGGTCTTTTAATTTATGGTACATGCTTCCTCAGTTTGTTTGCCCAGTTGATTTCATACAAGGGACGCTATTGGCGGATGGCTTAGAAGCTACCCAATCAGAGCATGTATTACATATTAACTAAAACTCCTCAATGATATGCTTCCGGTGCAGCGCTTGATTGTTTGCTTTTTCTTGTTCTCTCACCCTCTCTGACATTCTCTGCGCCTGACAGAAGGGGCTGTTTGCACAGAGGATACGGACGCTCCTCTGCAAAATGCTGCTTTATCGCAGTGCTTCGGCATAGGCTACTTAAAAGCACGTATTGATTTTTTGATTGTTTGCTTTTCTTATCTCCGCTCTCTCTCTTTGACATTCTTTGCTCCTGACGGCGCTCCTTTGAAGAGAAGATATGTTTGCATTCTTTTAATTGTGAGAAAGAACTGCCATCTCAGTCTTGTCATGGAGCACAGTTTAAACTTTTGACTAAAGGGTGTTATTTCATGTCTAGAGGGCTCTAATAATGTGAACAGTGTGGGAGAGTTTATAAGGGCTTAAAATATATAAAAATAACCATACAAACATGGTTTCTACTTCGTGGACTTTCACCTATCGCGAGGGGGGGGGGCGGTCTGGAACACAACCACCGTGATCGAGGAGGGATTACTGTATTTGCAAACTGAACATTAATATAAGTTGCAATATTAGCTAAGATATTTAAGCTACATTGAACACTGCAAAAAAAAAGAAAACAACTTACTTTGTCAGTAACGCATAACACACAGTTACAAAAGGTAGCAGCAAACTATAACTTGAAAAACACAAACAAGAAGGCAGAGTCAGTGAGCACATTACAACACAAGAACAAAACGGCGTGCATGTGCGATAGTTTTGTGGGGTGCGTCTTGCCCAGCTGAAGTATGAAGCAGGGAATTTTGTACAGTGTCAGTCCTGGAGGGCCGCAGTGGCAGCAGGTTTTTATTCTAACCCAGTTGCTTCATGAAAAATCAATTATTGCTGATAAAGTACTTATTGCTTAAGTGACATTTTTCTGCTTGTCTCTCATTGTTAAGATTTTGATCCCTTAATTGCTTATTTTAGTCTTAAATAGCTGCATTCACTGTTTTTAATGGCTACTTTTTGGCAGAAAGATACAAATGACAAAGGAACCAGCAGTTCCCCATTCAGCTTGTTTCCATTTACACCTGTGTGTATTCATCGTGAACTATTTGGTTTAATAATATACTCAGAAAAAAAGTGAAGATGAAAAAATGAAGCATTGAGAATTGACCATTCATTTTAATAATAATAATAATTTATTTATAGGTGCCTTTTAAGGCACACAAGGACACTTTACAGAAGACATTAATAACAACAGTCACAACATAAAATTAATTTCACAGTACAATAAAACCAGAATAAATACAATAATAAAATTAAATTTAAATTTATCAGACAGACTAAGCCAGCTTGAAGATGATATATAAAGGTAGGAAGAGAGTCGATATTGCGAATATCTTGTGGGAGAGAGTTCCAGGGGCAAGGGGCCGCTTGACGGAAAGCTCTGAACCCCATGGTAGTCAAGCGAGCAGGAGGTATAATATGATCGATAGAAGAAGAAGATCTAAAAATACGAGAAGGAATGGAGATCAGAAAGATAAGGAGGTGCAAGATTATGAAGGGTCTTGTAAGTAATAAGTGGAATCTTAAAGTCAATGTGACATTTAATAGGGAGCCAGTGAAGCTGTTGAAGGACTGGAGTAATGTGTTCTATTGAAGGAGTTCTGGTCATAATATGAGCTGCAGCAGCATTCTGAACCAATCGGAGTTTGTAAAGGAGTTTGTGAGGAAGACCAGAAAGGATAGAATTACAATAATCAATACGAGATGTAATCAAAGCTTGAACAAGAATAGCAGTGCTGGTAACTGAAAGAGATGGACGTAATGACTGATACTATGTAGATGGAAATATGTTAGCTGAGTGACATTATTAATATGTGCCTCGAATTTTAAGGTACAATCGAGAATAACACCTAAAACCCAGCCACAGGGGATGCACAAACCAGTGTGTTTCTTCATGCTGGTCCCAAGCCCAGATAAATGGGGAGGGTTACGTCAGGAAGGACATCCGGTGTAAAATTTTGCCAAATCAATATGCGGACAGCAATGCAAATTTCCATACCGGATTAGTGGAGTCCCATGTTAACAACGACCGCCACCATTACTGTTAGCCAACAGGGTGCTGGCGGAAATTGAGCTACAGTTGGCCAAAGAAGAAGAAGAAGAAGAAGGAAGAATTATCAACTGTCTTTGAAATATTACCACATTTATCTAAAACAGATTTAGTTCCTACCATAAGAACCTCTGTTTTATCACTATTTAATTTAAGAAAATTAGCAGACAGCCATGATTAACTTCCTGAAGACAGTCAGAGAGGGAAAAAGATGGAAAAGTGGAATGAGGCTTAGTAGACAGATATTGCTGGGTGTCATCAGCATAACAGTGGAAATCCATCCATCCATTATCCAACCCGCTATATCCTAACTACAGGGTCACGGGGGTCTGCTGGAGCCAATCCCAGCCAACACAGAGCGCAAGACAGGAAATTAACCCCGGGAAGGGCGCCAGCCCACTGCAGGGCATGCACACACCAAGCACACATTAAGGACAATTTAGAATCGCCAATGCACCTAACCTGCATGTCTTTGGACTGTGGGAGGAAACCCACACAGACACGGGGAGAACATGAAAACTCCACACAGGGAGGACCCGGGAAGCAAACCCGGGTTTCCTAACTGCGAGGCAGCAGTGCTACCCAGTGCACCACCGTGCCTTCCTAACAGTGAAAATGAATATTAAAATTCCTAAAGATATGACCAAGAGGCAGAAGATAAATATCCTTAAAAAGGAAAAAAACAAAAAAAAATATGGCAAAGAGTTAAACACTAACAAGCCCTGAAATTAAATCCTAATCAGACAACTGGGTTGGAACAAAAACCTGCAGCCGTTGTGGCCCTCCAGGACCGACGTTGCTCACTGCCGCATTATACATTTAAGGCTTAACCTCTCTAGACTTGTACTCCATACATTGTGCTGTATACATTGGATTCAGACCCGGTATTCAGACATCTTCACTTTATGCACACTTTATTGTATTGTGCATTTAATTTTAAATGAATACATTTGACATTATTGCCTATCAGTCTACCCTGAGTAACCCATAATGACAAAGTGGAAACATGTTTCAGATAAATTTGCAAGTTTAGTAAACCTCAAAAAACGGAATATCCCTAATTTATATTGCTGTGGCACACCACATTGTGCTCGGGTACATCCCATTTGCTTTAATTTTTCTTGAGATGTGTCCAGAACCTGATTGGAGTCCATCTGTGGCAAGCTGAATTGATTGCACATTTAGAAAGGCACACGTGTATAGAAGGACCCACAATTGGCACTACAGTACATGTCAGGACAAAAACCACGGCCATGGAGTACATGGAACTCTCTGTAGACCTCGAAGATCAAATTTTGGGGAGTCATAGATCAGGGCAAAGGGGATAAAACTACTTCTCAAAGTCCAAAGGCCTCAATAATTGTGAAATGAAGAAAGTTTGGAATAACCGTGACTCTTCCTGGAGTTGGCCATCCATTAACTTAGGCAAGAAGGGTCTTGGTCAGGGAGGTTACCAGAAATCCATAGTCACTAAAACAGAACTTCAGAAATCCTCTGTTGAGCATGGAGAACCAGTTGTTAGGACAACCATCTCAGCAGCACTACATCAATCGGGTGTTTATGGTAGAGTGGCTTTGCTTAGAGCGGGATTTAAAGGACTCACAGAGCATGAGGGAAAAGATTCTCTGGTCTGGTTAGATAAAAATTGAATTCTTTGTGCAGAATTGTGAGTGCTATGTCTGGTGAAGTCCAGGCACTGCTCACCGCCAGCATAATACTATGCTTTCAGTGAAGAATGGTGGAGGAAATGTCATGCCATGCAGGTGCTTCTCAGTGTCCGGGACATGAAGACTGGCCAGAATTGAGAGAAGGACGAATAAATGCCATCAATTACTGTGAGGCCTTTGAAGTAAACCCGGTTCAGAGTGCACACCGCCTCAGACAACAATGACATTAACTTACAGCCAAGACAACACTAGAGCTGCTGTGGGCCGAGGATGGGACTGCCCAGACTCGAGCCCTATAGGACGTGTGTGGAGATATCTGAAGATTGCAGTTTACAGACCTTTCCCATCCAGTCTAGTGTCTAGGATGGGACTGAGAGGACCTGCCAGAATGAAAGGTGTTCAAAGCCTGTTGAGACTTTCCCAAGGTGACTCGAAGCAGTGTTTGGTGCCAAAGGAGCTTCTATAAAGCATTGAATTAAAGGTCTGAATATTCCTATGAATGAGTGATTTCACTTTTTGATTTTTAATAGAATTGCAAACCTTTCTGAAAACAGGCCTTCAGTTTGTCCTAATGGCTTATTGAGTATACATCAATGGGCAACAGTTGCAAAATTTATTGGGCTGTAGATTTCATTTTAAATTAATATAATGTGCCAAAAGTGAAGGGGCTTGAATGCTTCCTGAATCCACTGTAACCAAACATCCAATTAGCTTTTTTGATCTCTTCTGTCCACTGACTTGTTGTAGATAGTGCCGAGTCCACTATGTCTCCAAGATCCTTCTCATCAGGTGTACTTTCAAGTTTCAAACCTCCCATTGCGTATTCATATCTAACATTTCTGCTTCCTACATGTAATACTTTGCATTTGGCATTAAAATTAAAGCTGACTTTTTATAAAATTTTTATATCAGAATACATTTAATCCAGTAATTAAAGATTAATGGAAAGAAAATCAATTGTGGTCCTCTGCATTCTATAGGTGTGTTTCCTATGTGCATGGTGTGAAATTCAGACTTTAACCGATTAATTTTTCTGGAGTTGGCCACTTTGCAATTGCACATCCTTAATGATGACCTTATCAGTTTCATATGATCCTTTTTAATTACAAAATACATTTGTGCTAAGGTATTTTTTTTAAGAAATAACAATATTTCTGCATTGACAAAATGTTTAATTACCTAAAAATACTTCAGAAAGCAAGAAATAAATAACAAAAGCATGATTCTGATCTTAACAGAATGGCTTTCCTTTAAAGAACAAAAAGTGTTCTCTCTCTAGCTTCAAATATTCACATTTGTCTGACATAATTTTCCTGAATCAAGGTTTGAATGATCATTAAGTACATTATTGCTCCTGTAGGGACTTGCGTAAAGGAACTCAGCCTCATTCTGTACTTTAAATTTCAAAGGAAAAAATCTGCTGTGCTCAAAACTGTCTCTTCCTTTTAAGCTCTGTTGAAAATAATAAAAAAGACATTTTGCAGATGTCTTGTTTTGAGTAATGCACTTTTATTGGAAATTCTTTGCATAGCATAACATATTTTCTGGTTGCTGAATAAAGTTGTCATTTCTACCTGATGAGTTAATTTGCTGTCACTTGCCATATGCTCAGCTATTTCTTATGCAGGGTCTGTCAGTCTCATATGATCCTCAATACTTGAAAATGACATTGATCATTAGGCAATGAAAAATTCACATGATTAGCTACAAAAGATCACCAAGAGGCTTTTTCTCATTATTGTTATACTTCTTTTTTTCTTTTTCTAGGGAAAAGGAAAAAGCAGAAGCCAAAGACAGAAAAGTCCTGGAGATATTACAAGTTAAAGACAGTAAAATAGAACATCTGGAGCTGGTATGTATGCAAAGATTAAGACACAGAATATGAAATATAAAATATCCATAAGTGCATAATTTATTGATATTTTTACATGGCTGAGTATGTTAGATGCGGGCATGTTATTATCTGCTTATCTTTAGGTTTAGTTTTATTTTGCTTCCATCATCTTTACCTTTCTTGATTATGTGTGAATTTGCACCAGTTTTTCACAAATATCATCTCATATGTTTTTGAGGTTTACCGTATATACTCGCATATAAGTCGGGTCTTGAAACACTAAAAGATGGTCATAAAATCAGACTCCAACTTATACGCCCGTTCAAAAATACACTCTTTTTTTTTTTTTTTTATACATCTTCTTGCCTCCTCCAATCTGAGCTTTTCAGACACATTAAATTTTGTTGCAACAGCGCAGTTACCAATTTCTTTCGCCGCTTCAATGACTTTCAATTTAAAACCAGCTTCATATTTTCTTCTGATGGAACACTCCATCGTAGATAAGGGATGCTCTTACGATAAAAGTGTATGAGGGTGTGAGATACAAAAAACACAAAACAGTGCTAACATCGCTTCAGAATAGTTTGGGTATTACTGTGTGGTCACGTAGGCACAATCCTTAGGAAAAAAAAAAAAGGCAGTGCACTTTATGGTTACTCTTTCAGGTGGGCGTTAGCATATCATAATCTCTTGGACCAACTTGGTAAGTAATTGCCCCCTTGTTAAAAAATAACCTAACTGTGGTGTATCACACCTGAGTTCAATTTCCGTAGCCACCCCCAAGCCTGATTACTGCCACACCTGTTTTAATCAAGAAATCACTTAAATAGGAGCTGCCTGACACAGAGAAGTAGACCAAAAGCACCTCAAAAGCTAGACATCATGCCAAGATCCAAAGAAATTCAGGAACAAATGAGAACAGAAGTCATTGAGATCTATCAGTCTGGTAAAGGTTATAAAGCCATTTCTAAAGCTTTGGGACTCCAGCGAACCACAGTGAGAGCCATTATCCACAAATGGCAAAAACATGGAACAGTGGTGAACCTTCCCAGGAGTGGCCGGCCGACCACAATTACCCCAAGAGCGCAGAGACGACTCATCCGAGAGTTCACAAAAGACCCCAAGACAACGTCTAAAGAACTGTAGGCCTCACTTGCCTCAATTAAGGTCAGTGTTCACGACTCCACCATAAGAAAGAGACTGGCCAAAAACGGCCTGCATGGTAGATTTCCAAGACGCAAACCACTGTTAAGCAAAAAGAACATTAGGGCTCGTCTCAATTTTGCTAAGAAACATCTCAATGATTGCCAAGACTTTTGGGAAAATACCTTGTGAAATGATGAGACAAAAGTAAAAGTTGAACTTTTTGGAAGGCAAATGTCCTGTTACATCTGGCGTAAAAGGAACACAGCATTTCAGAAAAAGAACATCATACCAACAGTAAAATATGGTGGTGGTAGTGTGATGGTCTGGGGTTGTTTTGCTGCTTCAGGACCTGGAAGGCTTGCTGTGATAGATGGAACCATGAATTCTACTGTCTACCAAAAATCCTGAAGGAGAATGTCCGGCCATCTGTTCGTCAACTCAAGCTGAAGCGATCTTGGGTGCTGCAACAGGACAATGACCCAAAACACACCAGCAAATCCACCTCTGAATGGCTGAAGAAAAACAAAGTGAAGACTTTGGAGTGGCCTAGTCAAAGTCCTGACCTGAATCCAATTGAGATGCTATGGCATGACCTTAAAAAGGTGGTTCATGCTAGAAAACCCTCAAATAAAGCTGAATTACAACAATTCTGCAAAGATGAGTGGGCCAAAATTCCTCCAGAGCGCTGTAAAAGACTCATTGCAAGTTATCACAAACGCTTGATTGCAGTTATTGCTGCTAAGGGTGGCCCAACCAGTTATTAGGTTCAGGGGGCAATTACTTTTTCACACAGGGCCATGTAGGCTTGGATTTTTTTCATCATTTAAAAACTGCATTTTGTGTTTACTTGTGTTATATTTGACTAATGGTTAAATGTGTTTGATGATCAGAAACATTTTGTGTGACAAACATGCAAAAGAATAAGAAATCAGGAAGGGGGCAAATAGTTTTTCACACCACTGTATATGGTATTTAACAAATTCTGAAGTTTGTTGTTTCTTTTTTGCAATTGTTTTAAAGTCTTTACTATTAGCCAGCTCTGATTACCTGTCAAGAAATTTTAAAAACATTTCATATTTGATATCTCTGGCCCTAAGTGTACAATTATTGTTCCTGCTACACCTTTCCTCAATATTCTCGTGTGTCTGAACCTGTCTTGCCTGGCACTTCCTCTCTCGATCACATTCTCATTACGCCTGCTTCTCAGACTCTGTCATCTCAAGGTGCCTTGCTTGCCTCCTGTCTGCTTTTTGATTACCACCAATGGTAGACAGGGCCCACTGCGATGACATTATTCATATTCTTGCAAATACCTCTTATCATTGAAGGCGAATTGTGTTGTGTCTTGTTGGCGTTTAGCAACCTTATGTTGCTTGGTAATTTGTGTTCCTCCAACACTTTTCCTCATTATCGATTTGAGTCTGAATCTCTGTTGTCTGGTGTCTCCTTTCTCGATCATGTTCCTGTAAAGCCGGGTTCTCCGACTCTTGTCATTTTGAGGTGACTTCCTGTCTGCTTTTTGACAGTTAAGGATTTTGTACTTTAAGGAAAATCCATTGCACCCTATCAACCTGCGCATGTGTTGGCTTCAAACACTCTTTTAGCAGCCTCGGCAGAAAGAGGCCGAAACTTCCACCAGATAATTTTTTGGAGGGAACTGATCAGGTGATCGCATTATTCCTTGTGATAGTTGAAGTAATCTGTCTCAGTGTTTCAGAAATGGCAACATTTTTGTTGATGAACTAAATGTACAGTGGTAGGCTCAGCAACATAATCTGAAGAGAAGTAGAGTAGTAATGTGTTAAAAGTATCATGCGTCAAGTAGTCCAATAACTTTTTGAAAGTAACTAGAAAACTTAACGCAATAGTATTTTATTGAAGTAAAAATACCCACGTTATTACTGTCCCAGCAGCAGTCCCAGAAGAGTCAGGACGCCCATTTAATGGTACTCTGCTCTTTTGTGGAGCTTAATCACACAGCCAAGTTGAAAAGTGTGCTGTGTGTAAGTTCAGGTATGTTGGTAACAATTTAGTTTCAGTACTACAAAAATAGACCTATTACACCTTTACTCTTATGTAACGAGACCTTAACAAAATCTTCTTTTGTTGATAACACACTTAGAAGCCATCAGTAAAGTTGTTATTCATCTATGAAGTATGACCTACTAAAATATCTTCACTTTGCAATGGTCCGAAGTGGCTTAAGTGAGATATGTGTCTCTTGATATTGCATACTTCATTATAAGAATCATTAATATTCATAAGTAATTTTACAAGCTTATACAATACAATTCAATTTATTTTGAACCTGATCAAAATAAAACGGAGGTGCTTATAGTGGGTTCATCAGCTAAAGCCCAAATTGGTCTTGGACTTTTCAGTTCTTTCTCTGTCTTTTGCAAACTTCAAGTCTGCAATCTTGGTGTTATCTTTGACAGTAACCTCTCTTTTGAGAAACAAGTAAATTCTGTAGTCAAGAATAGCTTTTTCCAGCTTCGTCTATTAGGTAAGATCGAGCAGTTTTTATCTTCTAGGTATCTTGAGAAAACTACTTCTGCTTTTATTTTTTCTCGCCTTGATTACTGCAACTCGCTGTATTCTGGAATTAGCAAATCCCTGATACGCAAGTTACAGTTGGTCCAGAATGATGCTGCTCGCTTGAATGAAGTCTGACTCTGTTTCTCCAATTTTAGCTTCTTTACACTGGCTGCCTGTCAGTTTTCAAATTGATTTTAAAATCTTGTTGCTAGTTTTTCAATCTTTATATGGGCTCGCTCCTGACTATTTACCTGAATTGTGTGTTTTACACCAGCCATCTAGAGTGCTTAGATCTTCTGGTCAGTTGTCTCTTGTTGTCCCTCGTACCGAGTGTCAAACTAAGGGGGACAGAGGTTTTGCAGCTGCTGCTCCTCGCCTGTGGAACTCTTTACCTTATCACATGAAGGAGTCGTCTACAATTGAACTGTTCAGAATGAGATTAAAGACTCATTTCTATTCACTTGTATTCCGTGATCTTCAGTAGTACTGATGGTTTCCTCATTGTGATTATATAACATTACTTCTATTTATTATTTATTTTATTTATGTTCATATATTTTATTTCTATTTATGTTATTTGTTTTCTTTTATTCTATTATTGTAAAGCACTTTGGCCACAGCATTCCTATGTTGTTTTAAATGTGCTATATCAATAAATTGACATTGACATTTTTGTAGAGCCCAAAATCACACAAGAAGTGCCACAATGGACTTTAACAGGCCCTGCCTTTTGACAGCTCCCCAGCCTTGACTTTCTAAGAAGACAAGGACAAACTCCCAAAAAAAACCTTTTAGGGATAAAATGGAAGAAACCTTGGGAAGGTCAGTTCAAAAAGATACCCCTTTCCAGATACGTTGGGCGTGCAGTGGGTGTCAAAAAGAAGGGGGTCAATACAATACAATACGATACACAGAACAAATTCTCAATACAGTATACAAATATTACAAAAGCTTAGCAAATGCCACACTGTACAGAGATGATGCTTTTTTCCCATGTCACTGATGTTTTTAGCCATAATTAAGACTAAAAGAGCCTGTTTTATTAAGGTCTTAATCCATGGGAGTAAATAAGTAATAGATGCATAATTGCAATACCTAAAACTGAAGTGTTACCGATACTTTGAAACAGTCTGATGTGGTGACACAGTGGCTTGTGTTCGTACCATGAGTCATTAGTGGTTCAGGTTGGGGATTTAAGAAGGAGATGAATGTTATTTACACCAGAACAAATGAAGAACTAAACATATTTATAAAACGTATGAAAATTATCACAGGCTTCATGCTTGTTGTCAGATTCACGGTGGTCGATGATGACATTTAACCCTTTTTTGCACAGTGTAATGACTTTGGACTGTCTTGCCAAAGGAGAACTCCAGAAATTTACTTGTGCATGTAAAAGTGGATTTTTTAAGAAACCAGATTTTCTGCCTTAATCGGGTTATTCACCTTAATCCGGTTATTTGTGTGCATGTGAGTCTTGAAGGCCTCTAAAGCCAAACGCTCCACCACACGACTTGGTAATTCATTCCTTGTGTTTGTGGTTCTCTGTGTGAAGAACATATTAGGTATGTTGGTAACAATTTTGTTTCAGAACTGCAAAAATAGACCTATTATATTTATGTAACAAGACCTTAACAAAAGCTTCTTTTGGTGATCATACACTTAGCATGTGAAATTTACCCTTAAGACGTTTCCAGCTCTGTCCCCTGTGTTCTTGTTGAGCTCATTTTAAAGTAACAGCCTCGATCCACTCTGTTGTATTCATTTTTTTCATTTTATTAGTCGGACCTGCCACATTATACTCGCTGCTCCCATGACAGACGATGTGTAATCAGAAGGCTAAGTTGTATTTTATTTAATACAGTTAAAATACTCTGTAGATTAGCGTGTCGTTTTCTTACTTTGCATAAGATTACTGTGTGAATGGGTTTGTTGACATGATTATTCACATTTTCCATCATTTGAGACAGTTGTTAGGCTTTTTTTATGCAACTTTAAGTTATTTCAGACTGGCGTGTTAAACAGTCACAGTTGTCACTGCTGTGTTCCAAACTGTCACATTTTAGTTCATGTAGTGTTATTCCGTGCAATAATACAGTCTTTGGCACACACTTCAGAGGTAATATGTTTCTTGATGTCTGTAAGTGTTTCGAAATAATTCGAATAATTTTCCCAACTTGCCATCAGAATTTTCACAAGTAGGATGTTGATGATAGGGGAATTTATTCTTCAATGTTTTTTTTTTATTTAGTCTACAGTATCTGTCATAATATAAATTGCAGCCAAAAATAGCACAGCTTGTTCAAAGTATAAATAATTTTACACAATTTTAGGCAAATTCTAAGCTACTATAATACTGATAATAATCTCGGTTGTAACCAAAACACTAGTTTTGTTTTGAACTTCAAATACGAATAAATGTGTACCTCAAGTGGGGCTGAGGCACAGCCTTGTGCCGCTCTGTTATATCTGTTTGTATCTGTTTTGTATCTTTTTTTTTTTTGGTGTGGAAAACTCTGATACTCCCTCATGGCAATTTATTTCAAGCCTGGTATCTCTGCAGTATGAAGACTCCACCCTGGAGCTCCAAGTAGCTGGAGTCAACGATAGTCCATAGTGTACCCAGGTGGAGATCTGGAGTTCTGCATCTAGACGCTATTGGCACCCATTGGAGTTCGCTCCACCTACTTGGAGCTCCAGGGATGAGTCTCCAGGCTGCACAGGTGATATATACTTGTTTATATCCCTTTCCAGACATATTGAAGCATAGCCATAAAAATAAATATTTGAATAATGTAATTCAAAGTTCTTTACAAAATGTCAAAGTGAACGTTACAAGAAAAGAAAATAATAAGATTAAGAAAATAATAATGACTAAGTAACAAAGGAAAACAAAATCCCCATGATCTTATAAAACATAGGTAAAATTAGTGGAAGAGTAGCGTCCTTCTATAAATATCATAATGTAATTCTCTAAAGATGGCTGAGAGGACAGAAAAACCAAACAAAAAAACATAATCTGCAGGGGTTATAAAAGACCACCCAGCCTACCCACTGGGCATTCTAACTAAATTAAATATGCTTTAAACATTTTTACCAGGTCCGACTCCATAAACTCAATAATTGCTTCTGACTCCAACTCCAACTCCACAGCCCTGTGTAGGATGCCCCCCATTCCAAAGCCATAGGTGGGAGTTGGCCTCCCCTTTGCAGCTGTAACGGCCTCCAGTCTAATGGGAAGGGTTTCCACAAGATTTTGAAGTGTGCCGGTGGGCTTTTTGTCCATTCAGCAAAAAGAACATTTGTGAGGTCAGGTACTGATATTGGACAAGAAGACTTATTTCACTATAGGTGTTCCAGTTCATCCCAAAGATGTTCAGTAGGGTCGAGGTCCGGTCTTTGTTCTTTGTTCTTTGTCCTGACATATTCTAATGTCTTTATGGACCTGGCTTTGTGCACAGGGACACAGTCCTGCTAGAATCAAAAATGGCCCTCCCCAAAATTTTGCCAGAAAGTTGGAAGTGCACAATTGTCTGAAATGTCTATTTATGGTGTAGCATTGACAGCACAACCAAAGAGTCTAACCCACAACCTGCCATTATTCCTCATCCACCAAAATTTACTCTGGGCACTATGCAGTCTGGAAGGTGATGTTCTCCTTGGCACCCACCAAACCCAGACTGGTCCATCAGACTGCCAGATAATGAAGTTTGATTCGGTTACTTGAGAACACATTACTACTGTTCCATAGTTCAATGGTGACATGCTTTACACCAGGGGTCCCTAGCTCCGGTTCTGGGGGGCCCCCGATTACTGCCGGTTTTCATTTTAACCCCTTTCTTAATTAGTGCATTGTTTTTGTTGCTAATTAACTTCAACATTAGCATTTTCATAAATATGCCATTGTTTCAGTTTGCTTGCTCTCAAAATTGTACTAGTTGTACATTTACTATTTACTTACTTTAAACAAATGTCAGCAAAATAAACAGGTCCAAAAATCAAAAAAACAGGAATTGACATTGATGGGAGGTGTGGCTGGGAAAGGGGGACAGGAACTGGAAGAAGCTTTTTAGGCTGGTTTCTCCTTGGGTGATCTGGAGAAGAGGGAGAAGTAAGGTTAGTGCACTTCGTCAAAGTCTGCTCTCGTATCTTGCCCTCGGTTAAGCCCTTAGCCTGCCTCCCAAGCGCACATGTGTGACAGTGTCTCTATTAGCATATCACACCACGCCACTGGGATTTCCACCCATTCCTCAAGGCAAAACTTCTCCATTTCCTTCAAGTCTGATGGGTTGCGTTGGTGTACAGCAGTCTTCAGATCATGCCACAGATTCTCCATTGGATTGAGGTCTGGGCTTTGACGTGGTCATTCCAAGACATTTCAGTGTTTGCCTTTAAACCACTCCAGTGTCACTTTAACAGCCATCGTCAAGTCATGCCAGAGATTGTCCATTGCATTAAGGTCTGGGTGTTGACTCTGCTATGCCAAGGTAATAATATCTTGCCCTTTAAATCACTTCACTATAGCTCAGTGCTTCTCAAATAGTGGCTCCGTCAAGGGGGGCGCGTTTGACCTCGGGGAACATGCTTTTTTATTTTTCTTTTAAATTTTTTTTGCATTTAGAATGCACTTTAAATCTTTTCTGTTACATTTAATAAAGCTATTCTTTGTTGTAAATTGGTCCATATTTCTTTCTTTTTTTATTCTCTTATACGTTAATAAGGATACAGTGTTATGCAGAGGTGTACTTATAACAATTTTATAGACAAATGATACTATTTATAGTCGTGCGGGGGGCGCGAGATGTTATCTTCTTCCTAGGGGGGGCATGACAGAAAATAATTGAGAAGCACTGCTGTAGCTTTACCATTGTGTTTAGGGCCATTCATTGTCCTTCTGGAATGTGAACCTTCAGCACAGTCTCAAATCTCTGGTAGACTGAAACAGGATTTCCTCACGGAATGCCCTGCATTTAGTGCCATCCATCTTTCCTTTAATTCTGACCAGTTTCCCTGATCCATAGTGGGACACTGCCACCAGCATGCTTGACTATTGGAATTATCGGCGTGATGGGAACTTTTGGGTTTGCGCCACTCATGGAGTGTCCCATGATGGCCAGATCATTCATTTCAATCTCATCTGACCAGAGAACCTTCTTCCATGTGTTTGTGGTGTCCGCCACATGCTGTTGGGCAACCTCCAAATGTGTCTTTTTTTTTTTTTCATTAAGCCGTGGCTTTTTACTGGCCACTCTTCCATAACACCCTGCTCTGTGGAGTGTATACCTTAAAGTAGTCCAATGGACAGACACTTCCATCTTCACTGTGTATCTTTGCATCTCCTTCAGCGCTATACATGGTGTATTTGTTGTATCTCTGATTACTGCCCTTCCTATCCGATCGGTGAGTTGTGGTGGGCGGCCTTTATTCTTTCCATTTTGTTATATTGGGCTTTTTTTTAATAACCTAACCGTGATCCTCTTCTTTCCACATGTTTGTCTCTGATCTGTTTAGATTGCTCCTTGGTCTTCATGTTGCTTGCTTAGTGGTGCTCAGAACAGACATGTCATCATGTGACAGTTCATGTGACACTTTGATTGCACACAGGAGGACGCTAATCAACTAATGATCTGACATCTGAAGTTAATTAGTTGGATCAGATCTAATTAAGGGGTTTTATAGCACTTGAATACTTTATCACTCACAATTTTTCAGTTTGTATTTATTATTTTATATTATTTTATTATATATTTACTAGGGGGCTTCACCCGCTTCTCGCTTCGCTTGCCAATGACCCCAAAGCCTGCGCTACGCACCAGCCACTTTGCGTCTCTTCCGCTAACATTGTGAATAGAGGGGGGCTGAACACACCCCAAGGAGATGCTGTCGCTCCTCTGAAACCACCTCTAAAAAAGTGATACAATGTGAAACAAATACATTTTTTTTTTCCTCCTCTTTTTTCGATCAGCTGCTGGCTTGCTGCTATGCTGCCATGCTGCGCAATCTGCATCTCGCCTCTATAAAGAGGAAGATTTTTTATTCTTTTAATTGAGAGACGGAACTGTCCCCTCCGACTACACATGGAGCTCAATTCACTCCTGAAAGAGACTTATGTTTGTTTAAAGTTTTTGAATAACGTTTCCATCTGTAAAATCTCCTGAGTATCTGTGCAACTCTGTGACCCAAGCATGACAGTGTATGTGGATTTCACTTTCACCAAGCAATAAATCTTTTAATTCTCGCAGATACGCCTCTTCATTGGGAAGAAACACTACTTTTCCTTGATAGCAACATGAATTAGATGATCCACAAATCTCCGACTTAAAGTTTAAATCTGAACAATATATTCAATCTCTTTTCGCTGTTCCATTATTTCACTGTGTAATTTGCGTTTGTTTTCAGTTTTTGAGAATTTTGAATTTTAGTACTTTCATTATCTCTAACCTGCTCTGCATGTGTATCACGCAATGTTTTTGAACCTCTTTACGACGTTCTACTTTGTCATCTACTCTTTGTCTTTTATTTCCAGCCTCGGGCCTGGTTAAATCTCTTGGTACAAAGTCTCGTCTCAAGGGACGTGAAAATGTCTCTCTGAGAAAGTCACATCTCGTCTCTCTTTCCCAAGATTTTTTTTATTATAATAGAGAGATTTTATTTTCATTCCACGTTAATAATTTGGACTATATTGTTCAGTTCATTACAGAAAATCCAAATGAAAATCCATTTTAATTCCAGATTGTAATGTGACAAAACAGGACAAACGCCATGGAGGAGGAATACATTTGCAAGGCATTATAAATGATAATAATATGGGTAGCTGTAAAGATAAATATTGAAGCTGTCCTTTTATGTACTAAATTTACTAGATTTAAATATCTCTCTATTATAAAAAAAATCTTGGAAGGCCTGGAAGGAGATGGTACGTGATTTTCTTTGAGACACTTAAACGTCCCGCGAGACAAGGCAGTGAGACTAAAGGACAGCTGCTGTACAGGCTTTTAAATGATAGTCATGCAGTGCGACAAGCAGAACACGCACCTCGGCAGCAGCAGCAGCAAAACAGCAGCTGATCCGACTGCATCTCCTTTGTGTGCGTTTAGCCCTGCCTTCACAATACGAACAGCAGAGATGCGAAGTGGATGGCGTGCCGTTGGGTGAGGGGGTGGGCGAGCGAAGCGATCAGTGGGCACAGCCCCCTAGTAATAGTACATTTATTAAATTGTTTGAACCTTTTTGATTCTGACTAAGATGAAGTGGATTAAGAAAATGGAAGGAATAAATGATGAAAAATGTTAGTTTTTCTATCTTCACTGCAATTTAATCTTCTGTGATATCACATATGTCTATATTAAAACATTACAGGCTTGTATTTTAGGTAAAATTAGAATGAAATTAAACTGTGAACAAAAACACTCCCATGTTGTTAATTGAGAGTCGACTTTTTATGGAATTATAAATAATTGCTGTCTTCTAGTTTACATTCATATTTGTCACAAAATCCCATGGGCAACTTAATATCTTAAAAATTTTGATTCAAGTGTCACATTAAATTTAAGACATTCTTTAGGCAAACAGATGGGTATTACAAGAATTAGGGCAGCTACAAAAAAGCTCAAGCCACTTGAGACTGACACTGGGCATGCAACCAAAGTAACTGATAGACATGAGGATGATGAAAATCTTTTACTGTTGCAAACCTGGAATCATGGAATGCATTATTCATGTTCGCCTTTTTTCTTTAACTTGAGAAAGTGTAGAAGTAGAGATCATGTTTCTTACCTACCCAACTTGCCTTAGTGTGTTTTATTTGGCTTGCACTTGGAATTTGTAGTTTTTCTCTTTTCTTGTTTTTCTCACTCCAGCATCTTAGTTAGGCTTGTCTTTTTAAAAACTTGCGAGGTGAACCCTGTATGCTTTGTACAGGGTGAGCCAAAAAGAAGTACCACATTTCAAGCATTTATTCTACAAAAAATAAAATAAATTTCCTTATGACACAAGAAAGGGTATAGATTTTTTTTACTGTCTTTTGAAAATGATGTCTTCAAGGTGGTGGCCATCATTAGCGGTACACTCTTAGAGACGATTTCTGAACGCTTGCCTGACTCGTTCGGCCACTAGTGGTGATTTCATGGCGAATAGCGTCCTTGAGGGCTTCAAGGTTTTGAGGTCGGTGTGTGTATACTTTCGACTTGCTCCGTGCGATTTCTTCTTGGGAAGCACTCTCAAGACCAGGCGAACATGAAGGCCACCTGACATCGCTGCGCAGGGAGATTAGCTTCCCCAGTAACATCTCCCGCAGAACTTTTTCCATTTCTTCCAGTTCTCTAGCATTTCAATGTAACGTTCTGAAGTGACGGTGACCGGTGTTCCCACCTCCTCAAAAAAGGAAGGGCCTACAATGCCAAATTCTGCAACGGTGCACCAAACTGTAACCCGCTCACTGTGTGGAGGTCTCTGATGAAGTTCACGAGGGCTGGTTTCAGCCCAATAGCGAAAGTTTTGCTTATTTACGCGACCATTCAATGGAAATGTGCCTCGTCGCCGCACATAATGATGGCATCTCGATGAACAGTTTGCAGAATGTTGGTGCACAACACTCTATGGCTCTCCCAGTCTCTGTCAGTGAGTTTCTGCCCTACCTTAATTTTGTATGGATGAAAATTAAGGTCCTCATGCAGAAACAAACACGTGTTGGAAATGCCTAAGGCAGAAGTGCGCTGAACGGCTAGGAGACTGCAAAATGAATGCCCTCACAGCTCGAATGTTTTCAGGCATTTATACAGTCCGAGGACGGCCCAGAGATTTTCTGTTCAGTGTTGTATCCATCTGTCTAAATTTAGCCGCCCACTGACGAATTGTTTTCCAATTTGGGACGTCACCGTTAAGAGGAATGCTGAAGTGTTTTTGGGAGGCGCATTGCGTTGTGATGATGGATTCGTTGTTTTTGAAGAATTCTTCGACAGCAAAAGCACGGTGCATACTGGACGAAGGCATGTAGCTGACTGAAAACTACAAGGGATCGCCTATCAAAGGACCCCCACTCACCCCAACCCACTTGGCTGCCTCTACCTCACACAGTGACCTTGAGAAATGTGGTACTTCATTTTGTTCTCAAACTGTAATTATTTTTCCAACAAAACAAAGGAAAGATAATTAAAAAAAACCCAGATATTAATTAGAAGTTTGCAGTCATTTCCATTCTGTTATTACCACCTCCGGTTTTGCCGTGAAATGGCTGCATATTTTCAAGCTTTGTTTTACAAGAATGGGTTCATTTTCCAACACAATTCTTCAGAAACATTGCATTAGATCCAAAGACCACATTTCTGCCAGGCAATAAGACTCCAATATTGAACAAGAATGTTTAACTGTTAAATCCCCATTATTGTTTATTTGTATCCTTGACTCTGAACTGGTTTAAGAGGGTTAGGAAATGGATGAATAGATGGATAATTGGATGTCTGTTGCTCTCATCAAAGAAATGCACTCACTGAGCGTATTATTAGGAACACCTGTACACCTTCTTATTCATGCAGTTATCTAATCAGTCAACTATGTGACGGCAACACAACACAGTGTAGCGGGGCTACATAATAAGTGCTTGTTCTATGTCTGCGTTGAGTTACGTTTTGGTTTCATCATCCCATTTACTATCCTGTATATATGTGCATCAGTAAATGTTCTCCCTGTAAGTGAAAAGGGGAAGGATGATGGAGAGAGACCGCAGCTCCGAGACGGAAATTGCCTGTTAAACTCACCAGATACATCCGGGACATTCTGTATTTAAAAAAGAGGAGTGAAAGGCAAAAGAGACGAGAGAGGAGAGAAATCGAGAGGAGAAAGGAAAAAATTTACCCGTTCAATTACCAACTCGTCACTGCTGTTCATTGCATTATTCCACTGCTTACTTTTTTCCAACATCCGATTTATCATCACGACAGCCAGTGGCGAGAAACCGCGGGGTTCGGATTCATACTAGCCATTGCCAGGACTTTTGGGAAGGAGCACAATGTCACTACAGCCAGTATCAATACCACCGAACTTTATTTTGGATATGTGTATAACTAATCTGCGTTTGTGTTTTGTGTTCCGTGTTTCTATTTAATGTTTAGGGATAAGGGGTGGTTCTTTGTAATTATTTGTATATTCGTCAGTCAGTCAGTCATTATCCAACTCGCTATATCCTAACACAGGGTCACAGGGGTCTGCTGGAGCAAATCCCAGCCAACACAGGGCACACGGCAGGAAACAAACCTGCAGGCAGGGCACGCACACCCCCAAAAAACACTAGGTACAATTTAGGATCGTCAATGCACCCAACCTGCATGTCTTTGGACTGTGGGAGGGGAGAACATGCAAACTCCACGCAGGGAGGACCCGGGACCCTTACTGCGAGGCAGCAGTGCTACCACTGCGCCACCGTGTTGCCCTTATACAGTGGGTACGGAAAGTATTCAGACCCCCTTCAATATTTCACTCTTTGTTATATTGCAGCCATTTGCTAAAATCATTTAAATTAATTTTTTTCCCCATTAATGTACACACAGCACCCCATATTGACAGACAAAAAAAAAATATTTTTTTATAATTGTTGCAGATTTATTAAAAAAGAACAACTGAAATATCACATGGTCCTAAGTATTCAGACCCTTTGCTGTGACACTCATATATTTACCTCAGGTGCTTTCCATTTCTTCTGATCATCCTTGAGATCACCTTCATTTGAGTCCAGCTGTGTTTGATTATTCTGATTGGACTTGATTAAGAAAGCCACACACCTGTCTATATAAGACCTTACAGCTCACAATGCATATCAGAGCAAATGAGAATCGTGAGGTCAAAGGAACTGCCTGAAGAGTTCAGAGACCGAATTGTGGCAAGGCACAGATCTGGCCAAGGTTACAAAAAAATTTCTGCTGCACTTAAGGTTCCCAAGAGCACAGTGGCCTCCATAATCCTTAAATGGAAGACGTTTGGGACGACCAGAACCCTTCCTAGAGCTGGCCATCCATCCAAGCTGAGCTACCGGGGGAGAAGAGCCTTGGTGAGACAGGTAAAGAAGAACCCAAAGATCACTTTGGCTGAGCTCCAGAGATGCAGTCAGGAGATGGGAGAAAGTTGTAGAAAGTCAACCATCACTGCAGCGCTCCACCAGTCAGGGCTTTATGGCAGAGTGGCCTGTCGGATGCCTCTCCTCAGTGCAAGACACATGACAGCCCGCATGGAGTTTGCTAAAAGACACCTGAAGGACTCTGAGATGGTGAGAAATAAGACTCTCTGGTCTGATGAGACCAAGATAGAACTTTTTGGCCTTAATTCTAAGCGGTATGTGTGGAGACAACCAGGCACTGCTCATCACTTGTCCAATACAGTCCCCACAGTGAAGCATGGCGGTGGCAGCATCATGCTGTGGGGGTGTTTTTCAGCTGCAGGGACAGGACGACTGGTTGCAATCGAGGGAAAGATAAATGCGCCAAGTACAGGGATATCCTGGACAAAAACCTTCTCCAGAGTGCTAAGGACCTCAGACTGGGCCGAAGGTTTACCTTCCAACAAGACAATGACCCTAAGCACACAGCTAAAATAACGAAGGAGTGGCTTCACAACAACTCTGTGACTGTTCTTGAATGGCCCAGCCAGAGCCCTGACTTAAACCCAATTGAGCATCTCTGGAGAGACCTAAAAATGGCTGTCCACCAACGTTTACCATCCAACCTGACAGAACTGGAGAGGATCTGCAAGGAGGAATGGCAGAGGATCCCCAAATCCAGGTGTGAAAAACTTGTTGCATCTTTCCCAAGAAGACTCATGGCTGTATGAGCTCAAAAGGGGGCTTCTACTAAATACTGAGCAAAGGGTCTGAATACTTAGGACCAGGTGATATTTCAGTTTTTCTTTTTTAATAAATCTGCAACAATTTCAAAAATTATTTTTTTTGTCTGTCAATATGAGGTGCTGTGTGTACATTAATGAGGAAAAAAAATTATTTAAATGATTTTAGCAAATGGCTGCAATATAACAGAGTGAAAAATTGAAGGGGGTCTGAATACTTTCCTTACCCACTGTATATTTGTGTTTTATATAATAATTAACCAGTGGTGTCATTGGGATAGTGGCGTTTTGTCCGCACATATTTACATTATTGAATATTTTGTTTGTCTTTATCATTTACAATATATCCGTTTTTGATTTTATATTCCTGTCTTCCGTTTGCTTGTAATTTCGTTGTGTGGGGAAAAAAGTACAACTAGTAAGGAGTACGGCTTATTACTAGATCAAAAAGCCTCAGGCTATCCAAGGAATAGTCTTGGTAGTGTAGTGGCCGGTCTGGGTAAGTGGTCAGCCGCTACATCAGAAAATCTTGCAGATTGGTTAGGAGCTTCAATAGATGTTTTCATCAAACACCATAATGTTGACAAAATGTGATCTCAGCAGTTTAGACTGTTGCATGATTATCAGGGCAGAGTACTTTTGCAATTGCTGATCTCCTAGGATTTTGCACATAACAGTCTCCAGCGTTTACTCAAAATGGTGCATAAAACAATTGTAACCACATTTCTCCAAATTACCAAAGTTCTGTAGCTTTATTATGCTTCATGGGATTCTGGCAATAGTTTGACACGTTGAAATGAGTTCACAAACAAAATATCTTCGTTTTTTCAAAACTTTCATAAACATTCAAAGTAAAACAGTTCACATAAAATAGAGAAGAAAAATGATATAGCAAAGAAAAGTTGTGTTTAAAGCTTATATATCATTCTTTAAGTTTGCTCACACAGTTGAACAATTCTAAATGGTCAGAAAACTGTATGTCTGTCCCATTTACAACCTGCAAATGTGTCGGTCCTTCAGTCCATACGTCCAACGTGTCTATTCCAAAAACCGACTTTTTATCATACTGTATTACAGATACAGCTAAGAAAGTTCTATTTCATGTTAATTACAGGGGGCAGAGACTATATCATATTCTAGGTAGCTATAAAGGAAAATTCTATTCTGTTGTCTATGATGGCCAGATATGAGGATTGTTTGCATTTCTCGGACTGTCCCAGACTACCTGACTACAGACCCACATTGCATTGAAAAACTCATCAGAAACTTTAAGACTTTGTTGGACCGTTATCTTATCAAAAGATTTTGACTCTACATTGTTCTCCTCTATCACTAAATGAATCGTAGCCTGGAGAGGCCTGTTAAATTTTTACATCTAAGATGTCTCACTTAAAGGTTTTCCAATGCTGTCTTTGTCCTGGTGTCTATTTAGGCATAGGGAACTCCAGTTTCTGTATTACATCTTTCCTGATGAAGGGGCCCTGAGTGTCCTCGAAAGCTTGCATATTGTAATCTTCCTAGTTGGCCACTAAATGGTGCCATTTTGCTTGACTTCTCACTATATTTATAATGGCTAACACGGTACAACATCCTAGTACCACATTTACTGACATTAAATTTCATTTGCTATAAATCTGTCCCAATCCTGTATGCTGTCCAAGTCAACAACAACAACAACAACAACAACATTTATTTATATAGCACATTTTCATACAAACAGTAGCTCAAAGTGCTTTACATATTAAAGAATAGAAAATGAAAGACATAATTATAAAAAATAAATCAACATTAACATCGAGTAAGAGTAAGGTTCAATGGCCAGGGGACAGAAAAACAAAAACTCCAGACGGCTGGAGAAAAATAAAATCTGTAGGGATTCCAGACCATGATACGCCAGTCCCTCTGGGCATTCTACCTAACATAAATGAAACAGTCCTCTTTGGATTTAGGGTTCTCACGGAAGGGCTTGATGATGATGATGGTCACGTAGACTTCTTCCTTTTAATCCGTCCATCATTGTTGGAGCATCATGAAGCTTTGAGTAGGTGGAGGTGGCGAGGCCACCACCACAAAGAAACCGGAAAAGAAACAGAAAAGAGAGTAGGGGTCAGTACCGATTTTAGAGCCACCATGAATAGTTGTTATGATGAATTGAACATACAGAGTATCAGGATTAAGTTAAATTACGATTAAAATGAAGTTATAAAAAGGCCATGTTAAAGTAATGTGTTTTCAGCAGTGTTTTAAAGTGCTCTACTGTATCAGCCTGGCGAATTCCTATTGGCAGGCTATTCCAGATTTTAGGTGCATAACAGCAGAAGGCCGCCTCACCACTTCTTTTAAGTTTTGTTCTTGGAATTCTAAGGAGACACTCATTTGAGGATCTGAGGTTACGATTTGGAATATAAGGTGTCAGACATTCCGATATATAAGATGGGCGAGATTATTTAAGGCTTTATAAACCATAAGCAGAATTTTAAAGTCAATTCTGAATGACACAGGTAACCAGTGTAGTGACATCAAAACTGGAGAGATGTGTTCTGATTTTCTTTTCCTAGTTAGGATTCTAGCAGCTGCATTCTGCACTAGTTGCAAACGATTTATATCTTTTGGGTAGTCCTGAGAGGAGTGCGTTACAGTAATCTAGTCGACTGAAAACAAACGCGTGAATTAATTTCTCAGCATCTTTCAGTGATAAAAGAGGTCTAACTTTACTTATGTTTCTTAAGTGAAAAAATGCTGTCCTAATATAATAATAAAGCTGTCCTAATAAAGTCCCCTGTAACAATTTAACTGATCCTCCGTTATCTGCCCTTCCACCTAGTTTGGTATCATCCACAAACTTAACCAGCTTATTTTTTTTTTCTTGTCCAGATTATTTATGTGTATTAAAACAAGCAGCAGCCTCAAATATCTTTTTCAAATCACAAGACCTTTAACGAAAGTGAAACACAATCCAGCTGCCTGTAGTCAAAGATTTAAGTTAAGTAAAGGAAATAAAACATGTCACAGAGGTAGTACAACGTGCAGTTGCTAAGGCTGACTTTGCTTGGATATCCAGGTTTGCAAACACTACAGTATGTTCTTGGATACGATCTCTTGTTTTTATTCATCACTCCATATTTAATTCACTGATGGTCATTTCCCACTTTTTGCCAGATTGACCTATGAGTTAAATATACACTTTCCATAGACCACCAATCTCAAAGAAAAGATCTAAGGAGTAAAATCAGTAAAGGTATTGGAAACTAGTGTGGTAAACAACTGAAGACCTGCACTGTGCACTCATGCAATTACATCGCAGCAAAGGGGAGAAAACTGACAAGACCTCTCAGCTTCAAAAATGATGTCCAAAGGAACTCTTTTTCATGCACACCTCAGCAGGACATTCCTTGTAGCTCTAGCTTGCTAGACATCTTTGAAGTTCTTCTTGTCTGCTGACTTTTTGGTGGGGGTTATGGGCTCACTTGATATGAAAATTTGATAATAGCTCCAGCTGGCCGAAGGATATTACAAATGAAAGTAAAATTAAGTATAATAGAAAAGGCTTAAGAATTCTTATGTTGTACTTTAGTTTCCATTCTGTTTTGTATTTGAAATAATGTAAAATTATTTTTTTTCAAAAGGTCCCTTGCACAGGTATTTTTGTGAGGTTAATATGAATCACATATTTCAAGTCTTTAAAAGGATTACTCTGAAAAATAAATATATACGCTCCCCGGCCACTTTATTAGGTACACTGTTCAACTGCTTGTTAACACAAATGTGGCAGCAACTTAGTGCATTTCAGCCTATAGACATTGTCAAGATACAACAACAACATTTATTTATATAGCACATTTTCATACAAAAAGTAGCTCAAAGTGCTTTACATAATGAAGAATAGAAAAATAAAAGATACAGTAAGAAAAATAAAATAAGTCAACATTAATTAATATAGAATAAGAGTAAGGTCCGATGGCCAGGGTGGACAGAAAAAACAAAATAAACTCCAGACGGCTGGAGAAAAAAATTAAAATCTGTAGGGATTCCAGACCATTAGACTGCCCAGTCCCCTCTGGGCATTCTACCTAACATAAATGAAACAGTCCTCTTTGGATTTAGGGTTCTCACGGAAGGACTTGATGATGATGGTCACGTAGACTTCTGGCTTTTGATCCATCCATCATTGTTAGCATCATGATGCTTTGAGTAGGTGGTGGTGGCGCAAAAAAGAAACAGAAGAGAGAGTAGGGGTCAGTACGAATTTTAGAGCCACCATGAATAGTTATTATGATGAATTGAACATACAGAGTATCAGGATTAAAGATGACCTGCTGAAGTTCAAACTGAGCATCAGAATGGGGAAGAAAGGGGACTGAAGTGACTTTGAACATGGAATGGCTGGTGTTGCCAGATGGGCTGGTCTGAGTATTTCATAAACTGCTGATCTGCTGAGATTTTCACACATAGCCATCTCTAGGGTTTACAGAGAATGGTCCGGAAAAGGGAAAATATCCAGTTCTTTGGCCAAAAATGCTTTCTTCATGCCAGAGGTCAGTGGAGAATGGCCAGACTAGTTCAAGCTGATAGAAAGGCAACAGTAAGTCAAATAAGCACTCGTTGAAACCGAGGTATGCAGAAGATCATCTCTGAACACACAACACGTCAAACCTCTAAGCAGATGGGAGACCACATGGTGTGCCACTTCTGTCAGCTAAGGACAGGCAACTGCGGCTACATTTCACATGGACTCACCAAAATCGGACAATTGAAGATTGGAAAAATGTTGCCTGGTTTGACGAGTATCGATTTCTGCTGCAATATTCAGATAATAGGGTCAGAATTTGGTGAATGCAGGGATCCATCTTGTCTTTTTATCAACGGTTCTGGCTGGTGGTGTAATGGTGTGGGGGATATTTTCTTGGCACACTTTGGGCCCCTTAGTACCAACTGAACATTGTTTAAACGCCACAGCCTACTGGAGTGTTGTTGCTGGCCATGTCTATCCCTTTATGACCACAAGTTCCCCATTCTCTGATGGCTACTTCCAGCAGGATAATAAGCCATGCCACAAATCTCCAATCGTCTCAAACTGGTTTATTGAACATACCCATGAATTCACTGTACTCCAGTGGCCTCCACAATCACCAGATCTCAATCCAGTAGAACACCTTTGGGATGTGGTGAAATAGGAGATTTGAATTACGGATTTGCAGTCGACAAATCTGCCACAACTGCAGGATAATATGAAGCAAAATCCTTGAGGAATGTCTCTAGCACCTTGTTGAGTCTATGCCATGAAGAGTTACTGCAGTACTGAAGGCAAAAGAGGGTCCAACCCGACACTAGCCAGGCATACGTAATAAAGTGGCTGTTGAGTGTATATGTAAGTGTTTTGAGTTTTCAGTTAGTAAGAACCAGGATACCAGAATGAACTGAATAAACAATACAATACAATACAATTTATGTTTGTATAGCCCAAAATCACACAAGAAGTGCCGCACTGGGCTTCAATAAGCCCAGCCTTGACTCTCTAAGAAGACAAGGAAAAAACATTGAATGGAGAAAAAATGGAAGAAACCTTGGGAAAGGCAGTTCAAAGAGAGACCCCATTCCAGGTTGGTTGGGCGTGGTTGGGCGTGCTGTGGCTGTTTTTTTAAAAAAAAAAAAAAGTAGGTAAATATGATACAATACACAGAACAGAACACAAGTAATCCTCAATACAATACAATAGTGTAATAGAAATATTACGTGTACAAAGCAGAATTCAACAGTAGATGATATTACATAATACGATTTGGATCTGTTCAGAGTCCTGGAGAACCACAGCCATCAAGCTGCCTCCACATATTGGACATTCCACAGCTGAGTCAGTGCTGGGCCAGCCAATCCAATGACAGGACCCCTCTACCCATTGATTCCTGTGATCCTAAACCAATGTGGTGCCTGGTTCATTAGTAGCTGAGTGTCAGAAGTTCACTTTAGTCTGCACTCTTGACAGTTGTGATGGTAAGCGTATAACCTATAATTATAATTTGTCAACATCAGGCACATGGCAGGAACCAACTGCATTAAAGACACCAGTCCACCACACTACACACACCTATACTCCGGTATACAGGTCCAGTTTAAAGTTGCCTGTTTACCTATTATGCATGTATAGGATGTGTGGAGAAGATTGGAGAACATAGAAATGTGGGGAACACACAGACTGTACACATACAGTGCATGTGGCGGGATTTTAATTGAGTCTCCTGGAGCTGTAAAATGGCAGCACTGTTAATCCGGAAGTATTTTGCTGGGGAAAGAAACCTAATCCTTTAAATGCAGCATTATCAATGCTCTACTATTTAAATATTTATATGTACTTATTTTATATTTAGCTTCATCAATGGTGGAGTTCTTTGAGATTTAATATCCTATCTCCCTGTTTAAATCAATGTTTATGAAAATGTGATTTTTTGATTTGTTTATTTATTGAACATATTTTGAACTATAATGATTTCTCTCTTTGATATCATTAAACTTTTTCAGTACATTTGCATATATAGTGACGTGCTGCATTGACATCTATTCGGGGAATGATCAACTGCTTAGCTGAGTTGTTTCACCAAGACAGACAGGGCTATTGCAGTAGGTGCTTTTCACATTACAGGAATCCATGTCCATGATATGTTCTGTGAAATAATGACGTCATGCGATTTTTGGATGTTGTGCAAATTCAAGAAACATTATTGGAGCTCCTTTATCCCAACAACTATACGTATGCATAAAGACTCACTGTGATTGTGACAGCCAAGTCAGAAGTTTTCTTTTTAATTTTCTTCTTTGTTCAAACCAAAGTGTGTGTGTATATGTATGTGTGTGTGTGTATATATATATATATATATATATATATATAGATATATATATAGAGAGATATAGATATATAGATATATATATAGATATCTATATAGATATATATATATATATATAGAGATAGATAGATAGATATAGATATACTGTATATATATATATATATATAATACATACAGTGGAACCTCGAGATACGAACAGCTCTGTATACAAGAAATTCAAGATACGAGGAAAGTATGAGCGAAAAATTCGGATCTAAACACAAGCATTGGCTCCCGTAATGAGCCACGAGCCAGGCTGTGGTTATGCGTGACGCGTTTCCCGATCCGCCTCGACTCGGGGATTCACCCAAGCTGACGCTGCCAGCCCGTCAACTCACTCAGTGTTCCTTGTTCTCCCGTAGCGTGAGGATCTGCGCGTTTGTGCGCTCGTGATTTCATTGTTTCGCTGTAGCAGTTCGTCGTATAAGCGTATCCAAAAATATCGCGGACATGCAGACGGAGAATAGGAGATGATTGCCCTCAAGAGGAGTACTAGGGTGTTGTACCGTGTTAGCCATTATTGCTGTAGAGAAAAGCCAAGCAAAATAACACCTTTTATTGGCTAACTAAAAAGATTACAATATGCAAGCTTTGATTACATCTTGCCTAAAGAAATGGCCTGAGTTGCCTCGAAAGCTTTCATATTGTAATCATTTTAGTTAGCCAATAAAAGGTGTCATTTTGCTTGGCTTTTCTCTACCCTCAAGGAGAGGGAGAGAGAGAGACGTGTGCGTGAGCGAGAAGAACCATCAGCTCAGTTATGATCACATGACGCTCAGCAGACAGTGCATCCATACTACTCGTATTGCAAGACATCTCTTGTTTTATCAAGACAAAATTAATTAAAAAATTTAGCTCGTCTTGCAAAACACTCGTAAACCAAGTTACTCGCAAACCGAGGTTCCACTTGTATATATTATTTATCAGTGTTATTTGTTAGGAAAATTAATTTTTATGTTGATATTTTTGGGGGTGCGGAACGGATTAACTGGATTTCCATTATTTTCAATGGGGAAGTTTGTTCTAGATACGAGAAATTCGCTATACAAGCTCAGTGCTGGGAACGAATTAAACTCGTATCTCGAGCTTCCACTGTATATACTGTATATATATCTATATATATATA
The DNA here is from genome assembly GCF_016835505.1 of Polypterus senegalus. Lineage (NCBI taxonomy): Eukaryota > Metazoa > Chordata > Cladistia > Polypteriformes > Polypteridae > Polypterus > Polypterus senegalus. Next base: position 8,772,322 of record NC_053160.1, read on the forward strand.
TATCTATATATATATATATATATAGATAGATATAGATATATATAGATATATATATAGATAGATATAGATATATATAGATATAGATATATATATATATATATTAGATAGATAGATACAGAACCTCGGTATACGTCCTTTATTCGTTCCAGACCCTTTGACTTATACCAAACTGGACGTATACTAAACAAATTTTTCCCATAAGAAATAATGGGAAAATGATTAATCCGTTGCCATGAAAAAAAAAATCCTATTGCTATTGGCATTTATACATTGATGGGGTTGTATAAAATAATTGAAACACTGATTAATACTAAAATATATAAATACAAAAGCAATTAGATGAAATAAATGAAAATTTTACCTCACTTTACTTTTTAATAACATCTTTGTTTTTCACAATCGTAGATACTGTCGTTCTCGGCAAATGGTATGCAACAGCCATGTCCCGGATACGCATGCCACCTTCATACTTTTCAACAATCAATTCAAATTTACATGAAAAAAACACAAAATCGTGTTGTGACGATGCAGGTTTGCTGTATGCTCCCATCTCCTGCCGGGGAGCCCTTGAACCCTACACCGTCGGTAATGTGCCTCACTGCTAACCTCATCGGTAACAACAAAGCAAGGGGATGGTGAAAAAGTGCAAAGTGCTTTTATTAAAACAATTAACAAAAAAAGGTGTTTAAATTAAAGTGCAGTCTCCAAAGTTCCAATAAATAATCCATAAAATCAGAAGTGAAACGTGGAGGTTAAAAACAATAGAAAAAAGTCTTCTTAAAAACAACAAAGTTAAAATAGAGCAGGAAGCATTCTTTAAAAAAAAAAAAAAAAAAACAAGAAGAAGCCCGGTGCCTTTTTACCTGGCAGCCCCCCTGCTTCCCAACAGGGGAGTCGCCCTACTTGCAGCTGACGTTAACTGCCTACTTCAACTACTTCGCTCGTCTCTCTCTGTCTCTCTCTGTCTCTCTCTCTCTCTCACTCAACCTCCCGTCCGTTCTTTCTTTTTACTCCCCTTCTAGCCGACTCGCGCTTCTGTTTATCAAGATAAGCAGCCCCAGGAACAACCATGAATGCGGACGGTCCCTCACAAGTGCACTTTGGTGAGAAACGCCCACATCGCTAATCGCCCTGACAACCTTCAGCCACATAACCACCACACCCCCTCACCAAGCTGCGAGTGCGGTGAATATTTATTTTAAAGCTGGACTTTGACAGGAGCTGTGGACCTGCTATATCACACATGTGAAAGTTCAAATTGAGTTATAGCGCGGGTTGTTCACTGAATGCTAGCAACTGGCGCACTAACGCTCGTGGGCAGTCATGGCTTTGTCTCGAGAGAGGTAATCAAGGTTAGCACGCGAGTCGTATTCCAAACAAAGGTCGTATACCAAGCAAAATTTTTCGTGTCCAAACAGGACATATACCAAATTGGACTTATTCCAAAGCAGATGTGTACCGAGGTACCACTGTGTGTGTGTGTGTGTATATGTATATATATATATATATATATATATATATATGGATATATGGGTGTGGCTGAAACATAGCCCACACAGGCTCAGGAAGCCGTGCAGCTCCCCTTGGCGGTGGTATTCCACGATTGTGGCCCAGATGCAACTCAGGGGAGCTGCCACCAAATGTTCGGGGGTAAGTAAGTGGCCTCCCATGGCTGTTCCCCCGGATTCGGTGCCAGAGGGGCGTCCCGGCCGTCACAATATCTATCTATCTCTCTATCTATTTATTGACTTATCTATGTATTTATTTTCATTTCAGTCATTTCTTAACCTGCTTAGTCCTGACCAAGCTCTATGTTGGATGCTGGAGCCTATCCCAGCTAACATAGGGTTCAAGGCAGGAACAAACCCTGGACAGGGCGCAAGTCCATCGCAGGGTATGCACACACATACACACACCCCAGCCACACACTAAGGCCAATTTTAGCATCACCAATCCACATAACCTGCATGTCTTTGGAGAATGGTAGAAAACCCAAGGAGACAAAGGAAGAACATGCAAACTCCACATAGGGAGGACCCAAGATATGAACCCTGGTCTCCTTACTGTTAGACAGCAGCTCTACCACTGCGCCACCGTGCCATTCTTCTACCTATTTATGTATTTATTTATTTAAAGAGCATCTGTAAAAAGCCGAATTGCCCCCTGGAGACAAATAAAGTTCTATCTGCCTATCTAATTAGCAAAGCTATATAAGAGATTGTAGTGTACCTGTTTTGACTAAATACAGAGAGATTAGACTCCAGCATTCCAGAGATGTCTATGAGACGAAGCATACACTGTTGATAGAGTTCATGTTAAAATAATGATAGAAAGTACAGTACAGTATTGGCAGCAAAGTTGCTGTGCATACAAGAAACATGAGATACGCATGTTGAATGCAGGAAGCGGTTGCGTTCACTATGTCTGGTTATGTCCGCTACATTCTGTTATCCAATCAGGATTTTTTTTTTTAAACTTTAACTTATATGGGATCACAGATATACAGTAGGTGTAGTCTGAAGAAACTACCGACAGAAGCAGTGGGCTGCAGTGTTTGGTTGAGGTGCATTGTAATTGTGATTCGTGTATTCCCCAGGATGGTAAGGAAGTGTAAAGAATGAGCAAATTAAAGTAGTCACAGAGAACTGAACGTTATACTGTGGGTCCATTTTAAATAGAATCTGTAGCTTTGATAAAGGGGTTTATGTTTTAAAGGAGGGGTGTCCCCATGGTAAAGTGACTTTCTCAGAGCTGGAGTTAAGATTCGGGTGAGGCACCCAAAACAGCAGTTGAACGGGTGAATTTGTGGTTTCACATCCAGTGCTTTAACCACTACACACACCACACTGTCTGCCCTTTCTGTTGGGATGGCCTCTTGGTCTAACTTTAAGGCGATGTTAATGTCTGGGCATAAAGGTTTAGCCGAAGGCAGCCTCGTAAGCTTCATTAGGAATGCATTTACTTTTATTGGAAAAAACAAAAACCGCTTTTCAGATTGGCTACAGTAAATGGTTTTCTGAATAGTAATGTAAATAAAATAAGCCTACTTTTTTTTATCATGTAACTTTTATTAACTTGTTCAATATGTTGGCATACAAGATTTCTTTGAATAAATGGATGCTCTTAAAGATATGATGAGGGTTTGTTAATTTTTTTTAAATGTCTGTACTTCATATTTTTTTTTCTAACTTTTTGCTAGTGTTTTTCTTTTTTTAATAACATAATTAGCTTTCATTTTTTTTTTTTTTTTTTTTTTTAAAGTCTCGCAGGGAATTTGAATGCTAATCTTTCTGTCCTAGACCTCTTAACTTCTTTAAACCTTTTTTCTTTTCCTAGTGAATCTCTACTGGGGTTAAAATTCTCCTTGCCTACCTCATTATCAGTATTTGAAAAAAAAAAATAGCTTGCAGTATAAATCTCTATTAAAGCCTTTTTACATTTTGAATGTAAAGAAGTGTAAATCCACTATGCAGAAGGTTTTAAGTGTTTCCCCAACACGGCAATTAATCGTATCCCAGTGCACTGTTATTTTTAAAATGTCAATTTCAGTCAGCAGTTTATATCAATGTGGAAACTTATGAGATTGCTGTAAAGACATATTTATTATGGGATGTTGCCTTTTTTTTGCTTTGTTTATTATTACCAGTGCAGACTTATTGACAGCAGTGAATTTTGTAATTGTGTATTGATAACATCATTTGGTGTAGATTATATTGTCCAAGTGGAGGGGTTATTGATTATTTAGTGTATTTTTCCAAATTGTTGTCTATTACTGTAATGAAATTAGAAAAGCCAAAACTGCCGTACCCTTGTCTCAAAGTGTGCCCATTCAGCAGTGATTTATATTTATAACACTGTGTATTCTGTACATGCAGCCTGTCTACTGTAAGTGTGTAACACGCAGCTATAAGAGCGAGTGAATCAAGTGGTCTGTAAACCACAGTGGTTCACTCAACTAACCCCTCCGAATCCCTTGGTGAGTCGTTAGACCTGCTGTCGCTTCAGTTGTAGAAATATGCAAAAGGTTCAGCTGTGCATTTGTGAATTATAAGTCCCTTTGGATAAATGTGTCCATTAAATAAACAGTGAAAAATGTGTGAGTGAATTTGTCATAACCCAAATGTCTTATAGTAAACAACCTTGTTGTAAAATGAATAGACTTGACACACCTAAAAAGGTTTGGGGCAGCCACCCGCATATTATTCCTGGCTGCAAAAGGCTTTTAAATAGTAAAGAGATGTTCTCAGTACGGACTCCAAAATGAGAACTGTTGAGGGTTTGCAAAGATTGCGGCTTTATGGGATCAGACAGGAACTGATGCAAGGGAACCGGAAGTGATGTTCTTCTGATATTAGATTGGGCGCCAGAACCGGGAGTGATATTCTTCTGGGCACCGACACCGGAACTGGAAGTGACGTCATCTGCTCTGAATCAGAACGGTTTTCCCGCGGCTGGTCTGTAGAGATAACAGAAGAAGGTTTAGTGCATCCTGCCACCCCCTGGTCTGGCATGGAATTACCTTTGCTTGGTCCATGCAACATCCTCCTATTCGCACATGTGTGACAGTATTAAGGTTACGTAAATGTAATCCGGGACGTTTTTAATGAAGACTACATGTTTGTGTCCATCTGCAGTTGTGGATATTTGATGGAAGTTACAGAGATATAACTTTATTTGTCATCAGGGGGCAAATTTTGAGTTTTTTATAGAAGCCCTTTAAATAAACAAATATGTACTCAGATACACACACTATAGTCTGAACACACACACACACACCCGAATGAGTAAAAAGAAAGAAAACTTCTGACTTAGCAGTCCTAGCCACTATATAGGAGAGTTTGGTTTTATGAAATTTGGATAATAGCGAAGAGCTTCAGAAGATTAGTAGACAGATAGATAGAACTTTATTTGTCCCTAGGGAGAAATTTGGCTCTTTACAGAAGGATCTTAAATAAATAAATGCATAAATAGATCAATGAATAAATATGTGTACACACGTTAGGCTGAGCACGCACCAGAATGACTACCATATATAATCGCATATAAGTTGTATCTTGAAACTCGAAAAATCGATCATAAAATCAGACCCCGACTTATAGGCCCATTCAAAAATGTGACACTTAATTTTTTTTTTTTTTTGTTTTTTACCACATCTTCTTGCCTCCTTCAATCTCACATCAGTTTCTCAGACACATCAAATTTTGTTGCAGCAGCGCAGTTACCAATTTCTTTTGCCACTTCAACGACGTTTAATTTGAAACCAGCTTCATATATTCTTCTGCTCGAACGCTCCATCACAGATAAGGGATGCTCTTACGCTAAAGGTGTATCAGGGTTTGAGATACAAAAAACACAAAACGGTGCAGACGTCGCTTCGGAATAGTTAGGTTATTACCGTGTGGTCACGTAGGCACAATGCAAAAAAAAAAAAAGGCTGTATGCTCCGTGGTTACTCTCTCTGGTCGGCGTTAGCATGTCATAATCTCTTGGACCAATAGCGTAAGTTTTCCGCATTCGACCTCTACGACTGACATTATAAAATACAGGAATTATATCCGACATGCAGACGGAGAATAGGAGACGATTGCCCTCAAGAGGAGTACTAGGGTGTTGTACCGTGTTAGCTATTATGAATGTAGAGAAAAGCCAACCAAAATGACCCCTTTTATTGACTAACTAAACAGATTATAATATGTAAGCTTTCGAGGCAACTCAGGCACAGGCAAGATGTAAAGTCAAGCCCCGTGAGTATATACGGTAAAAAGAAAGAAAACTTCTGACTGGGCAGTCCCAGTCACAGTGAGGTGCTATACAGACATACTGCTGTTGGTATAAAGGAGACCCAGTTGTATTTATTGAAACAAATCTGCCAAATGATTTGTTGGCTGAAAGTCCTCATTGTTGGTGTGTCAGAGAGAGGATGTGCAGCATTGTTCATAATGACACTCAGTTTTGTTTTAATTCTCTCTTTTGCGAAAACATCCAGGGGGTCCAGAGTGCATCCCCGTAACTGAGCCTGCCCGTTTAATTGGCCTGTTGATTCAGTGGGCCTTTCTTGAAGTGATGTGGGCCTTTCTTGAAATGTGGTAGCCTGGCATACCACACTGACCATCACACAGTTGAAGAAGATGTCAGAGGAAAACCGGATGGATGAACACAGTCTCCTAAGAAAAAAGAGCCTGTTCTGCCCTTTCTTACATAGTTCCTCTGTGTTCCCAGAACTGTCCAACCTGCTATTGAGGTGGATTTTTAGGAGCGCGCCACCTCTACATCCCACTCCCTGCATCAGACAAGGAGGATCTTTGGTGTGATGAAAGTCATTGACCAGTTCCTTGTTTTTTTATGAAACTAAGTTGCAGACAATTCTTTCTGTCCCAAGAAACAAAGCTGTCCACTTGACTTCTCTCCTCTGTCTCAGAAGGGCAGAGTCAAACTGACATGACGTGCTGTAATAGTCTTGAGGTGTACAGAGTGAAGATAAGAGGAGACGGGACTGTTCCTTGTGGTGCTCCAGTGTTGTTCACATCCACGTCAGAAACAAAGTCCTTGAGTCTCACAAACTGCATTCTGCCCATACAGGTACATGTGATTGTCAGATGTACCTGTATGGTCTGCCTGTCTACCCCACCCCAAAAGCCTTTTTTGAGATTCCTCTTGCTTGTGCAAATTCATCCTAATTTGAATATAAGTGGAGTCCACTTGGTTTATTGTAGTTAACAGGAGAAACACATTACTGCCCCTGCAGGAGAGTAAAGCAAACCACATATACCAGCGGATTCAAATGTATTCAGACCCCTTCACTTTTTTCCCCCCACATTAGGTTAAGGTGCAACCTTCTGCTAAAATCCATTTTTGTTCACAGTAGTTTTTTGAGAAAGTGGTTAATTAAACTATCGTTTAATTGGGAAATTGTGAGCATATAACTAGTGTGACGAGGATGGACAAGATTAGAAATGAGGACATTAGAGGGTCACTTCAGGTTGGATGGTTGGGCGTCAGAGAGGTGAGACTGTGTTGGTTTGGACATGTGCAGAGGAGAGATGCTAAGTATATTGGGAGAAGGGTGCTAAGGATAGAGCTGCCAGGCAAGAGGAATAGAGGAAGGTCTAAGAGAAGGTTTATGGATGTGGTGAGAGAGGACATGCAGGTGATGGGTGTGACAATGCAAGATGGAGAGGACAACAAGATATGGAGCAAGATGATCTGCTGTGGTGACCCCTAACGGGAGCAGCCGAAAGAAAAAAATGACTAGATGCCTTGACGTGTGAATTATATGACATGAGCAGTGTGAGATTTTTTTTATGGCCTTTTTGATGTTGTCTGCTGCTTGTCACCATAGACCCCTATTATGTCAGAAACTTTGCAGTCTCCATTTTGCATAAAATGAGATTGAGATTTTTTTACCTGTGCCATCTCTACAAACTATATGGGGTAAGTATGATATCAAAAAAAAATAATTGAGTGGAGTATTTGTTTAAGGGGTCTCGCAGTGAGTCAGAGGTTGAGGATCTGTGCTGGCAAACGTGAGGTTTAATATCCGCTAGGAGTTGTGCTTCCTGTGAATTGAATGTTAAAAATAATGAGAGGTGGTTCTGTGTTTGGACCAAATTAAACCAAAGAGACCTTAAAGTCAACCTGAGCCAATATCATTATAAGTAAAATGTGTTATTAAGAATGGCCTTCATTTTTTTGGTCTTAGCAAAGTTTTAGTTGGAGTTACTGAACGTCAGCATTTTCTGGATGAATTCAAAGTTCTTTTAGTTTGGATCTCATTTAGTTTTTTCTAGACTCTTGTTCTTATCAGAGCATCATTTCATTTAAAACAAGCAAGACACCTGGGTCTTTAGTAGGATGTTTATTTTAAGGCGACATTTTAAGATGGGAACACGATGCTGTGGAGTTTGAAATTCATTTTGTGCTCCTCTGTACGTGCGCAGTAGCTTAAAGGTGAATTGCTTACATAACACTCTTTTGATCGTACTTAATCAAATGTAATAAATCATTTACATTCCTCTCTCTGCTTATTTGTTTCTATATTGCCAAATGCTTCCCTTAGAGGTCCCCATAGTATTTACTCCTTTCTATGCATATGAGTATAATGTTTGATTCTGTTTGAATTTTAATGCATTTTGCTTTGGGAAGCACTTTGAATACCTGCTGTTAAAGCTGATATAAAATGAAAATTGTCTCATATTAGTACTTGAGTGGCACCGTTGCACTGTGGATATTGTTGCTCTGGACCCCATCTTGATATCCAGCTGGAGTGTGATCTCTGTGGAGTTTAAATTTTATTCCTGTTAGGTGCTCCATGGATTTCCTTCTGTTATCCAAAGACATGCTAGCAGACTGACTGACTGAATCTTAAATGGGCTGATACAAGGGGGCCAGGTGTCTTGTCTGTGCTTTGTTCATGCATTGGACCCATGGCTTCAGGAATAGGCAGTGGCTTCCTACTATTGAGGAACAGTTTGGAAAAATTAAAATAAATAAATATGCAATTAAATAAGTGTATTGTGAAATGTGAGAGTAAAGACATCAAAACAGAATGGTACATGAACATAAATGTATATATATACATTGACATATACATATATAATGACATAGTGAAATATGCTTTTCTTGCTTTTTCTTTATGTATTTATGTAGTACTAAGGTGCTATACCGTGTTAGCCATTATGAATGTAGTGAGAAGTCAAGCAAAATGACACCTTTTATTGGCTAACTAAAAGGATTACAATATGTAAGCTTTCGCAGCAACTCAGACCCGTTTTTCAGGGAAGATGTAATCATCATGTTATACATCTTGCCTGAAGAAGCGGCCTGAGTTGCCTCGAAAGCTTACAAATTGTAATCTCAATTTTGGAATATGGGGGACTGGCAGTTTTTATTTCACTGTTTTTAAAAAAAATATATATCTGCAAATAAATAAATGTATTATGAAATGTGACAATAAATAAAAGCAAAGTGTTATGTGGAAGGAAATTTGTCATGTTCAATGTTTTTGTTGCTTTCTTGCAGAAAACTTGTTCTGAATGAGTCACAGACAGGTGAATTAAAAAAGCTAAAACTGGGTTTGCAAGACCTTAAAGGTTGAGAAATAGTGCTGTAAGGAGGGTGGTGTGGGCAGAATACATAAGAATTGCTCATGTGGAGCAGCGCCGATGAAAACAAACATTTAAAGGCCCTCCAAGATATACAAAACTTATGAGACCCTGTGAAATAATAATATTAATAATAACAATAATAATAGTAACAAAAGGTCTAGTACTGTGGCTGGTTATGTCAATTTCTACAACATTATTTCCCAATTGTATTCCTTCGGCTGTAAATATGAATCGCCTCAACTCAGTCAACAGTAAATTGGAGCGTGACTCTGTGCATGTGCGTGTGTGTGTGTGTGTGCGAATACCGTGCAGGTAATAGAACAGTCTAAAAATATTTCCAATCTCTTTCTCTATGTGTACCTTCATCACTTCCTCAGAATCCATGTGTGTCTGAACCTCTCTTCACCAGCACTTCATCTCTCACACATCTATACTAATAAAAGGCAAAGCCCTCACTGACTCACTCATCACTAATTCTCCAACTTCCCGTGTAGGTAGAAGGCTGAAATTTGGCAGCCTTATTCCTTACAGCTTACTTACAAAAGTTAAGAAAGTTTCATTTCGAAATGTTACGCGTAACGTTCATAATTGAGTTCTACTTACGTATATATATACGTCCATAGCCTGCAGCTCGGTCGCTGTGTGAGGTGGCGTTGCGTCCCCCATCACCACGCCTCCCATGTAGTTGGCTGCCTGCCCATATAAGGCCGCAAATCCACAAGTTCATAGAAACGCTGTCGCTAAATATTCGCAGGCAAATCCACAAGTTCATAGAAATGCTGCCGCTAAATATTCGCAGGCAAATCCACAAGTTAATACCGGGAATGCCTGTTAAAGAGCTTAGATTCACAAGTAGCAATTTGGGTAGTGAGATGTCTATCGAGGTGATCACCATCGATCAAAGAATTGTCACTTACCGAGTTTCCATGCCCGGAGATGGCACCTACCTTTTACATTCTCTGTGTTACATATTGCACGGCCATATCAGGCTCACTCTTGATATCCGGAGGAACATTGTGTCTTATGTATTGAATGACTGGGACAGGTTCAAGGTGTGGACTGATGACGGTACAGGAGATAATTAGACTACACAGGAGCACTAGAAGAGTGAAATGCTTAAGCCCTTCACCTATGCATCTGCATATGAGTTGATGACTGCCACTGAATTGTCCGGTTGTCACTTTCATGTCTACCGAAATGGCCAAATATTTTACACCTTTGGAGAACCGCCAATGACTCTTAAACTTCTTAGATTCACAGGTGACGATTTGAGTAGTGGACAGTTTCATGTTTATGAATGTTTCAACGTTCAAAAGCTGAATGCGGAGTTATTGATGAAGCCTTACAGTGCTTGACAGATGCCGAATGTCACTTCAACACCTATCTATCTATCTATCTATCTATCTATCTATCTATCTATCTATCTATCTATCTATCTATCTATCTATCTATCTATCTATCTATCTATCTATCTATCTATCTATCTTATAGTGCCTTTCATATCTATCTATCTGCCTGTCTGTCTGTCTAATAGATTTTTCTATTAAACAGTAGGAATAACCAACAGAGTAGTGTCAAAGCACTGAGTCCAAGACCAGACTGACTGATAAGGGGTAGGTAGGTTGGTTTTATAGGTTCAGAGTAGGTAGAGGTGTGTCCAGCAGGTCATAGGCAGAAGTGAGGTCTGGAGTACGGTGGGGACTGACACCAGAAGTTGAGTGTGTATTTTCTGTTATGTGTGATGTTATTGAAATCAATAAACAAAGAAAAAAAAAAAACAAAACCATTTATTTCTATGGCACACCTTCATGCAAAGAATGTACCGTAGCTCAAAGTGCTTTATAAGATGTCAAAGAGAAAGTTACAAGCAAAGACAACAAATACGATTAGGTAAGAATATTCATGAATAAGTAATAAAGAAAAAAACAAATAAAAATAAATCTGGTACCACAGTAAACCCTCGTTTATTGCGGTTAATCCATTCCAGACTCTACCGCGATAAATGAATTTCCGCGAAGTAGGATTCCTTATTTATAAATTGAATATTTTCGCAGTTAGAGCATAGAAAACCTGTCTACGACCTTCTAAATATGTTTTTAACATTATTAGAGCCCTCTAGACATGAAATAACACCCTTTAGTCAAAATTTTAAACTGTGCTCCATGACAAGGCAGAGATGACAGTTCCATTTAAAAGAATGCAAACATATCTTCCCCTTCAAAGGAGTGCGTGTCAGGAGCAGAGAATGTCAGAGAGAGACAGATTGAGATAAAAGCAAACAATCAAAAATCAATAGGGCTGTTCAGGCTTTTAAGTATGCGAAGCACCGCCGGACAAAGCAGCTGCAAGGAAGGGAGAAATGTGAAGGTAGTCTTTCAGCATTTTTTAGAGGATCGTCCGTATCCTCTAGGCCAGTGTGCAAACAGCCCCTCTGCTCACACCCCCTCCGTTAGGAGTAGAGAATGTCAGAGAGAGTGAGAGAGACAGAGAAAAGCTAACAATCAAAAATTGATATGTGCTGTGCGGGCTTTTAAGTATGCGAAACACCGCGGGGGAAACATATTGTATATCATTGAGGAGTTTTATTTAATACTTAATATTTGCTCTGATTGGGTAGCTTCTCAGCCATCCGCCAATAGCGTCCCTTGTATGAAATCAACTGGGCAAACCAACTGAGGAAGCATGTACCATAAATTAAAAGACCCATTGTCCGCAGAAATCCGCGAACCAGCAAAAAATCGGTGATATATATTTAGATATGCTTACATTAAATTCCGTGATGGAGTGAAGCCGCAAATATCGAAGCGCGATATAGCGAGGGATGACTGTACATGGATATAGAAATAGTAAAATTACTATTGAAAAATGCATTTAGAAATAAGGAAAAATAAATTCATGAAATATTTATTTGTGTATACTCACTTATCTGTGCTTTAGTTTTATAGTATCATAGTTCACAATACATTTATTTATTTGCATATTGCTTTACAAAGTTTTGTCCAAAAAATTTCACCCTTTTATTCAGCATTGCAATTCTGAAAATAAATGTATGAAAACCGTAAATAATCTCACAGATTGTGACTCACAAACAAGTTTTCTGAGCCCAAATTTAAATTGATATTAGCAGGTGCTGTGTGTTCATACTAGATACCATTAACGTGTGATATTTGTGTTACTTGCGTCATTTTTCTGAATTAATTGTCTTAGCCAGTCTTTTCATTGATAATGTGTTTGCCTACAATATGTTCTTGAAAAACAATTTTTTTTTTTTATTTAATGTGAAACCATAAAGAAACGTCAAAGTTAAACAATGAGGTTTTGCCACATAAACATAATCAGTTAGTTTAAGAAAATGTTACATGCTGCTTCTGAAAGAGCTGCAGTATTACCTATTTGCACCATTTTTCATTTTAACTATAGCTTTATCAACAAATTTGCTTGGTTACTTGATTAAATATTTCACATTTTAATGGAAAACATTTTTTCCCATTTTATGAGCAGTGTTTTATGCAGAGCCTCTGTCAATTAAGAGATGTTTTTAAGAGATTTATTCCTATTTAATTGGGACAGTTTAATACTATTACTAAAAATATTTAAACATTATTTACTTAATATCTCAATGATATTATGAGTAATTAAGATTTTTTTATTTTATATAAATATGTCTGCCTAGTATTATTAACATGTCAAATGTTATTTACATGATTTTTTTTTTTTTTTAATTTTCCCCACATCAAATCTGTTTGCACTGTTGTTAAACACTTTATTAAAGACATTTGTATGAAGCCTTTTTGGAATATGTTATTTTTCTACATTTAAACCTCCCGATATAACCACGGGCAATTTCACTTAAAAGGGACTATTTATTTAATATTTAATCATGTTTAGAAATAATATAAGCTCCATTTAGTGTGCCTGACCAAAGATTGCATTTCCCTAATAGCCTGCTTTTCAACCCCCCCCCCACTTTTGTCCTTAAACAGCAAGCGACAGGCCAGCAGCAGGAAATAAACAACCTCGTTCAGCGTAAGATTGCAGTGGATCAAGAAAATGACCAAATGAAGCAAGAACTGAGTGTTTTACAGAAGAGACTGGAGGAAAAAAGTCAAGAACTTAAGGTTTGTGTGTACTTCTAGTACATCAGCTTTGAAGCAGTCCTTGAAGTTATAGCAGCCTTTGTGACAACAGAAAATGACAAGTCTCGGAGGAACATTGCCTGAGGCCTCAATAGCGCTTAAAAAATAACTTGTGGTTTCTCTGCCATGCGCCAAACTTGGTGAAAGCTGCTTTAAAAGCTGAGAATCTAAGCCTGATATCTTTTAAATAAATAGTTAATGATGGAAATGGAGCAATGGAAGTATGCAAGTGATGATGTGGCTTCTGTTAATTAGAATCTGATGGGACTCACATTATTAATTGATAAAGCTAAGGTCTGGAGAATGTGTCCTTGTGGGTCTCAAAAATAGCAGGGGACAGCATCAAAGGATGTGTGATCAATTGATGGGCTCATAGCAAATAATGTTCTCATTAGAGTTGTCATGAAATGACCCTTTACGCAGGGAAAAGGCCACTGAAACTGAACAGGTCATCTCATCTTTCACTTGTATTAAAGAGCCGCTAAGACGCTACGATATGCCCGTTCATTTAGTTCGTTTGCATATACATTCATCTCCTTGTTCCTCCTTAACAATTGCCTGTTTTACAGTATATTTTACTTTTTTGTTTCCTTTCATCTATACTCACCAGCATATTAAGGAGAAAGCAAAGAGAAAAGAGGAAGAAAGCCGACTCGCTGTGAAGAATCTCGAGGAAGAAAAAAAAGCATTAGACACACGCGGCTCTGACCTGCAAAGTGACCTGCAGAAACTGAAGAAGCAGGCAGCCCAGTGGAAAGAAGAAAAATCTGCAATTGAATCAAAAGTAAAGGTAATATTTAAAGAAATCAAGAATTTGTGTGGACGTTTCCTAGGCAGTGGAAAGACAGCTTTTCCTTTTATTCTTTACTCCTGAAGGTTTTAGCCAGTTTCTTTTTGTGTGGAACAGAGTAGTTAAAAAAAATCTTCAAAGAAGCCCAGTAATGTTATAAAACAAACTACCACAGCCAACTGCTGTGGAATGGAACATTCATTTCACCTTTTTATTCCTTAGATGCACCTGTTTCTCTAAAATTTGATGTAATAAATTCCTTCAGTAGCTTTGGGTAGTGACTGAAAGAAGGAATTCACGTGTACAAATGACAGAAATCAACTTTCTCCGAAGGGTAGGTGGGCTTTTTCTTAGAGACAGGGTGAGAAGCACAGACATGCGGTAATGCTGCTAAGCTTTTGCATTAAGGAGAGGAGCCAATTGAGGTGGTTCAGGCATCTCATATGGTTGCCTCCTGAACGTCACCCTGTGGAGGTTTTACACATATGACCAGCTGAGATCATATCCCATCGAAGACCTATGGATTGCTGGGATGATGATATCAACCAGAGTGCCTGGAAACGCCTTGAGATCCCACAGTTAATTAATTAGTTAGTCGTGGTTCCATAGTCTTCGACACTGTGTCCCTGTCCATTATAAAGCTTCCTCCACTTCTCTCTATCCTGTGCCACTTCCTCCAGGTTTCTTTCCCTTGCTGCTGCGTTTCTTGTATCCTTTTGCTAAACATCATATGACTTACAGGAAGTGATTACAGTGCATCCTCGGAGCACTACACAATGTACTTCTTTCGGCTGCTGCCGTTAGGGGTTGCCACTGTGGATCAACTTCTTCCATATCTTTCTGTCCTCTGCACACCCATCACCTGCCTCTCCTCTCTCACCACATCCATAAACCTTCTCTTATGCCTTCCTCTTTTTCTCTTCCCTGGCAGCTCTATCCTTAGCACCCTTCTCCCAATATATCCAGCATCTCTCCTCTGCACATGTCCAAACCAACACAATCTCGCCTATCTGATTTTGTCTCCCAACTGTCCAACTTGAGCTGACCCTGTAATGTCCTTATATCTAATCCTGTCCATCCTCATCACACCTAATACAAATCTTAGCATCTTTAACTCTGCTACCTCCAGCTCTGTCTCCTGCTTTGTGGTCAGTGGCACCGTCTCCAACCCATATAATATGGCTGGTCTCATTACCATCCTGTAGACCTTTCCTTTCACTCTTGCTGATACACAATGGAGCAGCAATGAAACATGCAAAACAGACATTAAAAGCAATAATAAGTACACAAATACTTACAAACGTCAGAAGTTTCACGTAATGCAGTTTGCATAATATAGCATTGCTTAGGTCATGACTGTCGATGATACCATGATGGGTGGATTGACAGATAATCGAGAATCCAGTGGGACCTGGAAAGCATTCAGGCTTGGGCTGATTTGTTTCAGATGAAATCTAATGTAAATAAATGTAAAGTTTTGCAAGAAGGAAGTACAACAACAACATTTATTTCTATAGCACATTTTCATAGAAACAGTAGCTCAAAGTGCTTTACATAATGAAGAATAGAAAAATAAAGGACACAGTAAGAAAATTAAAATAAGTCAACATTAACATAGAATAAGAGTACTGCGGTGGGTTGGCACCCTGCCTGGGATTGGTTCCTGCCTTGTGCCCTGTGTTGGCTGGGATTGGCTCCAGCAGACCCCTGTGACCCTGTGTTTGGAGTCAGCGGGTTGGAAAATGGATGGATGGATGGAGAATAAGAGTAAGGTCCAATGGCCAGGGTGGACAGAAAAAACAAAAAAAAAACTCCAGATGGCTGGAGAAAAAAATAAAATCTGTAGGGGTTCCAGACCATTAGACTGCCCAGTCCCCTCTCTGTCCCCTCTGAAGTAAAAATAAGTATAGATGGTTACAAAATTGGCTCAGACACAGGCAGCAGAGAGTGACAGTGCAAGAAACCCTGTCAGAATTGGATGAAGTTAAGATAGATAGATAGATACTTTATTAATCCCAAGGGGAAATTCACATAATGCAGCAGCAGTTTACTGTTTAAAAAAAACAATCTTATATTAAATAGTAATAAAAATGCATGTAAAAACAGACAATAACTTTAAATAATGTTAGCATTTACTCCCCAGGGTGGAATTGAAGAGTCGCATAGTTTGGGGGAGGAACGATCTCCTCAGTCTGTCAGTGGAGCAAGACGGTGACAGCAGTCTGTCACTGAAGCTGCTCCTCTGCCTGGAGATGACACTGTTAAGTGGATGCAGTGGATTCTTCATGATTGACAGGAGTTTTCTTAGTGCCCGTCGCTCTGCTACAGATGTTAAACTGTCCAGCTTTATTCCTACAATAGAGTCTGCCTTCCTAACAAGTTTGTCCAGGCGTGAGACGTCCTTCTTCTTTATGCTGCCTCCCCAGCACACCACCATGTAGAAGAGGGCGCTCACCAGAACCATCTGGTAGAACATCTGCAGCATCTTATTGCAGATGTTGAAGGACACCAACCTTCTAAGGAAGTATAGTCGGCTCTGACCTTCTTTACACAGAGCATCAGTATTGGCAGACCACTCCAATTTGTCATCCAGCTGCACTCCCAGGTATTTATAGGTCTGTACCCTCTGCACAGTCACCTCTGATGATCACGGGGTCCATGAGGGGCCTGGGCCTCTTGAAATCCACCACCAGTTCCTTGGTCTTACTGGTATTCAGGTGTAAGTGGTTTAAATCGCACCATACCCAAGAGAGTCAGACACCAAGAAAGGTGGCCAGCAGAGGTCAGCTCTGGAACCGCTACGATTTTTTATATATATTTTTTAAATATATATAATATATATATATATATATATATATATATATATATATATATACATATATATATATATATATATATATATATATAATATGTATGTATGTATGTATGCATGTATATGTATATATATATGTATATATAAATGATTTGGATTGGAATATGAATAACAAGCTGGTTAAGTTTGCAGATGACTAGCAGATCATTGAGAATCTGTTGAATCATCACAGAGGGTCTTGGACAACAGACAGGCTTGGCCAGATTAGTGGCAGATGACGTTTATTGTAAGGAAATGTAAAGTATTCCATGTATGAAGTAAAAAACATTAGATTTGAATTCACAGTGTAAGATCTGAAACTTGAAAGTGCTGCATATCAGGAGGACTTCAGAGTCTTAGTGGGGTCATCACTATCAACCTCCAGGCAATGTTCAGAACCGCTCTAGAAAAAAAATCAGAGTGAAGTGACTAGTCTGATTCCAGGACTGTGAGTATGAGGTATGAGCTGTGAGGAAAGACTGAAGGAGTGGAACATTTTCACCTTAAGCAAGCAGAGATCAAGAGGACATGTTTGGAGTGTTTAAAGCAATGAAGGTTATGTTACTGTGAATTATTACAGTGGATTGAGGCTGTGACTTTGAAATGGGTTGAACATGAACATAATGGCACAGTTGGAAACTTGTTAAATATAAATTTTTCCATTAACATTAGGAAGCTTATCTTCACACAAAGAACTATAGACACCGTTTCATATGTTACTAAATAGCTTAGCAGAAGCAGGACTTTAGGGAAACTTGATATTGTTTTGTAGGAATTAGGTGGAATGGGCTGGCACGCTTTGTTCTCATGAAAATTCTTGTAATGTTCTAAAGTTAGTCAGAGGCAGCCTAGAACCTTACTCACACTCCAAGTCCCTGATGTCTCTCAATTACATTAAAAACAAAGTGCAAATTCACTTGTGATCAGGTTAATCAAGCCACATAAAAATGTGGTGAGCTTTTAAACGTGACCGATGATCAAACCCTGAATCTTACACAAGATTTTGAAGGTATGTGGTACATGTGGACACAGAAGACACATTTTAGTGCCTGGTATACATATATTCTGTCTGAATTATCCCCGAATACAATCCAGATACAAAATGCATAAACAAGCCACATATAAAAGAGAGGCCTGAGTTTACAAAAGAGGTTCTTATTTGCATGTGTCTCACAAATGATGTCTCCTGAAAGAGAGCGAAATCAGTTTGTGCACCTCACATGTAATGGTTTCAAGGAAAGTTTGCTGAATAAGTGGAAAATGTTGGTGTTCTGGGTAAAAACTTTTTTTCAGAGCCTAAGGAACCTGCTGAAAATGCTGTGATGCATCTGATTCCATTCTGCATCATTTGCTTGTATGAGTAAGCATTCTCAATCTTGTGCCTTCTTAAGAACAAACAACAAACAAACTTACTGATGATATGTGAACAAAAATACTAAATATACAGTTAATCCTGAAAGAAATTATGAAAGGAAGGGGAAGATTTAGTTAATCTCATTAAACTTTAGGTAGAATTCCTAATTTCACATTTTCAAATTTTGTTATCATCTTATTGTTTTTGGAGTACTATATTTAGTAATATTTAAAATTAATATTTATTATTAATAGCAACATATTAATCTTGGTAATTTAATCTCATTGTTTATATATATCAGTTTATATTTTTACTGTTTGTACAGTGAAATAATTGCGGCATTAGTAATATTAGAGATCACAATAAAATATGAAAACTCCCAACAGTGTGAATAGTTTTTATGGGAATTGTAGAAAAAGAGTCAGACAAGCCAGACACAGTCAGAGAGCTGGAGATATTCTGTCTGTCTGTCTATCTGGTCTGTTGTCTGTCTGTCTGTCACTCTGTTTATTTATCGCTCCGTTCTTCTGTCTGTCTGTCTGTGTATATGGTATATTGGTGTCTATATTATTATAGTCACTTCAACAGAGATAACTCATTCCACATCTGTGGGATTTTCTCAGCTCTCCTGCATTAAGAAGCTTCCTATTGAGTAGCCGCATGATCAGTTTGATAGATGCTAGGTATAAAGATGGCGGAAATCTACGGCAGAACGTATTTTAGCCCATTTTGCAGTCAAATTTGCTTTTGCTTTCCAGGCACAGCATTCTTAACTTTTAAAAAATAACATGTAAACCTGTCATCAGCTGGGTTTCGATTCTGGCACCTTCTCACCTAAACAATTAGTTACCTAAACTTTCTTTTGTTGTTCATCCACTGTTTGATCAGAATCCTTTTTTTAGCCTTCTGACATCTTTAACGGTATACCATAGATGTTTTTATGTCTTTGTCTGAGTAATTACTGCATCTTTGTAATTATTTCACATCTAATTCAGGATGTTATTAATTAAAGTTGTCCTTTAGAGAATTTCTTCTTTATTGATGCATTGTGCTGTGTTTGATGCCAGTTGTTCGGTCTTGCTCTGCTTAATTGTTTTACCTTTATAATTAGGGCATCTTGTATAATTTGTAGATGACCCCAAAGAATCTAAAGCAATGTGGTATATATTGGCAATCTGGGAAATCTTGTTTTATTAAGATTTCATTTATTCAGTAACTAAATCTTTCATATAAGTGTATTTTGCAGTATAATTACTGAATCCAACAAATGCAACCTTGCCATAATGTGCTTTGTGTAAAGCATACCAAAATCATGTATACATTCGTATTCTCAAATGATAAATTGTTTGAGTTGTAAACATATTAAAAGAACAAATTTATGCGGCTTTAGTGTTAATTCTTTGGGATGTAGCTGAGATTGAGGAGGTTCCATAGCTTTATGCTCTTTGTTACGTATGTTTTGTGTAACGCTAACAGAATATCTTAATTTCAATGAGACAGTGGGAAGATGGGCCACCTGCAGAAAATTTGGACAGAGTTTCCATTCCTACCCAGTGTGTTCTAACAGGCACAGGCTGAACATGTGCTGCCATTGTTTCTAATAGTCGCCAGAGAGTCTGGCTTTGTGAAGCCTTATTGAAGAAAAATCCCAGTGGATTAGATATAACTAGCATGAGCGTGGCATCACAAACAGCAGCTTGAAGAAAATGGAAATTTTACAATATGCATAGCTTGGAATAATAAAATTTTGGATTATGAGAAAAGGAACGATAGGAGATCATTTGGCCTGTATAGGCAGGGCCATATTAGCTCCTGATCTCCAGCTTGCATCTATGCAGTAATTAACCTGTAGAGGTCCTACTGTGTACTGGCAAAGGACTGAAAAGTTACAGGCTAATAAATTATAGATTTTATTTTTTGTTTCTGAGTAACTTACTCCTGTTGGAGATGGTGGAAGTGCCCTGCTCTGTATGAAGCACTCGTCGACAGAATCTCTTTGAAATTATCTCTTGATTCGTTAAAACCCAATAGCATTGTGAGCATATGAGGTCTGATAATTAAGTTTGCGAATTTGCCACCATGTACTTACATTGGCAGCTTGGTAAGGTTTCATAACCTTGGTATATCAGGGTCTCACACCTGTGTTTGTGTCAACGTGTGGGGTGTCTTGCTGACTGGCATTCATTATTGTTGTTGCATGTTCTTAGGTGTCATCGCAAGAATGTCGGAACAAACACCAGCTCACGAGGCACTGTCTGTAAGGGAGTCTTTAGCCGGTGTGAAGCCTAACCTGACACACCAGACACAGAGGCACAAGTCTCAGCACTACACAGGGTTTATTTACAGCTCACACCGTAAAACACCACGCAGTTCCTTTCTCTCCTTGTCTCTTCTGCCTCCACTCCTCCCTCAAGCTTCATCCTCCACCTCCTGACTCTGGCTCTTGCAGCAGTCCCCTATTATAGAGCACCAGGAAGTGCTCCAGCTGTTCTATGATCTCCTTCCAGGTGAGATGGCAGCCCTGCAGAGGAAGGCTCAGCCGTTCTTCATACACCACCTGGCATTGGCCACGGGCACCAGCAGTGTTGAGCTTCCCTCCTCCAGGGCACTGTAGCAAGCCAGTTGGGCTGCCCTCTGTTGTCCCGGAGGAGGTATTGCCCCTTGCAAGCTCCTACCCCTGGTTCTTCCCTTTCAGAGGTGTTCTATCCCGGGTAAGAATCCTGGCTGCCCGTTACACCACTAAACAAGTAACACCCTCCCTACTCACCTGATCTGGCCCCCAATGGCTTTTTTTCTTTACCTGAAGATAAAGAAACTATTGAAAGGAAGACATTTTGTTGACATTCAGGAAATCGAGCATAATACGACGACAGCTCTGATGGCCATTCCTAAAAAATTGGCGCTGGTGTCGGTGCATAGCTTCCCAAGGGGACTATTTCGAAGGTGACCATAGTGATATTCAGCAATGTGGTATGTAGCAATTTTTGCTAGGATGAGTCTGCATACTTAACTGTCAGACCTCATATTTCTGAAATTGTAAACTACCGCATCTGAAAGGGACGTCGTCTGAGATGTAATTCAGTGTGCATTTATTACAACAATCAGTTGAGACCCTAGACAGTCTCCATTGAAGAAATTATATGGAGGCCTATAACCGATCAGCTGCACCAGTGATGATTTAGGTGTGTCCTATTAAAAGGGGTGAATACTCATGCAGCCAATTTTTTAATTTGTAATTAATTTAAATCACTTTGCAGAGATCTGTTTCCATTCACTTTGCCGTTAAAAGAGTCTTTTTTTTCTGTTGAGCAGTGTTATCAAAAAAACAAATTAAAGACGCTGTGATTCAGTGTTGTGTAACAATAAAATGTGAAATCTTCCAAGGGCATGAATACTTTTTATGGGCACTTTACATGCCTCACAGTGATGTGATGACAAGTGAACCCAGCTCATTGAACCCACAAGACCATCAGACCATATCCATTTTCTTCTGATCTTGATAAAATCCTTTTTATTTTAGTATATAATGTGTACAGTTGACCCTTCGTATTCCCAGGTTCATCATCCACAAATTCAACCATCTGTGGATCAAAAATATTCAGGGAAAGACGAAAAAAAAAATTTAACCCCTTCCGAAAAGCACACATTTTTGATTACGACTCCCAGCTCCTACATCCCTACTGAAAAAAACTGGGACTGACCCTATTAACTTCAATAATTTTCGCCCAATCTCTAACTTGCCCTTTATCTCCAAAATTCTTGAAAAAAAAAAAACTTCTTGCCCACTTATCTCATAATAATCTATATGAAAAGTTCCAGTCTGGTTTTCGCCCCCTTCATAGTACGGAAACGGCACTTGTTAAAATTATAAATGACCTTCTTATGGCTGCTGACGCCGGCCTAATCACTATTCTCATCCTCCTTGATCTGCGTGCGGCCTTTGACACTATTTGTCATACCACTCTCCTTAATAGATTATCTTTGATTGGCATTACCCACATTCCACTTGATTTGTTTAGATCCTACCTTTCAGGCCGCACTCAGTTCATACAGCTTAAAACCTTCACTTCCCAACCCACTGCTGTTACTTCAGGTGTGAGCCCTGGGGCCTCTTCTTTTTATCATTTACCTTCTTCCCCTTGGCAATATTTTCCGTAAGTATAACATTAATTTTCACTGTTATGCTGATGACACCAAGCTCTGCCTTGCTAGTAAACCCACCTCCTCTTTTCCAACTCCTTCGCTTATTGACTGCATTGCTGAAATTAAATCCTGGTTCTCTTTGAATTTTCTTAAATTAAACAGTGACAAAACTGAGGTTCTCCTCATTGGTTCAAAATCATCATTATCCAAAACCAATAATCTTTCTCTTATTATTGATAACTCTTTTGTTTCCCCATCACCTCAGGTCAAGAGTCTGGGTGTCATCCTCGACAGTACTCTATCCTTCCAATCTCACATTAATAACATCACCCAGTCTGCTTACTTCCACCTACGTAATATTAATCGCATTCGCCCCTCCCTCACTCCTCATACCACTGCCATTCTTGTTCACAGTCTTGTTACTTCTCGGCTGGACTACTGCAATTCATTCCTTTTTGGTCTCCCGAATAAATCTCTCCATAAGGTTCAGTTAGTCCAGAATTCTGCAGCACGCATCATTACTCGAACCTCATCTATTCACCATATTTCTCTGGTCTTGCAGCAGCTCCATTGGCTCCCGATTAAGTTTCGAACTGATTTTAAGATTCTGTTATTAACATTTAAGGCCATTCATAACCTCGCCTCTCCATATCTGTCTGACCTTCTTCATGTTGCCATTCCCTCCCGTATCCTTAGATCCTCTTCCTCCATCCATCTGACCATCCCTCTCGCCTGTCTAACCACCTCGGGGAGCAGAGCATTCAGTCGTTCTGCTCCCAAGCTCTGAAATTCATTACCTGCCGAGCTAAGAAATATCAAATCATATTCATCCTTCAAATGTGAACTTAAAACGCATCTGTTTAAAATGGCTTTTTCTTTATGATTACAGTGGTTATGTTTGGTTTTAAATATTTTCTGATTTTTTTAGTTGTTTAGAATTGTGTCTTTTATTTATTTATTTATTTATTGTTTGTTCGGCGTACTTGAGTTTTCAGAAAGGCCCCTTGTATAAATAAAATGTATTATTATTATTATTATTAACCCATTGGGCCATATGCTTGGCCGCCAGTGTGTCTCGGATTTGGGGCTGATCACAAAAGTCAGGAGAACAGTGTGGCACGTGGGGTGTAGTGAGGTCATGTGCATTAAGTTACAAATGGGACAGAGCAGCTAGGAACATGTGGCGCTGCAGAAGACCTGAACAGCACGGCAGAAACAGCAGGGAAGAAGCCAAATGGGTAATTTTAGGATCACTCCGCAGCAATCCACATAAAGAGGCTAATTTGTTTCTCACTCTCTTACACCCCTGAATCTTCCCAGCTCCCCGAGTCATTACAGAATTATTGAGCATCCTCCAAAGCAGAGGTCACCAAGTCTGGTACTGGAGGACCACCGTGGCTTCATTCTAACCCTTTTTTTTTTATGAGTGCCCTGTTTGTGTTTCTAATTAACTTCTTGTGAATTCATTTTAATAGAATTGCTTTTTAAAGATTTCTTCCCCTGAATTTCTCCATTGTTCCTCTCAAATTTTTTATTTCTTTCCTTAAATGGCACCCAAGCAGAAATGAAATGTGAAGTGAGTGAGCCAAGAGAAGACCAACTAAGTCAGGGCCTCAAACTCCAACCAGCTGCTTAATGAAGTGCCATTTCTTTTCATTAATTAAACTTGTTCTTTAATTTTGTGGTTTGTTGCTGCTCTTGTGGTGCTTTAGCAGACATTTCCGAAATTGTTGATTTTCTCTTTCTAAAAGCACTGGTCAAATGTTTTAGGGACCTGAACAGATTGACATTCCAGAGACCTTCATCTCTCTTTATTTTCAGATATTGCATGATGGACACCAGTTGTTTTGGCTCATTTTGTATCTCATTATTGTTTGACTGCTAATTAAGGAAAAAGAAACAATCAAGGGGTCTGAGTCTTCAAGAGAAAGTCAATTAAAATTAGTTCAAAAGAAGTTAATTAGCAGCAAAACAGGTCACTCATTAAGAAAAGGGTTAGAGTGAAAACCTGCAGCCACGGTGGCCCTCCAGGACCGGAGCTGGCAACTCCTGCTTCAAAGTATTAACACAGTGTTTTTTGTGAGAGAGGGAGAGAGAATAAATTATTTTCTTAATGATTATATTTTCGATACATACTTTGTATTTTAAATGTTTTTTATTCTATGTATTTTCTCTTTCAAGTCTTAAATTGAAAGCAATTTGTAAGTGTTGGAAGGAAATGTTGTGTTACTGCTACTGTGTAACATGTAGTTAGGCATCCCTATAGGTGCGTCTGTACTGAACATGTACAGACTTTCTTGTCATAGTTTCCTAAACAGCACAGTATTGTATAACAACCACAGTGTTTTGCGAAAGTATTCATTGTTTGTCCTATTTTGTCGCATTACAATGTGGAATTAAAATGGATTTTCATTTGTATTTTATGTAAAGAACTTAAAAATATTGTCCAAAGTACTGAAGTGGAATAAAAATAAAATGCCTTGTGTAAGTATAAAAAAACAAGCAAACACTGAAGAGTTGTCAGTGCATATCCCCTTTGTTATGTTAACTCCTAAGTAAGATCTGGTCCAACCAATTAACTTCACAAGGCACATAATTAGTTGATTAGTGATAATCCAAGTACCACATGAAATCTGCTCTGAAAGGCCCCTGATTCTGCATTACCAGTAAGCAAGCAACATGAAGACCAAGGAGCACTCCAAGTATAGTAGGTCAGAGACAAAGTTCTGGAGAAGTATAGATCAGGGTAGGGTTATAGTTAAAAAAAAAATAATCAGAACTTTGAGTATCCCATGAAGCAACATTAAATCCATTATAACAAAATGGAAAGAATATGGCACCATTACAAATCTGATAAAAGAAGGCTGCCCACCAATACTTACAGACCAGGCAAAGTGGGCATTGTACAGAGTAGCAACAAAGACACCAAAGATAACACAGCATTGAAGGAAATGCAAAAATCCACAGCAGAGATAGGAGTATCTGTCCATAGGACCACTTTAAGGCTTATACTCCACAGAAAAAAAATAAAACAACACGTTTGGAGTCTGCCCAACAGCATGAGGTAGACTCCCCAAACACATGGAAGAAGGTTCTTTGGTCAGATGAGACTAAAATTTAATGTTTTACCCATCATGGGAAATGCCATGTGTGGTGCAAACCCACCACTTCCTACCACCCCAAGAACACCATTCCTACAGTGAAGTATAGTGGTGGCAGCATCACTCTGTGAGGACAGGAAAACTGGTTTGGATTGAAGGACAGATGGATGACACTAAATACAGGATAATTCATGAGAGTTTTGTATCGGTAGAGCAATATTTTACTCTACTTTCCCCTTTTGTGTTATTAATATGTAGCCTTTGTCAGAATGCCTCAAATCTCTCAGACTCACTACTGTTTATGAGGTAACTTCTCCCCACCTTCCCTTCTACATCTATAACCTCAGGCAATTAGGTGTAGTAAAAGACAAGCAGGAATTAAGTTTCAATTTAAACAATGTATTATTGGTAATATTCACAAATCATAACAATATGCAAACTACATTTGAATATTGGCAACCAGACAACCTGAGAAATGGTGATGTGTAGTTTCAGGCGGCACACAAACTTGTTAGTTACTTAAAATGTCTCTAGTTAAGTCCTAATTTTTGATCAGCTTTCTTCAGAACAGGCCACATGCCTGTCTCAATATGGCTGCTGACGTGTGCTCTTCATTGTGTTGTCTTTTTCAGTTCATGGTGTGAGATGGTCTTTCATCTTTTTGGGTAAAGCAATCAAATTTATAGGTTTTCTGTCCAAACCCTAGAGCCAATAGGGCATCGTGGTACTTAAAGGCTTCTGATACAAGCCAGAACCAAACAGCCATACTTCAGACCAATGGGGAAACAGAAAACATCTTCACACCTGCCACTCCAAGATATTCACCAAGAGACATACAGCTGGAATCACAGCAAACGGAGGACTCTGCAAAATATTGTGTTTAGAGTTGAATTTCTATGCAAAATCATGATTTGTGGTTTTTGTTATAATTATTGTTTGTGTCACAATTAAAAATGCAGCTTCAAAGTCATAGACATGATGTGTAAATCAAATGCCACTAATCTCGGAAATAATTAATTTTAATTCCAGGTTATAATGTGACAGAACAGGATAAAACGTTGGGGATGAATACATTGGCATGACACTGACACTGTATTTACATAGACTTTACATTGCATTAGATAGATAGATAGATAGATAGATAGATAGATAGATAGATAGATAGATAGATAGATAGATACTTTATTAATCCTAAGGGGAAATTCACAATCCAGCAGCAGTATACTGATAGGTATTATAAGTAATCTGGAGATGATTTAAAGTATATGGAAGGATGTGCATGGGTTATATAAAAATACTACACAGTTTTATTTTATATAAGAGACTTGATTTTGATATCCACTGGGCTTTGTGTACTTGGAAGATACCATTTGGAGGCATGCGGCCTGAATCCTGCAATGGGTCATCTCAGAGCTCTGTGCGTCCTCTGTAGCAAATGGCTTCATACCATTGTACCCTGCTATGTATGTAGCCTAGCGATGGCAAGGAGGAAGGAATAGATGGTAGCATCATTTGAACCCCATTTTTGTGCAGGCATAGAGGCCCATGCACCTTGGTTTAGCACCAGACTTGCAATTTTATTACGCCCATAGCTGAACAGCAGCCACATTGATTTGTGACAGTGATATGAGTTTTTTAACAAGTTACTTTAAGATGCCCACCAGGTGGGCCATGAATTGGCACAAGTATGGATATAAAGTTTTTTTTTTATTTTAACTTATTTTATTAACCACTGAATGGTTAAGAAAAGTTTCAAATGGGAATTGTGTCTCTGTGATTAAGGAACTTCGCTGGTATGTTGAAGGCTGCTGGTTCAAATCCTGTTACTGCAAGAAGGAGTCCTACTTCAGTGGGCCCTTGAGCAAGGCCGTTAACCTGAAAATTGCTGTACAATGGCTGACCCTGTACTCTGACCCTCAAAGGTCTGCAAAAAGACAATTTACCCTGTTTACTCTGTGTATATACAAAAATAATCATTTGTGAATTTGTTGGGATTACTATAGATATTAGCCTGAGGGAGACTTGCAAATAAAAATTATATTGTACTCTGTGCATAAACTTAAAGGTGAACTAAATAGTTTCTGTTACTTTTTAATGGAAAGGCAAAAACAAATGTGAAATCTACAGTATGAAATGGTAATTACTGTGAAACCACTGAATTCAGACATTTAAAGTTTTCTCATTATTTTATGCAATCTAGTACTGTATATCCAAGGTGTGGGTATCAAGCCTGACATTTTACATTTAGGAACAAAAAGAAAATGTTATGAGAACAGAAACAAAGATCTACAGTGGCATGCAAATGTTTGGACCCCCTTGCTTAAAATGTCTGTTATTGTGAATAGTTAAGTGAGCAGAAGAAGAACTGGTCACCAAAAGGCAATGAATTAAAGATGACACATTTCTTTTCAGCATTTTATACAAGATCAGTGTATTGTTTTTGTTTTATACAATTGTATGGTGAAAAAAGGAAAGGAGCACCATGCAGGAGTTAGAGCTCCCCAAGATATTTAAGGTCTCAAGTAATTTTTCTTGAGGTGGTCTCAGACCTGAATCACCCTAGTCGCTCTTCTCTGGACTTTTTCTAGTGCTGCTATGACCTTTTGGTAGCCTGGAGACCAAAACTGCACACAGTACTCCAGATGAGGCCTCCCCAGTGTGTTATAAAGTGTCAGCATAACCTCCTTCGACTTGTACTCCATATAAAGGCACTATATAACCTGACATTCTGTTAACCTTCTTAATGGCTTCAGAACTCTGGCTGGAAGTGTCCTAAATCGTTCTCATAATGTGTACTAAGGTGATGTTCAGATCTCCCATTGTGTATACAAACATAACATTTTTAATTCCTACATTTGATTCTTTACTTTTACTGACATTAAATTTAATCTGGCACAAATCTGCCCAAGCCTATATGCTGTACTTGATATTATCTACACATTTAACCAGTTTGTTATTTATATTCTTATCCAAATCATTTATATTTATTAAATACTAGCCATGTGCGCCCAACTACGTTGCGCGTGTTAAAGTTGTCTGTGAAGGGCTCCCTGTTTAATCGCGGCTGCCAGTCGTGAACTGGGCCCTTCGTCGCACAGCATTATGATTTTTTTATAAGGGAAACAAAATTAAAAAAGAAAACCCTTGGACATTGATTCGATAGGAACGGCCCACTCGGAATCACTGTCCGAATCGTAATTATGTGGTGGTGTAGCAGCATTTCTGTTTCTGTCCGTTCACAGTCCGTCTTGTTTTTAGGATGCTGTCGTTTCCTCTCACAATGTCTTCTCAACCTTTCTCCAGTCTTGCAGGTTGCTTTGTGGCAATCCAAAGAGTAAGGCAATATACACGGAGCAATGGTTATAAAAGGGGGACACATAGGTATCCAGGCTCTTTAAAGCATAAATAGAGATCACTTCACTCACATGTGAGCAAGCCACGGTACAACTGTGAGACGCGCAGCACTCTCCGGCTACAACGCAACAATAATAATTTCTGGAACGTGCTGTTATGTTGTCATTCATTTCACCCACTGTCTTTCTTTTATTCATATGTTACGTAGGCATGTACCTTTTATCTTCGGCAATCTCATTCTCTAACCAGGCCTTAGGAGCTAACCAGCGTAACACTGTCCACCACCCCTTTCGTTATTCTGGCACATTGTTGAATATCCGTGAGTAACAACAACATACTAAACTAGAAGGTGATCTACGCATGTGTGGAATTCGCGGACAAAGATCAAGATCTAAATGAAGATCTCTTTAGTTAATTTAAAGCACAACAATTTGTTTAGTTGGAATGTCTGCGTTTTGAGGTGTGACTGGCGTACTACAGTCTTCAGTAGTCTGTAGGAGATTCTTAATGCAATGCCTATGTTTTAGCTGTCTCTCTACTGCCATCTAGTGCTTCTTCTAATTCATTTGCGGACAAACAAAGATCAAGACCCAAATGAAGATTATATATAGAGATAACAGCAGCCCATCACTGACCCCTGCTGGACACCACTCTTAACATCAGCCAATTCTGATGAGGTTCCTTGCACCATCACCCTCTGCTTCCTGTGTCTGAACCAATTCTGCCCCCATCTACACACCACACCCTGAACTGCCACTTCTTTTAGTTTGATGCCCACCCTCTCATGTAGCACCTTATCAAATGCTTTCTGAATGTCCAGATAAATTGCATCATATGCACTACTCTGGTCACATCCTTTTGTTGCTTCTTCATAGAATTCCAGCATGTTAGTAAAACACCTGTTCTTGCCATGTGTTGCTCAGTCTTACCCTTAATAATTCCTTCCATTAATTTACCTGTGATGCATGTTAATCTTGCTGGTCTATAGTTTCAATATTTTGCGTTGCTTCTCCTCAGGTACAGGTATAGTATGTTTTATAATATGTACTGCAATGTATATAGTAGGAGTGAAAGCTACATGTATCCTTTATTTCCCATAATATTTTTCTTGTCTTTATTTCTCCACTGTGGTGACTGGAAAGGGACTTGTAGAGGTTCAGGTATTGAGCTACAATTTACTAAGAACACATTTTCAGGGAGCAGGTGCTTTCTGTTCGACACAAGACAGCCAAAGAATCTATCACAGCTGGAAGCGTTCTGCAAGGAAGAATGGGTAAAAATCCTGTGATTTTTGCCAAAGTGGGAGTTACTAAGTAATAAAGTAGCAGGGTGCCCAAACTTTCGTAAATAACAAATATACTCTTGTTTAATCACATAAATCTGTTTTTTAACATTTTCGTACAAATGCTGTTATGTTACCTTGTTTGCTTGTATCTACTTCTAGATATGTCAACAAAATATGTAATTTGGCCAAGGTGTCCAAACTTTTGCAAGATACTGTATATAACAAGAATGATATTTTAATTATTCCGGTCCTCATCCTGAGTTTGAAAATGAAGAGTATTCATACAAAAAATATAGTTTATGCTATGTCTTCAAAAAGTTTTTTAGTAGGTTACTGTTATTAAGAATATATTTTTTGAGTTATTTTATTTTGTATAGAACAAGAGGAAACACGTACATTATCCTAATGTTTCTCAAAGATGCCTCAGATATAATTAATATTTTTTCATTGTATAAACTGGATCAGTTAATGTTTTCCTTATGTGTTTATTACTGTCTTTTCTGTTTAATATAGATGATAATATCAAACCTATTCCCAAGTATAAGGATGCAATTCTAGTTAATAACTTAAAAGCCAGAGGAATTGCTTTTATATCCAGAATTATTCACCGGGGGCACAAGTCAAACCATATTCTTCCATTAACACTTCATGTTTATAAATCTCATATTATCTTTTAACAAAGGCACTAAGGCACATTATTATACAAAGATAAATGGAAAAATATCCTGTACCTAACCAAAATGTGTCTCTTACTTTGTGTGAAAGTACTCAGATAAATGCTGATAGTATCACAGAATATTGGGAAAATCCAAAATCCCATTACAGACAACAGCTTGTGAGGATTTTTCAGACCTTATTTTACTTTTATTTTTTCTAAAAATACCTCTGAAGCAAAGCAGAATGCCACATTAAAAGATGAAAAAAAATAATTTACAAAGAAGACTAAAGCCTGGCTGATGGAATTGCTTCATTCAAGGTAGTTCCTGCCTTATATCACATGCTGACAGGATTGGCCTTTTCTCGTCATAGATTTTCTAATGTCAAAATGTAAAGGGTATATTTATTTTTTATTTTACCATTTTCCAGAAAGAAAAATCACCAGATACATTATAGTAGTATTAAATGTTTTAAAATGCAAATTATAAAGCATATTTTTGCTGAGAAGGATTTCAGCTCTATGCGAAAATTAAAGTCCAAGAAAGATAGCTTATCTTAAATGATAGTTCACGTTAATAAATCACGCCATGAGGATTGTTACATAGCCAGAATTTGTAACTTTATTTTTCACCAGAGTTCTTATAGTAAAATATAAGACCAGCCATCTTGTTGACCTGCGGTGGGCTGGCGCCCTGCCTGGGGTTTGTTTCCTGCCTTGTGCCCTATGTTGCCTGGGATTGGTTCCAGCAGACCCCCATGACCCTGTAGTTAGGATATAGCGGATTGGAATAATGGATGGAATCTTGGTTAAGAAAAAGCACACAAGAAGTGTGGAGACTCCTTTTCATGTGCAAGTTTGATCATGAACTGGAAACAAGATGGCTGATTCCCGGGGTAAATGGTCATAAGTCAGGAAGAGCCGGGTCCAGGTGGAAGCACAATGGGAATGATGTCAGTAGTGGAGTAGTTGTCCATCTTCCATTCTACAGAGAGAGGAGATGCGCAAGGATTAGAGCCTTCTAGTCTAGTGGGTAATTACCATCAGCCTTTAAGCTGTCTCCCATGTGCATGTGTGTGACTATATATACAGTGTATATATATATATATATATATATATATATATATATATATATATATAAAAGGAAATCCTGGGACGAGACTTTTTCAAAGAGATAATTTCAAATCCTGTGAGACGAGACTTTTGCTAGGCAATTTTTTTCAAGTCCCGCACTCCTGTCAACCATATTCAACCATGCACAGGGTCCAATCACCTCTCAATCGTGTGAATACTTTTGTTAGACACTTCCTGCACTCTCAGCTCATATAAATTTTTACACTTCCCTCATTTTAAGTTGTTTATGAAAAATCCTCAGTTTCATCCTTTAAAGAAGCTTTTCTGGACAGTATTGTTATACATACAGTCTTTTTGTTTCATTCGTAATAGAATTAATGTCCAGAAATGGACTATATGGTCTAGATGACCCATCAACAACTAAGCAAAAAAGAAAAGGCAGCGCATCGAAAAGAGGCCCAAAAGTATTGGAGAGAAAAGAATCTAAGTGAAAATTTGGAAAATAAGGAAAGTAATAATCAGCCCAGACCAAGCTGGGACAAAGACAAAGAGTACAAAACAAAGTAGAACGTCAGAAAGAGGTTCAAAAACATTGGCGCAATACACATGCAGAGCAGGTTAAAGATTATGTAGAATTTGAAAGGCACGAAAAACTGATAGTAAAGATCGCATTAGCACAAACTAATGGAAATTATTACTCAGTGAAATAACGGAACAGGGAAAAGAGATTGAATATATGGACATAGGTGATATGACAACAACATTTATTTATATAGCACATTTTCTTAACAAATAATGTAGCTCAAAGTGCTTACAGAAGTATGTAGATATTGTTCGGCTTTAAAGTTTAAGTTGGAAACTTGTAGATCATCTAATTCGTGTTGCCATCAGGGAAAAGTAGTGTTTCTACCTAATGAAGAGGCGTATCTGTGAGAATTAAAAGATTTGTTGTTTGGCTTATGTTTTTACTGAAGTGTTACAGTAAAAGTGTAAGTTTAAAAAGTATTTGTGTGTTCATTTCAAAGCCAAACCGAATGAAAACGTATAACTCAACGAATACCTGTAACGCAACATGAAACATAATTTTCTTTCAATTAATTACGTTTTACAATTTTATAGCTATGGCTAATTACTCACTGTAATGTAAAAAGTCGATTTATTTATTAGAGAGAAAGAAACGATATTCACTCATGGGCAGTTATATGTTGTGTTGCCACAATATAGGTCCAAAAATGGAATCAAAATTCAATGCAATATTGCCAAAAAGGTAATTCCAAATATTGTTTAAGTGTTACAGTAAAAGTGTAACTTTATAAAGTACTTACATGCTAATTTCAAAGCCAAACAGAACGAAAACGTTTAACTCAATGAATACCTCCAATGCAAAATGAAACATAAATGTACTATTTTCAACTATGGTTAATTACTCTCTGTAATGTAAAATAGTTCTATTATGCATAGGTAACAGTTCCCATGAAAATAACAATCGCTTTAAATTGTACATCCGGTTACCTCTCTCTGTCTGTCTGTCTGTCTGTCTGCAGCTTAAAGGCTGCAGAAACACATAAAAACAGAGTTTTAAATAAATAATGCAGTCAGTCTATAGATAGATAGATATTGTTCAGAAATTGCAAAATGAACTTAAAATATAAGCATTTCATTCGGGACATCAGCAGGAAACATTGAACTGCATGATGGTAGTAGGCAGAAAAGATCCCAGAAGCCCCCCTCAGCACACCGTGGAGGAATGATCCTACAGCTAAAAGTGCTACAAGAGAGTGTCTCCTTTAGCTTGTAAAAGTTTCTGGCATCCATTCATTTGTGCACAGCTAGTCTACAGTGGTTTACCCCAAACACAGGTTTGTTCTGTGTGTGTTAGTAAGATGCTGCTCTTAATTTTCCTACTAGGTTTAGGATTAGAAGCTTGTAACAGCTAGAAACGTATGCTTCACTAAGGTGATTTCTTTTCTGTTGCAGTAATACCAATACCATAATACGTTAGCTGGCTTTATTGTAACTATTAAGTTACAATTCATACTTGTCGGAATGAGAGTAGGTGCACTTATGGTTTGGTGTGAAGAATGTTTTGTTTAAATCCTTATGAGTTTGCTTTCTCATGGAAGGATGTTCAGCTTGCTTTTCTGTCTGTTCACAGGATTTTTTCCTTCTTTGCCTTGGCTGCACCTTCTAGTTATGGGCAATACTGCAGTTTTCTCTTTGAGGTTTTACACACAGTGTCCTCCTCTGCTAAGCATAAAGTTTATTTCTGGTGGGCAGTTGGTGATCAGTCAGCTTTTGTCTTTAGCAAGACAAACGTTTGGCCTTGAGTGGTCTCTGTCTTGCTTGTGCACTTGCTGTTCCTTAGCAAGGTGTCGACTAATGGCACCCTTGTCTAACTCCAATACAGACAACTCTTTCAGTCAAGCACCAGATTGCCCTTCATAGTAAGAGTGATCTCTCCAGATTTTGTTACAGCCACACCATAGACTATCGGGTCCTGCTGTTTGGAGAAGAGATAATGGCCAGTTTGAGAGCAGTGAGCGTGTAATGAGAGCATAGGTAAGGTGCGTTCAATAGTTTTTAAAGAAAGGAATAGATATTTGACATTGGTATCTTGGGTGCACTTAAGCCCAACCTTTTGGTTTACAACTGGTTCAAAATTTTGTCCATCAAGGTTGCCAATCATTGATTTATTGTTTGCTGAGCAAGTACTTAGATGATTGCATCATGGGGACATCTCTCGGTGTCACTGTGTAATTAAATCATTATATCAGATGAGTCCCAGAGGCTGCATTCCAAAGGATCCCTCTGGGGAGAGAACTGACACTTGAGCTGTTATTTAAAGTGTCTGGCCATTTGCTTTTTAGTAATAATAATACTTTTTATTTATATAGCACCTTTCCCATGCTGAAGGTGTTTACTAAAATTGTACTGTACGTGCCAATGCATCGCAACATGGGTAATGCCAGTCTGTCCTACAGCCCCATAAGTCAAGCAGTCCTGGACAGCTGGAGTGGCTGCAGGATTTAATTTCAGGTACTTTTCTTAATTAGTGACCAATTACTGCTGCTAATGGCACATACTTCTTTGCCTTAATTTTAATTGAATTGCTTTTTAATTTAAAACCCTTAATTGTTTCATTCTTTCTTAACCAACAGCCAAACAATAATGAGATGTAGATCTAGTTGTGGGTCATATTAGATGCTATCATATGTAGTAGTTGTAGCTTTTTTTTTTAATGTGGAGTTCACAGGTGAATAAGGAGGCTGAGAGCCCCTGCTGTTTTACACTCCTACGCCACCCTGCGTGTGAGTCTTATTCAATGGAAACTCTTAACAGTGCAACAGAGTAAACCTTGCACTGAATTTACATTTCACTATTAATTTGTATGGCATTACATCGCTGAATGCCCTGATTACCTTGTTTTATGTGGGGAAGTTTTTCTGTTCTGTTTATGTTGGGCTTTCATGGACCATTGAGTCCAACCATAAAACCATCAACACTGGTTTACAAAATAATGAAACCCTGGCATCCAGAATGAAAAATGCAGATCCTTCTCACTCTTGACATTTTAGAAAGATGATTATTAAATTTTTAATGTTTGATGAGCGGTTTCTTTATTAATTAAAATCAGAAGACATTGTTATGCAAATGCTTATATATTATATATAGTGACCGCCATAATGTTTGGGACAAAGACACATTTTCTTTGATTTAGCCCTCTGCTCCACAGTTTAAAACTACAGACCAAACAGTTCAGACATTGTGATTAAAGTGCACATTGCAGACTTTCATTTAATGAGATTTGCATACATTTTGGTCACAACACTTTTTTTAAATGGTTCATAAATTATAGGGCACCATAATATTGGTGACACAACAATGGCAGATCTATTAAAACCATCATATTTAGGACTTTGTCACATACTGCATCCCTTGCATGCAATGATTTTTTGAAGTCTGAGATTCATTGTTTGGTGATGCTCTGCCAAGCCTCTAATGCAGCCATCTTCAGCTCCTTCTTGTTTCAGGGAGCTTGTTCCCCTTAAGTCTTATGTTTGGCTTATGGAAGGCCTGCTCATCTGGATTTAAATTATGTGACAGATTTGGCCATTCCAGAATGTTCCATTTTTCAGCTTTGAAAAACTCCTGTGTTGACTCAGTAATATGTTGGGTCATCATCTTCTTGTAGGATGAAGTGTTATCCACATGGAAGCACATACTCATTTTCTTGAGCAGATCAGATGTTGGGAGGGCACGTGGGTGGCGCTGCTGCCTTGCATTTAGAAGACCTGGGTTCACTTCCCTGTGTGGAGTTTGCATGTTCTCCCCGTGTTTGAGTGAGTTTCCTCCCACAGTCCAAAGACATGCAGGTTAGGTGCATTGGTGATCCTAAATTGTCCCTAGTGTGTGCTTGGTGTGTGTGTGTGTGTGTGTGCGCGTGCGTGCGCCCTGTGGTGGGCTGTCACCCTGCCCGGGGTTTGTTTCCTGCCTTGCGCCCTGTGTTGGCTGGGATTGGCTCCAGCAGACTCCTGTAGCAGGTTGGATAATGGATGGATGGAGATCAGATGTTTCCATACAATTTGTTGTGTCACTGCTGTGAGGAGATCCATCATCAGTGAAGATAAGTGTGCCGGTACCTGTGGCAGCCATACATGCCCAAGCCATCACACCCCCATCACCATGTTTAACAGGTGGTCTGCTTTGGATCTTGGGCAGTTCCTGTTCATCTCCAAACTTTCCTCTTTCCATCACTCTGATGAGGTTCATCTTTGTTTCATCTGTCAAAAATACTGAATTCCATAATTCTGCAGGCTCTTAAGTCATTTTTCTTTTTTCACAAACTGTAAGCTAGCCATCCTGTTTTTGTCTCATTAATGGTTTTCATCTTGCAGTGTGGCTTCTGTTTTTCTGTTTCTGACGTCTTCTGCAGATAGTCATCTCTGATATGCACACATCTGCCTCATCAAGTCTGTTTCTGATCTGTCGGACAGGCGTTTGGGTCTTTGACTTGACCATAGTGAGGATTCTTCTGTAATCAGCAGTTGAGGTCTTGTTTGGTATACCAGTCCCTTTGCAATTAATGAGCTCACCAGTGCTTTCTTTCTTCTTAATGATATTCCAGATGTTGGTCTTCCTAAGGTTTTACTGATGTCTCGAATGGTTTAGTTCATTTTCTTCCGACTCATGATGGCTTCTTTGACTTTAAATGGCACAGCTCTTATTTTTAGGCCCGGAGTATACTTCACGCGACGCATGCTGTAGCGGACGCTCCTGCTATGCAAGCGTTGTAGTGTTTATACTTGCATGCGTACTTTACGTAAATCTGGAGGAATCCACCAGGTGGCAGTGCGAGATATTATCACGGTGAGAACATGTTTGACTTCTCTGTGCTGTGAATTGCCTGGAACACTCATTAAATTCTGATGACACCTTACTGCAATATCTCTGAAAATTATGTTTATTGATTAAATCCATCAATCCAGGGATGTGTCCATTCCAACAAGCATTGGGCACGAGTGAGAAAAAATCCCTGAACGAGGCCTCAGCTCATCGCAAGGTAAATACAATCACTCGCATACACTAGCATCATTTTAGCGGCACCAAATCCCCAAATCTGCATATCTTTGGTAGGAAACCGGAGCACAGTATGGAATACAAGCAGGAAATACAAGCAACATAACTCCCTGTGAGACAGCAGTGCTATCGCTCCACCACCGTGACACCCCCATGTGTGTAATTATTAACAGTATTCATTATTTAAACAAAATTATATGTAAAATGTAACATACACACTTTAATGCATTTCATCATGAAAGTTGTATCAAGTACAAATCTAAAGATTCTAAATGTGCAGAGAGTTGGAATATCATACATGTCATGTGTTCTGTGTGGCGATCTATTGCTGCTTGCCTCTGCTGTCAGGTCCAAGAAGCTCGTAGCGATTAAAAACTGGGATGACGTTTAGGGCTCATTTATACTTCACGCTCAGAACGCGTACGCGTCCGCATCATGGCTGCCACACGTTCCCAGCGTTCATTTCACGCGTCCTCTGAGCAGGTCCTCAGAAATTAACGCGACGCGTGCGCGAGTTGCAGTACCAGCAAAAGTCGGGGCGAGTGTGCTAAAAGTCGGAACGCGGACGTCAAAGTCTCTGTTTACTATCTACATGTGACAGCAAGCCTCTATGGAGATCCTTCGGGGATCGATGTGCGTGCTTTGCTGTTTGATGAATGGTTCAAAGTGTTGAAGCAAAATGCCGACATACAAATGCATTCGTGGTGCTTTTATATTCAAGCGTCGCATATTCCCGATCGTAATGACACGATACATTTTAAAAGTCTCACATACCATCTTTTGTGTCGTCTTTTTTAATTTTTTTATTTTTGCAACTTAACAACAGCAACATAATGTATAGCGTTATATTTGAACCACTGAGAAAAAAATAAAGGACACGGTGAAAACGTGTATTTTGTGATTAAAGTGGAAATTTCGGCTTTAATCTCGAAATGTCCACTTTAACCTCGTAGTTTACTTTATCATTAAAGCAGACCATCGTAAACGTCATCCCAGTTTTTAATCGCTACGAGCTTCTTGGACCTGACAGCTGCGGCAAGCAGCAAAAGATCACCACACAGAACAAATTAAATGTATGATATTCCAACTCTCTGCACATTTAGAATCTTTAGATTCATACTTGATATCACTTTCATGATGAAATGCATTAAAGTGTGTATGTTACATTTTACATATAATTTCATTTAAATAATGAATACTGTTAATAATTACACACATGGGGGTAACACGGTGGCGGAGCAATAGCACTGCTGTCTCGCAGGGAGTTACGTTGCTGGTATTTCCTGCTTGTATTCCACACTGTGCTCCAGTTTCCTTCCAAAGATAAGCAGATTTGGGGATTTGGTGCCGCTAAAATGATGCTAGTCACCTTGCGATGAGCGGAGACCTCGTCCAGGGATTGTTTCTCAGTCGTGCCCAATGCTTGTTGGAATGGACACATCCCTGGATTGATGGATTTAATCAATAAACATCCTTTTCACAGATATTGCGGTAAGGTGTTATCGGAATTTAATAGGTGTTTTAGGCAATTCACAACACAGAGAACCCAAACATGTTCTCACCGTGATAATATCTCACACTGCCACCTGGTGGACTCCTCCAGATTTACGTAAAGTACGCGCGCAAGTATAAACACTTCAATGCTTGTGTAGCAGGAGCGTCCTCTGCAGCATGCGTCGCGTCGCGTGAAGTATAAATGAGCCCTTACGATGGTCTGCATTAATGATAAAGTAAACTACAAGGTTAAAGTGGACATTTCGAAGTTAAAGCCGAAATTTCCACTTTAATCACAAAATACATGTTTTCACCATGTCATTTATTTTTTTCAGTGGCTCAAATACAGCGCTGTACACTATGCTGCTGTTGTTAAGTTGCCAAAAAAAAGACAGCACAAAAGATGGTATGCAAGACTTTTAAAATGTATCGTGTCATTACGATCGGGAATATGGGACGCTTGAATATAAAAGCACCACGAATGCATCTGTATGTTGGCATTTTGCTTCACCACATCGAAGCATTCATCCCGTAGGATCTCCATAGAGGCTTTCTGTCACATGTAGATAGTAAACAGAGACTCTGATGTCATGTTCCGACTTTTAGCACACTGCGCCCCCCCCGACTTTTGCTGGTACTGCAACTCGCGCACGCAGCGTGCTAATTTCCGAGGTGAAATGAATGCTGGGAATACGTGGCAGCCATGATGCGGGCGCGTACGCGTTCTGACCGTGAAGTTTAAATGAGCCCTTATGGTAACCCGGGACAACTGCAGACTCCAAAGGGTAAAAGCAAGCCGAGGTATCTTATGAAGCCATGAAACACAACTGAAGAATCACAAACACTTGTAACTGAATTGGGAAGACTGTGTATAAAAAGTGTTGTCATTTCTACATGCTGTGACCTAAATGAATGCAAATACTATAGAATGAAAGTCTGCAGTGTGCCTTTTAATCATAACTGAACTGTTTAGTTTGTAATTTTAAACTGTTGAACAGAGGAGGAAATGAAGGAAAAATGTGTCTTTCTCCCAAACATTATGAAGGGCACTAAAGGCTGAAAACGTATACAGGCTGATGTTTCCAAATGTTTCACTAGTAAACATAAGGAATACTTCGCCATACCTTTTGTTTATTCCAGTATACTTTTTTCGTACACATATTTTTCATTTCTAAGTTTTATTTAAAAAGGAAAAATATTTCATTGTTTGTTGCAATTATTTCGTTTGTTTCAGCTACTGAATGATGAGATTAAGGAAGCAAAGCAACAAACTGAAGACCTGCAAAGCCATCATAATGAAGTGTGTTCTGAACTCTCAGTTCTAAAAATACAAGTGGCCAACAAAGAAGATTATATAACCAAACTCAAGTAAGTGGTCTTTGCCAGTGTGCTGCCTTCTGTTTCTAAGCTTAGAATATGGCTTCAGATGTTTTGTGTTGTTTGCACATTTGTATTAAGTTTCCCTATTATGTCAGAGGGAAGTATATAGTATAATGTGGAATTCAAGTAAATCAGTTTGGTAATTGTTATTCACAGGACTGTGGAGTCGGTAGATGAATCCTTCAACTCCGACTCCATCTCCTTAATTTCTGGTACTTCAGACTCGGACTCCTGTGTATTTAATATGCTAATATATTTTCCATGTTGATTAAAGAAAGGCAACATACACATCATTTAACCACAGAACTACTGGCTAGGAAGCTGACTCTCTACCGTATAGGCCAGTTTAAATGAAAGACAAGAACCCCTGAACACACATCAGGCCACAGCACGCGTCTCCACCTACATCATTACACTTGTTTACACTCAAATTAACTTGTTAAACAAGTTATATCTTAATTTAAATGAAAACACTTTTTGTAATGTACCATAATCTAGATTGCAATATGAGAAAGTTAGGTTGTAAACTATAATAGCTCAGCTGAACTTCACACTAATTGGAATACAACTATGCGCTGGGCTTTATTCTTACATCAGAGCCAGTCATATGAAAAAGTTTGGGAACCCCTCTCAGCCTGCATAATAATTGAGTCTACTTTCAACAAAAAAGGTAACAATGGTATGTCTTTCAGTTCCTAGGAACATCTGAGTACTGCGGTGCTTTCTGAACAAAAATTTTTAGTGAAGCAGTATTTAGTTATGAAGGTATGAAATTAAATCAAATGTGAAAAACTGGCTGTGCAAAAATTTGGGTCCCCTTGTCATTTTGCTGATTTGAATGCCTGTCACTGCTCAATGCTGATTACTTGGTATGATGAGCTCATTAAGCCTTGATCTTCATAGACAGGAGTGTCCAATCATGAGTGGTAAAAGGTATTTAAGGTGGTCAATTGCAAGTTGTGCTTTCCTTTGACTCTCCTCTGATGAGTGACAGACAGCATGGGATCCTCAAAGCAACTCTCAAAAGATCTGAAAACAAAGATTGTTGAGTCTCATGGTTTAGGGGAAGGCTACAAAAAGCTACCTCAGAGGTTTAAACTGTCAGTTTCAACTGTAAGGAATGGAATCAGGAAATGGAAGGCCACAGGCACAGTTGCTGTTAAACCCACCAGGTCTGGCAGGCTAAGAAAAATACTGGAGTGGCATATGTGCAGGATTGTGAGAATGGTTACAGACAACCCACAGATCACTTCCAAAGACCTGCAGAAACATCTCGCTGCAGATGGTGTATCTGTACATCGTTCTACAATTCAGCACAATTTGCACAAAGAACATCTGTATGGCAGGGTGATGAGAAAGAAGCCCTTTCTGCACTCACACCACAAACAGAGTCGCTTGTTCTATGCAAAGGCTCATTTAGACAAACCAGATTCATTTTGGAACAAAGTGCTTTGGACTGGTGAGACAAAAGTGGAGTTGTTTGGTCATAACAAAAAGTGCTTTGCATGGCGGAAGAAGAACAACGCATTCCAAGAAAAACACCTGCTACCTACTGT
The DNA here is from genome assembly GCF_016835505.1 of Polypterus senegalus. Classification (NCBI taxonomy): domain Eukaryota; kingdom Metazoa; phylum Chordata; class Cladistia; order Polypteriformes; family Polypteridae; genus Polypterus; species Polypterus senegalus. The sequence goes on from NC_053160.1 coordinate 8,814,176, forward strand.
CAAATTTGGTGGAGGTTCCATCATGCTGTGCGGCTGTGTGGCTAGTTCAGTGACTGGGGCCCTTGATAAAGTCGAGGGTCGGATGAATTCAACCCAATATCAACAAATTCTTCAGGATAATGTTCAAGCATCAGTCACAAAGTTGAAGTTACACAGGGGTTGGATATTCCAACAAGACAATGACCCAAAACACAGTTCGAAATCTACAAAGGCATTCATGCTGAGGGAGAAGTACAATGTTCTGGAATGGCTGACTTGAATATCATCGACAATCTATGGGATGATTTGAAGCAGGCTGTCCATGCCTGGCAGCCATCAAATTGAACTGAACTGGAGAGATTTTGTATGAAGAATGGTCAAAAATACCTCCATGCAGAATCCAGACACTCATCAAAGGCTATAGGAGGACAGCGTCGAGAGGCTCAAAGGAGCAAAAGGAGGCTCAACTAAGTATTGATGACATATCTCTGTTGGTGCCCACATTCATGCACCTTTCTAATTTTGTTATGATGCATATTGCATATTTTCTGTTAATCCAATAAATTTAGTGTCACTGCTGAAATACCACTGTTTCCATAAGGCATGTCATATATTAAAAGGAAGTTGATACTTTGAAAGCTCAGCCAATGAGAAACAAAAATCAAAAGAATTAACAGGAGTTCCCAAACTATTTCATATGACTGTAAGTACTTATTTATGACTATTGTTTGTGAAATGCGACATTTGAACTTACTGTATTTTTTTTTCATTATAATTTAAATTTAATAGGAGTTGGAGTCAGTACATTTTTGCAGACTCCAGGTACCCAAAATTGTCTCTGACTCCGACTCCACAGCCCTGGTTATTCGGATTACATTTAAAACACTTGCTTTTTTTAGATAGATAAATTTCACTTTATTTGTCCCTTGGGGGAAATTTAGCTTTTCACAATTACCTTCCCAGCACATCACAATGCAGAATATCGCTTTGGCCATCACTGAGTTATATAACATGTAAAAGATGTCACTACCAACATTAAAGGAGTGCTGTCTCATCACACAAAGAATCTTCTCTGCCCTTGCTTATCAAGTTCCAGTGTCTTAAAAGAACAGTCCAGCTTGACACTGATGTGGACCCCCAAGAACTTGTAGCAGTGCACCATCTCCGTGTCCACTCCCTGAATTGTGACATAGACGCCGTTTGGTGTGGCTCAAGCCTGTACTTGTATTTGCTGATGTTAAGTTCTAGACAATTCCTTCTGCATCAGGAACCACAGTTCTCCACCTGACTCCTCCTGCCTATCAATACACCCCAGAAGTTCAGAATCATCAAAGGATTTCTGCAGATGACATGAGCTGCTGTGATATTTATAGTCACAGGTGTGCAGGGTGAAGTGACATTGAGACAGGCCTGTTCCTTGTGATGGTCCAGTGTTGCTCACAGAGTTTTGAGACTCAAAAACTGCAGTCTGTCCAACAACAACTACATTCACGACACGTGTACTTGTTGCAGTGTACACATCTCTCTGTGCTATGGTTCCATTTACACTGAATGAGCACCTGACATTGTACTTTCTTCCCTATATAAATAACATTCAAGTATAGCGCGTCTTTATGTGAAAACAGCATTGTCAGATTTGGGGGTTTATATTTTGGGTTTGTTGTTTCGTGAACGCGACTGAGAGAATGGAACTGAATTAAAAAAAAGCTAACATTTACAATTATCATGCATTTACACTGGCTCTTACAGACTGACTGAAATCAAATGTATGTTTTTATTCTAAAATAGTTAAGTACATGCAATATTATTTGAAAACAAACAGCGTCAGATCGGGTTTGAATACACGCTGCGACGCTGAACTCCCTGTCTATATAGTAATAACAGTAATTTTATTATTATATAGGAGCTTCCCTGTCTGCCTATCATATAGCGCCTTTCCTTCCTACCTATCTATATATCTATCCCCTTAGCTGTTTTTTATATATCTATTATACAGTGCCTTCCCTGTTTATTTATATATCTAGTGCTTTCTCTGCCTGTTTGTCTGTCTGATTGCATATAGCGCTGAACTTACTGCTCTGTACTATTCTGTCCTCTGCATGTCCTGGAGTACAAAAGAAACGGCACCATACAGCAACATGTGCGAAACTGGCAAGATCGGGGAAAAAACACGCGGTCACTGATTACAAACCGCAAAATGAATGAAAGAGACAATATATGTAAAAACATCATTGCACTAATGCAATATTATTTGAAAACGAACAGCGTCAGATCGGGTTTGAATATGCGCCCGATCTGACTCTGTTCGTTTTCAAATAATATTGCATGTACTGTGCGTTGAAACTGCTGCACTGAATAAATTCAGTTCCATTCTCTCAGTTGCGTTAACGATCCCCCACCATACCCCTTTGACAATGCTGTTTTCACATAAAGACGCGCCATAACTCAAATGTGATTTATTTGGAGACGCGCTATACTCGAATGTGATTTATTTGGAGACGCGCTATACTCGAAAGTTATTTATATAGGGAAGAAAGTAAAATGTCAGGTGCTCATTCAGTGTAATAGGAACAATAGCACAGAGAGATGTGTACACTGCAACAAGTACACATGTCGTGAATGTAGGAAGGGTGTGTAAGAATTGATAATATTTGAATGTGATGATTTTATATAGCACGGATCGGAAATCAGCAGTTCTTAGCATTGCACCACGCAAGCTGTCGTATCAACCGCCTACTGTAACTTGCTTTATTTTTTCTTCACTTATAGTCTAGAATAAAAGTGCACTTGTTTTTTATTCTTGTACACCAACATATGTTCCTGTGTTTGAGCGACACAAGCATGCTCAAAAAAATAGACGTGTAATGCCGCGAAAAGTGCACGCAGGCACTTCAGTTCGCAAGCATTGGTACGAGAATGCAGTCACAAGTACACTGCAGAGCTACAGCGCATCTTTATGTGAAAACAGCATTCTCAGATGGGGTGGGTGGGGGCAGGGAAGGATCCTGAACACGACTGAGAGAATGAAAAGTGAATAAAAAAAAAAAAACTATATAAATTACTGGCTGTTACACACTGAAATCAAATGTATGTTTTTATTCTAAAATATTAGGAATAAGAGCAGTTTACTTCTCAAAACTGAACCATGTGGGATCGAACTCATGACCTTTTTGAATACTAGTCAGCGGTTGATAACATTACGCTATCGTGGCAGCTGTAGTAAATATGTGTCAATATGGCATGCTAAGGTGGCTTTTTTCTGCAGTTATATTTTTGAATAAAAGCATACTTGTTCTGTTATATTTGTACCTTTTGTGAAAGTGTTTGATATTTGGACTTCAGGCTTCATACATTATATAGTTTAAGCTTACATTTTGTCATTTACTACTACAATATGAAAAACGCGTTTCTGTTTTAAAAATGTGTTTACACGGATTACTGTAGAAACGGAACACACGTGAAATGCGTGTATTCCAAATAATGATCTATTATTTCCACTCTAAAACTCCACTTCACTCCCAGATAATCAATCAAGGCATGAGCTGGGAGAAGTTTGTGCACGTTCTAAGTCGGTGGGGGGATGGAATAGCCGGCTGCTTGCAGCCTGATTTTTATCAGCACATTTAGATGACAAAAGACGCTGGTGGAGAGCTGTGAACGATTTTAAGAAGCGATTTAAGGTGGGACGGAATTACGAGTTTTTTCGTAGGCTCTGGTAATTCTAGTGTTAAGGTACTGCCTGTTGTTGACCTTGTACCCTTGCTATGTCACCCTCTGAATTCATGTGCCTGCTGGTCCTAATAAGATGCTCAAAGAAATAGCTTCCTTTTGTATTCATTTTTCAAGTGAAGAAGCAGCCATTGACAGATTGATAATGTAGGGCAGATTTCAAGAGTTGTCTTGTCCATGTATGCCACCTGACCTTCTGTTTTTTTGGCAGTGTTAATTTGTATTTGATTAATGTCATACATTCATTAACATAAAGAACAAGTGATGCCAAATGATAAGGTCATATTTAGTCTGAAGTGTGATTTGAAAATGATACTCCAAAGGTCATTTATAACAACTGTTGCTAACAGAGTATAGCAAATCCTCATGTTACCTTGAAACAAAATGCAGCACTAAATTGTTCCAGGAGCTCGGCTGCCAGCAGGGCAGGCTGCTAGAGTTTAATTGACTCTAATTAGTCTGATTAATTGGCAATGGAAGGGAAATGCAGGGTGGTAGTCTTGTCTAATCAGGGTCTGAGTGAACCCAGGCGGGCAAGCTGCTCTTTAAAAGGAAAAAGCAAGTGAAGATGGAAAAAACTCTGAAGAAGGAAAGGAAACTGGTAGGTCACTTGTAGGCTTCTGCTACCTTGTAGGTTTTGGATGTCAGTCACCTCAGAAAAACAGTACATACAGTAATCCCTCCTCGATCGCGGGGGTTGCGTTCCAGACCCCCCCGCGATAGGTGAAAATCCGCGAAGTAGAAACCATATGTTTGTATGGTTATTTTTATATATTTTAAGCCCTTATAAACTCTCCCACACTGTTAACATTATTAGAGCCCTCTAGACTTGAAATAACACCCTTTAGTCAAAGGTTTAAACTGTGCTCCATTACAAGACAGAGATGACAGTTCTTTCTCACAATTAAAAGAATGCAAACATATCTTATCTTCAAAGGAGCTCCGTGAAGAGCAGATAATGTCAGAGAGAGTGCTCGCTAAGAAAAGCAAACAATCAAAAAATCAATACGTGCACAATACGTATACAGAAGCACCGCGATAAAGCGGCATTTTGTAGAGGAGCGTCCTATCTTCTAGGCAAACAGCCACTGTGTAAACAGCCCCCTCTGCTCACACCCCCTCCGTCAGGCAGAGAGAGTGAGAGAGACAGAGAGAAGCAAACAAAACAAGCACGCTGAAGCATATCTTATAGCATTGAGGAGTTTTAGTTAATATGTAATACATGCTCTGATTGGGTAGCTTCTAATCCATCCGCCAATAGCGTCCCTTGTATGAAATCAACTGGGCAAACAAACTGAGGAAGCATGTACCATAAATTAAAAGACCCATTGTCCTCAGAAAGCGGCGAACCAGCAAAAAATCTGTGATATATATTTAGATGTGCCTACATTTAAAATCTGCGATAGAGTGAAGCTGCGAAAGTCGAAGCGCGATATAACGAGGGATTACTGTATTTTAAAGTGAAAAGGCCCATCAGAAAACTACTGAGCCTTCAGATCCCTTCACGTTTAACACATTTTGTTGTGTTGCAGCCTTTCAATTAAAATTTTTTGCCCTCATCAAGTAACACTCAGGAATGTCAAAATGAAAACAGGATTTTTTTACAAATCTCTCTATTATAAAAAAAATCTTGAGACGAGATCTTTTGAAAAGAGATAGAGAGACACGGTCAAGTCACGTCATACTTACAACCTTTGGAAACAAGTCCCGTCATCTAACTTCTCAGTTCTAGAAAGGCTTTTGACAGACACACATCCTGTGCTCTCATCTCTTAAAAATGCGGGGCCTGAAAAAGACAAAGTAGAACGTTGTAAAGAATTCAAAAATGTTGGCGCGATACACATGCAGAGCAGGTTAGAGATAATGGAAGTGGGAAAATTCGAAAGTCTAAAAAAATATTAGTAAAGATTACATTAGCACAAAAAAATGGAAAATATTACTAGGTGAAATAATGGAACAGTGAAAAGAGATTGAATAGTGTTTGAGGATGCCTGGTGGAGAAGAGAGACAAGGCAGTGAGACAAAAGGACAGCTGCTGTACAGGCTTTTAAATGTTTGAAGCGCCGCATGAAATGCAGATCACGTGGCACAGCAGCAGCAGCAGCTGATTGAGCAAAGAGGAGGTTAAATAAAAACCTGTTTGTATCCCATTGTATCACCGTTTAAGAGGGGTTTTAGAGGAGCGACCGCATTTTCTTTTGGGTGCGTTTAGCTCCCCCTCTTTACAATGGCATGTAGCACTGGTTTTAAGGGGTTGGTGAGCGAAGTGAGCAGGGGAAAAAGCCCCCTAGTTTATTAAAAATACAAAACTGATGTATCATATTTAGCTTTCGCTGTGGTACTTGCATCATTCTTTGGGTGCCAGCATCCTTGGGCATCTGCCGTCTCCTGGGACATTGATAACTGAGATAGACTAGTACAGTGAAGACACAAACAACATCTGGTACAAAGTGCCTTGTTCGTTTATTGACAACACTCAAAAATAAAACTGTGTTTAATAAAGGTGCAGAGCAAATTCTCTTCAAATAAGAAATCCAGAAAGCCAGTGCCTTCATGGAAGTTAAAATCGGATAGATCCAATAAATATATTAATATCAAGAATAAAAGTCAAGTCAGATTTGACCATTGGAGCAATTGGGTGACTGTTTCTCTTGTTATCTCTCGAGTCATCCCAACTGCCTCGCTTCCTTTACTCCTTACCGGCTTGATCCACCTGTATCTCTCTTTCTTTGTCTCTTTCTGATCTTTTCTTCTTTTTGTCTCTCTGTCTTCCCTCCCTCTCCATCTACTCAGACCCCTATTATGTGAGTAATGTGCATGTGCACCAAGTAAGCCTCACTGAGGAACGGCTGTGCTAATTGCACTAACATGCAATTAGCCAGTTCTCTCGTTAAGTTCTCCGTGGCCGCACGTCTTCCCTCCCACACGCCCACATTCATGAGGTCTGAGTTGCTCTACTGCTTTTAAAAACCTTGCACTGCTATGGACCCCGACACGCTACATCCAGGGCCGGATTTTCCTATAGGCTAACTAGGCTTCAGCCTAGGGCCTCGAGATCAAGAGGGGCCTACATTCAAATTGTTAGCAATTTGAACAAACTTAAAAATGGGAGGTGAAAGGGCCTCATAAGTGGAATAGCCTAGGGCCTCTTTTCATCTAAGTCCGGCCCTGGCTACATCACAACTTGGCTCAAGTGGATCCCATTCTATTGATCATCCTCGGTATGCTTCTATAATTTGTTTTACCTGAAGTCAGTTTATTTGATCGCATATGATTAGGTAATTGTTTGCCTTTCCTATTGAATGTCCCACAGCCGAGCAAAAACTAAGTTTTAGTTTAAAGGAATGGCTCACAGAGTTCACAGACAGGCTTGTCTTGAGGCACAAATCTGGGGAAGGGTGCTAAAAAGTCCAGCAGCATAGAAGGTTCCCAAGAGTACGGGGGACTCCCTAATCTTTAAATGAAATAAGTTTTGAACAACCATGACTCTTCCTAGAGCTGGGCACCCGGCCATACTAAGCTATTGGGTGAGATGGGTCATGGTGAGATAGGTGACCAAGAGCCCAATTATCATTATGAATGAGCTCCAAAGAACCTGTGTGGAGCTGGGAGAAACTTCCAGAAGGACAACCACCCCAGCAACACTCCACTAATCTGGATGTTATGGCAGTGAGGTCAGACATAGAATTCTGCTTGGAGTTTGCATAAAGGCACCTAAAGTAATCCCACAATATGAGAAACAAGATTCCATGTTCTGATGAAACCAAGACTGAACTGTTTAATCTCAATTGTAAGCATCACAGATGTAGGAAACCAGGCACCGTTCATCACCTATACACAGTTACCACCTACATTGATGGATGGAAGGCCAGATGTCCACATGACCATCATAATCATCAAATTCTTTCATGTTAAGCCGAAAAAACCATGAGGACCAATTGAGATAATTCACGTTAGGTAGAATGCCTAGAGTGGGCTGGGTGGTCTTGTGGTCTCAGAACCCCTGCAGATTTTATTTTTTTCTCCAGCCGTCTGGAGTTTTTTTTTGTTTTTTGTTTTTTCTCTCCTCCCTGGCCATCGGACCTTACTTTTATTCAATGTTAATTAGTGTTCCCTAATTTTAATGTCCTTTTTCTCTTTCTTCATCATGTAAACACTTTGAGCTACATTATTTATATGAAAATGTGCTATAGAAATAAATGTTGTTGTTTTTTTGTTTTTTCCTGTCCTCCCGGCCATCTGACTGTACTTTATGCTTTATTGCTTAGTATTGCCCAAACTTATTTTTGTTTCCTATAAACTTTTCTTTCTTTATCTTGTAAAGCACTTTGAACTACACCATTTGTATGAAAACGGGCTATACAATTAAATGTTGTTGCTGTGGAGAAGCATCCCCACAGTCTCATCCTGCCACCACCCTGCTTCACAGCGATAATGTGCAATAACGTGATAGTGTGCGGTGTAACATGGTGTTTAGTCTTATGGCCACTACCTCAATTTTGGTCTCAACAGATCATAAAACCTTCTTCTAGCTGACCGCAAAGTCCCTTGTGCCTTCTGCTGTGGTGTCATGTGTGTTTTTTTTATTAACAGTGGCTTTCTCTTTGCCACTTTTCCATAAAGCGACGACTGGTGAAGCACCCAAAGAACAGTTGCTGTCTGCACCGTCTCTCAAATCGCAGCCACTGTAGTTTACAGTATAGCACTTCAGAGTTCATGGTGGCCTCCATGTCCTGATTTCTAGCGAGGGCTTACTGGGGCAGCAGCCCAGAGCCACAAGAAAATAGTTTTTCAAGGCAAATTTGCTGGGTTTGCTGGTGACCTTGTTCGCAGAATTATTTCCTGAAAATCCACCTTACGGTTAGTTTAGGAAACTTTCTTAGGAATAACTCCAGCTTAACTGGAATTTTTTTATTTTTGTTGTCCTTCTGGCCATTCAACCTTACATTTTTTCGTTACATACTGTATAATATTATTGTCTAATCATGTTTTTTTATAACTTCCTTTTATTTAATTTTGTAAAGCACTTTGAGCTCCATTGTTTATATGAAACAGTACAATTCCAACAGTGAAGTGTGGTGACAGCAGCATCATGCAGTAGGGCTGGGGACTGGGATGCTAGTTAGGGTTGAAGGAAAGCTGAGCAGAGGAAAGTACAGAGAAATTCTGTACTGAATTGACTTTAGATGCAGGTGGAAGCTCCACGCAACTGTTGTTATGGTTTTGCCTTTGTCCACAGACGGTTTCATAAGCTTTATGACCTTAGTCTTGGAAAGTCTTTCTCTCGTGGGGCGACTGGGATCTTTTCCTGAATAAGGTCAAACACAGTTGTGTAGGGTGCGACAGGAGCTTCCACCGGCAGCTAAAGTCACCTAAGTATACATGTAGTTTGTCAGCATGCCCGTGTCGATCAAACAGAGGAAGCTGTGCAGTCTACTTGTGACTTTACGCTGTAGGAAGATAAGTAAATAAATCAAGGTAAATAACATTCAATCTGGCTTTTATATAATTAACATATAAATGTTTCTTATGTAAAGACCATCTCAAAACATAACCACAAACTGGGCTTTGCAGGATACCATGGCGAGCTCTGTAAGTCGAGCTGTTTTGTTGAAGGACATGCATGTGGCAGACTGACTGGCAGGATGACTCCCGACCTGTTGGTACATTCAAACGGTGCCATCTTTTGCCTTTACGCCTGGTGCAGCATTGATGGTCTTATATGTGAGTGGGCATTTCTAGCGGGGAGGGCTTCTGTTCTCTTTCTGCGATCGATCTAGAACCCTCATCCTCATCTGAGGTCACATCTGTTATAGCACGTCCTCATTTGAAAACAGCAGTGTCAGATCGGGGGGAGCGTGAACACAACTGAGAGAATAAAACTTCTTCTTCTTTTTCTTCTTTCAACTGATCCCGTTAGGGGTTGCCACAGCAGATTATCTTCTTCCATATGACTAAGAGAATAAAACTGAACTAAAAAAAAAAATAAATAAAACGCTAACCTTTACAAGTACCATACATTTACACCGGCTGTTGCAGACTCAAATCAAATGTATGTTCTTATTTTATAATAGTAACAATAAGAGCAGCTCACTACTCAAAATGTTATTTCTGGAAATCCGCCAGGATCGAACCCGCAACCTCTTAATTATGAGTCCGCAGCTCTTACCACTGTACTACCAAAGCAGTCGTTCCAACGACATGGACCCGATTTCTTTTTCTTCGGTTATATCCGTGAATAAAAGCGCACCTGTTTTGTTATACTTGTACCTTTTGTGAAAGTGTTTATTTGATATTTGGACTTCTGTCTTCACACATTATACACTTCATGTCAAAATTTTGTCGTTAGTACTAAAACATGGAAAAAGTTTTTCTTTTAGGTATGTGCTCAACATTTCTTGCATTTCCTGTCATCCTACACTTACATAGATCTTTGTAGACACGAAACACACGTGAAATGCGTGTGTTCCAAACAACAATATATTATTTACCCTATGCAGCTCAAGGTACCTCACTCCGAGATAATCAAGGCTTGAGGTGGGAGAGCTTTTTGCCTTTTCTGCGGTGGGGGAGATGGGATAGCAGGCTGCTTGTGCTGATAGACACATTTCCAAAACAAAAGAGGCTGAATGGAGAGGTTCAAAGGGATTTAAGGTGGGCCAGGATTATGAGTTTTTTCGTAGGCTTCAGGGATTCTAGTGTTAATGAAAACCTGCTCTAGAGCACTCTGGACATCAGACTGCGTCGAATGTACACCTTTTCACAGGACAATGACAAAGACAACACAGGAGTGACTGAGGGACAACTCTGGTAATGTCTTTGAGTTGCCCAGATTTGAACCCAACTGAACATCTCTGCAGAGGCCTCAGAATAGTTGTCTACTGACTGGCGTTTGACAGGAATAGCAGACAAACACCAAATCCAGGAGAGTGAAGCTTGTCATGTCAGACCCAAGACGGCTCTAGGAAATCGGGGCCTAAACTAAGTACAACTTGTGTCAATTGAGATTTCAGTTCTTTTATTTGTAATAAATTTGTACAAACTCCTAAAGTGTTTTTTTGCGTTGTCATTCTAGGGCGTGCAGAGTCTTATTAGATGAAGGATACTGTATATTGAATGAAAATGATTTTTGCACGTGGCTGCAACATAGCCAAATGTGTAACAAGTGAAAGGGTCTGAATGTTTTCAGCAGGCACTGGAGATGGAACGAAATTAATACAAAGTGATGGCTCACATATACTGAAACTGAAAATGAAGAGAATGAAAATGACAGCAACGCAAAGGGCAGGCAGGCATATTTTTTCAAAATATTTGTTTTCACCTTTTTGTTATTTATTTATTTTTTTTCATGGGGGTTTCTCTCAATGCAAGACTTTACTTTCCCAGTGACTTATGGACCAGCACTTCAGGGCCAAAGTCTGAAAGCACACATGCAAGTACGTTTGTTATGCACTTTTAACATAAAGCTTACCTTAGCAGTTTTCAAAAGTGTATTATGTCCAAAATCCTGAGAAACCACTTTGCACAATGCCGTAGTTAAAGATCATGAATCCCAATTTAAGAGCCATGTAGTTGGAAGTACTGTGGCAATAGAGCTGCAACATGGCCTGCTTTTGAGTGACATCTTACACACTGAATCAGACTGACAGGCTTGAGAGTACATATACTGCCAATATTATATATAGCAAGATGGTAATTACAGCTTTTATAAAGGGTTGGTATTGTGCTCTAAATCCCACCGAATTTCTCTGTCCCACTAGCATTTTAAAGCAAACTGAAATATAAATTGCAGGTAGATTGGACCGACTAACGTTCATCTCTCTGTTCCTTGGTTGTAGGTTTAACTTCAAGCTCCAATTTGAGCTTCTCGGGTGATGTTTAAATTCTTTCTGTGTTAAATCCATTGGATTAGCTCTGCATACGTGATGTGCTATTGAGAATTAAATAGTGCCATCCAGGATTTGGCATAGAGTGAACAGATTTAATTTATTGAAAATTAAATAAATTTTTCACAGAATTGGTGTGTTCACTTTAAAGAGAGAAAAACGTGTTTGTTGTGTTAAATTGTGCCCGTTTTTATTCTGTAAGGTGTTTTCCAATGAAGACAGTTTTCTTTGCACCATTGCGATCATTCTTTTCTAATGTGGTAATTTGAAAAATCTTGTTTTGTTTTTACTATTGATGGGTATTTGCATATAATGTATAATTTAGCGGCACCTTGTTTATTTGTTTATCTTTTTTAATGCATTTCTCAGTTTTGCATACCTATGGATGTATAGGGTGGTCCAGATCTAATTATGCAATTTTCATTACACTATAACTTATTAAGTTTTTTACAAAGAAAATCACCTGAAAAATCCCAGGCCATCGAGAAGTGTGCGGACAGACGACATGAAGAATCGCCTTCGCTCGAACTGGAATTGTCCCCGCGTAAATCAAAGTCATCCAGACAATCTGGATCTGCATAATTAGATCTGGACCACCCTGTACAAATCAGATTTATTAGTGGTTTTTTTCTGTTAAAGTTAGTATGCCACCCTCGGTTAACTACAACAGTAGTCTTTTATTTATTCTTTGTGATCTGTTTAATTGAATGTAGTGCCTGCAGTGATGACATTGCAAATTTTGCAAATGTAGAATCCATCCATCCATCATCCAACCCACTATATCCTAACAACAGGGTCACGGGGGTCTGCTGGAGCCAATCCTAGCCAACACAGAGTGCAAGGCAGGAAACAAAACCTAGGCAGGGTGCCATCCTACCACAGAAACGTAGAATCTCAACTACTAAATGTGCTACAACATGCCAAAAGCATTTTTTTACTGGCAGTATGGTGTAGTGATCAAGGCTTTTCACTTGGGACTTCAAACTCTGAGGTTGTGAATTCAGATCCTGCTACTACTAAACATGTGCAGGCTCAGCCAGTACTTGGATGGGAGATCATCTAGGAAAGCTTGAGTTAGTGAGGCCAGCAGGGAGTGCTTACCCTGTGGTGTGAATATGGATCCCAATGCCCCTGTGCAGTGATAAGGACCCTGTGCTATAAAAATGGCACCATCCTTCCAATGAGACATATAATCAAGGTCCAGAATCTTTGTACTCATGAAAGACCCATAAGCATTCTTCAAAAAGTGTAAGGTGTATCCCGATTTCCTGGCTAAATTGCCCATCACGGCCTAGTCATTCTGGCCTCCTACTCATCACCTGTCTCTGATTGGCTAACTATCTCTCACCACTTCACCCCCTAACAGCTCATGTGTGGCGAGTGTACTAGTACAAAAATTTCTGCCGTTGCATCATCCATGTGAATGTTACACATTAGTGGTGGTTAAAGTGGCTCCCCAATCACTGAAACGCTTTGAATAGTGAGAAAAAGTGCTACATAAATGTAAAGAATTTTTATTATTGATTACTGATACTATGTGACCGTGAGCAAGTCAATTCACTTGCCTGTGCAGAAAACAAATGTAACAAGGTCTTTGTCAAATATGGTATATCTCCTTGGATGAATATGGAATATCGTTTATGGCAAAATGAAGTAAATAAAATGACAGTTATAAAATAAATAATTGCACAAAAAGGTAGATATATGCACTCACTGTCACACCTTGCTAATAGCGGGTTGGCCATCTTTTGCCTTCAGAACTGCTGCCATTTTTGGTGGCAAAGATTCAACAAGGTGCTGGAAACATTCCTGAGGGATATTGGTCCATATTGACATGATAGCATCACGCAGTTGCTATCCATGATGTGACGCTCCCGTTCCATCACATCCCAAAGGTGCTCTATTGGCTTGAGGTCTTGTGGCTTTGGAGGCCATTTGAGTCCAGTGAATTCATTGCCATTTTCAAGAAGCCAGTTTGAGATGACTTGAGCTTTGTCACATGGAGCGTTATCCTGCTGTTAGTAGCCATGAGAAGATGGGTACACTGAAGTCATAAAAGGATGGACGTGGTCAGCAACAATTCTCAGGTAGGCTGTGACATTGAAACAAGCTTAGTTGGTACTCAGGAGCCCAAAGTGTGCCATGAAATATCCCCTACACCATTACAGCACCACCACCACCAACCTGAACTGTTGATACAAAGCAGGATGGATTCATGCTTTCATGTTGTTGACATTAAATTCTGACCCTACTATCTGAACATCTCAATGGAAATTGAGACTCATCAGACCAGGTAACGTTTTTCCAATCTTTTATTGTCCAATTTTGGCGAGTTCATGTGAATTGTATCCTAGGTTTATGCATTATAACCTGACAGGAGTGGCACCTGGTGTGGTCTGTTGCTGCTGTAGCCCATCTGCTTCAAGGTTTGACGTGTTGTGTGTTCAAAGATGCTCTTTTGCATACCTCAGTTGTAACAAGTGTTTATTTGAGTTTAGTTACTGTTGCCTTTCTATCAGCTTAAACCAGTCTGGCCATTCTCCTGTGACCTCTGGTATCAACAAGGCATTTTCACCCCGAGAACTGCCACTCATTGGATATTTTCTCTTTCTTGGATCATTCTCTGTAAACCCTAGATATGGTTGTGCATGAAAATCCCAATAGATCAGCAGTTTGTGAAACACTCAGACCAGCCCATCTGGCACCAGCAACCATGCCACGTTCAAAGTCACTTCAGTCACCTTTTTTTTGCCCCATTCTGGTGCTCGGTTTAAACTTCAGCAAGTTGTCTTGATAATGTATACAAGCCGAAATACATTGTGTTGCTGCCATGAAATTGGCTGATTAGAGATTTGTGTTAACAAGCAGTTGAACAGGTGTACCTAATAAAGTGGCCGGTGAGTATATATACACTATAGTGGAGTAAATAAATTGTGAAAAAAACAGTAATTCAATAAAAGTCATCTAACTATTATCCATCCATTATTCAACATGCTATATCCAAATGTGACCCGACATTTGCGCGCCGACAAAATAGTGCCGATTAAAACGCACCGACAAAATCGCGAAAGTTTCATTAAATATGAATTACTAGTTTAAAGCATATATAATAATGTTTATTTTAGAAGTCAATATTATGAGACGCGGCATGCCATCCGCACGGCACGCAGATAGTCCTTAAGATCACGCCCTGCATATGTAGGAAGAATTGCAGCAAGGGCGTCCCACTCTCTTGGCCTCTCTCGCGATTTTGTCGGCGCGCATTTGTCAAAAACCAGTTAGGGGGTTTGTTGGCGCTCATTTGTCGGTCGCGGTTTTGTCGGGGCGCATATGTCTATGACGCTTTTGTCGGTGAACCGTATCCAAACTACAGGGTCACGGGGCTCTGCTGGAGCCAATTCCAACCAACATAGGGCACAAGTCAGGGCGCGCCAGCCCACTGCAGGGCACACACACACACACACACACATACATACCAAGCACACACTATGGACAAATTGGGATCGCCAATGCACCTAACCCACATGTCTTTGGACTGTGGGAGGAAACCGGAGTACCCGGAAGAAACCCACACAGACACGGGGAGAACATGCAAACCTCACGCAGAGAGGACCCGGGAAGCGAACCCGGGTCTCCTAACTGTGAGGCAGCAGCACTACCCACTGCGCTATCATCTAACTATTATGAAATACACAATCATTATTTTATTATTATTGCTGGTTTTAATTCTCAATAGCCTTATTTTTAAAATGTGTTTTTATTTCACAATGCCAATTTTCCAAATGGCTCTTTTATTTATTTCCCATTGCCTGTTGTCATAACGATTTTGGCACTTGTCAATCAAGAGAAAGGCCACCTGCCTAAATCTGTTCCTATTGGTCAATCCTATGCTGTTGATTAGATTTTTTTGCTGATTGTAGACAGTAGACTGCCAAAGGTCTTTTAGTGCTGTCACTACTATTAGACACAAATTGGCAACGTATTTAAAATGTTCAGACGTAGAAGTGCTCTTCAAAATGTTTACACTGATGAAGAAGTCATTAGTAGTTTAAGACTAACTTAGCACCATGTTCGCAAAAAAATGCCTGTGAAGAAACATAGACACACATTAATGTTAAACGTCCAAGGCTGGAAATTCCACATGACATACCTTCTGTGCAGACACTGTGCTCAATTGATTATAAACTACCCAGCATCTACCCAGAATGCCAGAAAGTTTTTAATCCTAACACTGTAACAGTACAATCTTGATCAATATCACAAAGTTGTTACTTTATCTGTGCATGAAGCTTGAACAATCTATGGTCATGGCACTGTACAAATATTTGTTTTGCATTCCATCTACATGACTCCCTTCAGCCCTCAGACTGTTTCTTTGTCCAGCCCAGCCGCACTAATCTTCTGTTAAATGTAGTTGGCCTTCTGTATTCTTATTTACAGTGCCCTCTATAATGTAATGTGGGACAATGACACATTTTTTTTTGTTTTCCCCCTCTGCTCCACAGTTTAAAATCACATATCAAACAATTCAGACATCGTGATTAAAAGTGCACATTGCAGACTTTCATTTAAGGACATTTGTAGACATTTCGGTCACAGCATGTAGATATGACAGCATTTTTTGTACACGGCTCCCCACATTTCAGGTCACCATAATAATAGGGAAAATTGGCATCCAAGGTGTTTGTGATTTCTCAGGTGGGTTTCATGGCTTCATAAGATACCTCAACTTGCTTCTGCCATTTAAAGTCTGTAGTTGACATTGACGAGAAAAAGAGCTGTGCCAATGAAAATCAAAGAAGCCATTATGAGGCTGAAAAACAAGAATCAAACCATTGGAGACATCGCTAAAACTTCAGAATGACTTAAATCAATCTGTATGGAACACAGGGGTGGCCAGCTCCGATCTTGGAGAGCCACAGTGGATGAAGGCTTTTGTTCCAGCTCAGTTTCTTAATTACAGTTGTGACAAAAAGTTTTGGGAATGACCCAAGTGTTGGTTTCCACAGTTTGCTGCTTCAGTGTTTTTAGATCTTTTTGTCAGATGTTTCTATGGTGTACTGAAGTAGAATTACAAGAATTTCATAAGTTTCAAAGTCTTTTATTGACAACGACATGAAGTTTATGCAAAGAGTCCATATTTGCAGTGTTGTCCCTTCTTTCTTTTTCAAGATCTCTGCAATTTGCCCTGGCATGCTGTCAGTCAACCTCTGGGCCAAATCTTGACTGATGGCAGACCAGTCTTGCATAATCAATGCTTGGAGGTTGTCAGAATTTGTGGGGTTTTGCTTGTCCACCCACCCTTTGAAGATGGACTACAAGTTCTCAATGGGATTAAGATCTGAGGAGTTTCCTGGCCATGGACCCAAAAATTTGATGTTTTGTTCCCTGAGCCACTTAGTTCTCACTTTTGCCTTACGGCCCGGTGCTCCATTATGCATTGTTGGTCACCAAACTGTTCTTGGATGGTTGGGAGAAGTTCTCAGAGGATATGTTGGTCCCATCCTTTATTCATGGCTGTGTTGTTAGGCCAAAGGGTGAGTGATCCCTGCACTCCCTTGGCTGAGAAGCAACCCCACGTGACAGGAATGGTTTCAGGATGTTTTACTGTTGGCCTGACACAGAACTGATGGCAGCGCCGATCACCTTTTCTTTTTTCCGGATGTCCCAAACAATCGGAAAGGGGATTCATCAGAGAAAATGACTTTTCCCCAGCAGTCCTCAGCAGTTCGGTCCCTGTATCTTTTG
This sequence comes from Polypterus senegalus, assembly GCF_016835505.1. Lineage (NCBI taxonomy): Eukaryota > Metazoa > Chordata > Cladistia > Polypteriformes > Polypteridae > Polypterus > Polypterus senegalus. The sequence goes on from NC_053160.1 coordinate 8,831,518, forward strand.
CAAAATATCAGTCTGTCCCTGATGTTTTCCTTGGCTTCTTTGCTGCCCCTCCTTACACCAGGACATCCTCCAAAGGTTTTTTGCCTCCCTCACTCTGTGTTCGGATGCACTCACAACTGCCTGCTGCCATTCCTGAGCAAGCTCCGCACTGGCGGTGTCCGTAGCTGAATCCACTTTAGGAGACGGTCCTGGCACTTGCTGGACTTTCTTGGGCGTCCTGAAGCCTTCTTCACAACAATTGAAGCTCTCTATTGAAACTCAATCAGCATGACAGAGTGATCTCCAGCCTTGTCCTCATCGACACTCTCACCCGTGTTAATGAGAGGATCACTGAAGTGACATCAGCAGGTCCTTTTGTGGCAGGACTGAAATGTAGTGGAAATGGGTTTTTTGGGATTAAGTTAATTTTCATGGCAAAAAGGGACTTTACAATTATTACAATTCATCTGATCACTCTTTAGAACATTCTGGAGTAGATGCAAATTGCCATCACAAAAACTGAGGCAGCAAACTTTGTGAAAATTCATATTTGTGTCATTCTCAAAATGTTTGGCCACGACTGTAGAAGCTAATCCTCACCAATAAAAGATCTTTAATTCATGGCTTGTTAGTGTTTTATCTCTACTGTGTCAGTTAATTCTTAAATTAGAGATTTTTTTTTCCTTACTAATGCTACATGTATCATCCAAGTGATATAAAGCCAAAAAATGGATGAGTAATTTTCAGTTATTCACTTTCTCTTCAATTTCCTTAAGAGTACTTAATTAAATTAAATAGTAAATAATGAATACACACGGGTGGATATGGAGACCAGCTAGATGGAGAACTGCGTGTTCCTTTGTCATTTGCATGTTATTGCTAATAAGGAGCATTTAAAACAATGAATACAGCTGTTTAAGACTAAAATAAGCATTTAAGGGTTCAAAATCTTAACAAGCGAGACAGCTAAAATGAAACAGAAAAATGTCACTTGAGCAATAAGTGCTTCATTAGCAATGAATGATTTCTCATGATGCAACTGGGTTGGTATAAAGACCTGAAACCACTGTGGCCCTCCAGGACTGATGTTGCTCATCATAGCAAGTAAATTAAACAAAGTTAATTAGTACCAAAATTAGTAGTCACTAATTAAGACAATTGTTAGAATAAAAACCTGTAGCCATGGTGGCTCTCCATAATGAGAGCTGGCCACCCCTGGTCTGGTACATCATTAAGAAGAAAGATTGTACTGGTGAGCTCAATAATCGCAAAGGTAAGCCAAGGAAGACCTCCGCTGCTGATTACAGAAGAATCCTCACTGCGGTTAGGAATAAAACCCAAGCGCCTGTCTAGCAGATCAGAAACAGTCATCAGGAGTCAGATGTGGACGTCTCATAGAAGACTCATGAACAGAAACACAAAGCGAATGCTGCAAGATGCAAACCACTATTGAGCTTTAAGCACAGGATGACCAGATTACAGTTTGTCTTAAAAGGCCATCAAAGAGCCAACAGAATTCTGGAAAAAGGTCTTGTGGATAGACAAGACAAAGATGAACCTGCATCATAGTGGTGGCAAGAACAAAGTGTGGAGACAAGAAGGAACTGAAGGATCTAAAGCAGACCACCACATCTGTTAAACATGAAGGTGCTAGGGGTGTTTTGGCTTGGGCATGTATGGCTGCCGCGGATCCAGGCACACTGCTCTTCATTGATGAACTGCTGATGGTAACGGCATGATGAATTCTGGGGGTTATGAAAATATCTGATCTGCTCAAGCTCCAGTTAAAGCCTTCAAGCTCACTGGACTGTGCTTCTAAACATACTGCTGAGGCAACACACAGGTTTGTCAAAGCTAAAAATGAGAAAATTGTTGAATGGCCAAGCCAGTCACCTGATTTAAATCCAACTGAGCATGTCTTCCATGAGCTAAAGAGAAAACTTTAGGGGACAAACCACCCGAAACAAGCAGGAGCCTGGAGATCGCTGCAGGAGAGGCTTGTCAGAGCATCACCAGAGAAGATCTTCAGCACCTGGTGATGTCTGTGAATCGCAGACTTCAAACAGTTCTTGCATGTGAGGAATATGCAGCAAAGTACAAGTATGATGGCTTTAAAAGACCTGCAATTGGTGTGTCCCAAATATTATGGTGCCTCTCCCACCGATATGGGAGGACCATGTAGAAAAATTATGTGACCGAAATGTATGAAAATCCCTTTAATGAACGTCTACAATGTGCACTTTAATCATGACATCTCAGTTGTTTGATTTGGAAGTTTTAAAATGTGGAGGGGGAAATAGAGGAAAAATATGCCTTTGTCTCATACATTATGGACGGAACTGTATAAATTTAATAATAATAATAATAATTCTTTGCATTTATATAGCGCTTTTCTCACTACTCAAATCACTCAGCAATTGCAGATTAAGATCCTTGCTCAAGGGCCCAACAGAGCAGAGTCCCTTTTGGCATTTTACGGGACTCGAACCAGCAACCTTCCAATTGCCAGTGCAGATCCCTAGCCTCAGAGCCACCACTCCGCCATATTTACTCACTAGAAAGCTGAATCGCCCTTTTATATGTAGGTGATATTAATATATCCATCCATTATCCAACCCGCTATATCCTAACTACAGGGTCACCGGGGTCTGCTGGAGCCAATCCCAGCCAACACAGGGCGCAAGGTAGGGCAGGGCAGGGCACCAGCCCACCGCAGGGCACTCACACACACTCGCCAAGCACACACTAGGGACCATTTAGAATCACCATTGCACCTAACCTTCATGTCTTTGGACTGTGGGAGAGCATGCAAACTCCACGCAGGGAGGACCCGATATTAATATATGTAGCCCTGCATTCCTTTATCAACACACAAGCTTAAATATTACAAGTCTTACAACACATAATGAAAAAAACAACATATTAGCTGAAGCACACAATCATTGTCGCCTGACTAAAGTAATGTGAAAGTGAGGCCTTGAAGCCTATTAAATGAATAAAATTTAAATGTATTTTAAACTTAATTTAATTTAATTAAAATTTCTCTTTAATTACAATTGCTCTGTCTTATTTAAATTTTTGTATTTTAGTTTTGTTTATAATGTGTGTTTTATTTATTGTTCGGTGTCCTCGAGTGTTTAGAAAGGCGCCTACAAATAAATAAAATGTATTATTATTATTACTGTTTTAGCCTCTTCACGTTTGTTCCTCAGCAGAGAATCTTAAATTTATTTTATCTTTATAATTTCTATACTCTCAATGTTGCACAGAGATGAGAGAATGCGCCCGTGGTCTAAGTTTAGCATCTTCAAATCACTTTATTAACAAACAGCTTATATAAATTAATACTTGCTACACGGTAAATGCTTTGGTTAGAACATCTCAATCCATGTTATGTATTATATATCAATGTATGCTCATTGAAATTGACTCTCCTAGTCCCATATGGGTCTGTCTGTGAATTAGAGTAATTTAACATTAATGGATTAATGAAAATTCCTCATGAAGTCGTGTTTGGTGTCTCTCAGTGCTACATTTCGCTTTATGTTTTTTTAGGAAGGAGTTGCAAGAAATTCAGAATCTGTATCAGAAGAGCACACAGCATGCGGCTCAGCAGGCAGAACTAATTCAGCAGCTGGAGAGCCTCAATCTTGATGCACAAAAGGTCCTACAAAATCAAGAAGAAGCACACACAGCAGAAACTGTGTCTTATCAAAAGGTAAAAACTGCAGAATCTCTGTTTAAATTATTTTGTAAATTCTTTGATGCTTTTGATATTTTTATCACTCTCATGCCAAGAGCTTTCTTTAATGTAACATTTATTTTAAGTGTGTTTGAAAGTGTGAATCAGTTTAATGGAGGGAAAAAAAAAGATTATTAGTGTTGCATAGAATTCAAAACTCCTTAAAGTGTAAAGTGTCATAGAAATTGCAAGCACACTTTGCCAGATTTATTTATTTGTCAATTGTGATCAATCAGTTTTCCAAACTGCAGGCTGACATATTTAATATGTGTTCTGCAGCCCCATGTGGATCATCAAGTGCATACGGCGTCACAGTGGCTTAGTCTTTTGAATTAACATTGCTTTATACCTGAAGAAATCTGGCTATCTAATTATTTTTTTAAGAGCATAAAAAAATTTGACAAATGAAAGGAGACCATTCAGTCCATCAAGCCATTTTATTTAGAGAATTGCTAAGCTCTCCCAGTATCTCTTCCAGATTCTTCTTAAAGGTTGTCTTGGTAGTGTAACCTGTAGAGGCCCCCAGAGAGCCCCAATTCACAGACACTCTAATGCCCAGCACACTTTTGGGTTCAAATGAAGAATATTTTTTCAAAGAAAAGCATTCTCCACAGTCACCTCTCCAAAGATTAACCAAAATAACATAAAAATAAACTAATTGTTCCTCCTTTCGTCCTTCTGTGAAGTGTTGCCCATTGCCTCCCAACACTGACTCATCCATGTACTGCAGTGGGCTGAACCTGGAAATGCTTCCGGTGCCATGCCATGTCTTCTTGGAAGGACTTGTGGGTAATAGAGAAGTCCTTCCTTGACAGCGCCCTCTATCGATCCCCAGGGAGACCCCACCCAAGCATCCCAACTGGAATCCCATGCGAGGACCACTGCCATCTCTGGCATATCGGGGATGGAACCACTCCTGATTTCTGCCGATCGTTGTATCATTGGTCCACCCATTATTTGATCCTGGTTTGGACACAAAGTTATTTTCTTGTCCCACTGGCCAATCCATTTCCCCTTGTGCTCTGGTCTCCCGTCCAGGTATGAAACCATCCTTCTTCCCAGCCGGGGATGCCTGTTCTCCTCTTCCAATTGTTTGCTTCAGAGTCACACAACCCTTTTCATAAAGAAGTGCTTTCTGACTTCAGTCCTAAATGCACTTCCCCCTTGATCTCCATTGATGTCCTCAAGAATGTGATTCACTGTTAAACTGAAAGAATTCTGCTGGATCTTCTTTATTGCTTTTTATTAACTTTTCATCTGAATTTGTGTCGTGGGGACACTTTCCTGCTTCACAAAAGAAACAGCTTTTATTTTGGAATGTTCTTCAGTGCTAAAAGCTTTTTTTTTGTGGTTCTTCAAAATTTATTCCACTTGTTTTATTCATAGTTCTGTCTCCTTAGCTGTTTGCAAGTATTGACTGTAATAATTTTAAATGATCGATAAATATTGTAATGATCTTGTACAAAACGTCTCCCATTTTTTAGTTTGTGTGCCATGCGATGAAAAAGGTTGAAAATCTCAGGTCTCGTTGAAGCCAAGGTCAAATGAACTTGGGCGTTCTACAGTGGGATTGCACCATTTTTGAACAATGGGCTGTAGTGAGATTTCTTTGGGCAGAGGGAGTGAAACCTGCTGAAATTCACTGAAGGAAGTTAGGTTGTGCAGATCAGTAAGCTGTTTGGGTGCCCAACGTGTACAAAATTTATTGTATCTCAAGTCGTCATGCACTGTGGCATGTGCAGATCCATAGTTGATATCCAAATGTACAGCAACAGCTGACAATGCAATCCATTGGCCTTCACCAATGTAGGCATTCGCCATGTCGATGTGGGCTTGTGTTTATGGTCGATCAGATTGTGCCTCGTCGTTACACCTGTTCCTCCTGCTTTAAACCTTTCTACCCATTCATAAAATCTTTTCATTAAGTAATGCTGTTTTCACTTCTGTACTGAGCCAACATCCTTTGGTAACTTTCAGCACGTTTTACTCCCTCTACCCTAAGCAATCTCACTTTGGCTCGCTGTTCAAGAACTGAGCAATCCTGCAGTGTGGCGTCCATGTTCTTTTGACTTTGGCTTCAACTACGCTAACTTCTTTAAAATACCCATAAGCCAATCAGAACATGTTATGTTGCGTCAGCTTCTGGTAAGCCAATCAGAACATGTTATGTTGCGTCAGCTTCTGTCTATTGCAGTTACCATGTAATTTTTAAACTGACTCGATTTTTTGGTTTACCCTCGTATTTACAAGTCATTGAATGTAACTGAGTGCATAATTATGGAAGTATAAGCTTTTATATAAAATACATATCAATTCCAAATAGCACAATGTTGTACAACAACTTTCCATCTTACTCTGTGGATTAAAAACTTACTGCAGAGTTTAATTTCCATTTCACGAGCTGTGAGCAAAACTGACACAAAGCAATTTCTAAAACTAGGCTGTCATATTTTGACTGTGATATAGTACAACAAAAGTTGTGCAAGGCCATCCCTCCTCATTTGTGACTTTTGTTGTATTTTTGGGGCATTTAAGTTTAATTTTGAGTATTATTTCCGTTTTGGGCCTTGAAAGACTGAAGGAAGTTTTTGGAGCTGGGATTAAGCCATTTGGGGCGAGGCCAATTACAGATAGGCAGCGAAATGAATGCCTTGTTTGGCTAGTGAAGCCTTTTGGAGGCATCACATCCCATTTGCTATGTGGAAAACTCAACTTCATTTCACATTTACGTAACAACAGAACAGCTGCAACTTACAACATTTTATATCGCGCATTTACTTGCATAAAAGTTGTTCAACGTACTTTACAATATTAAGTGTCAAAGAGTGTTACAAAATGAATAGTGAACAGTTATTTATATAAGGTTATAAAGTAGAGATTCAAAATGTCCAGGTTAATAACAAAAAATGTGGACAGATGGCCAGGGAGGAGAGCAAAATAAAAACTTCAGTTGCCAGGACGGTGAAGAAAATCCAAGGCAGGCAGCAGTGTGGTGTAGCAGTTAAGGTTTTGGACTTCAATCCCTGAAGGTTGTGGGTTCAAATCCTGCTGCTGACACTATGTGACCCTGAGCAAGTAACTTTATTTGCCTGTGCTGGAATTTGGGGGACAAAAAGGGGGAACTAATTGTGTCTCAAATGCAGAGGTGGGTAGAGTAGCCAAAAATTGTACTCAAGAGTAGCGTTATTTCAAAATAATATTACTCAAGTAGAAGTAAAAAGTAGTCATCCAAAAAATTACTCAAGTAAGAGTAAAAATGTATTTGGTGAAAAGACTACTCAAGTACTGAGTGAGTGTTTGATCATAATAAATGATTTATTTTTTAGAAATGTTGTAATAAGACAGAAATTTAAAATAATATGCAAATTCTGCTATTTCCAAATAATAAAGTAAAAAATGAGTAAAAATAAATAACGTCTTTACAAAATAAGGATGCACAAATAACACAAAGTTCTAAATCTCATTTTTCACAACATAGCTTTTGAAGCCGATAACTACAGTAGGTAACATGGATGTTTAAACAGTGCAAACTACTTACAGTGATTAGATCTCCTGTACACTGACAGTATAATACTGCATATTCACTTGCCCTCCAAATAGAAAAGCTGATAGAAAATAACATTAGAGCAAGGCAGCCTGTGCACGTACAAGACGTCTCACTTCACCTTGACTGTCTGTGCCTGTGCATGTTTGGTTAAAACGAGCTTGTTCTTCACTCAGTGAAGTGATGGTTAAGCTTCAGCAGGAGTTGGCTCTCAATTTTCAAGTATTCTTTCTTTCCCTGTTTGCTGTCTGTGAGGAGTTTGTGCCGCTATGCCGCCACAGTTTGTGTGTGGTCATGTGACTGCATGGCTACGTCTGATTTGTGAAACGGAGCCATGTGATTATTGTTGCTACGTCTGATTGGTGAAACGGACTCTTGTGATTATTGTTATTACGTCTGATTGGTGAAACAGTCATGCAGTAGATCCACTGGTGGCTTCTCTCTGGCAAAAATATAGCGTATCTAATGGAAAAAAAGTAACTATTCGAGTGTTGCCCAGTGTCGCAGTGTAAGAGTAGCGTTTCTTCATCACAAATGTACTCAAGTAAAAGTAAAAAGTTTGGTGCAGCAAAACTACTCCTAGAACTACAATTTTTTTAAAAAGTTACTCAAATAAATGTAACCGGGTAAATGTAAGTCGTTACTACCCACCTCTGCTCAAATGTTGTAAGTCACCTCGAATAAAGGTGTCAGCCAACTAATAATAGTAATAAACCTATTATTAATAAAATAATAATAGTAAATATACCTGTGGGGGTTTCAAGGCTAAAAGGCCACCCACCCTTGTCTTGACATTCTACAGTCCATTAACAGGATATGCTCTCAGAACAGAAAGTGGTTACAGTGTACTTAGCCCAGGGGGGCTAAATAAAAGAAAACACACAAAAAAAAGAAAACACACAAAAGTAGTGATTAGTGGCCAGTCTATGAGATAACAAATCAAACTGGATTTTATGAAAATAAGAGTATAGGACTAGGCAATAAAAGGTGTCATTTTGCTTGGCTTTTCTCTGTGAAAATAAGAGCCAATTTCCACCTTCCTCTATTCACTCATATATCCAGTTACACTTCAAGTAATTTTTTTTTTTTGTCATTTTAGTTGTATAATGAACTGAGTGCACGCCATGAAGCTTTGAAGTCCAGCGAGACTCAACTTCTTCAAAATCATGTTAGTCTCACTACTCAGTTATATCAGAAGGAGCAAAAAATAAACCAGCTGCAAGTAAAGCTGCAACAGACACATCACTGTTCTCATCAGCCAGCACGGCAGACCAATGCCAAGCATCTAGAAGAGGTAAGAGCTTTGCATGTTCAATTCTTGGGCATTTTTTCAGTTTTACTGTATACATATGCCTCTTTCTTTTCACATGGCCATCATGGTTGCAGTATATAGTTGCTTTATTATGGAAGTGTACTTCTGCTTTGCCCCACGAGTATTGTACAGCTTTTCCTGCATGTGGGTAGCTGCATTAACCGATACAACTTAATAGCTCAGCACAAGCAGACCAAATGATTGCCTTTAGACAACCTAAGCCACATCTGTGCCAATCACCAAAGCAGGTGCCCACTCACCATGCAGCTTTCTAGCGAAGGTGCTGTTTTCTTAGCTTGTAACCCTTATGGGGATATGGCGATCACTTACACTAGGTGCACTTAAGAATATATTTTCAACCAATCAAACAGTGTAAGATCAGTATTACTGTATAGCAAATTTAATAAAATGCAGTAAAATCAACAATAGAGTCTTAAAAGGTTAGGAAATTTATTTGAAAAGAAATCTTTTTGTAGAAATATGGATGATGGTGAAAATGAATCTGGGTGCAGAACTGCTTTGGCTTTTTGTTCAGTCCACGGTGGTCTTAACTAGTTTCTTTGAGAATTCTGCGTGACAGTCTTCTGTCTCTTGTTGTTCTTTAATATTTGCTCCAGTATTCTGTGTGCAACATGCATCCAACTTAAAAAGACCATTCTTCACATAGATTTAGATTAGATTAAATTAGAATAAATAAAACTTTATTAACCCCATGGGGAAATTCAGATTCACACAGCTGCAGAAACTTAAAAAAACAAGGATACAGACTTATAGCACAGATAATCCAGAAAACGAATCAGCAATCAATAAGTAAGTAAATAAATAAATAATAATAAAAAAAAAAGTTTAAACAAGTAAATTGGGTGGAAGCATTGAATTGCTACATAGAATTGGGCAGAAAAGATCCTGGAAGGGGCTTCTTAGCACGTTGTGGTGGAATGAGCCTGTGGCTAAAAAGAGTTCCAAGAGAGCGCCTCCTGAAGGGGATGGAGGGGATTTTTCACGATGGTATCCAATTTTACCATCATCCTCTTAAACCCCAGCACAGCTTCCAGTGTGTCCAGGGTTTTCCTGTGATGTAGCAAGCTTTCATGATCAGTTTGCTCAGGTGTTGTGCTACTTTTGAGCTCAGGCTGCTTCCCCAAGAGACTGCAGTGTAGAACACCACACTGCGCCTCCTATGGACTGGTAGAACATTTCCAGTAGCAAATAACCTGAGTCTCTTTAGCAGGTCCATTCTGCTGTGGCTCTTGTTGTCCAGCGTCACTGTGTTGTCAGATGAGTCCAGTTTGTTGTTTATGTGAACCCCCAGGTCCTTGTAGCTCTGCTCCACTGGATGATGATGGGTATCAGAGGCTCCTTCGCATGTTGGAAGTCCACCACCAGCTCTTTTGTATTGCTGATGTTGAGCGACAGGTGGTTTTTCCTCTACCATAAGACAAAATCTCCACGACTTTCCTGTACTCTGACTTGTCTCCTTTATTAATGCAGCCTATGATGGATGAGTCATCTGAATTTTCTGTAGATGACAAGTGCTAGTATTGTGTTTTTGTGTAGAGGGTGACAGTGATTATTTGAGTAGTCAATAAAAAATGGAACCATCGGTATTTTCTTTCTCAGGATGTTCCTTCTGGTCCTAACTTCCCCAGGCTGGTAAATAGTTATTTTTTAGGACATTCCCAAAGAAATTAAGCAAAAGATAAAGGATTCAGATCCATAAAAATTCCAAGTTTAAGTCAATAGCTATCACTTTTGGACTGATACCAGTGAAAAGATGCAAAATATCAAAGATGTCAACAAGTAAAATTATGGCTTGTTTCAGCATTTAACTATGTTTCAGATTAAGATTTAGAACTTAATTGAATGTCTAGCAGTCTTGAGTTTATGGTTTGTTTGAGAATAGTGCTAATATGCCTCATTTTAAAAAGGTTGTAGTTCAGGTCCAGTGTTTGGTGCTTTATCACTATTAGTTTTATGACACATCTTCTGACGGGTTAAATTGCAGTTCAGATTTGCATTTGTTTAAACATCTGCAATCCAGGTTCTTTTTTTAATATATTGTCTGGTTCATAATTGTGAGTTTGAACATTTATTCTTCATATGGCATATTCTGCCACCATACAATAGCTGAATGGACGGAGCTGGGTACTTCAAGCTGCAGAGCATGAGATTTGGTGGTGTAACGCTAAAGCATGTGAACGTTTTCTGTGTCTTTATGAGTTTTCTATCCATTCATTTTGATAGGCCTTTCCTTTACCTTTGTTGGATTCTTAATGACTGGTGCCCTGTCCAGAATAAGGCCTAGAAGTCTTGACTTTATGGCTTGTTTGAGAATAGTTCTGATAGGCTTTTTTTCAAAAAGGATTATAGTTCAGGTCCAGAGGATTATTGGAATAGACTTCTTACCGGGTCCTCCCTGCGTGGAGTTTGCATGTTCTCCCTGTGTCTGCGTGGGTTTCCTCCCACAGTCCAAAGACATGCAGGTTAGGTGCGTTGGCGATTCTAAATTGTCCCTAGTGTGTACTTGGTGTGTGTGTGCGCGCCCTGCGGTGGGCTGGCACCCTGCCTAGGGTTTGTTTCCTGCCTTGTGCCCTGTGTTGGCTGGGATTGGCTCCAGCAGACCCCCCCGTGTCCCAGTGTTGGATAATGGATGGACTTCTTACTTGTTTAGAAATTGGATACATGGATTATTTATATGAGCTGAAACCTTAAAAAAATTAAAAAATCAGGTGCATTTTATTTATGGTTATGGTGTCATAACTAAGTTAAGAACCCCCTGTCTAAAACACTTGTTTATGCATAAGCAAAATGGAAACTTTGTCAAACGTGTAGGTGTCCGTTTTTTAGTAGTTGTGGCCGCCCCAACCCAACATAGACATACGTAGGAGGCATAACTTCAAAGCACACACACTTTATTTTTCTTTTTCACTTGTGGGGAACGTCCCCCCCCCTCCCCCCAATATTACAACCCAACTCTCCTTTCTTCTTCTCTTTCTCATTTCCTTCTCCTCCAGATAGGCTTCGTCTCCCTCCTCCCGACTCTGGCTCCCCAAGTAGTGTCTGCTGGCTCATTTTATAAGGCACCCGGAAGTGCTCCATGTGCTCATTGCCCTACTTCTGGCAGCACTTCCGGGTGTGGCAGAAGAGCTGCAGTCAAGGGCTCAGCAACATCTGCAGCACCCCTGGGTGGTGCCCATGGATCCCAACAGGGCTGCATCCAACTCCAACTCCCATGGAGCCCTGTGGGAGTTCGAGGCACAGCTGCAAGCTAGGGGGGCTGCCACCTAGAGCTCCGGGGAAGCTATTGCTCTGACCACGCTTCCTCCCATGGTCCTTCCAGTGTTGGGGCATCCCGGCCAGGCAAAGGCCCCGGTGATCCACTACACAGTAAAATAACAACACTCATGAGTTAATAGATATTTTTGAGTTGTGGAGTTCTGCATTTAGCCAGAAGATATATAGGAAGCCCTGTTCTTTGAATTTTTGTCCCCTACTTTTCTGGTCAGGTGTCACTTAACGTGTTTACATGTGCTTCAACAACCCAATTATTCACTTTTGCGAATGTCCCAAAAAGAGGACTGTTTGTCATTAAAAGGCACATTAAAGTGCTTGATTTTCATTCGCTTTATCTGATTTTTATTAAAATCTAAGATTTTTTTTTTCTTTGCTCAATTGGCACCCTAAGCAACCTGCTTTATCCATCCATCCATCCATTTTCTAACCCGCTGAATCCAAACACAGGGTCACGGGGGTCTGCTGGAGCCAATCCCAGCCAACACAGGGCACAAGGCAGGAACCAATCCTGGGCAGGGTGCCAACCCACCGCAGGACACACACAAACACACCCACACACCAAGCACACACTAGGGCCAATTTAGAATCGCCAATCCACCTAACCTGCATGTCTTTGGATTGTGGGAGGAAACCGAGCGCCGGAGGAAACCCACGCAGACCCGGGAGAACATGCAAACTCCACGCAGGGAGGACCCGGGAAGCGAACCCGGGTCTCCTAACTGCGAGGCAGCAGCGCTACCACTGCGCCACCGTGCCGCCCTCTGCTTTATCCTGCACCATCATTTCATCCCGCCACAATTTTTACTAAAGCCATGTAACTCCTACCCAGCCTTTTAGTTATTGATTAATTTAATTTTTTTTAAAAAAACTTTATAACTAACGACCTAAGAAGGAGCAACAACACCAAAAATTATTCATAAGAATACAAGCATCATTTTCTTGACTACAATAAATATGTTTTTCTTATTTATTTGTCATTAGCAAACTAGGAAAATATATATTTTTTTCTAAAATCAGTTATCAAGATCACATTACAATTATTTTGGAATACTTTCCCTGAATACATTCAATGCTGATGAAACATTCCATATTTTAAATCATTTAAAAAAAATGTTTAAATATTACATTTTTGACTTGCTTGTACCGTACGTGTTGTGCAACTATTAATTTGTAAACATGTCCTTATTGCTGACAGCACAACCACAGAGGACAGAAAGGCTATCCAGAGGTAGGTAACATTTGTTAAAACAAGAAAAATCATAAAACTCTTCAATTGCAGTGATCTACACCAAGCAATGTTACAATAAGGTATTTGTCATATAACAGGAATCCAGCATCCCAAATTGTTTTCACCTCTGCCATCTTACAGACAATACTGCATCATCAAAACTCAAATCACCAGGTTCAGAGGCATTTATTTATTTAATGATTTTTATTTTTACTCTCAAACAATACACGTCTTGAATTACTGATGCCCTCTCCATTGTGATCATCACTGTGCAGTGTTATACTTTGCCGCTCATTTTCGGCACTTTTTTCAGGCCACATTGTAGGGCAGTCCGGTCCAATGTCGCGGTTCAAATATAATTCAAATTTATTTAAAAGCCAGTCTTATTCAGAGGCACAAGATGACATTTGATTGTGAAAGAGCGATTGTTTTTCCTGCGTTCAGATTGGCATCGAGTTACTCCAGACGTGCTGTGCAAAGCTGCAGTGTTTTACCGGTCTGCTTTTGCGTGTCACTTCCACGGTCAGCCTTTTGGTAATTTTGAATGGTTAGCTTATGTTCATTAGTTAAACATACCGCCAGACCCCTTCATCGCTTGTTTTTTTTCTTCTTCTTTTTCTTCTTCTTCTATCCCACTACTTTGTTAAAGAGCCTCGTCAGTGTCCGCCAATATGCCACGTCCCAAAATTCATCGGATTCAATGGATAAATATTTTTGCACGTTTTATTAGGGCAAAGTATGTTATTTTAAGGACGTTTTATTTATTTTAGTATTTTTATGGTCAATGAACAATAAGCGTGCAGAATTTAATTTTATTAATAAAAAATTAACAGTTAATACCTGTGATGTATATTTTAATTATAAAAATCCCCAAGTTAACAATCTAATGTAGTACAGAAGGCTAATGTGCGTCTGGTTATGCAGAAGCTTCGTGTAAAATGGTTTATAAAGAAATAAAAGAAAACATAATCAGTATTGTAATCGGCCTTAAGAAAGAAAAAAAAAAATGTCCTGATCGGAGTACCCCTAATTCTGACAAAAAATCGTATGACATTCCAGTCTTTACAAGCACATTTTAATCTCCCTGGTTCCAGTGTCCTTTTCTTCCTGCAATGCCGATCAGTGTTTAGAACATGAGGGGATTCCCAGACTACCCTCCTATCCAACCACTCACTATACTCTCTGTTTTGTTCTGTCTCTACTGTTTACTCTTTTACTTTGCAAAGCATTCTATACACCTCTGCCCTTGATTTCTCTTTGGTCCAGAGACCTTTCTCCTCTCCCTTCATCCCTTTCACGGGACACCGTTCCCTCCAGTGTAAAGTTTTGTTCTAGATACACAAACTACCATCACACCAGAGTTTAAACTTCTACAAAGACCCTATCCTACTCATTGCAGGCGGTTTCTGATGGGCCTTCTTGCTGATCCTCTCTGTCGATCACCTGGCACTTTTCTCCACATTTTTTGGCACCGTCCCCCTGTCTGTGTCTCCCTTTTGACACACATAAGTCATCTGCTGTCTTCTTTCCTTTCATTCCTGCAGTATTCCTCTGTTTCGTCAAACCTTTCTTCTTTTAGACCTTTCTAGGCTTCCCTTGGCTCAGCCTGGGTGGGAGAGGATGAAAGTGGGTGGGTTGGGTTACTTTGTACGCTATGTCAATTTATTGAAAGTTCCAGTCAATTTGTCTGTACTTTATAAAAAGTTGATCACAAAAAAAAATTCTGACAAAAATGAGTTGTGAATAACTGACAGAAAAGGTGGGGTGATACCTTGAATGTGGCCTCATTTGACACTGCGTGCTTTTGTCACGGACCCCTTTAAGAATCTGATGAAAGCTTTGGACCTGCTTCCCCAGAAAAATTCACATAAAAACAAGTTTGCATGCAGTGAATGTAATGTACTTTATTTATCGAGATTTGATTGCATCCTACATATATGACAAACACAAAGTATTATTAATCTTTAAAGTAAACAATCTAGAAAAACACTCCTTTTTTAATGCAAAAAGTAATGACCGCTCATTATAATTATGAAATACAGTCCACTTGTGCAAATTAAAACAGATCTACTACTACAGTACAATCTCTCTTAACCGTGACTGGACCCATGGCCGGTTTGCCGTTTTGGCCAGTTAATCCGACACATACTGTACCTATTTTCATGTAGAAAAATATTTCTAAGGTATGTACTGTACCTCTTTGACGTTCCTGAAGAAACCATATCCACAAGGCTCCATCCACGATTTCATACAACGACTGGATAGTGTGGTGTAGCAGGTCCACAGCTCAAGTCAAAAAGGTCACTTTTTAAATAAATAATTGCTGCACTTGCGGCTTAGCGTTGTGGCGCGGCATGTGTGGCCGATCGTTCCCGGGGCATTCGTGATGCTGAAGAAAGCGGTCGACTCCAGCTGAGTGATCACGGAGCTGGAGTGACCGGTATTGAAGACGACTGGCCGTTGAAAGGCAGCGGCAGTCGCGGAGGCTTTGGGCTGGTTTAGTTCCAGCGTGAGCACCCTGGCCACTGAGGAAAGAACCCAAGTCTTGGTCCGGATGGAGCCTGACGTAGCCAGGGATTGGAGGGCTACCGGGCCATTGTGCATCAGCAGCTAGGGTGACTCCTCTGTTGCGAAGCCAGATGGGAGAAGCAGGGGAGCCACCAGGTAGAAAGAAGAAGGCACCGTGCTTTGGATTTTAAGAGACTGCTTCTAGCCATTGTTTTAACCTTGTTTGCGTTGTTTTTAAATTACTTGTTTTTTTACTAATGGATTTTAACTTCCACTAATTCAGTCATTTTAATGGATTATTTATTTAAAGAAGACTCTTTATACACTGCACTTTTTTTTAATTTGAACACTGTTTTGTTGTTTGCCTGTTTTAAAATACCTCACACCTTCCAGGAAAGAAGGAAGTGCATACATATAATATAAAGAAGAACTGAACTCAGGATTTAAAAAAAAAAAAAAATTATTTGATTTTAACAGGCCGGTTAATCCGTCGGCCGGTAAATGCGAGGCCAGTTAAGAGGGATTGTAGTGTGCTATGTTTTCTACTACCATTACTTCTACATTTACTCTAAATCACAGGTGTCAAACTCCAGTCCTGTAGGGCCGCAGTGGCTGCAGGTTTTCATTCTAACCATCTTCTTCATTAGTGAGCCATTTTTGCTGCTAATTAACTTCTTTTGCCTTAGTTTTAAATTAACTTGACTCAGGCCTCTTAGTTGTCTCTTTTTCCTTAATTAGCAGCCAAACAATAATGAGGCACAAAACAAGCCGCCACATGACCAGCTCACCCGTGCCCATCACACAATATGTGGAAATAAAGAAAGGTGATGGTCTCAGTACGGTTGATCTCTCAGATCACCAAAACATTTTGATGACGTTCTTAGAAAAAACAGAAAAATTCAAATCTCTGTTGTGGCAGAATGAGAGCAGCAACAAGCCAATGGAATTAAATAACGAGTTTAATTAACAGAAAGAGTCACCTTCTCATTAAGAGTCTGTTTGGAGTTTGAAATCCCAGTTTAGTTGGTCATCTATTGGCTCGTTTCACATCTCATTTCTGTTTGGCTGCCATTTAATGAAGAAAGGAATACATTCAGAGGACTGAATCCTTAAAAATAAGGCTATTAAAATTTAATTCTATTAAAAGAAGTTAATTAGCAGTGAAAACTGGTCACTGATTAGAAAAAGAGTTAGAATGAAACCCTGCAACCACTGCGGCCCTCCAGGCCCGGAGTTTGACACCCCTGCTCTAAATCAACCGTACCGGGCTGCATAGTGAACATAAATGTGAATACTTATCTGACCATCACGGACCCCCTGAAACCTATCCATGGGTACACAGACCTCAGGTTAAGAACCCCTGCTCTACATTTTGTGAAAATTTCCTTTTGTGTCTCAGTATTACCTGTGGTAGGAGAGAATGAATTCAACCAACGGTCTTCCTAAGACCTGGCATCATCCTACTCGTCTGAACTCTATCTGCACATCTCCATTTGCTTTTTGTTAAAGGGCTTTAGATTCTTGATACTGAATGTGGGGCTGTGGTGTCGATTCCAGCCAGTCTTTCAATTCCAAGAAGGTACCATTTCTTCATTTTTCTGTTATATTGATTGTTAGTGAAAGTTTGTTGAGAAGATTGTTTTGTAGTGCAACTTCTTTGAACTTTGAATAGTAGCATAAAAGACGTTAACGTATTGGGGAGGGGGGCAGTCTGGCAGTTTACAATTGAATAAATGAATCAGAAGTCATTATCTTTGCTCTCCTGCTCCTTTATCCTGCATCTCTTTATGCGCAGTACAAACAGAATAGCACAGCACAATGCTTTGGCTTGCTCTTTGTAAGTGCGCTTAGGTTAGGGAGGTTACGCTACAGAAGCGTTAAGTTCACAGAGGCTTTCTTTGACCTCCTTACTAGCAAACAAGAAGTGCTTTTCTAGCCTACTGGGTCACTGTAGTGTTGCTGTTTTATTTTAATTGGTGATCCTCTGTAAGACTCTTGGCATTATCTATCAAAACACTTTCTTCCTTGTATTACTTGAGTTGTAATGTCAGCATCTGTGACTCCATTAGTATAAAAAATTAAGCAAAAGATGTTTTTCTTGCAAATAATATGCAACCCCTTTGGCTCCGGTACAGATCTGTGCAGTGCTGTCTGCCTCGATGTCTAAATTAAGTTCAGGCCATGTAGGACTGTCACAGCATGAAAAAAGCAAATCACATATTTTCATGTTCCGTAATCATTGTATTTTTAATCTGCACGACGAAATTCATTAATATTAAATTATGTTTATAGAACATATGTAGCAAGTGCCTAACTGCTTTGTTTCTTAACTTTCTTACCTGCAGACATCAAAGTTAACAGATAAGGCATCCCTAGATGCAGCTGAGTCACCTGGGCTTTCTGTTCCTTTTTTATAATTGTGCTGACAGGGGTGTGTATTCCAGCCTAATCTGAAATTCTGTTACAACTTTTCCTGAACACCTGTTAAATTCTAATGCACAGGTTGTTAGAGAGATTTATTTTAATTTTAAATGTTTGAAAATACAGTTGGAATGATCAAAGTACTCATCACTGGGGAGACCAGGTAACTCGGCTCTCATTTAAATAAATGAGAACGATGGCTTTGAACATTGTTCTGTGAAGGGAGAAGCCAGCATTGTATGCCGCCTTTCCATGCTGAGTATGAGCAATATTTTTCTTTCCTTTTTCTGAGTTTTAAGAATTAACTGTTTAATTTAAGCTTGTAAGAATGTGTGGTGATGAATTTTTTTAAACTTCTTTTAAAATGTAATCATTATATGGATGAGGTCAGAATTGTGGGTGCAGTAAGGAGTCCAGGGTTTGCGTCTCAGGTCCTCACTGCATAGAGTTTGCATGTTCTCACCGTATCTGTGTGGGTTTCTACCGGGTGCTCCAGTTTCCTCCCACTGTCCAAAGTCATACAGGTTAGATGAACTGGCAATGGTGAAGTGTGTGTATGTTTGCCCTGTGATGGACTGGTGTCCTGGTTTGTTTGTGCCTTGTACCCTATGGTAGATGGGATTGGCTCCAGCACCACGACCTAAAAATGACAGCTCTGGTTAGAAAATGACATGGCATAAAGTAAAATGGTTTAGTCCCCTTACATTACAGAACTTAGTAATGTCACTTGAGGAGTGTATATTGTGATCTCTCCTTAATTTTCTAAGTAAGGCTGCACAATTAATACTCTTCTTAGTCATGGCTATGATTACAGTTGCCACAATATATTAATTTCAAAAAGCGGTGAACTCTGCGTTCCATTTGGTACTCCCACTCTGTTGGAGATTTAGCTTTTCCAGTTATAGACTACTTTAAACAGAAAAGAGTGGTGCATTTCCACCCCATGTATTTGTAATCTTCCTGGTTCCAGTTTCTTTTTCTACCTGCAACAGAGATCTTTATATATACAGTAGACCCCTGCGATGTCGCGGTTCAGAGTTCGTGGACTCAGTCGTTCGCGGATTTTTCCTTAAAACCTAACTAATAATTGTTAGTGGAAACCGCAAATACAGTTAGGTCCATAAATATTTGGACAGAGACAACTTTTTTCTAATTTTGGTTCTGTACATTACCACAATGAATTTTAAATGAAACAACTCAGATGCAGTTGAAGTGCAGACTTTCAGCTTTAAATAGTGGGGTGAACAAAAAGACTGCAGAAAAATGTGAGGCAAATAAAGAATTTTTTAACACAATCCTTTTATTTCAGGGGCTCAAAAGTAATTGGACAAATTAAATAACTGGAAATAAAATGTTCATTTCTAATACTTGGTTGAAAACCCTTTGCTGGCAATGACAGCCTGAAGTCTTGAACTCCTGGACATCACCAGATGCTGGATTTCCTCCTTTTTAATGCTCTGCCAGGCCTTTACTGCAGCGGCTTTACTTTCAGTTGCTGTTTGTTTGTGGGCCTTTCTGTCTGAAGTTTAGTCTTCAACAAGTGAAATGCCTGCTCAGTTGGGTTAAGATCAGGTGACTGACTTGGCCATTCAAGAATTTTCCACTTCTTTGCTTTAATAAACTCCTGGTTGCTTTGGCTGTATGTTTTGGGTCATTGTCCATCTGTATCATGAAACGCCCCCCAATCAATTTGACTGCATTTAGCTGGATTTGAGCAGACAGTATGTCTCTGAACACCTCAGAATTCATTCGGCTGCTTCTGTCCTGTGTCACATCATCAATAAACACGAGTGTCCCAGTGCCACTGGCAGCCATGCACGCCCAAGCCATCACACTGTGTTTTACAGATGATGCTTTGGGTAATGAGCTGTTCCACGCCTTCTCCATACTTTTTTCTTGTCATCATTCTGGTAGAGGTTGATCTTGGTTTCATCTGTCCAAAGAATGTTTTTCCAGAACTCTGCTGGCTTTTTTAGATGTTCTTTAGCAAAGTCCAATCTAGCCTTTCTATTCTTGAGGCTTATGAGTGGCTTGCACCTTGCAGTGCACCCTCTGTATTTACTTTCATGCAGTCTTCTCTTTATGGTAGACTTGGATATCGATACGCCAACCCCTGGAGAGTGTTGTTCACTTGGTTGGCTGTTGTGAAGGGATTTCTCTTCACCATGGAAATGATTCTGCATCATCCACCACTGTTGTCTTCCATGGACGCCCAGGTCTTTTTGCTGCTGAGTTCACCAGTGCTTGCTTTCTTTCTCAGGATTTACCGAACTGTAGATTTTGCCACTCGTAATATTGTAGCAATTTCTCGGATGGGTTTTTTTCTGTTTTCACTGCTTAAGGATGGCTTCTTTCACCTACATGGAGAGCTCCTTTGACCGCATGTTGTCTGTTCACAGAAAAATCTTCCACATGCAAGCACCACACCTCAAATCAACTCCAGGCCTTTTATCTGCTTAATTGATAAGACATAACGACGGACTTGAACACACCTGCCCATGAAATAGCCTTTGAGTCAATTGTCCAATTACTTTTGAGCCCCTGAAATGAAGGGATTGTGTTAAAAAATGCTTTAGTTGCCTCACATTTTTAAGCAATCGTTTAGTTCACCCCACTGAATTAAAGCTGAAAGTCTGCACTTCAACTGCATCTGAGTTGTTTCATTTCAAATTCATGGTCATGTACAGAACCAAAATTGGAAAAAAGTTGTCTCTGTCCAAATATTTTTGGACCTAACTGTATCTTACGCAATTTTTATGGCTTTTTTTGGCAATACTGTATTGTAGAGAGAACAGGAAGCAGCTGTAGAGAAAACCACGACTTGGGATGGTGAAAGTAGCCAATTGAATTTGAAACTGCAACTCCCAGCAGTCCTTGCAGTGGCTCTGATTGGTCTTCTGCTGAGGGAGCTGGGGCTGTTGAGGTCAAAGAATGTCTGCGTGGCTTTTAAAAGGGGGACCGGTGACCAAAAGCAAAAAAAAGTTTTGGTAATTTGTGTTTCAAGTTCCTGTCTGTCTCTGTCTGTCTGTCTGCCTTCTGTTGGGTTACCTGTACTTATTAATTTTGTCCTGGATCATTTCATGCGTCTGGATTGTCTGCCGTCTGCCTGTGTACATGAGGACTGTAAGTGGATTCACGGCCATCCTGCAAAGAAAGGAGCGCTTCTGAACCCGTCCACCCGTCTTCACCATTTCAGGAACTACCAGTAGGACTATCTGTACATTCCAATTCAACGTGCGGATCTCTGGACTTTTTATTTTCATCATTACATTTCATCCGTTGCCGTTTGAATATAGTGGGCAGAAAGTGAAGTGGACCGAATGCTTTCTGAAAACCACTGTATTCTTTAAGACGTGCCCCTAGTGAAGTGGACTCTGTGACCACATAGCAAAATAACAACATTTATTTCTATAGCATATTTTCATATACGGAAGTGTCATTTGTACTGACTATTCTTTGTTTTTTTTTAAGAAAGCAATGCTGAATGACAAATATTACCCTTTGCCCTGGTATTTTAGAGTAATATAAGTAACATATTGTAACACCATGAATTTTTCTTTCAGCAAAGGGTAATTAGAACATGTGTTCTGAATTTTTGTATTCCTTAGATTACCACATATTGGCAATTTGTAAGCTGTCACTTTGTCATCTGTTCATTGCTAATAAAGCAAAAATCTCAGCAATGACGGCCTTGGCCATTGCCAGTGTTCTCCTTCTCACTCACATGAAGGCGGCAGACCTTGTCTGTCCTTTGATGGCGTACATTTGTAACACTGGCCCTTTAGCTGCAAACACCTGCAGTTCCAATGTCTAACATTGTGGCCTGGCACCTGTTTTAGTGCTTGCTTAATTGGCACTAATGAGTTGGTTTTGGGTTTTTTGATTCTGTCTTTAATATCCCTTCTTCAGCACCCTATGAGGAGTGGATGGAGTCTGGCACTCAGCCTTACTTGCCAAAGGGCAGTGTTGCAGTAAAGCTCTATTAACTGGGAACCAAAAACATGTTGGCTTTGGTTGTCTTTTTGTATCTGACTATGTAGCTGATTGTGTGCCAGTTGAGCAGCTGCTACTCTGGCATTCCAGCGTGTCCAGTGAGGGTTCAAGCCAACAGTGTAAACACACAGGTGGACTAAAGCAGGGCATTAGCTGCCTCTTCAATAAATGTGATGCAATTAAATCGGTACTTAAAAGCTGTACAGGGGAAGAACTGATTTAAATTCATGGAGGCCCTGAGGAATACATTGTCAGTTATTTGAGAGTCTTTAATTGTGAAGGTGGCGGTCCCAGCTGTTGGCTTTCTTTGGAAAATATCTTGGCAATTGAGGTCAATGTAACAGTGTACTTAAAAATAGCAAAATGTATGCAATTTTAAAATTGTGTGAGTCTTTTCTCTTCAGATTTAAAACTCGGTAATACAATTTGTTATATTTATTTTACTAAATACTGACTTTTTATTAATCGCATCATACTAATAATAATAATCCAGGAAGCATTCTGAATATTATTAATGAATGAGAAAAGTCATTCCCAAAATCATGGATACAGTATTGCTAGATTGGGCAGGTTCCTATCCAACTGGGCTTCTTTTGAACCCTTTTGGCATTAAAAATTGTCTTGGGTGGGTAGTAAAATTTAGAGCTGCATTGTTTTTTATCAAGCGGGTCTGTAAAATATATATTGTAATAAAAAGACAGAAAGAGCATAAAGATTTGGGACACCTGTAGTCAAACCCTGTATACTTGGATGAACAAAATAACACAATGATAGATAGATAGATACTTTATTGATCCCAAGGGGAAATTCACATAATCCAGCAGCAGTATACTGATACAAAAAAAACAATATTAAATTAAAGAGTAATGAAAATGCATGTAAAAGCAGACAATAACTTTGAGTAATGTTAGCATTTACTCCCCCGGGTGGAATTGAAGAGTTGCATAGTGTGGGGTCTCCTCAGTCTGTCAGTGGAGCAGGATGGTGACAGCAGTCTGTCTGTCGTTGAAGCTGCTCCTCTGTCTGGAGATGATCCTTTTCAGTGGATGCAGTGGATTCTCCATGATTGACAGGAGTTTGCTCAGTGCCCGTTGCTCTACCACGGATGTCAAACTGTCCAACTTTACTCCTACAATGGAGCCTGCCTTCTTAACAAGTTTGTCCAGGCGTGAGGCGTCTTTCATCTTTATGCTGCCTCCCCTGCACACCACCGCGTAGAAGAGGGCACTCGCCATGATTAATGTTCATTTAGCAGTAATGTCTTTTCGGATGGCATTGGAGCCAGTTAAGAGCTCAGTGGAGAGGAAGAGCCAGCCGGGTTCAGAGTGCTACAAACTGGAAGTGATGTCACAGCTTGTCTCGTTGTCAATCAATGGATCTGCAGCTGAATGAAGAGAAGGGACATTAGGTGACAGCGTCAACCATAAGTCAACCATGGAATTACAGTCGAATGAGCCCTTTTCCAATCAAATGTTTGTGTCTACTTTATTTATATATATATATATTTATACTGTATATACAGTATGCTTTTCTATCAATACATGCTGTAGCGCTGCATTAGCAGCAGGCATCATATTAAAGCTGTGACGTCTATATCGAGTAGATCGTGAATTGTTATAAAACTTGACTCAAATTCCTGGGTCAAGGATTTGTGTTTAACTTAAGAATTAGGCAAAATAGTTATTTATATTGCATAAAAAATAACCCTTAAGTCGCAGATTGTAAAGAAATACCAGCAAGTTCGTTGCCAATTTTGGTTAGTTCTAATCCACCTGGAAATTGCAGGTCTGCAAGTATCTTGTCAGTGACTTCACTGAACACATCTGTCTTTGAAAGACATTTTGGCTCAGTGAAATGTATTTTATTTATTTATTTTTTTTATATATTGTCCGTGTTATTCTTCAGTTTCACTCGGCAGTAATAGGTCACATTACGACTTTAATTCCTACAGGTGTAGTTATTCTATAACTAAGTAAAAATCATGCAATGTGACATGAGAGGAACAGACTCATTTTACTGACGACACAGAAGTGTTCTTGCTGCTGACAAAGTTTAACTCTGTTTTTAGTCCAGGTGGCGTATGTGTGCTTGTAAACCTAATGAATGCTGTTTAGGTCCTTAATTATACCATTACTCTTTAAAGTGTCTGACTTGTTTCCAGATGACCACCCACCTACCACCTGCTTGCTTCATGTCTGACCAGTGAATTATTTAGACTCCCTCAGCTCCCTCTTGGCTTCATGTCAGATGCCTGATAAAGTTTTTGCTACCGATAATGGCATGCTACAACTGTGGCGTTTGAATTTGTACACCACAGCAAAACTCTTTAAGTGCTTTTAATGACCCTCTTTGTTTTATGCTTTATTACCTTATGTCAGACAACACGACCCAGTCGTCAACAGCTTCTGACTCGCTAAGATTATGTAAAGGACAGCTATGGCTGGAAAAAAAAAAAGAAAAAACAGGAAATGTCTAATTTGACATGTCTTTTAAGAGTTACGTAAGCATGCAAGTATGCACTCACCGTCCACTTTATTAGTTACACCTTGCTAGTACCCAGATGGACCCCCTTTTGCCTTCAGAACTGCTGCAGTTCTTTGTGGCATAGATTTAACAAGGTGCTGGAAACATTCCTCAAGGATTCTGGTCCATATTGACATGATAGCATCACGCTGTTGTTGCATATTTGTAGACTGCACATCCATGATGCAAATCTCCCGTTCCACCACATCCCAAAGGTGCTCAGTAGGACTGAGATCTGTTGACTGTGTTTGAGTCCAGTGAACTCATTGTCATGTTCAAGAAACCAGTTTGAGATGATCTGAGCTTTGTGATGTGGCGCGTTATCCTGCCGGAAGTGGCAATCAGAAGATGGGGACACTGCGATCATAAAGGGACGGACATTTTCAACAACAATTCTCAGGTAAGCTGTGGCATTTAAGTGATGCTCGGTTGGTACTAAGGGGTCCAAAGTGTGCCAAGAAAATATCCCCCACACTATTACACTACCACCACCACCAGCCTGAACTGTTGATACAAGGCAGGATGGGTCCCTGCTTTCATGTTGTTGATGCCAAATTCTGACCCTACCATCCAAATGTCGCAGCAGAAATTGAGACTTCTCAGACCTGGCAACATTTCTTCAATCTTCTGTTGTCCAATTTTGTTGAGCCTGTGTGAATTGTAGCCTTAGTTGCCTGTTCTTAGCTGACAGGAGTAGCACCCGGTGTGGTCTTCTGCTGCAGTAGCCCTCCATCTACTTCAAGGTTCAACATGCGGTATATTCAGAGATGTTTTTCTGCATACCTCGGTTGTAACGAGTGCTTATTTGAGTTACTGTTGCCTTTCTAACAGCTCAAACCAGTCTGGCCATTCTCCTCTGACTTCTGGTATCAATAAGGCATTTTTGCCCAGAGAACTGCAGCTCACTGGATATTTTCCCTTTTTCGGACCATTCTCTGTAAACCCTAGAGATGGTTGTGCACGAAAATCCCAGTAGATCAACAGTTTCTGAAATAATCAGACCAGCCTGTCTGGCACCAACAACCATGCCACGTCTAAAGTCACTTCGGTCCCCTTACTTCTCCATTCTGATGATCGGTTTGAACTTCAACAGGTCATCTTGACAATGTCTACATGTATAAATGAAGTGAGCTGCTGCCATGTGATTGGCTGATTAGATATGTGCATTAGCAAGCAGTTGAACTGGTGTACCTAATAAAGTGACCAGTGAGTATTGATACAAGAAGCATTAAAGCATACAAAGTACATGTGTACACAGAGGCATGGCAGCATATAATTTATTTATCCATTTTCTCATCCTTGTTTTGCACTTGCAGCCTTATGCTCCGATATTAGAGCCTTCTTTCCACAGTTGGCATGGCATGCTGTTAACAGGTAGTGCAGATTTTATTTTGGAGATTTCCAAACTAATAAGATCTTTCCAGGACTTTAGGAACTTTCAAAAGTTGACTTGATGTTATTTTAGAAGAAATAAGTAAATACGACAGACAGTAACAGTGTTCTGAAGCCATTAAGAAGGCTAACAGAATTTCAGGTTATATAGCGCCATGATGTGTGGAGTACAAGTCACAGGAGGTTCTACTCAAGCTTTATAACACACTGGTGAGGCTTCATCTGTAGTCCTGTGTGCACTTTTGGTCTTCAGGCTATAAAAAGAACATAGCAGCACAAGAAAAGGTCCAGAGAAGAGCAGCTGGGCTGATTGAGGGCTACAGGGGAGTTATAAAGGAAAGATTAAAAGAGCTGAGCCTATAAAGGAGATGAAGAGGTGACCTGACTGAAGTGTTTAAAATCATGAAGTGAATTAGTCCAGTGGATTGACACGGTAACTTTTAACTGAGTTCATCAAGAACACGGGGACACAGTTGGAAACTTGTTAATAGGAAATTTCACACAAACATCAGGAAGTTTTTCTTCACTAAGAGAACCACAGGCACATGGAATAAGTGACGAAGTAGTGTGGTGGACAGGAGGACTTTAGGAACCTTCACTGCTGTATGTTATTTTGGAAGAAATAAGTGGATAGGAGTGGGGAGCTTGTTGCACTAATTGGCCTGGTCTGGTCTGGATTATTCAAATTTTCTATTGTGTCAGTTGAAAGTGTTAATGAAATTGGAGAGTGTCAAAGATTTTTCTTTAAGAGCGACCAGGCAGAAACATAGTCAAATAAAATCCCTCTTTGCATACTAAAAAACTGATAAAGAAATTGTTGTGTCTCTGGTTTTCTAGGTTTTCATGGCAAGGTTGGAATTTAAAGAGACAATGAATGAAAGCCTAACATTCTCTTACATTTTTAAAGTGACCCAGAATCCCATTTTGTTTGGTAGTCTTTCCTTTTACTATGTGACAAATGGCTTACCTTAAATAAAGTGCCACTAGGAGCCTTTAGCAGACTACTGGGATGAAAGCCTTCAGCTACATTGAACCTCCAGGACTGAACCTTTGTACAAGAGAGTGACTGCCTCTGTCAAGGAGGTGTTTGTTTTTAATAATTTAATTTCAATAATTCAGTCACCTTTGAAAATGACTCTAGGGTCAAGGTTAATTAGGTTAGTGTCGCTTAAAATAAAGTGATCTCATAAATCAATAAATAAAAAAAAGTTTATTTTCCTGTCATACAGCATTATGACAGTATGTCATGCTGATTGACATGTCATTTTCTAACCCATTTAATCCATACCAGGGTGACAGGGTGAGCCTATCCCAACCAAGCATAGGGTGTAAGACATGAACAAATCCTAGGCAGGGTGCCAGTCCATCATAGGGAGAACACACTCCCCCACACCCAATACACATAAGTGCCACTTTAGCATTGCCAATTCACCTAACCTGCATGACTATGGACAGTGGGACGAAGCCCACTCAGACACAGGGAGAACTTGCAAACTCCACAAAAAGGAGGACCCATGACACAAACCCGGGTCTCCATACTCTGAGGGATTAGCTGTGTGCCACCGTGCTGATTGTGCTTAGTTCAAATAAAAAAATAAATGTAAAGACTCTACATTAGTGTCACTTTCTCAAAGTCCTACAGATCATTTATTAGATCCAATGGCTCAAAATCACATTTCAATTTATATTCATTTTGTTAGCAGATGCTTTTATCCAATGCATCTTGCAAAAGAGGTCAACGTAATCGAGTTAACATCAGTCTGACGTCTGTTTGGGAGCAAGTGTTACAGAACAAGGGGACAAACTTGATCATTACAAGTGAAGAGCTCAGAACAAAATGCAAGTGAGTTACAATTCCCTGGTTACAAAAACCTTAACAGCTACTAGACAGAAAGTCACCAAACAAGAGCCTTCCAACGCTTCTCAAACACATTGAGGGAGTCAAAATTTTGAATAGAGGTGGATGGTTTGTTCCACCAACTAGGAGCTAAGCTTCAAAAGAGTCTCGATAGAGGTTTGATCCAGGGTACAGTTGGCATCACCAGACACTGTTCCTCAGCAGACCTGAGTGGCCGAGAAGAAGAATAGGACCTCACAAATGTTTCCATATATGTAGGTGCTGACCCATTAGTTGCTCTGTACAGTGGATTTAAAAAGTCTACACACCCCTGCCAAAATTACAGATTTTGTATACTGTATATACTCACGTATCAGTCGCACCTTGAAACCCGAAAAATTAATCATTAAATAAGACCCCGACTTATACGGCCATTCAAAAATACACTTAATTTTTATTTATTTATTTTTTTTTTTTTACATCTTCTTGCCTCCTTCAATGTCACATCAGTTTCTCAGACACATCGAATTTTTTTGCAGCAGCGCAGTTACCAGTTTCATTTGCCACTTAACAAGGTTTATTTAAAACCAGCTTCATATTTTCTTCTGTTCGAACGCTCCATCTTACTTAAGGAATGCTCTTACGATAAAGGTGTATGAGGGCGTGAGATACAAAAAACACATAAAAATGCTAACGTCGCTTCGGAATAGTTTGTGGTCAGTAGGCACAATAGAGAGAGAGGTTAGGAGTACGCACTGATACAGCGCATTGCCACACCCACATAGGAAACAAAGGCCGTGTGCTCCGTGGTTCCTCTCTCAGGTGGGTGTTAGCATATCATAATCTCTTGTACCAACAGCGTGAGTTTTCCGTATTGGACTTAAATGACCGACATTATAAAATACCAGAAATTATATGGTAAAATCAAGTCCCGACTTATCCGCGGGAGTACTTAATGCGAGTATATACGGTATAGTAAAAAAATGAAGATTAATCCTGCCAGAACTTATTCCGTCTTTATTGCAAAATTGCAGTCTATACAAAGAAGGTGAAAACAAGTCCGAAACTTTTATTATTGCACAAAATCTGTGATTTTGGCAGGGGTATGTAGACTTTTTATAGTCACAAAAATGACCATAAGACGTTAAGAATGTTTGGGGCAGCCACCCGTATAATTGTTCCCTGCTGCAAAATTGATTCCAAAGAGTTCAAAACAGAACTGCCTTTCTTGACACAAGATGGCAGATTTGAAGGCCAGTGGAGGAAATGATGTCATCATTATCGGAAACCGGAAGTGACGTCATTGGCTGCCCCAGAGCTAGGCAGCATTTCGCTAGAATGGTTTGCAAAAGATTGAGAGGGAAAGTTGGTGCACTTCACCACCCCGTGGTCCGGCGTGGAATCACATGTATTCAAGCCCTTTAGTTGTCTCCTAAACACACGTGTGTGACAATATCAACTGTAAGTTCTGAAATTTAAAATGTGCTGCTACAGGGAGCCAATGTAGGGCTCTGAAGAGAGGACTGACACCAGACATGCTGCTGCATTTTGAATCATCTGCAGCAGCTTGGTGGCACATGCCAATACTCCTGACAGCAGAGAGTCGCAGTAGTCCATACATGACAAGATTAAAGCCTGGACCATGAGTTGCACTGCATGCTTTTTCCAAATTAAATAAAAGATTATTTAGAAAATGGTATTTTTTTATGCCCTTTAAACACTTGCAGGAGGTATAAAGTTTCCCAGCAGTGATCTTGTGAAAGGCAGAGAGAGAATTGAAGATATGATTAAACTTGTTGTCCTCAAGTAGCAAGCTAAATGGATTTGTTGCGATCAAAGCTCATTGCTCTACTGCCTCTCCTAATTAGATGCCTTTTGGTTAACTTAGTGAAGAAAATAAAAGAAAAACAGAAGTTCCTCTCGTCAAGGTGGATTTTACAAATAACTCTCTCCGGCCCCCACTTACCCACAATCCTCCAGTCATTTTACTTTTTGAATCGCCAACCTTTTCCCACTCACCATGGTCTCGTTTACTTTCCTTCACCTTCAGTGCATTTAGCTTCTCGCTTCTTCTCGCCTGCTTTTCACCTCCCTGGACTCTCTCTGTCACCCTTTCGTTTGAACATATATGATGAAGGCCTCAAATATATTTCCACGTTTATTTTTAAGCATGATTTTAACTTGTACATTTTTCCCCCTTCTTTGTATATAAAATAACCAAATGCGGAGATAAATTTCACAGAAGATAACTGGAGAAAATTGCTTTCACACTAGTTGTATCGAGACTCCTTAAGGGGGAATACCGGAGACGATATTCTTTTGTGTTTCCAGAGTCTCCGGTCTGTCCATTGGAAAGGTTATTGTGATTGATGAGAGAGTATTACTTTTGAGACCAGGACACTCTCCAGGGTTTGTCTTCATTATTGCAGTTTACATTCGCACAGAGATACGCAACCTTTGTACAACTGACTTACTCGTTTTTTTTTTCCATTTGATGATTTACATGCGTCGTCCTGCTCCTGTATGTAGTTTTGCTTTTTGCCGGTGACTCTAGTCACTCTGTGTACTGCATGCAGGTACTGACACAGCTTGCTGTGAATAATGGATCTGCCCCTGCGTGGCTAGTGTCAGGAATACAAATAGCTTTCCTTTCCTGGAAATTATCAAGACTCGGGGTTTGATGATTGCTACCGGGTGGAATCTGCTTCCTGACCAGTACGGCTGACGTTAAATCATTAAAAGTTAAGAGAGCTGACCACATTGTCGTTGATGTCTGCTCAATTTCCAAAAATACGCACATTTGCATCACTTTAGAATACATTAGCTTGCTTTTTAAAGCGTCAAGCTGAAATGAATCACATAAAGTAGCAGACTATATTATATTGTGAGGAGTGAAGAAAATATAGTGGACAGAAAGATATTGAATTTATTCTATTCAGATGTTGGAAACTTCCCAGTTGGGATACCAGGAGGCAGAAGGACTACACATTTCACATGAGAATTTTTCCTGTATTTATTTTATTTGAATAATAATAATAATAAAGTGTGACGGGTGGCTGGACCACAATCCTGGCTGGGAAGCCATCATAATGGAAGTACCAAGGGAGCTGATGTACACGGGGCACTGCCACCCCCAGAGTGCTAGATGGCAGCCCCCCAGGATGCAGTGGCACCTCAGATCCCCGCAGGACTGCTAGAGCCCAGTTGTGTTTCATGAGAGCCACAGAGCCCAACTTTGGGTTTCCACCACATCTGAGAGTGCTTCTAGATAATGCTGATGAGCGTAATGGAAGGACCAAGGTAGCTGATGTACATGGGGCACTGCCACCCATGTGGGCAGCTCCCCTATGATGCAGTGGCACCTCGGCTCTCTGCAGGGCTCCATGGGAGTTGGAGTTTGGCACAGCCCTGCTGTGTTCCGTGGGAGCCGCCAGGGGGATTGGGTTTCCACCACAACTGGGAGTGCTTCCAGATAATGCTGGTGAGCCACCTGAAGTGATCCCAGGTACATCATATAAAGGACCATCTCACTTTACTCAAGGAGCCAGAGGATGAAGCTTGCCAGCGGAGGAGTGGAGGCGGAAAAGAGAGTAAAGAAGAGAATAAAAGAAAAGAAAGAGCTGTGGACTTTGTTCACTGTGCTTATATACTGTGCTCTGCAGGAGGGAGACTTGGGAAATGTTTCCCACTGTAAAAATAAACGTGTGTTGTGTTGGACTTGTGTGCCTTGTGTCTGTTGTGTTGGGTGTCTAGCGAGCAGCACCCAGGACTCACCAGTGTGTTATAAAGCCTGAGCAGAACCTCCTGTGACTTGTACTCCACACATCAAGGCGCTATATAACCTGACATTATGTTAGCCATCTTAATGACTTCTGTCTGGCAGTTGATAGTGTTGACTCCATATGGTCTACTTTTGATTCTCCAATTCTTTATTTAAATCTAACTTTTTTACTAAACCTTGACATTTAATGTAAGTAAATTTCAGCTGCCACCAATCTGTCCAAGCCCTTCTGTGATGAGTCAGTGGATCGTAATGGTCTGCCAATGTTGGTATCATCTGCAAACTTAGCCAGCATGTTATTTATATTCCTGTCCAAATCATTTATACATCAAGATGTATTTTTTTCTGTGTTTATGCTGTAGCAGTTTTTTCCCTTTATTTTATGTGTGAACTGTTTGCTTTGAATTACACTAAAACTTTTAAAACAAAGACGCTCAGACAGTGGATTTTTTTTATTTACGCATCACACTTAATTGCTTAAACCTTTCCTCTAGCTTTATTAGGAAAAAATGCAGCTACAGGCACAATGTGCTTATCAGATCGATGAAAGGCAGAATTAGCTCTTAGATCTTATATAATACTGTTTGGTTTTTTACATTAATTTTTTTTGTATATTTTTAACTTTCTGTGTTGCTGTGATTACATTGTTTTTGGGCTGATACTGGTCATACATTTCATGTTATTAGAATTGGCCAATCATTATGCCATCTTTTTCCTTTACCCATTAGAATGGTTTTTTTTTTACTAAGCCCCTGCATAACGAGTCATATGTAGTAGTCTTTTGCTTAGCTAGCTATGCTTCCCGTCTTAGACTGGTTAAAATCTAAGTAATTAATGCAGACCTTATGGTTTTTTTTTAATTGGATAAACAATTTTTGTCACTTCCTCTTGGCACCATTTGTTGAACTAACCACTCTTATAGTTGAAGTGTTTTGCTGGGAGGATGTGGAGGTGGTCATTACTGCATTGGCTTGATTTAGCTACTCTAGCATAGTCACGTCAGAACTTTGATTTCCCAATGCGTGTGTCAAATTAGCGCTACTTTCACTTATCCGTTGCCCACATTGTTAACAGTCATTAGTGTTAAAGCTGTAAACTTCTTTCACGTTGCCCAAGCAGGTGAAAGAAAGTCACTAACATGCTGCTCTTGCCAGCATTTTTTCCTTCAGGGATAACAAAGTCTACCTAACCTAATATAATGTTGAACAACAGAATAAGCAGGTAAGACCAATTTTCTTATTTTTAGACCCTTATTTGATATTTTTATTATCATTGTTTTGTTTTTTTTTACTCTTCTTCAACATGCTTGCCTATTTGAAAAGTTTCTTCTTAACCCTAGAAACTGAATGGACACACAGATTCGCAGACAAACACACATCCACTTCTATTAATAAAGTATCTATCTATCTATCTATCTATCTATCTATCTATCTATCTATCTGTCTGTCTGTCTGTCTGTCTGTCTGTCTGTCTGTCTGTCTGTCTGTCTGTCTCTCTCTCTCTCTCTATTAAGGTGGATAAGCACATTTCTGTCTATCCAGTAGTTACTCACCGTTGGATGTATTTAGTATTAACGTTTACATTGCACCATCGTAACACAACAGATGACACATTATAAACTTTAGAAATGCTTTTACGTATCAGACCTTTTATTGTTAAAGTGCTAAGTTTGGTATTTTTACAATTGAACTTTTGACCACTGGTGTTACCTGTTCATTTTTTAATTAACAAAATATAATTCTGTAGGGTTGTTGTTTAGTGACCATGGAAAAATACTAAAATAAACCAAATCCCCATGTAATAGAGTTTCGTAAGCTAATAACACATACACAATATATTTATCCACTTTGTTTGTAAAAATTAAGATTATCCTGACTTTTGTTTGGTAAATAAATATATTCTTTAATTTCCTCTTAATATTTTAAATGACTAGTTTATTACTTTAAATACTTTTGTATGCTTTTAGCTTAAATTTAAAAATGTATTTTTAAAAATTCTTGAAAATGTCCCCTAATGTTCAAGGTTCACAATTATGATAACCATAAAAATGGGGTACTCCATTTACAACCACTATTTTAGTTAATTCAGCCCTTTTGAGCATTTTGAGCAATGTATCCAGAAATGTATATGTCCTTTAATATAATAGTAATAAAAGATGTAATGACAGAGTTGGCCAAATGATACGACTTAAATTTATATCTAGAACCTTAGATTCAAGAAAGAGGTGTCGCAAGAACTAACAAAGAGTCGAAAAAGGGTTGAGGCAGCCATCCGTATATTATATCCTGGATGCAAAATCAGAATAAATGGTGTACAGATGTGTACAGAACTGACTGGATTGAGGAAAAATTGATGCTTTAAAGGCCAGCACAGGAAGTGATGTCATCTAAAGGGTCGGAACAGGAAGGGTTATCATCCATAGGCTCGGACCCGGAAATGACGTCATCAGAGGGCCCTGAGCCAGAAGGGTCTTCGTCCATAGGCTCGTGACCGGAAGTGACATCATCAATGGGCCTGGAACCGGAAGGTGACATCATCAGGGTCAGGCGGAATTTCCCGTAGACGTCATGCAGGAAAGTGAGAAAAAGAGTCCGCACACTCAGTCACCTCCTAGTCTGGAGTGGAATTGCTCTCGTTCATGCCTTGTAGCTGCCTCCCATGTGCACATGTGTGACAGAGGATAAAGCAAATATTAAAAAATAGTTAATACATCCAATTCAAAAAATATTAAAGAATGCATTTTTTAAATGTAGTTTAATCTTTTCTTGAGTGAAAACTTATTCCTTAAGTATTTAAATAAAGGAATTAATAAAAATAAGTAATCATTTTGAATTAAAGTTAAATTGTAATGTACAAGAAACAGCTAAAAAAATTAGAAACTTTAATTAACGACTAAAAAGTTCCATCAGTTATGATGCAACAGAAAAAGCCTAAGCAGCAAAAGAAAATGTATATTTCAAAACATTTAAAACAAATCTAAACAAATCCAAACCAAAATCATATTATGTGGTATCATCTACTGTTATATTCTACTCCGTACTTCTAAAATTTTTATTTTTATACTGTATCGAGGATTTGTTCTGTTCTGTGTATTGTATTGACCCCCTTCTTTTTGACACCCACTGCACACCCAGCCTACCTGGTAAGGGGTCTCTGTTTGAACCGCCTTTCTCAAGGTTTCTTCCATTTTTTCCTTACTGGGGTTTTTTTGGGAGTTTTCCCTTGTCTTCTTAGAGAGTCAAGGCTGGGGGGCTCTCAAGAGGCACGGCCTG